>NW_024881716.1:0-600000 GCF_019059575.1 Amphibalanus amphitrite
TTTTGGTTAAAGCTTCTCAGATCATGATTTCATGGAATATGGAACAAAACAATCGGTGCACACATCCAGTATACACACAGACACCACACAGCATACAAACACATATAATTGACTTTGACCTAGCTTGACCTGAAATGACCTCAGCAGCAAAATCTGGTCGGGTAGTGTGACAAGAGGTTCTAGCTGGCTTGGCACCAGAAAACGGCATCGTCATCGGTATATGATAAGCAGCGCACTTGATATCCAACGGGACCCAAAACAGCAATTTTTTAGTTTGACCTGACCTGGAAGGTCAATGACTGACTGGAAGGTAAAACTGGGTATCATTGGATCGCTCTTCCCAAAGAATCTTTTTGGTCCTTACGCTAAGCTCTATCTCCAACAGGAACGAAATGGCGCGGGGGGGGCAACCCTTCCCCCCCATGTGCGTTCTAGGATGGGGAAAATGGCATGTGCGGGCGAGAGTTAAAGTTAGGAGGTTCAAACTCGCACACCATGTGTTAAATTGATGAGAGAATAGTCGTACCAAATTTCGCGGCGCTACGCGCCGTGGTTTTCCCGCTATTCGCGAAAAACCTCAGGGGGTCCGGATATCCGCCCCCGTGCGCGGGATATACACATGTTGTGTTCGGTGAGAATCGTAGACAACCCGCGCTTGTTTACATGTATTCACAGAAGAACGGACGTTAGGCGGCACGGGCGGACATCGATAGCAGCGCCTCTATCGGTCACTAGGGAAAGCTGAGCTCGGTAGGCGACGAAATACCGGCTGAGTTGTCACACGTTGAATAGGTTTATAGACATCCGTCTTGTGAAAAAGTTGAACTTTTGCCTTCAATATTTCTACAGGCAATTTTAGAAGTGTCTTCACATAGATTACAAAACCGTTTAGATTATTGTATTCACTTCAAGCCTTCCCTATTGTTCTTGACGATGATGCGGCCGAACTATTTCTAATTAGTGTTTCTAGCTTAGTAAAAGAACATATTGTGCAAACGATGAAAAAAACAAATGGAAGATTTTAAATGCAATTTTCTCTAGCAATTAATGGTAAAGTATCTACAAATCAAGGAAAACGTGCATGCTAACTGATAATTTAAAATTATTGGGGCCAGTTGTTTTCTTCTTTTCTTACGTCGCCCCAATGGCGGCGAATACACTTGTGATAACGCCTATCGAAGATCCTTCGCACACACCGTTGCCATTACGGCACATATTTTCCGTTGCCCTCTTATGGGACGCGACTACTAATTACCAATAGCCAGGACACAACACGTTTCCCCTCTACAAAGAGTTCGCCACGTCCTGGCCCAGCACAGCTACAACATCGCCTTCACAACGCCACCTATGACAGTAGTACTCCCGTGATCTTTCTCGGGCCATGCAGTGGCGCCCTCTACTGACCATAGTTAGCGCATACCTATGGAGCGTGCTGTCGCGCTCGTAAAGATATTTACACACTGTAGTACGCTTCTACTGGCGAGTCAATACGAACACATTGCGCATATGCATGTTCCGATCTTTACAGGTTGAGCTTTACTACTTAGAACTTCTTACGGCAACCCCTTCCCAACCGAGGTTCTGATGTTGTCGGAGTGGCTGGACGCGGAGCAGAGAAAGATGGAACAGAGGAAGGAGAGTTGCCAGTCTGCTGCGGCAGTTCCGTCTGCTCGGGATACCAGACCTCCTCGTCGTCTGCCGTCTCCGTCTTCCTTCTGTCGGCGCCCTTAGCCGCCGCCAACCGGCGAGCATGCACCTTCTGCCCGTCCGATAGGAGGAAGGTTACTGGCCCCAGCTGGCCTGTAACGCGCAGTGGGGGTTTTAAACCGCCGTTTCCAGCCGAATGGAGCTTTGACCCGTACCAGGTCACCAGTGTTAACCGGCGCCCCGTAGGGCTATCGGCGGACCCTACCACCCGGAGGGGGGGGGGGGCGTTTCGGCCCCCCTAAGATCTCGGAAAGTTACCGGCCGATTTTCAAAATTCAAACGGCCTTTGATAGCCCCACCCGGGAACTACCTTGTGACCAAATTTCATTGACCAAGATCAAACAGATGACGACACAGGTCAGGTCAAAGGTCAGATTTTCACCGTTCACAGGCATTTCAAGAAATGTGTTGTGAAATCGAGTAAATTGGTAATTTTTTGAAAACCATCGATGATACATTGTTCGTCAAACACATACTTTGCTATCTGAGGTCACTGATACCAGGTCAGGTCACAGCGAGGTCAGGTCACCGGGGGTCACAATATGAAAGTGTCGTGTGATGCATGTTTTATGGTCCATTTTACATGATAAATGCGATTAGTTGGGTTAGGCAGCCTTTGGGGCCAGCCTACGTCACGTTTTGGTGAAGGTCAGGTCAAGTTCAGGTCAAATTAGGTCAAAGTTCATAGTTGATATTTTGCATAAAATGGGTATTGATTCGATGCAGCTCGTCACGGGGAGTCTAATGGTGCTCTTTGTTTTGCTCTACGAGGTCTAGAATTGCCAAAAAAATGAGTTTGAAAATTTGACGTCATCATTTTTGAACAGTTTTTTTCGCTGTAACTTGGCCAAAAAACGAGGTATCGATCTGAAATTTGGTATGTAGATAGAACACGGTACGTGCTACCACATATATTCCGGTTTTTTGAAACTCAAAAAACTGTTTGGATTTTTTGGCTAATATATCCAAAAAAAGGCTTTTTGATTTTTGGGGGTCAAAACTCACAAACTTCAAAAATCCCAGATGGCACTTTTGTAGCCCTGTTAATTCTACACCTTTCATGTCTTGATCATTTTTCTGTATCTTCAAAGCTGTAGGCCTGACAGGTCTTCTCGCGAAGATCTTTTTTCGGTCGAAAATGACAGAACATGACGTCATTCTGACGTCATTTGTGGCCAACCAATCATAGCCTCTGGAAAAATGTTTAGTCACAATGTGTAAAATTGATGCCCGGAGGGGTCCTGAAAGTTTGGTGGCGATATCTCCAGCCGTTTAGGAGATATCGACCGAAAAGGACAGGGGGGCCGTTTCGGCCCCCCTACGGAGCGCTGGTTAAACTTCACCTCTCCAGCCCGCTCATTGTATCTGGCCACATATTTGTCTTGGTAGGACTTGAAGTGGCTCCTGAGGGCGCTGTCTCGGGTTTGGTTCCCCTGTTCTCTCTCGCCGGCCCCGGCCGCACTCAGTTTTGTGCGCATGTCACGCCCTCGCATCAGGTGGAATGGTGACTGACCGGTAGCTGGGTGGACTGTCGCCCTGTAGGTTTGGAGGAATGCCCGTACGTACGGAGCTCGGGACTGTCCCTCGAGCCGGGCGGACTCCACTGCGTCTTTAACCGTGCGGTTAAAACGCTCCACCAGACCGCAGGTCTGCGGCGAGTACGGGGTGCTGTGGATCAGCTTGATCCCCTGGGAGGTACAGTACCCCTGGAACTGACTGGAGGTGAATACTGATCTGTTATCGCAGAGCAGCTCCTGAGGGATGCCCTCCCTTGCGAAGACTGCTTGGAGGAACTCGATTACTGCGGAGGAGGTTACCTCCGACATGAACGCTACCTCCGACCAGCGACTGAACGCATCTACCAACACCAGTCCGAATCGCTCGGAGCTAGGTCCTTTCAGTGGCCCGATGGCGTCTAAGACCAGCTTGGACCATGGACCCGATGGCATTAATACCGTTTGCAGGGGCGACCTGCACGGCTTGGCTGACTTACTGTGCACAGTGCAGAGAGCACAGTTCTGTAGCAGAGCCTGTACGGCGCCGTCCATTCCCGGCCACCAGTACCGCTCTCTGAGACGCTGTTTCGTGCGGACGACACCAGGGTGCGTCTCATGTGCCAGCTCCAGGAGCCGTCTGCGCAGGTCCGCTGGCGCCATGCACCTCTCACCCTTGAATAGAAGGTCATCCTGGCACGACAGCTCTGACCTGACCTGGTAAAAAGGTCGGGTCAAGGGGTCGGTTTTCACCTGCCCGCTCCAGTTCCCTGCCTTCAAGCACGCGCGCACACGAGTCAGCACGTCATCAGACGCAGAAGCCTGAAGCAGCTCGGCTTTAGTCACTGCCTCTGTCTGGTTGGGCAGGCTGGCAGCGATCTCTACCGCATCATCATCATCCCACTGGTCATCTGTGCTGGGCCAGGACGTGGCGAACTTTTTGTAGAGGGGGAACGTGTTGTGTCCTGGCTATTGGTAATTAGTAGTCGTGTCCCATAAGAGGGCAACGGAAAATATGTGCCGTAACGGCAACGGTGTGTGCGAAGGATCTTCCGTTCTTCTGTGAATACACGCGAACAAGCGCGGTTGTGTCTACGATTCTCACCGAGCACAACATGTGTATATCACGCGCACCGACGGGGGCGGATATCCGCCTGAGATTTTTCGCGAATAGCGGGAAAACCGCGGCGCGTAGCGCCACGAAATTTGGTACGACTATTCTCTCATCAATTTTACACATGGTGTGCGAGTTTGAACCTCCTAACTTTAACCCTCGCCCGCACATGCCATTTTCCCATCCTAGAACGCACATGGGGGGTGGGGTGGTTGCCACCCCCCGCGCCATTTCGTTCCTGTTGGAGATAGAGCTTAGCGGTAAAGACCAAAAAGATTTTTTGGGAAGAGACGAATCCAATGATACCCAGTTTTACCTTATCAGGTCAGTCATTGACCTTCCAGGTCAGGTCTAACTAAAAAATGTTGCTGTTTTGGGTCACCGTTGGATATCAAGTGCGCTGCTTATCATATACCGATGACGATGCCGTTTTCTGGTGCCAAGCCAGCTAGAACCTCTTTGTCACACTACCCGACCAGATTTTTGCTGCTGAGGTCATTTCAGGTCAAGCTAGGTCAAGGTCAATTATATGTGTTTGTATGTTTGTGTGTGTCTGTGTGTATACTGGATGTGTGCACCGATTGTTTATGTGTCCATATTACATGAAATCATGATCTGAGAAGCTTTTACCAAAAATACAGTCAAAAAACTTGACAAAAAGTAAATTCAGCTTCCCTAAAACGCAATTATCTTAGATGACCTAGGTTGACCTTGACCCTGACCTTGACAACTGTACATCGTCGAACAACATGTTCCATAATAGGTGGGAGGTAAGACTGGCAAAAAAGGCCGAAATCAAGGTGGGCCAAAAGCTCACAAGGCCCATAGCAAACGCAAGATGCTGAGAATTGGCCATTTGGGTCATGACATGACCTGAAAAACAAGGTCATATCTCCGAAACCAAAAATCCCAGAAACTTAAATTTTCAGTGGACATCAAGAAAGGATTGAGGAGCAGCTATACGAAAAATCAGCCCTCTAGCTCTAAAATGTCGAGTGCAGAGAAGTGCAGGTCACCAGGTCACTTTGAATGACCCAACCTCAAGTTACTTTTTTGCAACTTTGACACTGTGCCAGAGCTACAGTAGATGTCGGAGGCCTTTGAATGTCGCAGGATGTTATAAGGTCAATAGTAGCTACAATTTGTTTATCTCGGAATTTTGATATCGTTTGACCTAAGGTCAGGTCAATTTTTCGACCTCCCCAATATAAGTCAATAAGGGAAAAATCAACTCCCTGTTTTTACCACTAAAACGGGTCGGAATGGCCCCATAAACCATACATGACCTCATATACGATCAACCTTCACTACCTAGAGGTCTGTTTTGCTGTTGGGCAGCTATAAGGTCATGTGACGTCATCAAAGGTCACCAGCGGTTTTTTGACAATAACTCCGTACAGGAACAAGATACCGCCGCGCGGGTGGTCTCATTGTGTTCAGCTCATCAAGGCGCATCGAATGATATACATGATGACCTGAGGTCAACCTTTGACCTTGACCTTTCGAGGTCAACATATATATCATTCGATGCGGATTGACGAGAGGATCACGATGCTGCCCTTAGTTTGTTCCTATATTGACTAGTTCGAAAGTTATTCGAGAAAAACTCTCAATACCTAGCGCCGCCATTTTGACTTTCTTGACCCCTGTGACGTCATCTTTGACCTGACCTGAAAATGACCTTTGTAAAAATTGTAGACCTTGTTCGTGGGTATCCCTTGCCGTTTACCGCTTGTCGCTATCTTGCTTCGTTCTCGAGATCTCAAGGGGGCGGTCATCCGCCCCCCCGTCGGTACGAAGTTGGCGCAGACCCCCGTCGGTGCGCGGGATAAAACGCCCCACTGGGGGGAGGCTATTCGTAGCCCCCTCCTAACTCCGAAACTACTGGGCCGATCGTCAAAATTGAAACGGTATCTGATAGTCCCGGAAAAACTGTCGAGCGAAACCTAATTTCATTGACCTCGAGGTTACCGATGACGTCACAGGTCAGGTCAAAGTAAAAATTATCGATATTTGGCTTGTTCACTTTTTGGGTTCTGGCTGCCGTCTTACAAGTCAGATCAGGCTGATTTTTGTTTTTTACACTCGTGAACAGATGCTTAAGGTACCCTGAGGGTACCAAACTTGAACTTTGATTATAAGGTCAGGGTCAGGTCATCATAGGTCACGGAAATCTTAAGTCATAAGTCGGTCGTGTGACACATGTTTTATGGTGCATTTAGGCCATAGATTTTGAATTCGGTGTCGCCTGTGTCATTTGAGGCCATTTTCATCTTAATATAGCTGAGGTCAGGTCACTTTCAGGTCAAAAGATCTAGCTAGATGGCAGTTTGATTGCTGCGTGTGGGATTGCGTCAAAACTGCCGCAGCTATGATCGGCGGCGATAGCGACTGATCGATTGTTTACAATTGTTACAATTGTTCATTGACGGCTGTATTGTTTTCGTTTTGTCCGAGTTGTTGTGACTCCAATGAACGACTTGTTTGTGATGCCAATGAGCACTCGTACATAGTTTTCTGTTGGGCCTCACGATTCGCCCCCTCCCCCGTTAGATATGCACTGTCGGTGAGTTGTATTGCCTACACATGTGTTCAGAAGTTATGTGCCCTGCTTATTGTGTTTTTGTTTTCTCAGGAAACCGCTAAATACAGACTGAGAGCGGAATAGCAGCTGTGTTGGTGAGTCAACCGAGCATACAGGGCTTCAGATGTCACAATATGACATATCGAGTTTTCTTTTCTTTTTTATTCTAGACACTCTCAAACATCGAAATGTAGGTAAAATTGACACACTGAACTGGAAAATGGCAACTGTGACCCCTCGTTATGCCCCCGAGGTCATCTCAGGTCACGAACAGAATCTAGAGCGCTGAAAACGCTTTAGATGTGTTCGGCTCGACGTTGCGGATCGACTGATATGCAACATGACCTTTTCCGTTCAGGTCATGACCTTGACCTGAGGTCAAATTTTCAAGTTGACCTTTCAAGGTCAGATTATAGTTCATTCGACGCGTCTCAACGAGAGGAACACGATGCTGGCAAAAGTAATGTCATAGCTCTTTTGAGTCAAAAGTTATTGCCGAAAAAACGTTTTTCGTAAAAACGGCTATTTTTGGAGTTTTTGCCCTCTGGGTGCTAAACCGTTGACCTGAGTGTAGTGTTCGCTATGGCAGTAGTTTAGTGCTTTTTACAAGACCTCACGTGACTCCGCCATTTTGGGAAACATACAGTCTACGTTCCACCTGGCCATTGTATACAACAGCTAACAGTTCGGGTTCCATAACACTACATTTTGGCGACTAGCACGAGGTAAGTGCAGACTTTAGTGAAATCGCGTGTCGCGAGTTTCAGTGTAACCTTTTTTTGTGTTTCGGCCCGCGGTACGGCCATGAGCGGCGACAGTGAACCGCCCCTACCCGTGCCGTTTTTGCCCCATCCCGGGACGCCGGCCGTCCCGTGGAGGAACTGGGAACAAAAATTCGAACTTTATCTGTTGGCCAGGTGCGGCACGAGCCCCCTGCCCCCCGAGCAGCGGCGCACTCTGCTTCTGTGCGCGATCGATGACGAGGCGTACCGGGTGTTCGACACCCTGCCGCCGGTTGCGAAACGTGACGGCGAGGACGACTACGACGTGACCCTCCGCCAGCTCCGGGAGTTCTACACTCCCAGGACCAACGTAATCGTGGAACGATTCCGATTCCGACAGCGAGCCCAGGCCCCCACAGAGTCCACAGCAGACTTCGTCGCTGCTCTGCGCGGCCTGGCTCGCATCTGCCAGTTCGGCCCAATGGAGTCGGAACTCATCCGGGACGTGGTGGTGGAGAAGACCCCCCACCAGCGCCTGAGGGAGCGGCTCCTTCAGGACCGGGACCTCACTCTGGACAAGGTCCTGAGCGTCGCAGAGACCTACGAGGACTCCCTGCGTGAGGCTGCAGCCATCTCCCAACCAGTTGCAGCCCCACCCGTCTCATCCGTGGCAAAGGTTACGAGGAAGCCACAACAGAAGGGAAAGCAGCAGCAGCAGCAGAGCGCCAGCAGCGACTTCTGCACCAACTGCGGACGTGATGATCACGCACCCAGGGATGCTGCCTGTCCAGCCCGCAGAGTGACGTGCCACTCCTGCGGAAAGAAGGGCCACTTCGCCAGCTGGTGCAGGGGCGGCAGTGGAGCAACCCCAGCAAGGCCAGCTCAACGACAGCACCACAAAGCAGTGAAGGAGCTGAACGTGCTCTCCTGTGCTGCCACCACTGGGTCACGCCTCACCTGTACCGTCCAGGTGACTGCAGGTGACGTCACACAGGAGGTACCCCTCCAGGTGGACACGGGTGCCACCTGCTCACTCCTGAGTGTGAACCGTGCCAAGGAGCTGTTCAGAGGCGTGGCGTTCAGCCCCTCCAGCTCACGGCTCTACGGCTTCGGCCAGCAACCACTCCCAGTCCTGGGAACGCTGCCTACCACGGTGACCTACAATAATCAGGCTGTGCCAACAAACTTCTACCTGGTGGACACCAAGAAGACGGAGGCCATCATGGGTATGGACCTGCTGCAGGCCCTGGGAGTCACCCTCCACCCAGCCTCGCACAGCGTCTACACGTTGGCAGGCTCAGCCCCGTCAGAGCTACCTACCATCGAGGGCTACGTCCACCGAATCAAGCTGAAGCCGGACGCAGTACCAACTGCCTACAAGCTGCGCCGGCTGCCCCTCTCCGTGCGAGAGGAGGTCTCAGCAGAGCTGAACAGTCTGCTGGAAGCAGGAGTCATCGAGAGGATCGAGTCCTCCCAGTGGATCAGCCCGCTGACCGTCTCAAGGAAGAAGGACGGCAGGATCAGGGTCTGTGTAGACCTGCGTGGGCCGAACAGCCAAATCGTGCCAGAGGTCCACCCACTGCCCACGATCGACGAGCTGGAGTCCAAGCTCTGTGGCACCCTCTACAGCAGGATCGACTTGAAGTCGGCCTACCACCAGCTGCGTCTGCACGAGGACTCGCGTGACATCACCGCCTTCCTCACGCCAGACGGCCTGATGCGCTACACCAGGGTCCCGTTCGGCCTGGTGTCTAGCGGCAGCGCGTTCCAGAAGCTGCTCAGTCATCTACTGCAGGGTATCGACGGCTGTGGACACTATCTGGATGACATCCTGGTCACCTGCCGCGATCAGTCCGAGCACGACAGGCGCCTCCGCACCGTGCTGGACCGCCTCAAGCAGGCAAATGTCACCATCAACACATATAAGTCCTCCTTCAGCCAGCCAGAGGTGGAGTTCTGCGGTCATCAGCTCTCCAGACACCCCTGTCGGTACCCCTGTCTACCACCAAGGCCGTGGCCGAGGCCCCGCCTCCCACCAACGTAAAGGAGCTGCGCAGTCTCCTGGGCTCAACCGGCTGGTTCAGCAGGTTCGTGCCTCAGTACTCCGCTGTGGTGAGACCCCTCGCCATCATGCTGAAGAAGGACGCCACATTCCAGTGGACCAAGGAGGCCAACGACGCCTTCAACGAGGTGAAATGGCTCATCTCAGCCAGGCCGGTGATGAAGCCCTTCAGCGCCCGCCTCCGGACGATCGTGACGACCGACGCCAGCGACCGCGGCGCCGGTGCCATGCTCACTCAGATCCAGCCGGACGGCGAGGAGCGGCCAGTGGCGTACTGGTCCCGCTCCTTCACCGACGCCGAGTCGCGGTACTCCGTCTCCGAGAAGGAAGCCCTCAGCGCGGTCAATGCTGTCGAGCATTGGCGGACGTACCTGTGGGGCCGTTCATTCATCCTGCGGACGGACCACTCTGCGCTCACCACTCTGCTCACGCCGAAGACGTCCAACCGCGCCGGCGCGCGCATCGCCAGGTGGCAGTCCCGCCTGCTGCCGTACTCGTACACAGTGGAGTACCGGCCCGGGCGCAGCATCCCAGTGGCTGACGCCCTGTCGCGGCTGCCGCTGCCGGACACCGGCGCCGCCGAGACGGACGGACGGCACCGATGACGTCAGTGAAGTCATCACTGATGACGACGTAATAATTCGTAATAATTCGTAATAATTCGTTTATTAGGGCTGATCCACAGGTGGCTATTACGGCCCAGTCAGTACAAGCAATATGAGAGTACCTAAGTCACAAAAATCATCATAGTAAAAGACACAAAATGTACAATGGTACTAAAAGAAAAACACTCAGGTGGCGACATATCTCTATCGGAAGAACCGCATCAGCTGTGCCCTGGAGGCGGTCCCTGTCACCTCTCGCGGCAGCCCGTTGTGCTACGTCGGCCGTATGTGCTACGTATGTGCCGCGTCGGCAGCCGATCCAGTCATGGAGCAGCTGCGGTCTGTCATCCGCACCGGCTGGCCCGACGCCGCGCGCCAGTGCACGCCGGAGACGCGGGACTACTTCGCCGTGCGGAACGAGCTGCAAGTCCGCCAGGACGGAGTCGTGCTGCGCGGCCCGGACCGCGCCGTCGTCCCGGCCGCGCTCCGCTCAAAGTACCTCCAACTGGCGCACCGAGCGCACGACGGTGTCGTGCGAACAAGGCAGCTCCTGCGCGACCTCGCCTGGTGGCCTGGAATGTCAAAGGACGCCGCTGCACTGGTCGCCGACTGCCCGTCCTGCCACGCAAAGGACGCCGTGCTGACGCAGCAGGCGCGCCCCGCGCCGCTGCAACCGGTCGAGCTTCCAGACCGGCCCTGGTCTAAGCTCGGACTGGACATCGTGGGCCCGATCCCCGGCGCCCCACCGTCTGCAAAGTACGCCATTACTATGACGGATTACCATAGTAAGTGGCCAGAGGTCGCTCTGACGTCATCCATCGAAACTGATGACGTCATTCAGTTCCTGAGCCAGGCCTGGTCCAGAGAGGGACTGTGTGACGAGCTGGTGACCGACAACGGACCCCAGTTCACCAGCGACAGGTTCCGACAGTATCTGGCCCAGCGCGGAATCAGACACCACACGTCTGTCGTCTACTGGCCGCGCAGAAACGGAGCAGTGGATCAGCTCAACCGAGAGGTGAAGATGTGGCTCAAGGAGGCCACACAGCTGCAGTCGCGGACGGCCGCCAGCTTCAGCGGACACATGCGACAGCGCCTCGCTCTGTACCGAGCGACCCCGCACTGCACCGAGTCCCCTCCACTTGGACTAGTGTCTGTTGGTCTAGTATCGTTTGGGCTAGTTCATTTGGTCTAGTGCTTTATTTGGTCTAGTGCCACTTGAGCTAGCTTCATTTGAGCTAGTGTCATATTTGGTCTAGTTCATTTGTGCTAGTTCCCGAAATTTATTTGAAATATATAGTTCCCTGAGATGCTCGTTGTCGTATATATTTCGTTCGTTCGATTATGTATAACACACTTCAGATTTCAGATGTTCGGATGTTGGTGTACTTAGTTCAGATGCCCTTTTGCCGGAACAAACATATATAGAGTTTCTTCAAACCTTAACCCTCGCCCCGTTGGGGGGGCCATTTTGGCCCCCCCCCTGTGGTTTTTCCTGAATAGCAAGAAAACGGCGGCGCGCAGCGCCGCCAAATTTTCAGCACCTTCCCGGGCATCAATTTGACACCTTCACACCGAATTTCAAGTCTTAGGTCACCTTAGGTCAGGAGTTATTGAGGTCAAACTGAGGTCATGTTCGCGCAAAAATGAGCAAAAAACATGCAATCTTGAAACGCTCACTAAATCTACAGTTATCAAGCAATTTCAAAGTTCTTTATATGGTCTAGTAGACAAAAAGCGGCGCTACAAAATTGCTATCTCGGATTTTCAAAATTTTGGGATTTTGACCCTGAAAAATTAAAAAAATTGATTTTTTTAGAAAAACTAAAAAAATCAAAAATTTTTCCGAATTTCGAAAAAAAACGGAATATATGTGATAGTCCCTGCGCTCTTCTATATACATACCAAATTTCAGATCGATATCTCGTTTTTTGGCCAAGTTATAGCGAAAAAAACTGTTCAAAAATGATGACGTCAAATTTTTGAACTCAATTTTTAGCGATTCTAGACCACGTACGGCAAAACAAAGACCACCATTGAACTCCCCGTGACGAGCTGCATCGAGTCAATACCCATTTTATGCAAAAATATTAACTTTGAAATTTGACCTAATTTGACCTGACCTTGACCTTACCTTGACCTGACCTTGACCAAAACGTGACCTAAGCTGGCCCCAAAGGCTGCCTGACCCACATAATCGCATTCGTCATGTAAAATGGACCATAAAACATGTATCACACGACACTTTCATATTGTGACCCCCCCGTGACCTGACCTCTGTGACCTGACCTGGTATCAGTGACCTCAAATAGCAAAATATGTGTTTGAAGAACATTTCCCCATCGATGATTTTCAATGAAATGCATTTTACTCGATTTTACAACGCATTTCTTGAAATGCCTGTAAACGGTGAAAATTGGACATTTGACCTGACCTGTGACGTCATCGGTTTGGCCTAGGTCAATAAAATTGGGTCACAAGGTAGTTCCCTGACAGGGCTATCCAACACCGTTTGCCGCTTGTCGCTAGGTTGCGTGGTTCTCGAGATCTTAGGGGGGGGGGGCAAAATGCCCCCTCCCCAACGGGGCGCGTTGCTCGGCAGAGCCCAACGGGGCGCGGGTTAAAGGCAACCCGCCCAAATCTTGATGTTTCGGATTTAAACGTTCAGTGTGATAGCATATCCCACGCCACGAAGGAATTCCGCCCGCTCTATGGTGCCTTCCGCTAGTCTGGTTATAAGTGTTGTCAGGCGTTTATTCATATTTTTAACAGTTTTCTTGGATTTTTGAACGTCATGACCCGCCTTAAACCTGAAAAGATCGTTAACTTGTAAATTTTCTTCACGCTGGAGCGCTGCGAAGCAACGGAAGATGGAGGAATGGGGGGGAATCCAGCATGGCCTGTATCCCCCGATGCCATCCCTCAAGCTTGTTGGTTGTTCGGGGTATGCCAGATATGGTCCTTTCCTTAACCCGCGCCGGGCCGAGGGGGGGGGGGGGTGTTTGAACACCCCCCCTGCGGTTTTTCGCAGATATCTCAAAAACGGCGGCGCGGAGCGCCGCCGTTTTTGGCACACCTGTTTGTACATCTTTTCCGCACATGTTGTGAAAATTTCAGACCCAGGTCGCCTTAGGTCAGGTCACCAGGTCACGCCAAGTGACCTCACCTCAGAAAAAATAAGAATGCTCGTCATAGCTACACCGATTGATCGATTGCCTTGAAACTTTCACCAATTGATAAGAGCAACAGTATCTATAAAATGTATATCTCGGAATTTTGATATCGTTGACCTAAGGTCAGGTCAATTTTGCGGCCTCTCCATTATAAGTCAATGGGAGAAAATTGAAAAGCGTCTGTTTTGCACGAACGCCATTCTAGACACTCTCAAACATCGAGATGTAAGTAAAATTGACACACTGAACTAGAAAATGGCAACTGTGACCCCTCGTTATGTCCCCGAGGTAATCTCAGGTCACGAACAGAATCTAACAGTTTTTCGCTAATAACTTCTGATAGAGGCGTCCTAGAGCGCTGAAAACGCCTTAGATGTGTTCGGCTCGACGTTGCGGATCGACTGATATGCAACATGACCTTTTCCGGTCAGGTCATGACCTTGACCTGAGGTCAAATTTTCAAGTTGACCTTTCAAGGTCAACTTATAGTTCATTCGACGCGTCTCGACGAGAGGAACACGATGCTGGCAAAAGTAATGTCATGGCTCTTTTGAGTCAAAAGTTATCGCCGAAAAACCGATTTTCGTAAAAACGGCTATTTTTGGAGTTTTTGTCCTCTGGAGGCTAAACCGTTGACCTGAGGTCAAATCTGAGAGCATTACTCAGAAAGGCCTGTAAAAGGACTATCGAATGCGCTTTTCCGCGGCGCTGTAGCTCTATCGGTTCCCGAGATAGCCGTTGGCAGTTTCCAAAATGTTGAAATAGTCAACATTTTACCTTTAGTGACCTCTGGTGACCTGACCTTTGACCTGACCCAAAAAATGACCGAAGTGTTTTCGTCCTTATTTTGGACGTTCTTTCGATTGCCGCTTACCGCGTTTCGCTACGTGGCCCAGGAGCCGAGTTAGAAGGGGGGGGGGTGTTCAGACACCCCCCCCCCCCGGCCCGGCGCGGAATCTCAGAGCACCGGCCCGGCGCGGGTTAACATTCCACATTTCTTTTGGAATTTGGGGGTTTCGGCGAACCCCTCTGCGCCCTTGCCTTCCTATATATGTGTCCTCAAAGTAATCATAAAGGTCTGTTAATCCCTCGATGGCAATTTGCTCGACATATTCTTGAAGTTGTTCAAAAGCTTCGTTCACATTTTCAACGTCAAGGAAGGCAAGAGCGCAGAGGGATTTCACCGCTTCTCGAACTTCCGGTTGATTAATGTAATTTTCCGTTAGGCCAGCTCCCTGAACTTTCCGCCAAACCGCTTGAGTTAAATGAAAGAAACAGCCTGCTACATTCACTTGAGGAAATTCAGTTAAAGGAAATAGTTCACTTTTAACATGGGATTTTGAGCTGGAATAGCAGTTTCGTAGCTTGAGCTGAGACTAGCACAAATCAGGAGCTTTTACGGCTCAACGATCACCCTAGACGAAGATATTCCATTTCTCGTTCCGAAAAGAGTGCCTTGTAGAGGAATGCGTGCCTTGCACAGGAATGCAGCCACGTCATCGTCAGCCAATCAGCGTGCTGCTTACAGCCAATGCAGTATGCGTAGGTTTGAGCTACGCAATATGATTGGTCAATGCGTAATAAGCTTCCGCGTCAAACATTATTTTACATATAATATAGTTCGTCCTATATTAAAATATAGAAAATAATTGTTTTTACAAAAAGGTTTTATTTTATTTCATGATTATTTTGAGCATAAAAATCATAAATCAATAGCAAAATACTGATTTCAGGAAAGTGGACTGTTTCCTTTAACAAAGCGCGCTTACTAGCTAACTCAAAATCCATGATGCAAAGATGAGGCGCAAGATTTGGGCGAGCATCCTTTAAAATTTGGATTTGGAAATGAGTCTGCTGAAAGCTAGACGAAATTACGGCACTAGACCAAAGGCACTAGCTCAAATGAATGGCACTTTGGCACTAGCTCAAACGAAACTAGCCAAACTGGCGCTAGACCAGCTGAAGCACTAGACCAATTGCACTAGCTGCCAGTCACCCTCGGCGCTCCTGCACGGCCGGCGCATGCGTCTGCACCTGCCGGTCACCACAGAGACTCCGCCGCGCGACAGCTCGCTACAGCACCGAGTCGCCACCCAGCAGCAGCGCAACAGCCGCGGGTACGACTCGCGACAGGCCACCCGGCCGTCAGATCTCCAGCCTGGCGACACGGTGCGCGTGCGGCGACAGGGGCACGTGCCCAAGAACCAGAGTCGGTTCTCCAGCCCGCGCCGAATCGCCAGACAGCTCGGCCCGGCGACCTTCATCCTGTCCGACGGGACAAAGAGGAACGCTGCACACCTCGCCCGCATCCCAGACGGGGCGCCGACCGGCTCAGCACCTCCGAGCACCGACGGGCCGGAACCGCCGCCGCCGCCGCCGCCGCCGCCGCCGCCGGCCGACCCGGCTCCTCCGAGCTCCGGCGAGCCCCAGCCGCCATCGCCGCAGCCGACAGCGTCCACCGCGCCACCTACAGCGCCGACAGAGAGCGCCCGCCCGTCAGATGTCGCTGACGTCGCGCTGCCGGCCGCCACCGGCGCTGCTCGTGACCGGTCCCCCGGTAGAACGCGCCCGCCTCAGAGGGCGCCCGTCGGCGGCACCCCGAGCCGTGAGTTGCCGGCCTCCTCCCGAGGACGCCGCCGATTCTTGCCGCGCCGATTTACGTGATCGGCGAGAAGTGTATCTTAAAGGGCCGGCGGGTGTAGTGTTCGCTATGGCAGTAGTTTAGTGCTTTTTACAAGACCTCACGTGACTCCGCCATTTTGGAAAAAATACAGTCTACGTTCCACCTGGCCATTGTATACAACAGCTGACAGTTCGGGTTCCATAACACCATGGATTAGAGATAACTGGATGGGGCACTCCGGCGACTTTAGCGTCACACGGCCGTTATGCGCATGCGCGAGGAACGTACACGACCGCGACCTTGGCGCCTGTTGTAAACTCAATGGTGGAGTGCTTTGCGGCGATCGTTATTTTGCTTTTACGTGTGATTACGTGTGTTTAAAGAAGAAGTTGGGGCGGCATATTTTATATTTAAAGGTGAGGAATGCAGTGAAGGTAAAAGTTTGGTCCCAATAGCTATAATTGATGAAATAACGCCATGCTCTGAAAACAACACCTTTTTGGCAAGAAGCATAAATCGGTGAATATCTCTTTGATACGGTAGGCTAAGTAGATGTGAGGTAGTGGGTTTTATTCAGAATCGTTCCGAGAATCGATGGCATGTAGAATTAAATGAATATTCATGTGTGGTAATAGGAGAATGGCCTTTGAAGTGGTGACTACAAATATGGCGCACATTGTTCATCACAGATTACACTGCTTTAACATTGGTTTGGAATAGTTTGCCTTATTATAAGAATAATGCAAAATAAATACATTTTAAAGATACTGGAATGCATTCTTATTTAGCCCCACATTCATTTCAGACCTTAACTACAAGTTACAACACTATAATGACTTATAATGCTGCATATCAAAATAGGTACTTCCACAGCGCAAAGTATTATATGTTTAGCTTGAAGTGTTGTCTGGATTGAACAGTTTATTTGTAAACCTTTTTTCATTAACTAACAAGATTTATAATAAATATACTATTAAAATATGGTCACAGAATTATTATCTTCCACCTACCAATAATTTTTCGTTACGAATTTACGCTTCTTCAAGGAGTTCTTGATTGCAATCATTTTATCATAAATAGTTAATACCTTTTTTTAGGAAAAATGGAAATTTATGTCTAGTAAGAAGCTAAATTCCTCCTATAAAAATGAAATGATTAATATTTTATCAAATATACAAGGAAGTGCATTCGTATTTCTACCTATCTTGTATTCAGGAACATTCCGTTCTTATAATACTTTCTAATGATATAACTCAATTAATATTACTATTATTTTATAAATATGCATTGAAATTGAGTTGATTCTTCATAATATCCACCTATTATATCTAATCACATTTGTACCTTTTCCACTTTCCAGTTTGACGAGCTACCAGCCATTGGTTCTGGATCAGTCTGTTTATGAGCACTGGACTGGAAGGATGGGGATTGGGGCTGGGGCAAGATCATGATGGCAATGCTTGTGTGGTGCCTCAAGTGTTAAGCATGTATGTGTATTGGGTGTTGTATACAGTGCCTTCGTGTTAATGTTTGTAAATGCCAGTGTTTGCTTAATTTAACTGTTTGATTGATGCTTAGGGATGACATTGGGCAATTATGTATTGCTAGGATGTTTGATATTGAAAGTAGTTTTGTGTATCACTTATGTTTATAAAGACCAATGGACACCTGAACCCTGATGCGTTAAGGCGTGGAGATCTACTGGTCATGTTTGTATCGATACGTCTCCACTTCCCTACTTGCCCCTTGTTCC
This sequence comes from Amphibalanus amphitrite, assembly GCF_019059575.1. NCBI lineage: Eukaryota > Metazoa > Arthropoda > Thecostraca > Balanomorpha > Balanidae > Amphibalanus > Amphibalanus amphitrite. The sequence continues at coordinate 17,837 of NW_024881716.1, forward strand.
ATCAATGGCCTCCGTTACTGGAGGGCAGTGGGCACTGATCAGTGTTTTTTAGATGTCTGTGAACTTGTCCGTCCTTGGGAGTTGTTTTTGATGGGCTGTTGTTTTGAAGAAAGCTAATGCTGAGCGCTGTAGATCGGTGAGTTTTTGTTGCAAATAGAATCGTCTCATTCAGCATTCTGTTTACTCATGGCATTTGCTAACTTAATGTGCGGGTGTGTCGGTTCCTGTATAGCTTCTGGTGTATTATAATTCTTTGGGGCGTTAAATAAGAGAATAGGGGCATACATACAGTGGGCCGATTCGACCGTCGACAGGCGGAGCTGAGCTTCAGGCGAGACCGGCATGTCTCGGTAATGCAAGCACTGGAGGGAAATGGTTCTCCTCGTACTGCCCTAGTGCCCTCACCAGTCGCCAAGGAGCCGGGTGGGGTGGCTGGCTATCAGCTCAGAACAAATATGGGTGATCAGTGATGAGGTGAGTTGGTTGTGAGGATGTAGAGGACGAACATGCGCAGAAACTGCGGGCGGAATCCGCGATTCGATCGTCGTTAAGCGGGCTAACGTATCCGAGCGACCACGACTTTTATGAAATCGAGCACATTGCACACGTGTAGCATCGTGCTGACTACCCGTTGACACCCACCCACCCATCCAAAGGCCCCAATAGCGCAGCTTGAAACGGCGAGGAGCGTAAGATACGGCCGCCGCTAATGCTCTCAGCCGGCCCGGGCGCCCGGCGGTCGTGTACGTTGTTAGTTCCGGGTTCCGCCACCAGGCGGCCGCCGGCCGCGGCGGTGTGACGCGTAGATCAAAGGATACCGCCGAGAGTGCCCCATCCAGGTATCTCTTATCCATGATAACACTACACTGAGGTCAAATCTGAGAACATTACTCAGAAAGGTCTGTAAAAGGGCTATCGAATGCGCTTTTCTGCGGCGCTGTAGCTCTATCGGTTCCCGAGATAGCCGTTGGCAGTTTCCAAAATGTTGAAATAGTGAACATTTGACCTTTGGTGACCTCTGGTGACCTGACCCAAAAAATGACCGAAGTGTTTTCGTCCTTATTTTGGACGTTCTTTCGATTGCCGCTTACCGCGTGTCGCTACGTGGCCCAGGAGCCGAGTTAGAAGGGGGGTGTTCAGACACCCCCCCGGCCCGGCGCGGAATCTCAGAGCACCGGCCCGGCGCGGGTTAACACCTTCAATACAATGTCATAACTCTACCTCGTCTGCTATATCAAAAGTAATAGTCGAAAAACTGATGTTGAGCTTTTTTAAAAGCCTTTTGACCTAGGCCGACCCTTTGAGTGGCCGCTGGCCATCAATTGCACGCTGTCCATCATATATGAGCAGAATGGTCGTGTTTCTGTAAATATGCTGTTGTTTTTTACGTGCCTCTTCAGGTCAAGAGCTGTTTGTCCTTTTCCCCGATTTGGCTGGCAATGATGACAATGATCTGACCATTCGTTGTTGGTAAGGGGCCCCCATTTGGTTTAGGGGGGCCCACGTTGCTGGGGGGCCCATCGCGAACGTCTCTCATCCCCGTCGCCAGAGTTCTGGCTGCGCCACTGACCGTGGGCTACGAAACACCAAGAGTCTCACCGGATCACGATCACATTTATTGGCAAAAAAAAAAAAAAAAAACATGCGGGCGGTTGCGACACGGTAAAACACCTGACCTCAGTCTGCCGGAGGATGCCGGCTCCGACTTCTACTAATAACGACGCCCACACTCACGGCAACAGAACAAAGCGTTGCCAGACGCTGGCCGGCCGACCGCCACCTGACCAGACCATATCACCCGATAGTACTAACCAGCAGTCTCGCCAGCGGCAGCCGTCCCGGCCAGGGTACAGTCGCAGCCAGACCAGAGAGGCAGCACTGGCCGGCCAGCAGCGCTGCAGCGAGCAGCGCGGCCGAAGGCCAGCCACCGCCGCTGCTAACCGCGTCACTGGAAGGTACTCCGCCCCGCGCTAGAGCGGCCTCCACAGCCGACCGCAGCCGGGCCGGCTCACCAAACAATGTCGTTGGACTATCACTTCCGTGCCCTGATCGGCCACCGCGGCAACACTGCGCTGCTAGGCGGCCAGGCGTGGTCACTTTTCGTTTTGCAGGGCGTTGATGAACTCTTCCAGCCGCTCCTGCACCTGGCGGACCCGTTTCAGCTCCTCGGCCAGCGAGACGCGCCGTCCAGTCAGCAGCGAGCGCTTTTTCTCCTCGTCCACGCTCCAGTCCTCGAGCACCTGGCCGGCACGGCGAGACCGGTTGGTCACGGCCCTCATGGCCCATTGTGCAGGGCACTATTGGTCTCAAGGTATGGACTCCAGCGACCAGCAATTTGGTGAATACCCTCGCCGTCGCCACCACTGCTGGGTATTTTTACACCATCCCACTACAGCTGGTCCGTGGAAACCTTATCTTGAGACCAATAGTACGTACGGTAACAGCGTGTGTACACAATATACAATTATGGCGGCATAAACGCATATCAAAGAGCCCGTATCGAGCCATCGCCCACTGCACACAGCACCGGACGTCAGTTCCACACAGGACAGAGGTACTGCGCGCCAGCGAGGAAGGGGGACCCCAACGGAAGAGACTCCGTCTACCCAGATCGTGACGGGGAGGGGAGGGGGGCTGCCGCGGCACCTGCTCACCTCTTTGACGCGCTTCTCGAGTCTGCGCGCCTCCCGGTTGACGATCTGCTGTCGCAGCGTGTTGGCGGTGGCGCGCATCATCTGCTGGATGCGCCAGAACAGCACCACGTCGTTACAGTCGCACTCGGACTCGGAGACCGCCTGGTGGTACAGCCAGAACGCCTTGCGGCAGTCGTAGGCGCGCGCCAGCGCCCGGCGCAGGAAGAAGCGCCGGTACACTGGGCGCCACGTGTCTCGGATCAGCTCGCTGTCCACCTCCAGGCCGCAGCTGGTCTTCACGTTGTTTCGAATGGCCATTATCTCGTCGTAGCCCAGCTGCGGAGGGTGGTCCTGCGAGTGAAGGGGAGGGGGAGGGGTTCAGGGCGACTGCGGTGTACACGCACACACACGGACAGAACCTCTCTAAAACTGGTCGCCGCTGAGGACGGCCTCCACTCACAGCCGTCTGGCGGGCGCTCCCTTGCCTCCCCTCAGACATTCGGCGGGTGCTCTCGTCCCTCTCCCGTCCGTCAAAGCTGTGCGGGGTGGTGCGGTCCCCTACACCCGTCCCTCCCCACGCAGCCTTTTCTCACGTGGTCGGCGTGCAGCGTCCTCTCGAGCTCTGCGCGGACGGCGGCGCGCCGCCGGTGCTCCGGTGTGGCCGAGCGCCAGTGCAGCCACCTCTCCCAGAGGCCGGGCCCCGCCATCTCCGCCAGCATCTCGTCCGTAGTCTGGGCGGGCAGGGGCAGCGTCAGCGGGGTAGGATCGAACAGGGCCACGGTCACGGCCGGCACCGCTCACACGTGGACCTGGGCAGACCGCTGCCGCTCTCTGCGCCGTGGATGGCTGACCGTATACCGCGTGGTACATCGACCGGTCTCGATCACCGCGCCGGGCCGGGCCCGGGACGCACCTGCATTTTGTCTTTGATGCTCTGCTCGAGGAATGCCACGGCCGCGTCCCACTGGCGCTTGTCGTGCACGGCCCGGTCCTCGAGTGTGTTCAGCTGGATGACGCGCAGCTGCTCGACGGCGCGCTGCTCCCAGTCGTGGTCGCGCAGCGCCTCCTCCACCGCCGCGTGCTTCACCGGGTCAAACAGCGGCTCGTGGTCCTTGCGCCGCTCCGAGCGAGACATGAACTTCCTGGCACAAGAGGCGGGGCAACGGGTCGAATTTAGAACACATCAACGGAATTCGAAATGAACGCTTCGGGGCAGGTTAGGACAGGTTAGGACAATATCGTCACGTTAGGACTGTAACGACTAACGACGACGCCCAGCCGTCCACGAACGCCGAGCGGATGCGACTCGCGCACCCGCCGGCAGCTAGCACTCGCTAAGAGGCCCAGTCGAGAACGGGGCTCGGAGCAACGGACTGCCCCAACGACTCCACTGTGCACGCACTCACGCTCTACGCATGACCCAGTGGATCTTAGCATCCTGTATGGCCGGCGGCATGGTGCACACGTACTTGAACTCCTCCTCGAGGGTCTCCCAGCCAATCTGCACGCAGCGGCGCGGCAGACTGTCGTCCGCCCACTGCTTCAGCTTGATGTCCACAGTGGTGTTGAAGGTGCCTGTCGGCGGCGGCAGTCCATTCAGCGGCTGTGGGGAGCCGGCGAACCACAGGAGACCGGCCGAACACGGGGGACCAAAGCCTTATAACCCCTCCCCCCGCCCCACTGACCTGCGCTGCCGCTTTGGGCCGCCGGCAGGTAAACTTTCTCGAACACGTATGTGGCCATTTTTTCCCAGAGTTTCCTGTTGAGCGCCTCCTCCCACTGTTTGGGCGACACCATGGAGAGGTTGACCACCTCGTCGAGTACCTCTCCGCGGGCCTTCTCAAATAGCTCGTCACGGTCCAGCTCCCGCTGGCTGCCGGCGCAGACAGACACACACATACTAACCGGTCAGACACACAAACAGACACAACTGCCGACCGGTCATAGACACACAGCAGCGGCGCACTGTGCGCAGGGAGCACGACGTACTCTGAACTACCGCTAACAGTTCAACACGCACACGCACACCCGCCGTGTCTCCCGTGGTCCGCGCGCCTCACCCGGGGAAGTTGTTTTTCCACTCTGTCTCCAGGTTGAAGCGGGTGGCCTTGAAGGCGTCCGCCTGCTGCTCGACCGTCTCGCGGACCATCTTCCAGAACCGGTCGGACACGGCCAGACTCAGGTTACGGGTGGTGCACTGGGCAGAGCTCATCACGCCCGACCTGCCGAGCCAGTTACATAGTCAGTGCACTGGGCAGAGCTCATCACGCCCGACCTGCCGAGCCAGTTACACAGTCAGTGCACTGGGCAGAGCTCATCACGCCCGACCTGCCGAGCCAGTTACACAGTCAGTGCACTGGGCAGAGCTCATCACGTCCGACCTGCCGAGCCAGTTACACAGTCAGCACGGGTCGGGGTCCGCTGACCAGAGCTGTCCGCGGCCCACTCGGCCCCGCCAAGCCGCACCGGAGTGGGTAGCTCCTGACTCACCGGAACAGTTTGGACTTCTGGAAGAACTGCTCTTCGTAGTTGCGGATCTCGTCGATGCTGTCGTCCTTGTTGCCCCGGCCCGTAACGACCGCGAAGTAGCCGAGTGCCTTCATCGGGAACAGCTTTCCCGAGAGAATCTTGCGGATCTGTCGACATACGATTACATAGACGGCGTCGGTGGGGCGCGGCAGTCTACTCCGACGGAGGGACATGGAGACCGAGGGCTGGAGCAGCTCAAAGCCAGGGTGGCAGTAGCCGACTCGGTGGCACACGGCACAAGATCGGACCACCCGCGGCACAGTGGCGCACAGAAAACAGCACAGTAGCGAACACGACACAGTAACATACCGCCAAACACAAACTCCAGCAGCGGCCGCATCGGGCCGTATCTCGGCAGGGGCGGGGCCGCGTCGGCACGGACCATACGGAAGGAGGAAGGGAGGGGCGGTGTGGTGTGCAGGGTTCAGTCACTCACCCTGTCCGGGTTGGCGAGGTTCTCCTCCGCCAGGTCCACCTTGGTCAGCACGAAAATGGTCCGCTTCCCCGTCGGGTCCATGCGGGACACCAGCTCTGTCGAACAGACAGACAAACGGCGATACATTCTGCTCAGCCGCGACAGCCAGCTAATCGGGGGGACTGCGGCCGACCTGTCCGCGCACCGCACACTGGACGGACATGCCATTCTAGCGCGACAGGGCCTGAGTCTTCGAACGGACCATCTCGTTTTTTCGCTAATAACCCGCGTAAAAAGCGGCCTATCGCAACAAAACTTTCAGTACCCTCGTGTTAATTACTTTTACCCCTACCCTGAAAATTTCATGACCCTGACACTAATGACCTTTGACCTGTGACCTTCTTTTCGAGACCATGTTCGGCCGGAATCGCGATTCAGCGTACGCCGGCTCGCATTAGCCGCGCGTTTGCAGTCTTTTCGTGGTTTCAAGCGTTCAAACATGGGATATGATGTTGCTTCCATGCATTAAGGGTGGGTGTCAAGGTCACCAGGAGGTCAGGTCAGGTCACTGACCTTTGATGACCTCGGTTTATTTTTTCGATTTTTACATGATTATAGGCCAGTTTTTGGAGCTGATTTCGAATTTTGCAACCATTTGAACATTTACGATGCAGCTTTGGTGCCTTCGTAACATGTTAAGAAGCTGTCAGAGGCGGTTGCCACCTACTACGAATACCCGGCAAACCCCCTACTGGTTGACCTGACCTGACCTGACCCGACCTGGCCTAAATGCATGAAGACAATCTATGATCATAGCTAACATGATATTCGTGATCAGCACAAAAAGAAAACATGGCAGCCACCCTTTACGACGTTCTAAAAAGTCCCCATGTTCCCGACTTTTGGGTCATTGGCCTGACATGGAGGTTCAACCGCTGACCTAGGACCTTAAAATTGGATATCATCGGCTTCCTCTCGTTACGGGCAACACGCTCGTCTTTTCCGCAAAACTCTAGCTCGATCAGGGACGAAACGGCAGGGGGAGGGGGAAGGGTTACAACGGATCCCCTGTTTACGTTGGCGGCTGGAAAAACACCACTACGGGCGAGTGTTAAGCCAAATCTGAGGGCTTATTTCAGAAAGACCGCTAAAAGAGCTATTGAATGCACTTTTCCGCGACGATGTAGCTCTATTGGTCCCCGAGGTAAGGGCCGGTGTTTCGAGAAATGTTGAAATATGCAGCATTTTACCTTTGATGACCTCTGGTGACGTGACCTTTGACTTGACCTAGAAATGGCCTGGAATCTAGCTGACCTGAACACTAGCTGGAATTTTGGGCGCTCTTTCGAATGCCACTTACTACGTGTCGCTGTGTGGCCCAGGAGCCGAGTTAGAAGGGGAGTGTTCAATCAACAACTCCCGGCCCGGCGCGTTTGGCGCCGAGCACCGGCCCACCGCGGGCTGATGTTTGGCTGCTACACCCAGAGTCGCAAAAAGTCGCAAGAAATGAATGTTGGATCTTCTAGTGCAATGACTCAATGACATGCAGCGAGATTTTCGAAGCGGTACTTTGCGGTACTTTTTTAAAAGCATTTGTGTGTGACGTCAATTATGTGAAATTATATTTTCGTCTTTAAATCTTTGCGGTGCAAATATATCATAACCAAGTAGGAGTTCGCCATTTTCATGTGGTTAGGTGTTTTTCAGGCCCGGAGCTATCGTTTGATGTATATAAATGTGGAATTCCTCCTCAAATTGTGATTGTTTTCGTGGATCAAAGATACGTTGTCAAAGAGTGCGGGGGACGAGTTCGGTCCAAACGATTCCGAAGTTCGTGTTTAGGCTGAGTTCTCGCCATGAAATAGCAATTGTGTTGGAAAACAAAGACCACAGCAATGTAGTATGATCATTTTTGAACAAAATGGTATAGGTTTCATTGCACTTCCACAAATTTCGATTTTTTGACCCATGTCGTGCTAGAACTGGCGATCCGCCCAGTATGCGCCGGCTGGGTAGGGGCAGTGTCGGACAGTCGGTCGGACTCGCTCACCGGTGACGTTGCTGCGCTCGGCATCGATGCTGCCGTCCTGAATACAGAGGATGATGGCGTTGGGGTTGGCCATGTGGCTCTCGGACATGGTGCTGATGGCGCGCCGCGTGTCGGCCGCCATCTCCACGGTCTCGGTGCTGATGACGCCCGGCAGGTCGACCAGCACCATGCGCGGCAGGCCGGGGCCGCGCACAGTCATCGATATCACCTCCTGGCTGACCGTCTTACCGCCGCGCACCGAGTTCAGCATCCGCAGCTCCACCTGCGGGCCGGACAGCAGTCGGACACACCGGGCAGCAGTCAGACACACCGGACAGCAGTCAGACACACCGGACAGCAGTCAGACACACCGGACAGCAGTCAGACACACCGGGCAGACGGACTCCTGCTCCCGGCCCAGTCAAGGTTCGTGCTACCCGGGGGCGGACGGGCCGTGATCCGGCCAGTCCCAGTCCCAGTCCACCCTCCTAGGGGGGTGTCCGACCCGTACCCCAGTCGTCCGCCCACGCCGTCCGGCCATGACGCTGCCGGCGGTCAGCCGTTCCCCGGACTGCGGCCGGCGGGCGCGGCGCTATCGCCACACTATTTATAGACGCTGCGTAAACAACCAGCATAGGGTCTAGACAGATCTAAATAGCAGCATGGTGAGTGAACATCATTTTCGCCTGATAGGGATGACAAAATATTGAAGTGAGTTGAAGTGAGGCGCAACTGTTGCGACGGTTGTTCCACGACACGAGTGTTAACTATTTATCAACCATTACCATAGAAAATACACAACTCGACAGATTTCATTCCCGTGGGCCAGCTCCCTGCTGGCCGACAAGTGCCGCTCCCGCGCGCGCTCACCTCCTTCCTTAGCTCCTTCAGGTCTGCCTCACTGCCCAGGTCGAACTCGCGGCTCGAATCCTTGAACTGGGCGATGTGGTAGGGACCCTCCGACAGAGTCACCTTGACCGGCGCACGGGTCATCATCTCGCCGGCACCGCTGAGAGCACACACAGTTGGTGTCAGCGGGGAGACACAAGACCACAAAGTGACTTCCTACGAAACAATTTTGATGACATTTTCGAAACCCTGTTTCGCTAGGAATCTATTTACAAACCTATTCTAATATCAAAAAGACTGACAATCGATTAAATACATATAACCACGCGTGAGCTATAGCTCATTCCTCGCCGTCATTCGCTTATTTGCATCCTCCGACAGCACAAAAGGGGCCCTGTTTCACCGGTGATAGCAGCACGCTGCTATCAAATTGCGCGAGCTGACGTAATGTGATGACGTTATACTGCTGACGTAAGGTGCAATTCTGGCGCACGATTGCCGCAATATTGTTTGACGTCATGAACTAAATGTTCGAGGTTAACGTCCATTTTTTTCCGAAATCTAACTTGTTTTAAATACATCATATTCAAAAATCATAATTGATTCATAAATATGCTATTTTGCCTGCGTCAACTCTTACTTTAAAGCTAATAACGTCACTTAATGTCGCGGCCAAGGTCGCGGCAATCGTACGCCAGAAATGCCCATTACGTCAACAGTATGGCGTCATGACATTACGTCAGCTCGCGAAACGTGATAGCAGCGTGCTGCTATCAGCGGTGAAACAGGGCCAGGGTTTGTGTTACCCTCTCGCGTTGGCCATCAATTGTGATTTTTTCTTCAGAAAATCTCAATGGGATTTTCTGCGTTTAGCAGAGCAATTTCATCATTTTCATCAAGCGTTTAGCAGAAAAAAACGACTGCCTTACTTCCCGCAAGGGGCGCCGAGTGATACCCAATTTTAATGTCAATTGATCACAAATCGAGCAAAGTTAGTGACAAAAAAATCACACATTATTTTTTTGCAATTACCTTTCCAAGAAACTGCCCAACTAGCCTGATGAATTTATATCATGTTTCATTATGTGCACCGATCGGTGTTGCCGTAGTTAATGTACACAAATAGGGCTATACAGCCTTTCAGCGACCCTAGTCACGCTGTGGCGATCACGAGTCCTTATCGCCGGGACAGGACGGCGCGCCGACCGCCCGGAGCCGGCGACCTCATGGCCGGACCGGCTCCAGGCCCAGGAACCCGTCACCGCCGGGTCTCCCCGACGCGCACAGCAGAAGGCCAGTCCCCGGAGCCCGGGACAGCCAGGGGACTTACCGCCACACACCGAAATCCCAACTGGACCTCCACAAGGCGCAGACGATGGCCCATGTTCAAAACAAAATAACAGATGACTCATTTTAACTCTAGTAGCACAAAACGACAATACAGCATCGATATAGGTAGTTATATTTACCGCGAATGACTGTGGGGATGGGGGGCTCTACAGAGCGCCCCTCCCGTTTCTTCTGCAATATCTTTTAAACCACTTGACGCAGGGCAAGGAGAGGTAACTTCGTGAAAAAATACAAATCTTCCTCCAGAGCCAACATTTTGCGTTGGTATGCGAAGGCTGAAGCATGTCGAGACCAGGAAAGTGACACACTGATGCCTGAAATTTCTTTCAGACGAACAGATTAATGGTTAATGTATCTTTTGGCAGGGAAGACATAATTATAAAACGTGTTAATGATATCACAATGACCTATCAAAGATTCGAAGTTTGGGGAACAGTGCTGTCACCTACAGGCAGACATGTATCACTATTAGTTCGAAACTCGCCATCAGAGGCAAATTGACTCGAAGGGTGCGGATATTATTGAATGCTGTCGCCAAACCAATTGAGTGATATTGCTGGTTTTAGCGGCATTGTGACGCCAACAGACCATGTTTCAAGCTCATATAAACTTTTCAGCCTAAACACAACGCAGCTTTCGATTATGCAGTGAGACGTCGATATTTCCACTTTATCCAAAAACTTCAAGGACGTTCAGGGGTCAATTTTTTTAAACGAATTTTTCATTTTTTTCTCGACGGAATCGGAATCAGCATGAAAAAAAGCATCAGAATCGAGGCTTGGAGCGGTGATTCCGTGTACTTTGCAAAAAATGGCCACCCTATTGTACATCGTCATCGTCCATAACCAGTTGTTACACCGCGCAGTTCGGCCGTCCCTGCCGGTCTGCTCACCCGCCCGCTATCGCGGCGGCGTCCGGCAGCGGCTGGCCGGAGGTACTGCGCCCGCCGTCCGGCGCGCAGTCGGCCGCAGCCGCCGGACCGCTCCAGTCTGCGGCCATGTCGGGCCGCCTGCCCAGCGTGACGTCCGCGCGGAAGCCGCTGCCGGCGCCGCGCGCCTCGGTGGCCCGCCGAGCCGCCGTCGCCGTGGTCGTGACGGCCGAGGTGGGCGAGCGGGGCGCGCCGGACGGAGCCGCGCCCGCCGACCGGTCTGAGCTGCTCGGTGTTCGGGTGTGCGTCAGCCGGCGCGCCAGCCCCAGCCCCGTGCGCAGCGGCCACGCCCAGACGGCGCCTCGCAGGTGTCTGAGCCACACGCCGAGCCCGCCGCGCCGGCCGCCGCCCGACCGCAGCGCAGACCAGCTTCACTGCCAGCTCCACTGTAGCCAGCTGAACCAGCAGCAGTGGCACCAGCAGGGCCCGACCCCCAGCACTCAGTGGTACGTGGACCCGTGGGACTCCGAAGGGACACCGCCAGCACCTCGCTGCCGCCGCCGGCCGGCACGGTCCGACGCTGGCACCGCCTCCACCAGCCGACCAGTGTCGGCCGCTGGCGCGGAGCCCGGTCCTGTCTGCGGGCCGCCGGCCAGCCGTGCCGGCCGACCGGCGCCGACCGCTACGGACGAGCCGCGGCTCAGCGAGCGCCTGTCGACGGCCTGCCGACGCTTCAACGTGGCGCCCGAGCCGGCCGTCGAGGCGATGATCTCGAGCGGCGTGCTGCCGCGCTCGGCCCGTGCCGTGGCGCAGCTGCTGCTCGAGCGCAGAGACCTGGACAAGCGGGCCATCGGCGCGTACCTGGCCGCGCCCGGCCAATTTCCCAGCGCCGTACTAGAGGCCTTCATGGCCAGTTTCGACTTCTGCGAGCTGCCGCTGCTGGCGGCGCTGCGTAAGGTACTCTCAACGTTCCTGTTACACGGCGAGAACCAGCGGATATACCACGTGCTGACCAAGTTCGCTGCAGAGTACGGCCGGCAAAACGACTGTGGCCAGACGGCACACGACTGGTTCACACTTGCCTACGCACTCTTCCTCCTCAGCCAGCTGCTGCACGACCCCAAGGCGCGCGCCGACCGGCCGTCGCCGGAGCGGTTCGTAGACATGGTGCGCGGCTGTGGCCCGGACACGCCGCCGCCCGACGAGCTGCTGCGCCTATACCGGCAGGTGAGCGCCGAGCCGCTGCCCGCGCCCGCCACCGACACCACCGGCGAGCTCAGATACGCGCTCAGCGAGCCGCAACACCGCGGCTGGCTCTGCAAGCAGGGCGGACGCGTCAAGACGTGGAAAGACCGCTACTTCATACTTAAAAACAACTGTCTGTACTATTTCGTGGATCCGGCCGCCGCGGGACTCAAGGGGATGCTCATCCTGGAGGACGTCACCGTGCGCGCCGTGCTGGAACTGGAGAGGTACAACTGCTTCGAGCTGGTGCGGCTACCGGAGGGCGACGCCCAGCCGGCCCACCTGAAGAGCTGGAAGCAGCTGGCCGGCGCGCTGGGCGGCGCGGGGATGGCCCCCGGCCGGCACACCAGCTTCCGGCTGTCGGCGGCCACACAGAGTGACATGGCTGAGTGGATGCGGGCCATCCGGCGCAGTATCGTGCTGCGTCCCCTGCACAGCACAGTACGGGCGCCGCACAGCCCGTCCGAGGCCAGCCGACGACGGCAGCAGACGGAGCCGCCCGGCCCGGACTGAATCCAACCAACGCTGGGCCTGTGGCTGCCTCTAGATGTCTGCCACGGAGAGATCGAGCTGATGGATGCCCTTCACCGTAGACAAGTGGGCGCGTGGGACGTGTCGTGGCTGTCGCTCACCGTGGGAAGATGCGCGCCCTGGCGATCATCTCGAGGACGGATGTTTTGCCGGAGCTCTGGTCGCCGACGACTACGACGCGTGGCAGGTGGTCGGCTGTGCTGTAGGACGAGTCGTAGTCACTGAGCTCGTCCAGCACCTCGCTGTACATGTCGATCAGCGACTTCTGTCGGCAGCGGTGGCCGGCGGCCCGCGTCAGATGCCACGCACAGGGACCGCCCCGCTCGTAGGCGGGCTTCACGGCACTAGATAGGCTATAACTGTCAATGTCAGAATAAATCAAACACAACATCCACTTTATCTCCTGCCGTATGGCGACACGTGCGCGGCGTCACTCGGTTCAGAGCCTGTAGGCCTTTTGGCAGCAAGCCTCAGGTCGGTGAGGTGGGGAGGGGTGGCCATTGACCGTATAACGGCATCCACAGCATCGTGGCATTAAAGCTGCAGTGTTCTGGAAGTGAAAAATCCGGTTGCAGAGCAACATAAAGTCATTACTGATACTTCACTTTTCTGTTTTTCTTCCAAAAATTTACCATGCCTTTTTGCCTTTTTGGTGAAATCAAAATAAACTTTCAATATTAAATTTGATCAGTCAACTTCTTCAGTAGGTATTTTATGTTCTGGAGGCAGTCTGCGGTCAGCCGACGCCCGACCGGCCCGTGCCGCTACGCCCGGAGGCCTGGTACCTTGATCTTGCGGTGCGCCACCGTCTCGGTGGCCCGCAGCAGCAGTCGCTTCCTGAGCTCCTTGTTGTCGCGCTCGACGCGCTCCAGCTCGCGCTGGTACTTGAGCTGCACCTCTGCCAGCTCCCTCTGCAGGGCGTCCAGCTTCTGGCGCAGCGCCTCTGCCGGTCAGCGCGGGGCGCCGGAGAGGTCAGCGCGGGGCGCCGGAGAGGCCACGCGTCCACGGACCGCCGAGCGGAGAGCCATCATAGCACCATCCTACCATCATCATAGCCGTGTGGACAGACAGACGGACAGACAGAGCCTGCAGCCAAATCCGGACCCGGGGGTTATTCAGCTGTGACCCGACCCCATTGAGTGATATCACATGGCGTACAGCACTGCACCCCGCCCGCGACCCGTGGCGGCGGTCCCAGAGGCTCGCGGCGCGCCCGGCGTACCGTTCTCCTGTTTGGTCTTGTCGGTGTCCTCGGCCGTCGACTGGGGTCGTGTGAACGCCAGCGCCACGGCCGGCGCCGCCCCCAGTGCCGAGGAGTCGTCACCGGGCTCTGCGGCACACCGGCACGGGGTCAGAGAGTGACAGCTCCCCGAGACGGCCTGCTGATTCCCCACACCGACACCCAGTCACCTGGCCGCCGATCCAGCGAGCGGCTAGATCGCCACTCGGTGACACACACGGCAGCGGAGCCGACACTAGTGCCCGGCCCACACTCAATGAACAACGCAGCTTAACCCGCGCCCGGCTGGGGGTCCTGGATTTCCACGCCCTGCTGGGGGGGGGGGGGGTGTGTGCGTTTGAACACCCCCCCCCCTTCTAACTCGGCTCCTGGGCCACGTAGCGATACGCGGAAGGCGGCGTTCGAAAGAGCGTCAAAAATAATGAGGAAATCACTTTGGTCAATTTTTGGTCAGGTCAAAGGTCAGGTCACCAGAGGTCATTGAAGGCAAAATTTCGCCGATTTCCAGGTCGAATGTCGACAATTTCCAAGAAGCCAACGCATAACTCGGGAACCAATAGAGCTACAGCGCCGCGGAAAAGCGCATTCGATAGCCCTATTAACGCCCTTTCTGAGTAATTTTCTCAAATTTGACCTAACGTCAACGGTTTTGCCTGCAGGGGGTAAAAACTGCAAAAATAGCCGATTTTTTCGGTAACAGTTTTTCTGCAATATCTTTTGACCCAAGCCTTGTACGAGCTTACTTTTACCGGCATCGTGTTCCTCTCATCAAGACGCATCGAATGAACTATAACTTGACCTTGAAAGGTCAACTTGAAAATTTGACCTCAGGTCAAGGTCATGACCTGACCGGAAAGGGTCATGTTGCATATCAGTCGATCCGTATCGTCGAGCTGAACACATCTAAGGCGTTTTCATCGCTCTAGCATGCCTCTATCAAAAGTTATTTGCGAAAAACTGTTAGATACCATTCGTGACCTAAGATGACCTCAGGGCATAAACAGGGGTCACGGACACCATTTTCATGTTCAGTGTGTCTAAACCACTTGTAATTCAGTGTTTGGGAGTGTTTATAATGTCTTTCGTCCAAAAGAGGCGCATTTCAATTTTCTCCCATCGACTTATCATGGGGAGGTCGCAAAATTGACCTGACCTTTGGTCATCGATATCAAAATTCTGAGATATACATTTTGTATATGCTATTGCTCTTAGCAATCGCTGAAAGTTTCAAAGCGATCGGTCACTCGGTGTAGCTATGACAGACATTGAAACTTTTTATGAGGTGAGGTCACTTCAAGTGACCTGGTGACCTGACCTTGAATGACCTTGGTCTGAAATTTTCACAACATGTGTAGAATTGATGTATGATAAGGTGTACCAAAAACGGCGGCGCGGAGCGCCGCCGTTTTTGAGATATTCGCGAAAAACCACAAGGGGGGGGGGGGTGTTCAAACACCCCCCCCCCCCAGCAGGGCGCGGGTTAATAAAGCGCGAAACCAAGGGAGATAGTGCAGAGCCTACAGAAAACTTGAGTCCCACGCACCTGCTTGGAAATGTCCCGGGCCAAGCAAAAGCAAACCTAAAAGCAAAACAAGAGAACATGGGGTGAGTTCAATCAATGAAACGAAACGACACATGCCAAATAGTCCAACTGAAAAAGCATTAAGATGTCGAAAACATTATTACATAATAAGTTAAAGCAAAATTACAGTTAGGCGAAGGAGTCAAGTTTTCTGATTAGCATGGCAAGAAGAGGTAAAACGCTAATGTGCGTTCACACTGACAAACTGAGCCCAAGATTCCCGCTATATCAAACGTCCCTCAGAGGTCAGGTGCGGATGTCGCCGAGCTTCCCTATCGGACAAGACGGCCGGAACGGGGCGCAGGTGTTAGCTGCACTCTGCTCATGTGCCTGTGATCCGGACTCAGGTGCACCTGGTTTTGCCGCGGGTCCGTGTCCGCACCGCCCGCCCGTCGTCGCTACTGAGCGCCCTGCGCCCGTGGACACAGCACCGGTACGCGGCTTTGACCGGGTCTGTCGGCCCGCCCCTGTCCCGTCATGTGTGAGCGGTGCCGTGGGCCGCAGCTATACCCCAGCCCGTGGCCCCGCGCTGCGCAGCCTGCCGACCGGCCCCGTCTCACCTGGGTCTCCGGGCGCGCGGCCCGCCTCTGAGGCTTTGATGGCGTCGTCGAGTCGCTGCTGAAACCACTCGCGGAACTCGCCCATTTTGTCGCCGTACAGCTCCTTGGTTTTGGCATCTGGCGGACACACAGCAACGGCTCAGTGGATACCCATGACTGGCCACCACGACGGCACTAACCACCCAACAGCGTTTCTATCCAGACTTAAAATGGAATGGAGCTGCGCATCAACAGGGTATCAATCAGGGTGTAACTGTACCTCGAAATATTTGACGTCGATACTGTGCACAAAAAAAAAAAACAGCGATCACAACAAGACGAGCCCGTGCCCTAAGCTGGTGACTGTCACAAGCACCGGCCCACAACCACCTTCTGACGACCACCAGCCGACCCACCGAACTCGAACGCTGAGAAAGAGTCGCGGAACTTGTCCTTGAACTTGATCATGTTTCCGCGGAAAGCGTCGACCGCCTCCGTGGAGGGCAGAATGCCGTGCAGCCAGCCAACGTCCGGCAGGCCCTTCTTGAAATCCTCGTACGACTGAGAGAGTGAAAACGCTCACCACCGAGAGTCACAGACAGGCACGGCACAGCCACAGCAACGTAACTGGCTCCAAGTTTGTCCAGGCAAAAATGATAAGAGTTCAACTCCAGTACGCATGAAATGTGTACTATTGGTCTCAAGATAAGGGCCGAGGCGACCTGTAGTTCGGATGCGGTGAATACCCTCACCCTCGCCACAAATCGAGTAGGGGTGGGGCTGGATGGAAAGAAGGGTGCACTCGGCCCGATCTGTGGCGAGAGTAAGGGTATTTACTGCATCAAAACTACAGGTCGCCTGGGCCCTTATCTTGAGACCAAAAGTACCACCAGTTCACGTCACAGCTAGGAAGATAATGGGTCGCAACATGCCTAGTAAAGAAGCCTTATCTGCTGCCCAGCATATGCTCTACATTTCAGTGGATTAGATCAGCGTTTGATACAGCACCTTTTGTATGGAGTAGCCACCGGCCAGTGTGCCCCCGATCAGCAGATAGCGGATCTTAAGTAAGCCGCGCACAATCCGCGCCACCAGCATACCGACGCCGCGCGTGCCGGCCGGCGCGGCCGTCACCGGGGACACGAGGAGCCACTGCTGCCTGGGGGGCGAACACCAAGACACCGTGTGACAAATGACGGGCGGTACCCACATCACTGACTGTCTGGCACAGTTGTTACAGTAGGTAACCACAGCACCGTCCGAGACAAAACGGTCCAAGGAGGTGGAGGCCAAGTTGCACGCTACTGCATCCCCGCCGTCCACTTTGTTCAAGTGCCAGAGACTGGCACCTTCTGCTAGTATGTAGTACATACTACAACTTGATGGCATACCAGACTCTATTGGCTGGGACTCACCTGTGCCTGGCGAGCATGTGGTACTTGCTCTCGGGGCGCGTCAGGGCTGGCGGCTGCCTGTGCACCAGCAGAAGGCCCGCACGCTGTGCCTGCACCCCCAGGTAGCCCCAGACATGGGGGCAGCGGGAGTGTACCCGGCGCAGCATGGTCGACGCCTCAGGCTTCCTGCAGTTCAGTAACAAGTCACGAACCAAGTAGGTAACCACAATGTGCCAGTACTGTTACCTCATTTGTCAGATTAAAACCTTTATTCCATGTTGCCAAAACAGTAGTTTCTTCACTCAGCTGAGACAGAATGCCCTACTTTTCGCTTTTTTTTTAAAGGCCAACGTATGAAAAGTGAGTGGCCTAAAACCATGAGAAAACTAGATTTGGGGTACCCTAGGTTGATCTCTATTATGGTTTAGCCTGAGCCCAGTTGGGGAAACTATGAGGAGCCAAACAAAAATTGGATTAGCCAATCAACGGCTGGAGTGGGCGGGGCGATGACCTTATATGGTGATAAAATCAGACTTCATCTTTTCAATGAATCCTAGCATTCAAATGAAAAAAATAAGGCATAAAAATGTTTTTTAACCACACAAGGCCTACACTCACTCGGTGCCAAGGTATATAAAAACACTCGGTGCATAATTAACTGGCAGCTCTAAATCGCATAGTTACATTACAAGGCAAGGGGTGAGGCTAAACCCAATATACCCCAACATACCCTACAATAAACCCAATATACCCACAAATGCTTACTTCGAAATCTAAGCTGCGTTGCGGCATTGGCGGTTATGTGCGGCGTGTATGCCGCATTATAAGTAAGCGGCGACTACTAAATTAAAGACTTAAACTCTCCGACCTGTTTTCGAATAACACTGCATATCAAAAATGCCAATCGCTCTCGTCATAAGATTTAAATAACTAAGTTATCAACATCATCATTTTGAACCAAATTAATATTTTCAACTGCATTTTTGATCCTAATGACTCACATATGAGAAGCCTGCCCTCGTATTCAATCTTCCTAAACTCGGGATATATCGAACACTGCTTATTAGTTGGGGCATTTTTTGACTGTTTAGTCGCATCGACTTTTCACAGAAAGATGTTTCATTACAACAGATATAAGCCAAACTTACCGTATCGACTTGCACGTGGTGCAGAAAAGGCAGACGCTTTGGCGCAGCACATTCAGCTGATTATAAGCAAGTTGTAGTGACATCTAGCGATGATTTCCTTGCGGTCGTGCGTAAATAGGAGCAGTGCGTTATTGGGTCACTTTCCCCTATGGGGGGGGGGGGGCGGCACCCGCCCCCCCCCCTTTGGCCGGCGAGGGTTAAGACGCGTTTAGTTTGGAAGTATCCGTCCAACAGTTAGATGCCAAGTTAGACGCCAACTTGAACGTCTGCTCAGTTAGACGCCAGTGAAAGTATGCTCAGTTAGACGCCAGTGGAAGTCTCCATTCATTGTGTCCGAAATGTTAGGTAGGTACTATTCTCAACATCGGTATGAATGTTTCCCCTAAATTACCCAATCGTAAGCACGTAAGGGGCTTAGGCCTGTGCCATAAATGTCAATCACACCCTTTCTTAGCGCACTGCGCAAGCTCCGGCTCCACCCGTCAATCCCTTCAAAACACTTGAATTAAATTTCTAATGAAAAATATGTAGCCTCATTGGCCCTCATTCCATCGCCATATCGCAGCATTTCCTGACACACGTTCTCAGGCAGCACAGGTCTGTGCCCCGCAATAGTAGGTATATACATACAGTGCGGACGTCACGTTCCGTGAGAAATAGCGGCCGAATGGTTCCGACGCTCGCTTTCCTGATAGTTGGTCAGACGCCAACAGCGCACCAGTGGTTGCTAGGGTCAGCGCACGATGTTTACAGACATGTTCAAGGCGTTAGCTGGATGGGCACCGGTCACGCAGAAGGGGCGCAGGTGGGCCGAGCCGGTCAGGTCGCTCAGTGGGGGACCTGCGGCCGGTCCCTGAGGGAGGCCCGGCGCCGCGCCCTCGTCTAGCTGCGACTGCGGCGTACCTCTGCGGCCGCGGACGGCTCGGAGCGGCGGCCGCAGCTGCAGCTCCTCTCGGACCGTCTCCAGCCCGACCGACCGGTCAGTGTCCGCCGGACGGGCCGACAGAGCCGCGCCACCGCGCCGGCTGACTCACATACGCCGCGCTCGACTCCCCAATATGCTGCAGCGCTCACACATTCGCACCGACCTTTACGTGTAGTTTGTAAGAATCGACAAGTCAGATAGCAGTAATTAAACATAACATAGTTACGTTGTTGCATAGAAATTTATATTTTTGTTACTTAAAGTGGTTTGAATGGATATTCTAAATGGCATGGCGGTACAGCGGATGCAATCCAGATCGAGCAGAATGAAACTGATCTTATTGGCATTACGATGTAGGTACCTTTTTAGTTAAAGAATCAAACTGTGTTGATGCGTGACCCCGCCCTGGTGTTCAGCAAAAAAATAAGAATAAGCGCTGAAGATGAAATGATGAACGGTATCAACCCGCGCACCGACGGGGGGGGGGGCGGTTATCCGCCTCCCCTCCCCCCTGAGGTTTTTCGCGAATAGCGGAAAAACCGCGGCGCGTAGCGCCACGAAATTTAGTATGACTATTTTCTCATCAATTTTACACATGGTGTGCAAGTTTGAACCTCCTAAATTTTAACCCTCGCCCGCACATGGGGGAGGGTGGTTGTCACCCCCTTCCCCCCTCCAGATAGTTTTCCTGCTCTGCACTCAACTCTTTTAGAGCTAGAAGCCTGATTTTCTGTGTATCTGCTCCGCTATCCTTTCTTGATGTCCACTTTTAATTTCAAGTTTCTGTCGTTTTTGGTTTCAGAGATATGACCTTGTTTTTCAGGTCATGTCATGACCCAAATGACCAATTCTCAACATCTTGCGTTGGCTATGGGCCTTGCGAGCTTTTGACACCTTGATTTCGGCCTTTTTTGCCAGTCTTACCACCCACCTATCATGGAAGATGCTGTTCGACGATGTACAGATGTCAAGGTCAGGGTCAAGGTCAACCTAGGTCATCTAAAATAATTGCGTTTTAGGCAAGCTGAATTTACTTTTCGTGAAGTTTTTTTGACTGCATTTTTTTGTAAAAGCTTGTCAGACCATGATTTCATGTAATATGGACACATAAACAACGGTGCACACATCAGTATAGGTACACACAGACACACAGAGACATACAAACACACATCATTGAACTTGACCTAGCTTGACCTGAAATGACCTCAGCAGCAAAAACCTGGTCGAGTGGTGTGACAGAGGTTCTAGCTGGCTTGACACCAGAAAACGACATCGTCATCTGTAGGTATATGCTAAGCAGCGCACTTGATATCCAGCGATGGCCCAAAACAGCAACATTTTTTAGTTTGACCTGACCTGGAAGGTCAATGACTGACCTGAGAAGGTAAAACTGGGTATCATTGGATTCGTCTCTTCCCAAAGAATGTTTTTGGTTTTTACCGCGAAGCTCTATCTCCAACAGGAACGAAATGGTGTGGGGGTGGCACCCCCCCCCCATGTGCGTTCTAGGATGGGAAATTGCATGTGTGGGCGAGGGTTAGGGTCAGGTCACCAGGTCACTTTGAATGACCCAACCTCAAGTCACTTTTTTGCAACTTTGTCGCCGTGCCAGAGCTACAGTAGATGTCGGAGGCCTTTAAAAGTCGCAGGATGTTTTAAGGTCATTAGTAGCTACAACTTGTATATCTCGGAATTTTGATATCGATGACCTAAGGTCAGGTCAATTTCTCGACCTCCGCATTATAAGTCAATGGGGGAAAAATCAACTCCCTGTTTTTACCACTAAAACGGGTCGGAATGGCCCCATAAACCATACATGACCTCATATACGATCAACCTTCACTACCTTGAGGTCTGTTTTGCTGTTGGGCAGCTGTAAGGTCATGTGACGTCATCAAAGGTCACAAGCGGTTTTTTGACAATAACTCCGTACAGGAACAAGATACAGCCGCGCAGATGGTCTCATTGTGTTCAGCTTTTCAAGACGCATCGAATGATATACATGATGACCTCGAGGTCACGTGACCTGAGGTCAACATTTGACCTTGACCTTTCGAGGTCAACATATATATCATTCGATGCGGATTGACGAGAGGATCACGATGCTGCCCTTAGTTTGTTTCTATATTGACTAGTTCGAAAGTTATTCGAGAAAAACTCTCCATACCAAGCGCCGCCATTTTGACTTTTTTGACCCCTGTGACGTCATCTTTGACCTGACCTGAAAATGACCTTTGTAAAAATTGTAGACCTTGTCCGTGCGTATCCCTTGCCGTTTACCGCTTGTCGCTATCTTGCTTCGTTCTTGAGATCTCATGGGGGGCGGTCATACGCCCCTCCCCCCCGTCGGTACGAAGTTGGCGCAGACCCCCGTCGGTGCGAGTGTTAACTTACCATAATCTTCAACCCTAGGACCCGTGTGTGGTCGCTAATGCCAAGATTGCTCTCAAACCGTGTAGTGTCTAACGCCCAAAAACCAAAATCTGATGTACGTCGCCCGCCAGCTGAAGAAACAAAAGACGCTCTGGGCGGCATACAGCACCAACGGCATCGTAAAGATAAAAAAGACGGAAGAGGAGGCAGCAAAGCCCATCAAGTGCCTGGCTGATCTGGTGGATATCGTGGGAGCCGACGCGCTGCGCGAGTTCCAGCCGCGCAGGGCCCCGAACCACGTGGCCGGGACCAGCGCCGCCGGAACCAGCGCCGCCGGCCGGCCCGCACAACGGGCAGCCGCCGACCCCTCGTGGCGGACGACGGAGGCCATCGACGCGTGGGTGACGGAGCGCCGCCGCGGATCAAAGCGCATAGGGAGCGCCGCGCCGCCCAGCTAAGCGGAAGGGCCCGTCCAACGACAATCAGCGGACCGCCGACAGGTAACCACTCTCAGACCACCCACATCCTCGGTGCGTACCCTGGCACTGTGGTGAAGGGTGGCTAAGCGGATTAGCACTATCAATCAATGTCAGGCCCGGAATGTGTCAGCCATGGAAATGCCGTTGATAACTGAGCGTTTTATGCCAATGGATCTCAATGAACGTAGTTTGGTGTTATCAAGGTATCGTGTTCGATGTACTCAATGTTTCATTTTGTTTGTCTCATACTATTGTGACTAACTGTATCACAACCGTAACTTAAGCTGTATCACCCGCCGCCAGCCGGAGCGCCTTCCCCATGTCTACACAAGCCGAAGCTAGTCGCGTTCTCCCTTATAAAAATATCAGCATATCTGCGATCAATATTAACTCTATCACAGCCCCTGTCCGCCTACAAGAGTTGCAAAACTTTGTTGATATGAATGAGATAAGCATTCTTGCCCTCTCCGAAACTAAACTCGATGAGGCAGTTCACCCAAGTCTCTATTCCCTGTCTGGTTTCCACACACCGGTGTTAAAAAACAGAACGAGAAAGGGCGGGGGAGTAGCGATCTACGTAAGAAACACGTTGCCATTTTCACAAATACAGAGCCTTGAGTGTGAAAGCTTTGAAGCCACTTGGGTAAAAGTAAGAGTAAACAAAAGAAACATATTGCTATGCTCGGCTTATCTCCCGCCTCACACATGCTCCACCGAACAAGACGAGTTCCTAGATTATCTATCCGACAGTGTTCTAGAAGCTCAAAAATTTTGTCCAGACCTCATAGCTTTCGTTGGTGACTTAAACGCGGGTAACTGCTGGCTGCCTCCCAATGCGCCAAACCACTCCCCTATTACCTCATTCGAGACGAAACTGAAAACCACAGCTGACGCACTAAATCTAACGCAAATTATTCATTCTGCAACGCGCGTGCAAAACAACACTCATAACATCAGAGATTTAGCCTTTGTAGATCAACCCTATCTAGTAAAAGAATCAGGTGTCGCGCCGGCCTTCTCCAATATAGACCATCTGCCTCTGATCATCACCCTTGCTATTCAGACAACGCTTGAAGATCAGCACCCAACAATCACTGTCTGGGACTATGCAAAAACGAACACCGATGAATTTATTACAGCACTTGCAAATACCGATTGGAAAGCTATTACGGACGAAAACATCGACGATGCAGTCGAGATACTGACATCGACCATCATCCATATTGCTAAATCACATATACCAACGAAAACAATCAAAATCCGTAACAACAAACCCTGGTTCTCGGCGGAGCTGAGACGCGAAATGCGTAAGCGTGACCGACTTTTTAAGCGGGCTCAATACACAAGAACAGAGAGAGATTGGGCCAAGTGGCGGTCCCAGCGTAACCTAGTCACCAGCCTCAACAGAAAACTAAAAAATAAAACTATAAAAACTAATGTCAATTTACTACTGGAAAGTAGGAAAAGTCCACATAAATATCATAAAATTCTTAAAAGTATCACGGGTTTCAAGCAAAAGACGTCACTGGCTCCTCTAATAGACGGAGATGAGATTCTTAGCGAAGATCACGAAAAAGCCGAAGCTCTAAATTCATACTTCTGCTCCCAAACAAAGATAAACGTCAAAGACCATCACCTGCAGTCACTTGGGACCTATAAATCGAGTCACACCAGAACAACACTGGAATTTCACTTCACTCCTATCACGCCCAGATCGGTTTTGCATATAATAAACAGTTTGGATTCATCTAAAGCCTGCGGATCTGATGGACTTCCCGTAAAACTAATTAAAATGACCGCCGCGTATACTGCCGAGCCATTAGCTAACATCTTTAACAAATCACTTCGCGAAGGAAAATTTCCAACGCAGTGGAAGTTGGCAACTGTCAAACCTATCTATAAGGGAAGGGGCTCTCCATCAGAAGCTGCATCGCATCGGCCAATCAGTTTACTACCTTGTCTCTCAAAAATCTTCGAAAAGCTCGTATTCGCCCAAATATACGATCACATTCAAAACAATGCCCTCATAACACAAAAACAAAGTGGTTACCGCCCAGGCCACAACACGGAACTCCAGCTAACATACCTCACCGACAAACTTTACAAATCCATGGACTCCGGAAATGATTACACCATCATATACTTGGACATATCAAGATATTTCGAAAAGATATGGCACGAAGGATTAGTTGCAAAATGTGACGCTGAGTTTGGAATACGAGGCACAAATCTCGATTGGCTTAAATCTTACCTTCATGATAGGAAACAATCAGTTCAGGTAGGGGAGGCCATATCCACCCAGCGCACACTATTCGCAGGAGTGCCGCAAGGATCTGTTCTCGGCCCGCTTCTGGCCATCCTGTATTTAAACGGACTTAGTAGCATCACCGACAATGAAATGCTGTTTTTTGCTGATGACAGCTCACTGTATGCCAGTCACAATGCCGACAACGTTAACGAAGTTCAACGATCACTGCAACGTGACTTGGAACGCATCAGTCACTACGGAGATAATTGGATTGTAACTTTTAACGCAACGAAAACTACTCAGCAGACTTTCACGAAAAATAACGGTAAAATTCCCACCCTGGTTTTTGGTGGCGTAGGAATTCCCGTTCGAGATTCCCATAAGCATCTTGGCGTAACGATTTCTACCGACCTAAGGTTCAAGTCACATGTAGATAATGTCCTGTTAAAATTCAATCGCACGCTGAGTCCTCTATTTCCAATCGCACCCTTGATTCCCAGACTGATATTGTTGAATATATATCAAATGTACGTGCGTCCTCACCTCGACTACTGTGATACCATATATGATTGTCATATAACAATATTTGACAAATCACGACTGGAGAAGGCGCAGAACAGGGCAGCACGCCTCATCACTGCCACTCACCGCCGGACACCCACCTCCGGACTAAGGACTGAGCTTGGCTGGAGCACCTTACAAGATAGGCGCCGCACCCACAGGCTGAAACTCTATCATAAGATTATCGTCGACGAACGAGTGCCCATTTACATAAAAGATATAATACCAGCAACAAGAAATACGGCGGTAACACGACAATTACGCTGTACGCAATACAACAAACGCACTATCCCAGCGGCTCGCTCCGCGTCGTATGCAAGGTCTCTCGTCCCAGCTACGACCAGAACATGGAACGAACTGCCTGACACCATGCGGACAGAACACAGCATCAGACAGTTCAAGACCTCGTTGCACGCATATATAGGAATCACGCCACCGCGTTTTTTCTTTAATGTAGGGTCCAAAATAGGAAACATGTTACATACACGAATCAGACTGAGGGCCTCTGATCTACACGAGGATCAACATAAATTTGGAAAAAACAATACAACAGCTTGTAGATGTGGAGGCGCTAAAGAAAACGTGGAACACTTCTTACTCGTATGCCCACTATTTAATGTAGAACGAATGACATTATACGACAATTTATCAGCAGTGCTTGGAAACAACTTCAGAAATATCCCGCGGGAAGCCCAAATTGAAATTCTAACGAAGGGTCCATCTAAAACAAATAGGGACTCTGAAACTAACGTTGCGCTGGCTGTCCAGCGCTTCATTCTCCAGACGAAGAGATTTTCTCACTAGAATAGACATTAGATAAGCTGACGATCGAAGGGAGAACTGACTAACAAAAACATGCGAAGAAACTACTCTCTGCGCTAGCCGAGGGGCAGGGGGACAGGCGCTTCGGCTACAGGTTTAGGGTCGGCCACTTTTGCGAATGTGACATATAGTAATATGTAACAATGTGTAATGTCCATTGTAGGTACATTATACTATGTACACTGTATTGTGCTTGCAATTAGTAGTAGTAGTAGTAGTAGTAGTAGTAGTAGTAGTAGTAGTAGTAGTAGTAGTAGTAGTAGTAGTAGTAGTAGTAGTAGTAGTAGTAGTAGTAGTAGAAGTAGTAGGAGTCGTAGAAGTTAGTTATCGTCGTTAATTTAGTGTGGTGCGTTTCATATATCGATGCTTTTATAAGTGGTGCAGAGTACAAGTGGCGCGCATCCACGTTTGAACATTTACTGAGGAACATATGCAAATGTGTTGTGTGTGAGTAGTGATGTGTGTGAGGACACAAGAGTGTTTTAGATGCTGTACAAAACTTTTTCTCGAACGGCGTCTCGTATTAAGCGCCTCGGGCGCTTTTACGCCAATCGTGTATGTTATCTTTTTAATTTGTGTACATAGATCCAATAAATTGTCTCTCTCTCTCTCTCTCTCTCTCTCTCTCTCTCTCTCTCTCTCTCTCTCTCTCTCTCTCTCTCTCTCTCTCTCTCTCTCTCTCTCACTGCCTTCGACTGGCCTGCCACCAATCGCAACCATACCGTCACTAGGGCGTAGCCGTCAGGATGCTCATAAACACCGAGCGTCCGTCACGCTTCGAGCTCGGACTTTTGTAACCGGGATACGTGGGCAGTACTGGGCACCCATTTTAGTGTTTTGGTTCCAACGTTCAATTGTCTCTGTAAAGCTCGTACGAGGTGAGCAGTCATTTTTTGTAGCTATTTTGAGCTGAAAAGAAGAACAATGAAAAGCTGAAAACGCAACATTTAATCATAATGGCTTATGATATGGTTTGGATGTGGTGTGAAATTGCATAAGTCTAAGTAAAAAAAAAAATCACTTAAGAGAAAATCGCCTTTTCACTCATCGCCAACAATGTTATGAATGATACGATGTCAGATGCAACGCTCGTCCTTGAACAAACACAACATCCATTATTCCATTCCCATGGGTCAGAATAGGGGTTTGTTTATGATGACCGTTGACAATAAAGTGAGCATATGTCGTCTTTCCGACTATCGGTCGCCGATCGGGGTAACTTTTTCAAACATTATCCTCCCATGCATGACTTCATATAGGGGAAAATAGGGTAAGACGGGCACCTTAACTTTGGAGCTATTTTTTGGCCGGTTAGAAACATCATAGAAACGGGAAACTGAGTGAAAATCTTTTTGAGACATTTTACTTCCATTTGCCAAAAGATGAGACTTAGACCTGATTCAACAATTATACCGCAGCTATTTTTTCAAAACCTTGCAAAAACCCGTCTTACCCCACCCCATGGGGTAAGACGGTCACATGGGTAGGGCAAGACGGCCATCTTCTTTCAACGACCAGCACAGCTCGCAACAAAGTCCCGAGATAAGCCACATTGATACAGTCGCTCGTTGGTCTCAAGTGCTTCGGAAATGGCAGTATACGATACGAGATTCGTCCAGAAGGCGTATGCTCGTATATAGGCCCTAGTTCGGAAGCCGTGTAGAACCGTTTTTCACATTCATTATTCGAGAATAAACTGTGCCGAAGGAATATTGCTAACAGTCTGTGAGTATCGGAATGGAACATATTCTTATTAGAAATGCTTCTTTTTTCCTAGAGCAACAAAAAAAAATTTCACCATTAACAGACCCATTGGATTCATAGTTGCCCGTCTTACCCCAACCTCTTCCTGACTGAATGATTCTTTACGTGAGAAAAGTCACTTTAACATTTTAAAAAAAGTTGTTGGTGTGTTTTGTTGAGTTACTACTTACTATCCACATGCCAGATCTATTAGGTATATAGTATACATCATGTCCAGACTCATTTTGGAAACTTAAATTTCATTTTTATGACCGACTTCTGTCAATGTAAATTGGACTGATTTGACCTTGTTTGACCTCCCTGTGACGTCACAGGTCAAATATCAAGGTCATCGATATCCTATCTTGTGCGTCTCGATGACCTCTTTCGAATGCCGTTCGAATTTTTCCGATCCGGCTATTGGTTCCGGATATACGACGGGGGGCCCCTTGCGCCCGCGGGTTAACGTGGGCCCTTCCCTTGCGCCTCCCCCCAAACAGGACGTGGAGCCTGCCAGACCTCAAGGGGGAGCGGGTTAACCCTCGCCGGCACAGAGAGGGTTGATGTAACCCCCCTAAGGTTTTTCGCGAATAACTCGCGTAAAAAGCGGCCCATTGCGACGAAACTTTTAGTACCCTCGCATTGATCAATTTTACACCCACCCTGAAAGTTTCATGACCCTGACCCAAATGACCTTTGACCTGTGACCTCTTTTCCGAGACCATGTTTGGCCGGAATCGCGATTCCGCGTGTGTCGGCTCGCATTAGTTTTGCAAGCGTTTGCAAGCTTTTCGTGGTTTCAAGCGTTCAAACATGTGATTTGATGTTGCTCCCATGCATTAGGGTGGGTGTCAAGGTCACCTGAAGGTCAAGTCAGGTCATTGACCTTTGGTGACCTCGCTTCACTTTTTCGAGTTTTACATGTTTCTGGGCTATTTTTTGGAGCTGAATTCGAATTTAGCAACCATTTGAACATTTACGAAGTAGTTTTGGTGCCTTTGTAACATGTTACGAAGCTGTCAGAGGCGGATGACAGGTACTACGAATACCCGTCACGACCCCTACCGGTTGACCTAACCTGACCTGACCCGACCTGGTCTAAACGCTTAACGACATCATCTGTGATCAAAACTAACACGATATTGTGAAAAGCGATAATGTGAACACATATATTGCACACATTATCGCTTTTCACAAACGTCAAACTGTCATACCACATAACACGATATTCGTGATCAGCACCCCGGAAAACCCATTAGCAGCCACACTACGACTTTCTATCAGGTCCCGATATTCCCGATTTTTGGGTCATTGGCCTGACCTGGAAGGTCAACCGATGACCTAGGACCTTATTGGGTAGCATTGGCTTCCTCTTGTGACGGGCAGCACGCTCATTTTTCTGCGAAGCTCTAGCTCCATCAGGGGCCAAACGCGAGGGGGGTCGTACCCCCCCCCCCCTTGTGCCGTCGAAGGACTCAAAATGGCCTGTGCAGGCGAGGGTTAAGTAACTCAATAGAAAACTAGCCTGTACTTATATACCTCGAGTAAATACACGGATTAAGGTAGAGCTTCTTTCCGTTCGGCACATTTTTATGTCATTTTAGATGCTGCACGTGTCAAACGGCAGTTCACTTCAAAGCCTATAACTCACCGCTCGGATCTCGGTCAGTGTGGTTTTTCTGATGGCGGAGAAGAAGGAGAACATCATCTGGACAATCCGGATGGCGGCTCCGGCGGACGGCTCGGCGCGTCCGCAGCCGGCACGGCCGGCCTGGAGCGGCTACCGCGAGCGGCCCGGCCCGCCGCCGCCGCCCGCCTCCGACGTCGTCACTCAGCTGAGCATCACCGGCGTGTCGCTCGTCTGTAATCCCGGTAAGCAATCGTCTGTAACCCTGGTAAATTGTACGTAACCCTGGTAAGCAGCCGTCTGTAACCACGGTGAACAGCCGTCTGGAACCCTGGTAAATTATTTTCTGTAACCCCGGTGAGCTGGAAAGCATTCGGCTGCAGCCCCAGGCACCATTGAGTCTGCCAGTAATATGGCGAATTCATTGCCTGTTACCCCGAGAACCAGCCGTATGTTTGTTTTTTGCCGAGCACTGTTCACATTGAACACGCAAAGTAGTTTCACTATGGTGGCATCGACCACTCTTCTGTATATAGTTCCGACGTTACTAGGCTGGCCCTTCGTGATGAACAGAGAGCATGCACTGAGGCTTGTATCGTTTTAGCACAGGACTGAGTCTTCGACCGGTAAGCATCGGACGATATTGGTGATGACGATTGCCACTCTGCCCCCAGGGGCCTTTTGGCTGCGCCGTGCCGCCTGGTTCCTGGTGATCGCCGGCCTACTCGTCTGGCTGTGCTTCCAGCTGAAGGAGTGCATCACTCGCGTGCAGGCCGGCGGGACCACGCGCCAGTGGTCCCGCCAGATGCTCGACAACATCCCCGTACCGGCCATCACCGTCTGCCATGGCAACGTGTTCAAAAAGAACCGCGTGCTGCGGTACACGAACGAGGGCGTGACATGGACAGAGTTTCGCCACCGCAGCTTCGCCGCGCTTAACTGGAGCAGCTTCGACGACATCGGCGAGTTCTACAGCGACGCCGTGTACAATTGGAGCGACATGATGTTCTGGTGCGAGGTGCAGGGCAGGCTGTGCTCAGAGGTCGGCTCACTCACGCCCGTCGCAACCCTGGCCAACGGCATGTGCACGACATTCAAGACCAACGCGACGGTGAAAAAGCGCTCTTCCACGGGGCAGGTGATTCTCGCCTTCAACGAGACACAGCAGCTCGACAGCTATGAACACTCTGGATGGTGGATTCACATTCACTCGCACCAGATTCCCTTTGACGAGATATCCATATTCACGGGACTCACGATGTGGCTCAGAGTCGCAGTCAACAAATGGTACAACATTCGACTGACGCACATCAGAAAGTCGCTGCTGCAGTCCACAGGTCAGTGCAACGCAGCTGAACAGGCCGAACTGCGCTACAACGAATGCATAGGGTTCTGTCTGATGACGAGGCTAAACATGACTGTGAGCTGCCGTGTTCCCTGGTTCGAGAACCACGCGTACCCGCCCGAGGTGCCGCCGTGCCGCTCGCTGGCCGAGCTGGCCAGGAACAGCCCGGCACACCACCACCTGGACGAGGACTCCTTCCTGCAGATGTCGTCCGGCTGCGAGTGCGTCCAGCCGTGCGCCTCCGAGCGGTACGAGGTCCAGCAGCAGACCGTTTGGCAACTGGAGGACACCGTCGTCTACCAGGACTACCCGTCCATGATCGGAAAGAACGCGTCGCGGGTGGACCTGTCGCTGCCGCCGCTGGTGCAAGTTATCAACGAGCGCGAGGCCTACTCGTTCCAGACGTTCATCTCGGAGGTGGGCGGCAGCCTGGGCCTGATGCTCGGAGGTTCGCTGCTCACCCTCGTCGAGATCATCGACTGTGTCGTGACCGCCTGCTGCGCCAGACGGGCCAAGCGGTGGTGACCGCCACAGCCCGACATGGCAAACACCTTTTAGAGCCTAAACTGTCGCACTTGTTGTAGTTAGGGGGGGGGGGGGTCGCATGAACCCAGCTCGTTTTTTTTGCAAATAATTCGCGCAAAAAGCGACCGATCGCGACGAAAAATTTAGTAACATCTGTCCCCTAAAATAGTGGACAAATTTTCAAAATGCGATAGCTTAAAGGTCATGTCGATGCCATATTTATTTACCAAAACTTGCCTGGAATATGCACTCGTGCATCCTCTACTTGCTCGTGCCTACATTAGCGCATCGGCGCCCTCCCGACCAACGCGACGGAGGTCTCCGCGCTCGTGCTCCAGCAGAGTGCCTTACCCACGATCCTCAGCAACGCCGCCTCCCGCAGGCGTCCACCGGAAAAGGGCGGCAAATGAGCGAAGTTTAACCTTCGCCCCAGTGGGGGGGAGGGCATATGTTACCACCCTGTCGCGTTTTTTGCGTGTAAATAGCGCCGCGCCGCTTGGGGTAGCTTTTTGTACATCAATTTTGGACAATGTGTGAAATTTTTGACCCCAGGTCATGTCAGGTCAGGTCACCAGGTCAAGTTAACTGACCAAGCCTAAAAACAGTTTGCAATCATGTCCAGCCTGCAGTGTTTGTCAGAAAGGTTTCAAACTTGGTGGATTGCATGATGTTATGGGCGCCTACAATTTGTATATCTCGGATTTTTATATCCGTGACCTAAGGTCAGATCAGTGGCGTGACCTTACCATTACAAGGCAATGGAGAAAAATGAAAATGCCTCTAGATCCGTGTGTACGCAAAGGAACAGTCCAAATATTTCAGAATCACAATGATCTGGACCACCCGTGACGACCAAGGTGCGTTTTTTGCTGATAGCCTCTAGAAAGGTCATCCGAGGTCATTTGAGGCTACAAACAGATTTTTGCCAATAACTCTCGATTGGAAAGAGATAGGACGCTGGGGATGGCCTCATTGTGTTTGTCTTGTTGAGACGCATCGAATGATATGCAACATGACCTTTTCCGGTCAGGTCATGACCTTGACCTGAGGTCAAATTTTCAAGTTGACCTTTCAAGGTCAAATTATAGTTCATTCGACGCGCCTCGTCGAGAGGAACACGATTCTGGCAATATAAACGTTGTGGCTTTTTTAAGTCAAAAGTTATTGTCGAAAAACACAATTCGCAAAAACAGCTATTTTTGGAGTTTTTTACCTCTGGGGGCTAAACCGTTGACCTGAGGTCAATTTTGATGAGAGCCTTATCAAAAGAAGAGTTCAAAAGCTATCGATTGCTTTTCCATGCGTTTTTCTAGCTATCATAGTTCCTGAGATATGTGCATGTTGTCTGAGAAATATAATGACATTTGGCAAATTTTGACCTTTGATGACCTCCAGTGACCCCAATATTGCTCTAAGATGAAAATGACCTGAATACTTTCAAACGTACGCATTGAGAGCTATCGACTGCTTTTTACTGCGTCTTTCTAGCCCTCTTAGTTTTTGAGTTAGAGGTGGGTGGTAAGATATGCCCCCCCCCCCCCACTAGGGCGAAGTTGGCTGAGACCGCCACTGGGGCGCGGGTTAAATTGCCATTCCAGATAGCAACGCCTGATTAGAATAAAATGTACTTTCTCATATTGCCCCGGTATGTCCCACCTTCCCCTATTATTGGAAATTTTTTATTCGCGGCGCTTTTCTGTGTGTTATATTCCGTCACATTGTAATCCTGCCGACGCCCCTTCTCACGCCACCTGGTGGTGACCTGACTGTGGCGCGCCGACTGGCCGTGGTCTAGTCAAAGTCGCTGTGACAGACTGTTCGATGTGCCGACCAATCACATTGCCTTGTTTTTTTTTTACGCCTTGTGTGTTGGTCCCGTTTTTACTGGCGCCGCGTAAGCTTTCACTGGCAGAGAAGTTTACGCGTAAGTAAGAGAAAAACACTACAAATGGACCTCACTTTCAAGGTCGCCTGTATTCCGCCCTCGTGTACGACTTTTGTGCGCAACGGAAAATAATAGTTTTGGTCAGTGGTCTCATTTGATAGCCTGATCAATTTTGTCTGTGTTGAAAACCTAAAAATAAATGCGCATAGCGGTCTAATACCCGTTTAAAAACAGGCCGCAATGCGCCCTCCCCATAGACCCTAATGCTTACCGTCGGGAGTTTCCGTAAGGATCTTGGGAGTATCTCACTGTAAGAATCTTGGAGTTTCCATCAATGATGCTTACCGAACGCTAGGTCGCAGGTCGATCGTCCGGAACGCTGCCCCAAGATTACTTGACTACTCCGCTGCCCATTATGTTGACCCTCGCCGGACCTATTTGTTTTCTAAAGACGCGCCGGCGGGTGCGTATCATTTAGACCAGGATTCATAATTTCCAGGGCACGATGTGTCCAGCGTTTGAAATAGCCAGGGCCTTGAATTGGCGAGTGTTCATATTGTTCAGAGATTAAATGGTCCAAAGGTGGCCA
Organism: Amphibalanus amphitrite; assembly: GCF_019059575.1. Taxonomy (NCBI): domain Eukaryota; kingdom Metazoa; phylum Arthropoda; class Thecostraca; order Balanomorpha; family Balanidae; genus Amphibalanus; species Amphibalanus amphitrite. Next base: position 51,311 of record NW_024881716.1, read on the forward strand.
ACTGGCTGCAGATAGGGTAAAATCAAAGAGGCCAGGGTTCACAATGTTCAGGGCCGATGTGTCCAGGGTTCGAAATGGCCAGGGTTCATAATGCCCAGGGCACGTTGGTCCCCCTCCCCCCCCCCATTGGTCCAGTGTTCAAAATTGCCAGTGCCTTGAATGAGCCAGACTTCATAGTGTCCAGGGATTACATAGTCTATTCTACCCAACCAAATCTTACCTAACCTCACCTAACCCGCGCTCCGTAGGGGAGGGGGCAAAACGGTCCCCTATCCATTTCCGTCAATATCTCCTAAACAGCTGCAGATATCGCCGCCAAACTTTCAGGACCCCTCCGGGCATCAATTTTACACATTGTGACAAAAAAATTCCAGAGGCTTTGATAGTTTGGCCACAAATGACGTCAGAATGACATGTTCTGCCATTTTCGCCGAAAAAAGAGCTTCGCGAGAAAAGCTTTCAGGCCTACAGCTTTGAAGGTACAAAAAATGATTAAGACATTAAAGGTGTAAAATTAACAGGGCTACAAAACTGCTATCTCTGATTTTTAAAATATTTGAATTTTGACCCTAAAAAATCAAAAAAGTAATTTTTTGGATATATTAGCAAAGAAATAAAAAAATCAGTTTCGAAAAAACGGAACAGGTATGATAGTCACTACCGTCTTCTATCTACATACCAAAATTCAGATCGATATCTCTTCTTTTTGGCCAAGTTATGGCGAAAAAAAAACGTTAAAAAATGATGACGTCAAATTTCTAAGCTCAATTTTCGGCAATTCTAGACCACGTAGGGCAAAACAAAGATCACCATTAGACTCCCAATGACGAGCTGCATCGAATCAATTACTCATTTTAGGCAAAAATATCAACTTTGAAATTTGACCTAATTTGACCTAAACTTGACCTGAACTTCACCAGAACGTAGCCTAAATGGCCCCAAAGGCTGCCTGACCCACATAATCGCATTTGTCATGTAAAATGGACCATGAAACATGTATCACATGACACTTTCATATTGGGACCCCCAGTGACCTGACCTCTGTGAACTGACCTGGTATCAGTGACCTCAGATAGCAAAGTATGCGTTTGACGAGCAATGTACCATCGATGGTGTTCAATAGTCATCGGTTTGACCTAGGTCAATGAAATTTGGTCACAAGGTAGTTCCTCGATGTGGCTATCGAACGCCGTTTGAATTTTGAAAATCGGCCGGTAAATTTCCGAGATCTTAGGGGGGCCGAAACGCCAACCCCCCTACGGGTTGTAGGGTCCGCCGATAGCCCTTATGACTGAAACAGACTCTTTCCGCAGTCAGGAAATCGCATGCCAGAGCCTATTCAAATACATGGAAGCACGCTCGCATCAATCGCACGCACCTCCCTGATGCGATTGATGCGGGAAGAATTATAAATGTATTTGAACTTCAAATACATTATGAATCGAGTTAACGACCAATTAACATTTTAACGGGAAACGGCGGGGTCTTTCGATTTGGCTCAAATTAGTATACAGGGCCTCCTCGATGCGCTGATTCCGAAAATGCACCTTTCTGGGGTGGCATTTTGCACCGTTAACGAGTTAACGACCAATTAATATTTTAACGGGAAATGGCGGGGTCTTTCGATATGGCTGAAAATCGGTATCCAGGGCCTCCTCGATGCGCTGATTCCGAAAATGTACCTGTTTGGGGTGGTATTTTGCACCGTTAACGAGTTAACGACCAATTAACATTTTAACGGGTAACGGCGGGGTCTTTCGATTTGGCTGAAAACCGGTATACAGGGCCTCCTCGATGCGCTGATTTCGAAAATGTGCCTCTTTGGGGTGGTATTTTGCACCGTTAACGAGTTAACGATCCGTTTATATTTCAGCAGCATATATCGATTTCAGCAGCAAATTTTCGGGGTCTTTCGATTTGGCTTAAAATCGGTGTACAGGGTCTCCCCGATGCGCTGATTCCGAAAATGTACCTCTTTGGGGTGGTATTTCGCACTGCTAACGAGTTAACGACCAATTAACATTTAAACGGGAAACGGCGAGGTCTTTCGATTTGGCTGAAAATCAGTATACAGGGCCTCCTCGATGCGCTTATTTCGAAAATGTATCTCTTTGGGGTGGGCAAATTTTCGGGGTCATTCGATTTGGCCTAAAATCGGTGTACAGGGTCTCCTCGATGCGCTGATTCCGAAAATGTACCTCTTTCGGATGGTATTTTGCACCGTGAACGAGATAACGACCAATTAACATTTTAACGGGAAACGGTGGGTTCTTTCGATTTGGCTGAAAACCGGTATACAGGGCCTCCTCGATGCGCTGATTCCGAAAATGTACCTCTTTGGGGTGGTAATTTGCACCGTTAACGAGTTAACGATCTGTTTACATTTCAACAGCATATATCGATTTCAGCAGCAAATTTTCGGGGTCTTTCGATTTGGCTTAAAATCGTTGTACAGGGTCTCCTCGATGCGCTGATTCCGAAAATGTACCTCTTTCGGGTGGTATTTTGCACCGTTAACCCTCGCCCGCACATGGGGGGGGGGTGGTTGCCACCCCCCCCAGGTAGTCGTTCTGCTCTGCACTCAACATTTTTAGAGCTAGAAGGCTGATTTTTCGTATAGCTGCTCCTCTATCCTTTCTTGATGTCCACTAAAATTTCAAGTTTCTGTGGTTTTTGGTTTCGGAGATATGACCTTGGTTTTCAGGTCATGTCATGACCCAAATGGCCAATTCTCAACATCTTGCGTTGGCTATGGGCCTTGTGAGCTTTTGACACCTTGATTTCGGCCTTTTTTGCCAGTCTTACCTCCCACCTATCATGGAACATGTTGTTCGACGATGTACAGATGTCAAGGTCAAGGTCAAGGTCAACCTAGGTCATCTAAGATAATTGCGTTTTAGGCAAGCGAAATTTACTTTTTGTGAAGTTTTTTGACTGCATTTTTGGTAAAAGCTTCTCAGATCATGATTTCATGTAATATGGACACATAAACAATCGGTGCACACATCAGTATACACACAGACACACACAGACATACAAACACATATAATTGACCTTGACCTAACTTGACCTGAAATGACCTCAGCAGCAAAAAGCTGGTCGGGTAGTGTGACAAAGAGGTTCTAGCTGGCTTGGCACCAGAAAACGGCATCGTCATCGGTATATGATAAGCAGCGCACTTGATATCCAACGTTGACCAAAAACAGCAACATTTTTTAGTTTGACCTGACCTGGAAGGTCAATGACTGACCTGAGAAGGTAAAACTGGGTATCATTGGATTCGTCTCTTCCCAAAGAATCTTTTTGGTCTTTACCGCTAAGCTCTATCTCCAACAGGAACGAAATGGCGCGGGGGGGGGGTGGCAACCACCCCCCCCCCCATGTGCGTTCTAGGATGTGAAAATGGCATGTGCGGGCGAGGGTTAACGAGTTAATGGCCAATTAACATTTTAACGGGAAACGGTGCGGTCTTTCGATTTGGCTGAAAACCAGTATACTTGGCCTCCTCGATGCGCTGATTTCGAAAATGTACCTCTTTGGGATGGTATTTTGCACCGTTAACGAGTTAGCGATCCGTTAACATTTCAACAGCATATAGGGTAAGGGCGCGTAAGAGGACGCAGGCGACAAGAGTACGCAGCAGCTGTTTCGGTTGCTTAGCAACGCCTCATCAGCGTCATCTCGAGTCCTAAGGAAGCTGTCAGTCACGCGGCTTCGATGGTGGAAGGTGGGCGCGCTACGGGTTCACTTGTCTTTTTTAGAGGCTTAGACGTGTTTTTCACATCGCTTTTAGACTTCTTGGGGTGCAGGAAAAGGTGTGACCTTCCTCAGGGAGCGGCAATAGAGTTTTCGTTTTTTCCTATCAAGATACCACGGGGAATCTGGTGTGTGTGTCAAGTCCCAGTTGTTTACGCGACGACTGTGGCGCCAGCTCTCAGCCCGCTTTGTGTCTACCGTATGTGTCGGCCATGAGTACGCATTGCCGTGGCGGACAAGAGTACGCAGTTTTCCGAGTGCGTGGTTGTGTTGCATTAATCAACTTAGTGCATCAGGCGCGCAACCCCTCAGCAGATTCACGGGATTGGCCAACAAGGTGGATGACACTCGGGGGGACGCCGAGCAGTTGGGGAAACCACGAAGAGCATCACTAACCCGGTTTACATAGCATATTTGACGAGGCTCTAGCTCGTTAATTTGGCGATAATTTCGATGCAGTGGTTTTCAAATATTTAGAGGGGATCATTTTGTAAATTGTTCAGCACCATTGGCATCTTTTGCAACATCACGGACGGAGATATAAGCTTGCAACAAACCCTATGTAAACGCGTCTACTGTTTCTGGTAGACCAGGGGGCATTTGCACGATCACAGCGGGGCGCCTCGACTCTGTTAAGAGTGACCGTTTTAGTGGCTGCGGCAATAAAGATAACAATAGTTTAATTACTTGCATGAATGCATTGATTCCAGCGAGTAGGAATGCATACACGTAGTGCGTACTCCACCCGCACGTAGTGCGTACTCCACCCGCACGAAGTGCGTACTCTTGTAATGCCTATCGGGCAAGAGTACGCAAATACAGGGTGTTAGAAAATTGCTTACGGTCACGCTTTAAATTGGACGTAGGCCGCTGTGGTCATGACAGTTTGTGGACAAATGATCAGGCTTTATCGGAATATAGGTACTGATCGTAGCCGTAAACCAAAACCGAACGGCGTGAGACGACAAAATGCATTAGGTGCGTAGGTACTCTTGTACGGTCCTCCCCTATCGATTTCACCAGCAAATTTTCGGGGTCTATCGATTTGGCTGAAAACCGGTATACAGGGCCTCCGCGATGCGCTGATTTGGAAAATGTAACTCTTGGGGGTGGTATTTTGGGACGACGGTGAAAACAGGGCGCCTGGGGCGATTTCATCAAGGTTCGTGAAATTCACACGTGACGTTTAGTACATAGAAGGCCCACGGAGGGGGAGAACCATAGATACATGGGGAGAAGCTCCAAATGTCACGTGTCTAATATGCCCTCCGGCGCCCTGTTTTCACCGGCGTCCGTATTTTGCACCGTTAAAGGGACCCTCCCACCTTCAAAAAAGTTAATGAATTGGCATGAAAGTGATGTCGCTCGGTTCAGGAAGAGCGAAAACGAATATCTACCAAATTTCATCGAAAAATATTCACCGGTTTTCAAGATATTAGACTTTTACTATTGTTTACTTTTTGGGATCTCCGCTGTTCCTAGCGACTTTATTTGAAAGTGCGGCATTTGTTGCGCGCAAAGCAGCATATACCACCGCGTGCTACCAAACGTTTAAGTAAAAGATTTAAAAATCGTTAGACCTCCGCTGACGTCACAAATTCTAAGGGGGCATACCAATGCATTAGCCCCTTAGAATCCGAAAACTGCAAGTTTGAAATTCCATATCTCCGAATTAAAGCATTTTTCGATGTTGTGAGTGCCCAAACCGGTATTTTCAGGCCATGGCCACCAATTTGGCTATCTCAACTCAAAACTAATGTTAAGGTGGGATGGTCACTTTAACGAGTTAACCCGGCAGTTGCTGGGGCATACACGCCGGCATACACGCCGCACATAACCGCTAATGCCGCAACGCAGCTTAGATTTCGAAGTAAGCATTTAGTCTCACCCCAAAAATGCTTGCTGTTCACGTTTCTCGAGGTCATTTTTACCCAGGATGCGTCAGCTTTGTGATATGGAGAAAAAAGGAAGAGTGTGCGTGATTAGGAACCGTGTTCTCAAAAAACGCACAGTGGCGCGTTCTTAAAGGCGCACAGTCTCCATAAGTCTCCAATCTGTGTTGCGTACAATTGATATCAGATTCGAATCCAGTCCCTACCTACATAAAAACACAAGCAAACCAACCAACCAGCCAACAAACAAATAGATAAATGACGGAAAGGCGTCGAGGTTATCGGAGGTCACTGAGCTGATCTCGAAATCGGTTCAATTTCTTTTTTATCAGAAAAATGTAGGGATCACGCTTCCTTTGCCTGACTTGATGGTACCTTGGGTACTTTTTTCTTTTTGCCCTTCTGAAAACTCCCCCACCCTGTTTCGGAAAGCCATGTCCGTCGTTCGTGACTCTGCCCCCCTCCCCCTATCCGCATCACGAGGCTCATATTTCTTTGATGGAGCGCTCTTTTTCTACATTGGACCGGGCCGGGAATGGAATAGGTGATAATTTTCGAGAAGAGTGGCTAAGAGTTTCGCACTGGCATAAGCAGGCTTGTCAGTTCAGACGGATCAGTAACGAATCGACTGTAAAATTATAAGCATGCATGCATGGATTCTAACAAAGTACGACACCAAAGACTGAACAAGACAAACATGCCTCTTTTCTTAACCATGAGTGAGTTTAGACGTTAATGACTGAACGTGCTATGAAAAGTTGATATTTTAGTGCACGCCGTATCGCTGCATATACATTGAAAAATGTGCGTAATAAAGGGCTCTTGCTGTGCGTTTTTAGGAAGCCTGTTCCCAATAACGCACAAATGCAGACCTTTTTTAAAACAGTCGTCATAGCCATACTAAAAGCCCATCGGCCATCATGGTTCCGTCTCTGGGATTATAGAGACAATTGATTGCCCAACATACTGGCGTGAACTGATTACACCCCTATCGGCGCAGCCATTTGGCCGTAATTGCGATTGGAACCTTACGTGTGCGTTATTGGGTCACTCTCCCCTAGGGTTTTTTTTTCGCGATAGCTTCGAACACGCTGGCGATAGAGAGATGACACTTGGCATACCTGATTTTTTATTCAAGCCGGATCTTTTGACACCAACCGCATTTTCCGGTCAGGTCAGGTCACTGACCTATGACGTCATAAGTGAACCTCTGCAACTTGTCGCAACCACTGACAACCAAAACGATTCTCTATTCCCTTTGATCATGGTGTGTCATGCTCCTATAACTCTGCCGTTTTCCTGGCGGAATGCCCTTAAGATACTCAAATGATTCCTCAAATGATTCCTTTTAACTTAAGCATATCAGGGGTTTTGGTTTAAAACAACACCCTGACGAACATACCCAAACTATACCCCTATTCTTTAAAGACCTCCCTTGAATTCTTCTAATATACCCAAGTGTACAGTCTCCGCCGCTACTGTCAGATACCGTACCTGTGCCGCTCGGCGCCTCCGGCGGTGACCGGTCGGCGGGCCGGGACTGGCCGGCCGGGCGGGCGGGGAGGACGGGCAGTCGCTCCCTGGACGTGTTGCTGACCACTAAAAAAGCACCAAACGCGGTGCCGTCTTCGCTGAGTGCGTGTGGGCGGTGCGACGACATAACAGGCAGCTATAAGCTTGTTTTGACGCGCGGTATGGGCAGCTATAACCAGTCGCGGCGCAAGTGCGTTTGAGCCAGGTGATTCGCAACCGCCACCCAATCAGCATACTGCAATCCAGTGCCGGCAGTGACGTACATGACACGTGATCAGACAGCTGGGCCGAAAGCGCGCCAATTTTCAAAGGGTTTGAGCACGCCAGTTGAGTTTGAGCGTGCAGTGGAGAAGGACGGTTGTGCTCAGCGCGGGTGATAGCGGGTGTGTAGTGTGTGCATTGATCATTCGAGCAAAGGACGTCGTGGAGGACATCGAAAGCACAGCTGTGGAACCCAGAAAAGACGAAACCTGCACGACAACGACTTTTCGGCATGCCGGAAACCGGAAAATTCACCCAAGAGACCCTTGGTGGGCGTGTTTGCCCGCACCCGGTGTAGATCTGCATGACTATTTTACGGTCAGCGCCCGGACCCAAGCAGTGCGCAGTATTTGGTCCTATTATCCCTTTTACAGGGTCCGGCATATAAGTTTTGTCTTGTAAAAATGTGTCGTGTAAGCTGCTAGGTGAAAGTCAGCAATTGTTACAGGATATGCAATGCTCTAATGACATCTCTTTGGTAATGAACAGTTATTTAAAGGTAGTGTGCCAGCTTTCCTGGACCGTATGGAGTTAATGGCCCAGATAAGGAGAACCGGATTTTTAGAACTTATCCATACCTTCAAAACTGATGGAAACGTCTTAAATTCTTCAAATTTTGAGTACCCCAGTGCGAAATTCGCCCCGACGGGTTGTCGGTCGTACCCCAACCACATTTCACACCACTATGAACAATAAATGCACACACTGAAATCGCTATTACCGATATGCTCATCCAATCAAGTTTCGATAAACCCGTTCATCATCATCTCCTGCGGTTTCGAACACGCCTGTTAGGTGGTGCGGTAGACCGCGCCCAAAGCCAGGGCCCCGGTAACGTGAGGTAGCCGAGTCGGGGCAGCGTGCGCTGACCCAAGCCGGGGCCGCGCGTCCTCCCGGTGTCATGTGATAGCCCGGGGCTGCCCGCGGGGATGCGGTAGACCGCGCCCAAAGCTGCGGCCCCGGCTTGGGTCAGCGCACGCTGCCCCGACTCGGCTACCTCACGTTACCGGGGCCCTGGCTTTGGGCGCGGCTTCTGCTCATACTTTGTGGTGCGGTGGTGGTGCGTCGGGCCGCGCGCTCTGACTTCGGCCAAGAAAACTGCGTCAGCTGATCATTGTCATTTCTGCCACTTGCGTGTGGTGAAATGGGGTCATAACTTAAGAGACGGCTTTTTCATATCAATTATTTTACATAAAATCATATTTCAAACCATAAATAATGTTCGACAGCCAAATAAAAGAAACAATACCAATACAGGCTTACAATTTAAGGCTCGACATTGTGTTGTCTACGATTAGACAGCTGATAACTCATTCCCGTACGTCGTAACTCTATAATGACCTTTGCTTATTGTCACATGTGCGCCGCATTCGCGATTGTTGCCGACGCCTGTTTGCAGGTCAGCCCACTACAGTTGTTATACATATCGAAAAACCGATAAACTTTTAGGCGAAAAAGGCACTATTCCAGGCCCATTTTTGATTTTCTTTGCGATATTAGGTAAAAACAGAAGCTTCTTATCCTAGGAAAAATAAAATGGGAAATCTTTCAAAGGTGGCACACTACCTTTAACATACACGCCATTTTTGCGTAGCTGAAACCACCGTTGATTTTCGTGTTTTATAACCGAAATAGATATTAAATATCCATTCATGATGATCTCAGATTTACTTATCCCAAGTTGCGTCTTATCGGAAGAGAAACGGTGAAGGGGTATAGTTTGGGTATGTTCGAAAGAAATGATCAGGGTGTTGTTTTACACCAAAACCCCTGATATGCTGTTGTCCATGCTGTTGTCACTAATGTAAAACATGAATAATAATAAAAGACCAAATGTCTGTGAGTTTTGGATGTGTTACGATATATAAAGGGAAATCGGACGAGGGAGCTGAGAGTAATGAGACAGTTTCTGAGCAAGTTCTACGACGAATATACCTAGGGCATTATTATTTTCCCTTATGGTGGGTTTATGTGGGTTCTAATGCAAGAATACATTGAGATTAGTGATGGAAATCACAGAATAATACGGGAGTGTTAAGTGGTGTAATGCGAGTATAGTTTGCAAAATATTCCCCTTATACGCTTAGAAGGAATACTAGAGGTTTCGATGTAAGGGTATTTTGGTAGGTTAAAAGGAGTGTACTGTGGGTATGGCAGGGAATAGAACAGGAATCATATTCCTTTCCTCTTCGGGACTTACTAGGGTATATTGGAAGAATTCAAGGGAGCTATTTAGAGAACAAGGGTATAGTTTGGGAATATTCGAAGAAATGATCAGGATTCAGGGTGTTGTTTTAGACCAAAACCCCTAATATGCTTAAAAGAAATCAAAAAGGTTTTCAGTGTAGGGTATATTAGGAGAATTTCAGAGCGATATTCAAAGAAAGTGTATTTGGGGTATATTCGGAGAAATGATCAGGGTGTTGTTTTAGACCAATTCCCCTAATATGCTTAAAAGGAATCAAAAAAGCTCTCAGTGACTTCGCAACGCCCTCACTGCCAGAGGAGCTTTCACAGGGAAATGAAACTTGCAGGATCTAATATTCATTACGAGTGTCACAACTTGTATGTCTCATATTCTTTTCTAAAGGTCATATGAGGTCAGGACCTCACTATTATAAGTCAATGGGGAAAAATGAAAACTACTATTCTGGCGCCGGGAACGATCTCCAACTATCTCAAGCACACAGAATCGTGATTTGATGCACTCCTTGCAAGGTGAGATGCGTCACTTTTGCAATGTTGACCTTCCGTGACGTCATTTATGACGTCATTAGGGTCATATTAGTTTTTCGTCAATAACTCCCGATCAAATTGAGCTAGCGAGTCGGGAAAGCCACCAATGGACCCAGGAAGACCTGCCGAATCGAATGATATGCGACATGACCTACTTCGACCAATTTGTGACCTGGGGGTGCAGACCTGACCGTGACCAGAGGTCAACACCCTAAGCTGACCTCACCCAAACAAAAAGTATATAATTCGACGCGCCTGAGCGAGGCCAACAAGATGCTGCCAAAATCGCGGCTCTGCGGCCGTTATTTGCAAAGTTATTCACCAAAAACTGAACCGTACCTTGGGGCACTTGACCTGACTTCAGAGGTCACCGGTTGACTTAGGACCTTAAAATCGGGTACCAATCTCTACGTCTCGTAACGGCGCACACGCTCGTTTTTTCCTCGACGCGCTAGCTCCACCAGGGGCGAAACGGCGAGGGGGGTCGTACCCGCACCCCTCCCCCCCCCCCTCGGCCGGCGCGTATGTAGAAAACCAGTAGGTCCGGCGAGGGCTAATACGCTTATCGCTTAGTCAGTCTGGCCGTGTTTGACTGGTAGATACACTCTGTCCATCCGATTGTTAGCGTTTTCGACCACCGTCTCTGGCTGCGTCTCGTTGTCCTCGGCAGTCCAGCTATGCCACGGGATGCCCAGAACCAGCGCGGGCTGGCGGCTCCTGGCGGCTACCCAGCACTGCAGTCCTGGCGATCCGGCTGCCGACGTTTCTTACCGACCACATTGTATATCCGACCGACAGAACTGTGTCTCAATCGTGAGTTTATCAGACTGGCTACTCAGCATTGCAGTCCTGGCGAATCGGCTGCCGACTTTTCCTACCGACCACACCATTTTCCGACCGAAAGAACTGCGCCTCAATCGTGAGTATCAGACTGGCTACCCAGCATTGAGTCGTGGCGAACCGACTGCTGATGTTCCCGATCGAACACATTGCGTACGACTGGCCGCACTGTGTGTCAATTAGTACCGTCAGCCTGTTGGGGTGGTGGCTGTCTTGCAAGCCGTTATGATCGACCGTAGACGGTCGTGTGTTGGCTCCTGTAACCGCATTTGGCTCAGACCTCCATCGTTCATCTTCCCGATGGACCGGCGGCACCACACTGCCAGCTTTCCATAATTCTGGTCGAACGGGGTGGTCCAGTCAGCTGCGCTGCAGTGACTGCGATAGATCGTGGCCCGTCCCCACATGCGGTAATCAGTAGAGCCGGTAGCGGCGACATCACTAAGATCAGTATGACACCGCAAGGCGTTCCGACCGCCTGCCCCTCACATACTTAACCCGCGCCCCAGTGGCGGTCTCAGCCAACTTCGCCCTAGTGGGGGGAGGGGGGGGGGGGCATATGTTACCACCCACCTCTAACTCAAAAACTAAGAGGGCTAGAAAGATGCAGTAAAAAGCAATCGATAGCTCTCAATGCGTACGTTTGAAAGTATTTAGGTCATTTTCATCTTAGAGCAATATTGGGGTCACTGGAGGTCATCAAAGGTCAAAATTTGCCATGTCATTATATTTCTCAGAAAACATGCATTTATCTCAGGAACTATGATAGCTAGAAAAACGCATAAAAAAGCAATCGATAACTTTTGAACTCTTCTTTTGATAGAGTCATCATCAAAATTGACCTCAGGTCAACGGTTTAGCCTCCAGAGGGCAAAAACTCCAAAAATAGCTGTTTTTACGAAATGTGTTTTTCGACAATAACTTTTGACTAAAAAAAACCACAACATTTCTATTGCCAGAATCGTGTTCCTCTCGACGAGACGCGTCGAATGAACTATAATTTGACCTTGAAAGGTCAACTTGAAAATTTGACTTCAGGTCAAGGTCATGACCTGACCGGAAAAGGTCATGCTGCATATCATCCGATGCGTCTCAACAAGACAAACACAATGAGGCCATCCCCAGCGTCATATCTCTTTCCAATCGAGAGTTATTGGCAAAAATCTGTTTGTAGCCTCAAATGACCTCGGATGACCTTTCTAGAGGCTATCAGCAAAAAATACACCTTGGTCGTCACGGGTGGTCCAAATCATTGTGATTCTGAAATATTTGGACTGTTCCTATGCGTACACACGGATTTAGAGGCATTTTCATTTTTCTCCACTGCCTTATAATGGTAAGGTCACGCCACTGACCTGACCTTAGGTCACGGATATAAAAAAAATCCGAGATATACAAATTATAGGCGCCCATAACATCATGCAATCCACCAAGTTTGAAACCTTTCTGACAAACACTGCAGGCTGGACATGATTGCAAACTTTTTTAGGCTTGGTCAGTTAACTTGACCTGATGACCTGACCTGACATGACCTGGGGTCAAAAATTTCACACATTGTCCAAAATTGATGTACAAAAAGCTACCCCAAGCGGCGCGGCGCTGCGCGCCGCGGTTTTTTATTTACACGCAAAAAAACGCGACAGGGTGGTAACATATGCCCCCCCCCCCCACTGGGGCGAAGGTCGCTCTCTAGTCTGGCTAGGGGGCATTCATTCTGGCTAAGGCTCATAATGTCTAGGGTACGGTATGCCCAGTGTCGAAATGGCCAGTGCCTTTAATGGGCCAGAGTTCATAATGTCCAGGGATTGCATGGTCCAAATGCGGCCAACTGGCTGCAGATAGGGTATTTTCAAAGAGGCCAGGGTTCATAATGTCCAGGGCACTATGTGTCCAGTGCTCGAAATGGCCAGGGTTCATAATGTCCGGGTCACGATGTGTTCAGTGTTCGAAATGGCCGGGGCTCATAATGTCCAGGGCACGATGTGTCCAGTGCTCAAAATGGCCAGTGCCTTGAATGGGCCAGAGTTCATAGTGTCCAGGAATTACACAGTCACTGAAAATGACGTCTTTATTTATTTGTATTTTTTGTATTTATTCAACAGACCGTCAACAGGCACTTGACCCACTAAAAGAGAGTCACAAGATTAAAAACAATAAATATGGCACACACAGGCAGCATACACACGCCCGGATAAAAAACGCAGATACACATGTAAATAAACTAGAAAACAATGAACAATACAAGGAAGTAGGCGATGAAGCGAAAATATAAAGAAAAACAATGTAAACGACCATGAGCAAGAGTTTTAAAATCCCATGTAAGGTGGGAAAGAAATCATGATACAAGGTAAACCAGAATAACTGAACAAACAGTGTATATGAACACTGAGAGACAAACGATGTGTAGGTACTTTAAAAACACGTAAAAATGTATAAAGTGAAATGAAAAATATAAGAAAACATTAAATAGACATATTTAAAATCATAAAAAAAAAATCAATAAGAATCACTACCAACAGTGACTAGCATGGGCGCGGGAACCGGGGGGGGGGGGCAGTGGGGGCAGCTTGCCCCCCTAACTTTAGGGCCGTGGGGGCGGTGCCCCCACAACTTTAAGACGGAATACCGCACTTTTTTGCAAATGTTTTCTTTTTTGTTGAAAAAGCCAAGGGATGAAAAATAAGTGGCCTAAAACCGGCGAGAAAACTAAATTTGGGGGTACCCTAGGTTGATCTCTATCATGATGTGCCCCCCTAGTCTGAAAGTAGTTCTTGCGCCCCTGGTGACTAGTAAGTAGTAGCCCGAAGGTGGTGGTAAGTTCGTAACGTATTTGATGACATAAGCTTTGTACGCAAAAAAGCTGGTCGTGAAAAAGTCGTCTTTGAAATGAGCGAGGAATGAGTTTGTCTCTCTCGCGACACGACAAACCAACCCGTTCTGGACCGTGCTGATTCGGGCGCGACTCTCAGCAAACAGTGTTGCAGTGCGCGTCGGTCGGATAGGCACGCGTAAGGGGAATCGGGATAGTAGTATCTCAGAGTTCAGTTTCTCAGAGAACAGGCCCTTTAGGAACAGGAGGTCGTGTTGGGCTCTTCAAGAGGAAAGGAACGGGACACGGAAATGCTTGGATAAGTCTGGATAGGTAAGTGACGGGCAAGCATTGTTGGAGTGGTGGTTTAACCAGAGGAGAAACTTGTGCTGAATCTGATCGACGCGAACTGTGTGGGAAATGGGAATTATGTAAAAGACACGGAACCAGCTCAATGTGAAGCAGTGCAGTGCCGAAGGCAATGCCTTAGGAGAGATTACAGGCAATAGTAAATCAAATATTTTTAGGTTAAGGTTAAGTATCTGGCTTTCGTTAACAGCAGGTCACTTGGTGCTTCTTTGTTTGGTGTACTTATCCATGGGTCAGGTCAAATGAGGTCAACTGAGGTCAAATAACGTTTTTGCCAATAACTTGGCACACAATGACGCTAGAGCTTAAAACTCGCCCGCACATGGGGGAGGTTGCCACCCCCCCCCCCAGGTAGTCTTTCTGCTCTGCACTCAACATTTTTAGAGCTGGAAGGCTGATTTTTCGTATAGCTGCTCCTCTATCCTTTCTTGATGTCCACTGAAAATTTCAAGTTTCTGTGATTTTTTTGTTTCGGAAATATGACCTTGTTTTTCAGTTCATGTCATGACCCAAATGACCAATTCTCAACATCTTGCGTTGGCTATGGGCCTAGTGAGCTTTTGACACCTTGTTTTCGGCCTTTTTTGCCAGTCTAACCTCCCACCTATCATGGAACATGTTGTTCGACGATGTGCAGATGTCAAGGTCAAGGTCAAGGTCAACCTAGGTCATGTAAAGTAATTGCATTTTAGGCAAGCTGAATTTACTTTTCGTGAAGTTTTTTGACTGCATTTTTGGTAAAGGCTTCTCAGATCATGATTTCATGTAGCATGGACACATAAACAATCAGTGCACACATCAGTATACATGTTACAGGCAAAGTGAAAACTCGGGCATTTTGCAAAATGCCTAGGCAATTTGCAAAATGCCTGACCCGCCAGGCATTTTGCAAAATGCCCAGGCAGTTTGCAAACTGCCTGACCCACCAGGCATTTTGCAAACTACCTAGGCATTTTACAAAATGCCTGACCTACCAGGCATTTTGCAAAATGCCTGGGTTTCCATATATTCCACCGTTTTTGTTGACTACAGGCACCGTTGGATATCAAGTGCGCTGCTTATCATATACCGATGACGATGCCGTTTTCTGGTGCAAAGCCAGCTAGAACCTCTTTGTCACACTACCCGACCAGGTTTTTGCTACTGAGGTCATTTCAGGTCAAGTTAGGTCAAGGTCAAATATATGTGTTTGTATGTCTGTGTGTGTCTGTGTGTATACTGATGTGTGCACCGATTGTTTATGTGTCTATATTACATGAAATCATGATCTGAGAAGCTTTTACCAAAAATGCAGGCAAAAAACTTCACAAAAAGTAAATTCTGCTTGCCTGAAACTCAATTATCTTAGATGACCTTGGATGACCTTTACCTTGACCTTGACATCTGTACATCGTCGAACAACATGTTCCATGATAGGTGGGAGGGAAGGCTGGCAAAAAAGGCCGAAATCAAGGTGTCAAAAGCTCACAAGGCCCATAGCCAACGCAAGATGTTGAGAATTGGCCATTTGGGTCATGACATGACCTGAAAAACAAGGTCATATCTCCGAAACCAAAAACCACAGAAACTTGAAATTTTCAGTGGACATCAAGAAAGGATAGAGGAGCACTATACGACAAATCAGCCTTCTAGCTCTAAAAATGTTGAGGAGAGAGCAGAAGGACTACCTGGGGGGGGGGGGAGGTGGCAACCTCCCCCCATGTGCTGGCGAGGGGTAATAGCCGTTTTCACGACGGGCTATCCGGCGAGTGCACCTAATTTGACCAAATCTGCACCTAACCTCTTTTACAGCAAATATCTTTATCTTATGAATTTATTTCAGTGTTTTAACCGATGATGCTCTCTGATAATATGGCAAAGGAGGCATATAAGCAATTAGTACAACCCTAGCTGATGGTTACTAATAGAGATGTCAATCGGATTCCAACTTTTGGTATACCGATACCAAACCAATACCAACTCGGTATTTGGTATTTCAATCCTAATGTGTTTGGTATTTTGTTGGTATCATGAACCCTCGCTAATGTTTAAGTTAATGTTAAGTTAATGTTAAGAGTCTAAGAAATCGGTGAAAAGTTGGTATATTCCTCATGTTCCCAAGTTGGTTTGGTTTCGGCATAGGCGCGGGAGCCGGGGGGGCAGTGGGGGCAGCTTGCCCCCCCAACTCTGGGGCCGTGGGGGCGGTGCCCCCACAGCTTTGAGACGGAATACCACACTTTTTTTGCAAATGTTTTCTTTTTTGTTGAAAAGGCCGAGGGATGGAAAACAAGTGGCCTAAAACCGGTGAGAAAACTAGATTTGGGGGTACCCTAGGTTGATCTCTATTATGGTGTGCCCCCCCAGTCGGAAAGTAGTTCCCGCGCCCCTGGGTTTCGGTATTTCTCCACGGTTTTGGTTGGTATTTGGTTTGGTATCGGTATTCCGATTTTCCGTAATTGACATCACTAGTTACTAAGAGACACACTGAACCTAATTTGACCAAATATGCACCTAATCTGCACCAGATGTGAACCAAATGTGTACCAGATGGCCGTCGTGAAAACGGCTTATATCGCCTCACGGCCTCATCATTGAAAAGTCTGATACTCTAGTCCTGAATGGTCTAGATTTGGTTGGTTTTGTCGAAATCCAGCTGCATCACTTATGGATGACGGTAAGTCAGGGTTGCAGCCTGAGGTTGAGCGGCTTCAGCTTCAGGGTAAAATCTTCAGATATCGGGGGATGGCCGATTTAGATGCCGAGTGCCCTGGTCCAGATGCCCTGGTGCCGGACCCGTTCAAATTACATCCATTCAGCACTCAGGAGGGACATGGAGGGACAAGACCGCGTCAACCGCGCATCAAGTTCGTGACACTCTGTGTACCTACGTCTTGCGTCAATTCTGTCGAGATGGAGCCAACGCTGAATGGACTTGAGCCACCGTCTCCGTACCTTTCGTATATACGGAGTTGTAGCCGTGTGTATAAAAGCTGCGATGTCCAGTATTCTGCCCTGGTGGGCAACTGTTCCGGCAGAGACGATTGATAATGTACCTAAACGTGTAACAATCAAATTTTCGTAAATTGGAAGAGTATTCTTTTCTGATAAATATCTACCTATAGTATTTTCAAAAAGCCACCAAGAGCTCCTAAAAACAGTACAATCATTGTACCGAGCGCATGTTTACCCACGAAACCACGCCCGGTGCTCGGCACCCGACGGACGCTGGGGCTCAGTGACCTGAACTCGGCGGCGCTACCCGGAGAACGCAGTGTCCCCTCACTTGGTGCGCATTGACAGCGATTAACTTTTGTAAGCGGCAGTTACAAATGATGCTTACCTATACATCGTCGCTAGTGCGAGTTTGATGTCAGGCATTTTGCAAAATGCCTAGGAAAATCAATCTTATCAAAATCTTATCAAAAGAAGAGTTCAAAAGCTATCGATTGCCGTTCCATGCGTTTTTCTAGCTACCATAGTTCCTGAGATAATGGCATGTTTTCTGAAAAATATAATGACCATTGGCAAATTTTGACCTTTGATGACCTCTGGTGACCCCAATATTGCTCTAAGATGAAAAATGACTGAACTACTTTCAAACGTACGCATTGAGAACTATCGACTGCTTTTTACCGCGTCTTTCTATCCCTCTTAGTTTTTGCGTTAGAGGTGGGTGGTAACATAGGCCCCCCCCCCCACTAGGGCGAAGTTGGCTGAGACCGCCACTGGGGCGTGGGTTAATTAACCCGCGCCCCAGTGGCGAAAAGAAAAGAAGAGTTCAAAAGCTATCGATTGCTTTTCCACGGGTTAATTAACGGGTTAATTAGCCCGCGCCCCAGTGGTGGTCTCAGCCAACTTCGCCCTAGTGGGGGGGGGGGGGGCATAGGGGAGGACCGTACAAGAGTACGCACCTTATGCATTTTGTCGTCTCACGCCGTTCGGTTTTGGTTTACGGCTACGATCAGTATATTCCGATAAAGCCTGATCATTTGTCCACAAACTGTCATGACCACAGCGGCCTACGTCCAATTTAAAGCGTGACCGTAAGCAATTTTCTAACACCCTGCATTTGCGTACTCTTGCCCGATAGGCAGTAAAAGAGTACGCACTTCGTGCGGGTGGAGTACGCACTACGTGTATGCATTCCTACTCGCTGGAATCAATGCATTCATGCAAGTAATTAAACTATTGTTATCTTTATTGCCGCAGCCACTAAAACGGTCACTCTTAACAGAGTCGAGGCGCCCCGCTGTGGTCGTGCAAATGCCCCCTGGTCTACCAGAAACAGTGATGCTCTTCGTGGTTTCCCCAACTGCTCGGCGTCCCCCCGAGTGTCATCCACCTTGTTGGCCAATCCCGTGAATCTGCTGAGGGGTTGCGCGCCTGATGCACTAAGTTGATTAATGCAACACAACCACGCACTCGGAAAACTGCGTACTCTTGTCCGCCACGGCAATGCGTACTCATGGCCGACACATACGGTAGACACAAAGCGGGCTGAGAGCTGGCGCCACAGTCGTCGCGTAAACGATTGGGACTTGACACACACACCAGATTCCCCGTGGTATCTTGATAGGAAAAAATGAAAATTCTATTGCCGCTCCCTGAGGAAGGTCACACCTTTTCCTGCACCCCAAAAGTCTAAAAGCGATGTGAAAAACACGTCTAATCCTCTAAAAAGACAAATGAACCCGTAGCGCGCCCACCTTGCACCATCGAAGCCGCGTGAGAGACAGCTTCCTTAGGACTCGAGATGACGCTGATGAGGCGTTGCTAAGCAACCGAAACAGCTGCTGCGTACTCTTGTCGCCTGCGTCCTCTTACCCGCCCTTACCCTACCTACCTACCAAATTTGGTGTTTAGGTGCCATAGGAGCCAATCGCGAAGGGGGGGGTGCATCAACCCCCTCCCCCTGCCAGAATGTGTTATGAAAAATGCCCTGCCAGGGCGAGGGTTAAAAAAACTGGCTTACACCTCAGCGATGACCAGCTGTCTTCGTGGCTTAGTAGTTAGTGTGCCAAGTGTACCGACCTCGTAATCTATACCTCATCATAACCAAGTTTATTTAACAAAAATACGGGCTGAATTTGTACAAAATATAAGACAGGCGCAAAGGCAAAAGCTTAACTCAAAGCGCCTTGTCTGAATGACATAGGTACATAAACAAATGTAAACACGGCTGCGGCCGCCGCCACGGCACAGCTCACCAGCAGGTGAGCTGTGCCACCTAGGTCGGTGGCTCGCGGCCGGTCAGGACGAAATGTTTTAACCCTCGCCCGCACATGCCTTTTTCCATCCTAGAACGCACATGGGGGGGGGGGGGGTTGCCACCCCCCTCGCCATTTCGTTCCTGTTGGAGATAGAGCTTAGCGGAAGAGACCAAAAAGATTCTTTGGGAAGAGACGAATCCAATGATACCCAGTTTTATCTTCTCAGGTCAGTCATCGACCTTCCAGGTCAGGTCAAACTAAAAAATGTTGCTGTTTTGGGTCACCGTTGGATATCAAGTGCGCTGCTTATATCATATACCGATGACGATGCTGTTTTCTGGTGCCAAGCCAGCTAGAACCTCTTTTACCGGGGTTACATGAGCAGGGGCGTCGCCACGGGTCCCCAACTTGTACGGACACATTCTGTCAGCCGTAATACTCGTCAGATGCGTTAACCCACGCGGACCCAGGGAGGGTGTTTTTCGTCCTCCCCCATACACACAAACACACACACCTCGGACGAATAGTTGCGATAGCCCCCGAATGCCTAGTGGTTTTGGGGAAAAAAATACAAACACATTTTTGATACCAACCTACATTAGGTCAAAGGGTTAGCGACATTAGGTCAAAGGTTAGGTTAGCGACCCCGAGCTGCGGCTTTTTTTGCAGATTTCTTCACCAAAAAAGGTCCTAGGCCTGGAGACAGCCTAAGAAACAAGACAGCCTGAGGTTTTCCTTTTGATGAAGATATCGCCAGCTTTCATAAGATTTAGAAATGCCTGGAACATTCCAGCTACTGGGTTTTCAAGAAGTGGGTTTGATGTGGACAGACGCCGTGTATGTGCTCACATACAGTTGGGCGGTCCTGGTGCCGGGTGTCCCCTTATTCACCTCCCGCTGGACAAACATCCTTAAGATCTCTATGAAATCAGGATGACAATTGACAACCATTTCCAAGTCGTAGCCCGTTAGTCCAGAACGATAAGAGCTTCTCCCGGCGTCACTTCTCATTCTCCTATACGGACTTAAATGTAGCGCTCCAGCCTGCACGAAGGCAGCGTGGCTTGAATCAAAATCAATGCGCTTTTAGAAATCGAGCCCTCCCGTGCCGTCCGGTTGAGCGGCTCCAATTATTTGTTTGCCAGGATGCTGCTTCGGTAATACTCGTCACTGAAGGTGGTCTTCTGTGACACAATGCACAGCTGGAACATCGCGCATAAGCTGAACATGTCCCAGATCTGGATCTTGGCCGGATGTTTGACGCCGGTGACGGCCGGCACGTTTGAGTTATTAGCAGCCAACACAAGGCCGCTTTGACGGTTCAAAGGACAATACAGCGCGAATAGCTGCCCACTCCACCAAACGCTCATGTCTTCCTTCGACCAGTGCAGTGGATGTGTCTTGGCGTGAGGCCAAAGGTGGTGCACTAGCTATTTTCCCGTCCATTGCGTTGTCTTTTTCAGTTTGATAGGCAGAAGAACCAAGTTAAGGGGTGGATAGTGTTGGCCTGGTGGGTCATGATGTGGGCCTTCTTATTATCTGCCTTGCCAAGAATAAAAGTCAATCTGCAGATTGATTGTTGTCGTATCCTTGTCGCCATCTTGACAACGCTCCTAACCACTTGGCAAAGCGCGGCTTTAGCGGTCGCGGCCGGGCTGAGTTCTAATAAATAAAAAAATAGATGTCCGAATAATTTCGTTGCACCCTATATACCTACTCTTGCGTGACATTGACTTTGGGGCGGCCTTCGATCGTAACTTTAACCACAAATAGGGGCCTGATAAACTTTAACCTGCTTCAAACATGTGCGAAGACTGCATTTGCGGTCGACGAAACTTGTACGGACATTCCGTACAAGTTTCCGGGCCTTCCAAAACTTGTACGGACACTGTCCGTAGTGTCCGTAGTGGTGGCGACGCCCATGTACATGAGCGATCCGTTCCAAATACATACTACGGTAATGCGCATCAGCTCCCCAAAAACGTATCTACGGCACCGGTTACATGAGACTAATTCGTTTTATCTACGTCAAACGGATCTTGTTTGGCTCACCCGGGCTCACTCCTCGACGGTCGGTTATTCGCATCACAAACGGAATAGGATTAGCGTACAGTCATGGCGCAGTTGCGGCATTTACCGGGACGACTGAACTAAATTTTGAATATTTATATCATTTGATAGGCTCAAAAACATTTAAAACTAACATGAAATAAAAAATGAAAACAAAGTGTTCTTGTTTTAAGTCACTGGGCACTGATTCGCCATGCAGCGACAGCAGGGTGGTCAGAAAAAATTATCTATCAAAATATTTCATTCATTTTATTTTTGATCGTTATCAAATTCACCTTCAAAGACCAAACCAAAATACCAACATTTTTTTTGCTATTTTCTACGAGGCAGCCAATAAAAAAATGCTTAGTATTTTGCATTTTGACGCTTCCATTCAGCAAAGAATAGTACTTGTGAAATACGGCCCGAATCGTGTGCCTCGGTTACATGAGCGATCCGTTCCAAATACGTACCTACTACGCTAATTCGCATCAGTTCCCCAAGAACGCATTCAGTGCACCGACTAGGTACATGAGCAAATTCGTATCAGTGACGTCAAACGGATCTAGTTTGGCTCTCGGCCTGACGGAAGGTAATGGGTAATGCGCACTACAAACGGAATAGCATACAAATGTGGCGCATTTCCGTAGCAATAGAGGTGACTGAATTAAAAACTTAATATCTTATGTCTTTTTTGCATTTAATCTGCTCAGAACATTCTCAATTAACTTAACAAAAAAAGTTAAACATAAAGTTGTCTTGCTTTGACTCATTGAGCACTTGCCTCTTTTGATTCGTCTGTAGTGCTGTCAGAAAAATGTTTCAACTGAAAGTACTTTGATATTTTCTTTTTGGTTTTCACTATATTTATTTTTGAAAATTTGACAAAATACCGACATGTTTTTTTAATTATTATTTCAAAAGAAGCAAATGAAAAAAATACTTATTATTTTGCATTTTAATGTTTCTTTTCGGAAAGAAATAGTTCCTGTAATACGTATCTTGGTCCTATTCGCTTCTAAACCTCCTTTCCCAGCGGATTTTGTTCGGACCGCCGATTCGTATTAGCAGGTGGATACATGAGTCGGCAGTACGCTCCTGATTCGCATTAGCGGTAAATCCGATCGTGATACGTATTTGCTTTGCTCATGTAACCGCGGATCGGATCGCCGATTCGTACTAGCAGGTGGCTACATGAGTCGGTAATGCGTTCCTAATTTGAATTAGCGGCTATACGTATTTACTGTGCTCATGTAACCCCGATAATTGTCACACTACCCGACCAGATTTTTGCTGCTGAGGTCAATTCAGGTCAAGTTAGGTCAAGGTCAATTATATGTGTTTGTATGCCTGTGTGTGTCTGTGTGTATACTGATGTGTGCACCGATTGTTTTTGTGTCCATATTACATGAAATCATGATCTGAGAAGCTTTTACCAAAAATGCATTCAAAAAACTTCACAAAAATTAAACTTCAGCTTGCCTAAAACGCAATTATCTTAGATGACCTAGGTTGACCTTGACCCTGACCTTGACACCTGTACATCGTCGAACAACATGTTCCATGATAGGTGGGAGGTAAGACTGGCAAAATAGACCGAATCAAGGTGTCAAAAGCTCACAAGGCCCATGGCAAACGCAAGATGTTGAGAATTGGCCATTTGGGTCATGACATGACCTGAAAAACAAGGTCATATCTCCGAAATAAAAAAATCACAGAAACTTGAAATTTTCAGTGGGCATCAAGAAAGGATAGAGGAGCAGCTATACGAAAAATCAGCCTTCTAGCTCTAAAAATGTTG
Source organism: Amphibalanus amphitrite (assembly GCF_019059575.1). NCBI lineage: Eukaryota > Metazoa > Arthropoda > Thecostraca > Balanomorpha > Balanidae > Amphibalanus > Amphibalanus amphitrite. Next base: position 74,546 of record NW_024881716.1, read on the forward strand.
AGTGCAGAGCAGAAAGACTACCTGGGGGGGGGGGTGGCAACCACCCCCCATTTGCGGGCGAGGGTTAACACGCATTTGTTTTTTGAGTAGCATCTGGTCACCCAGCAACTGTCGTAAGGGCTAATGTTCTAATTAGCATTTGGCCAGCCGGCAACTACCGTGAGGGCTATACATATTTACGCGTGTTAGATTAGGTCAGGTCAGGTCAGGTTAGGTTTCCTTTTGTTTTCAGGTAGAAAGAAGCATCTCCGGGTAGCGCCTCTCCTTGGTTACTGAAACGAAACGCGCGAGTGCCAGATATTACGAGTGCGTCTAGCGGCTGGTAGGGACAATTATGAGTCAGTGGTTGCGCGCTATATACAAACTGAATTATCGCAAGGCTACTAAATCAAATTGTATTTACGCATTGGTATCTTCGGTCTTTGTTATTGTTTGGGCTGGCTGGCTGCCAACAGGTGTGCGTTTGTTATTTATTTTTGTTTTCGACCGGAAGAGACAACTCACAATTGCGAAGATATTACCTTTTTGACATTGACACACTCAGGAGATTGGTGGAAAATGTGATGAGATTGAGATATTTAAAGATTGAGATGAGGAATGAGTGACCGTTGGTTTTTTATTGTTTGTTTTCATCAGAAGATGGATTGAAATGTGTGATAAATAGGTATTCCAGAGATGATTGTACCTAAATGAAGATCCGAGTTGAAATGGAAAAAAGCAAGAGAAAACAGGGATTATTATTGCTACAGTAGTTTGGTTATGATTCCGCAAGCACCTTTGTCATAACCACAAGTACTTATTGGGTTTGCCAAGCAGTTTATCAAGGTGTTCATGGATAGGCTTATTTTCAAAGAATAACAGTAGACTCCTGATACGTGTGGTATCATGTGTTTGACGAGCTGATGTTATCTGTTCTGTCATGTGCATTGATAGTAAATACGTGCATGCTTGGACCCTGGCAAGATGAATAAAAGCATTCATATTTCGTAATAATGAATAATGTTGCTCTCTTTTCATGACTCATGATATGATATGGAAGTGTAATGGGGTCTGAATGAAGTCAACCATAGCTCATTTTGTCTTTGAAATGCATTTCCTGCTGGCTGGAAGATGCACACAGCACATGTAAAACTGAGATTCATTCATTGGTTTTGGCATAAAAATAACGAAGATTATGACAATCAAGTTTTGGAGCCTGGAAGGAGTGTTCAGTGTTAGAATTCACTAGTGCTGATAATGGTCTTCCAGAGTCTCAATTCCAATTCCTATTCTGGTTGCAATGCACAAACTCTGATCCACCTTGACACATTCTCACAGACAACTTTCAGTTCTCACAGATATATTGAAACACTGCACCATTTTCAATGCATGACAGGCAAGTAGGCACTATCATTGATTGAAGCAGGGCCTTCCACAGCAGACATTAGACCAGGAACTACAAGCTAGCCCCTTCATATTGATATTCAATTATGGTACACCTCACAAACATCAGAAGATAGGTCACTATGTTTTTTGCTTTAATCCTAGAATATTGACATTAAATATTGATATTGAATAATAATATTTCACTTCCATTTTAGATGACGTTTCATTGGCTAAATATTGATATAGAAATAAATTATCATTATGAGCGTGGGCACAACATCAGACTTGGTGCCCAAAGCAGAAAGCTCGCCACTCAGCATGCAAGTCAAACTTTAATTTCTGATTAATCCAACAAAACACATGGTTGCAAATATCAATAACATGTTACACTGAAGATGAACCAGTTACATATACTGTATTATTATGTGAACATAACTAAATTAGAACATGGTAAATCCAGCATGAATCTGATTCAATCAAACACAGTCTACAATGATCCATCTGGGAGTTGGGAAACCAATAAACCACCAATAAACTCAGTTGGTATTCAATCATTGGCGATATGATTTATATAGATGCACTTCCATACCTATCTATTTCAATTTATACTTGCGACAACAACCTCTTGCTACTTGACTTTCACTTCATCTTTGAATATTTTCGTCTCGTCACATTTTCAATCAATCTTCTGAGCGTGACAATAGCAAAAAAGTAATCTCTTCGAAATTATGAGATGTCTCTTCCTGCCGAAAACAAAAATAAATAACAACCGCGACAGCAGCCAGCCAGCCCAAACAATAACAAAGACCGAAGATACTAATGCGCAAATACAATTTGATTTAGTAGCCTTGCGATAATTCAGTTTGTATAAAGCGCGCAAGGACTGTCTCATAATTGTCCCTACCAGCCGCTAGACGCACTCGATATTACGAAGTCCAAAAGACAGTTACGCAGACGTCGGCCCATTCCGGATTTTTTATTTGATGTAGCTAATGTATAGGAGAATAAAATATGTAAAAATCAGCAAAATTGAAGGTTACCCATTTTTCAGAAATTCAAAATTATTATTTGTTTAGCTTTAATTAAGTTCACTAATTAGTAAATGACGCCAATATTGTTATCCTCAAATAAAAGCCTGATCGATTCCCTCTATTTCAAACTTTGTCGCGTGGTGATATGTACATAACTGCAAAAGTTATGACGGTATAAAAAAAAACAAACTGTATAGGTAACTTTGTATACCAGTAAAACGCCTTTTGGGCGAAGAACGAGCGAGCGAGATAGTGGGCCCTGCACGTGCGCAAGGGCGAGAGGGTACTTCCAACGGGCTTGTGCAAAGCACCCTTCTAACCGGTCGCTAGCGGTGTGCCAAATTTGAACGCAATCGGCCCAGCCATTCCTGAGATCTGGAAGCGGCATTCTGCACGTGCGCACGTGCAAGCGGGGTCCAAACTGACTTTTGCACGGCACCCTACTAACTGGTCCCCAACCATGTACCAAATTTGAGCGCAATCGGCCCAGCCGTTCTCGAGATCTGGGAGCGCCCCTGCACGTGCGCACGTGCTGTAGCACCCCAACCTTAACACATGCAGATGAATTATCTGATGGAGACCTAACTGTGTACCGAGTTTCAATTCAATCGGCCCAACCGTTGTGCCGTTATTGAGGTTGCAATTTTGGGGGTTCTTAAAAAAATGTCCAACTTTACCACGCGCCACGTGCGGTGGTTGGCAAGAACGCATGGTGGCCATCACACCACAGAACTTTTACGTCCAAGTGACATTCAGTAAAGAAGACCGCTTGTCAATCGGATGTCCCGTTCCTAAGATATTAGCTTTTGAAGAGCGTCCCCACGACCGGCCGGCCGGCCGGCCGCTCATACTCAGGATTTTCCCTTAATTCAGTAGGAACTCGCTCGCTCGGTACGCTCGCTCGCTCGTAAAAACTGCAAAGGTTATGACGGTTTAACCCGCGAGCTGGTGGGGGGGGGGGCTATTTTTTGCCCCCCTCCAGACTTTTCAATATATCTCCAGAACCGCCGCGCCGATCGTCACCAAAGTTTCAGTGCCCTCCCGCACATCAATTTTACACATTGTGACTAAAAATTTTTCCAAAGACTATAATGGGTTGGCCGGAAATGACGTCAGAGTGACGTCATGTTCTGCCGTTTTCGACCCAAAAAAGGGTTCCACGGGAAGAGCTGTCAGGCCTATAGCTTTGCAAATACAGAAAAATGATAAATACATAAAAGCTGTAGAATTAACAGGGCTACAAAACTGCTATCTTAGATTTTTGAAATTTTTGGATTTTGACCCCCAAAAATCAAAAATAATTTTTTTGGATATAATAATCGAAAAATCCAAAAAGTTTTTTGAATTTCGCAAAAAACGGAATATATGTGATAGTCCTTACCGCCTTGCATCCACATACAAAATTTAAGATTGATACCTCTGTTTTTGGCGAAGTTATAGCGAGAAAACTGTTCAAAATTGATGACGTCAAATTTTCAAACTCAATTTTTAGCAATTCTAAACCACGTAGCGCAAAACAAAGACCACCATTCGACTCCCCGTGACGAGCTGCATCGAATCAATACCCATTTTATGCAAAACTATCAACTTTAAGATTTGACCTTTTTTGGCCTGACCTTGACCTGACCTTGACCTGACCTGCACCAGAAAGTGACCTAAGCCGTACCTGATAGTCTTATAACCAACACCATTGAGTTGGAAATAAAAAATTGGCCATAAAACATGCAAACATAAAACATCACACCACCTTAGTAAAGTTGGGCTCATGTGACCTGACCTGTGACCCTTAGTGACCTGACCTGTGACCTGACCTGGTATTGTCAGTGACGTCTAATAGCAATATATCTACTAGGCAACTGACGCCCATGTGCCTAGCATAAGTCAATGTTTGATGATGTGTATCTTGGATTTTGGAAACGTGACGTTATATCTTGACAAAAAATGTCTCCTTTCTTTTCACATAGGTACCTACTACCTATATATGAGTAGTTTCACAAAGTTTCGCAAAAATCGGAGGAGGTGAGGTTCAAAATGGTCATTGTTTGTCCCACTTGACGTGGAATGCCCCAGAAAGGAAAAAAGGACTTAAAAATTAAGTGAAATATTTACAAAGCCAGTCGGGCTCACCGTCATATTTTAGGCCACCAGACCACCGGGCCACTAGGTATGTACCCCACCGCGCCTCCGAAGGTAAAGCTCGGCCGGCAATGCCGCCACCAGCGGGATTTGCCCGCGGCAGGGGGCGGGGGCGGGGTGGGAAGTACAGACAGCGGTCCGGCCGCCGCCGGCGGAGCCGAGCTCGGCGCGGCCGGCACGGCGGGAGGAGGGGCGAGACGCGCAGCAGCTGACTGCGGGCCACGTCAGCTGAGAGCGGCCGCGCCGGGAGGCCAGACTGCGCCGCCGCCGCCGCCGCCGCCGCCTTTCACCTGCGGACCGGGCCGTTCCGGACCGGCGGCGGGCGCGGCGGGCAGTGCGCGCGGAATGGCGGCCGGCCGCGGAGCGCCGACAGCTGCCATGCTGCGAGTCGCTGCCGTCTGGTGTGTGGTGGCTCTCGTCAGTGGACAGGGGCAGCAGCAGCAGCAGCCCCCGGCGCAGCAACAACAGCCCCCAGTGCAACAACAACCCCCAGTGCAACAACAACCCCCAGTGCAACAACAACCCCCAGTGCAACAACAACCCCCAGTGCAACAACAACCCCCAGTGCAACAGCAGCCCCCAATGCAACAGCAGCCCCCAGTGCAACAGCAGCCTCCGGTGCAGCAACAACCCCCGGTGCAACAGCAGCCCCCAGTGCAACAGCAGCCCCCAGTGCAACAGCAGCCCCCAGTGCAACAGCAGCAGCCCCCTCCCGCTCCTCCACCACAGCAGCTGCAGGGTCAGCAGCAGCTCACGCCGGAGCAGCACGCCCAACTCCTGCATCAGCAGCAGCAGCAGCATGCCCAGATGCAGGCCCAGCAACACGCCCAGATGCAGGCGCAGCACCATGCCCAGATGCAGGCGCAGCAGCAGCTGAGCCCGCAGCAGCAGGCGCAGATGCAGGCTCAGATGCAGGCTCAGATGCAGGCTCAGATGCAGGCCGGGCAGCGAATGCCGCCGGGCGTGCCACCGCCGCAGCAGCACATGGCGCCGCCGCCGCCCGGCGGCCAGGGCCAGCGGCTGCCGCCGGCACCGGCGCCCGGCCAGCCGCAGCCCACGCTGCCCGGCGGCGCCAAGCTGCCCGTCGCACACCACCAGCCCATGGGTGAGTGCAGTGGCGGCGCGCGGCACCCGAGCCGACCTGCCGCGGATGTGCAGCCGGCCCGTCCACTGTTTAGTGTCCGCTTCTATAGGAGCTGACCCACCCCAGCTGCGGTTCACTACCAACCGACCCGTTCCAGGCCAGGTCACAGGGTCGGGGATGGGGGTGGTCCCGAAAGTTGTCTTGGGGTGGTCAGCGATCACCTCATTCCACCCTCAGTCGTGGGTACGCCTAACGGCCCGACCGCTACTAGCCCGAGCTGCCAGCTCTGAGGTCAGAGGCTCGGCCAGTCCTGCAGAGTAGTGCGCCATGTGCGCGGCACGAGCTTCTCCAGTGATGACGTCACGCACTCTCTCTCCCTGTGCGGCCCGCGCCCTGGACGCCGGTGAAAACAGGGCACCGGAGGGCATATTTGGTCACGTGGCTATTACGGAGTTCCCCCCTCTCAACGCCTTCAACACGGTGGTTGTCACGTGGTTTGTGCGAGTGAATTTCAAGAGCCTTGATCAAATCGCCCCAGGCGCCCTGTTTTCACCGTCGTCCCGTGCCCTGCGGTCAACCCTGTCCTGTTGGCTATGGGTCTGTTCCAGTCGCACTTCTTAAGGGTGCGTTAACTTCGGAGGTGGCTCCGCTCAGCGTTGGTGTCCGAGCACTACTACTCCGATTCTCAGCCAGTAGATGTCACCAGGGTAGAGCGCTTTTTTCCCACGTTAATGACCTTCTCCCCCTCCTCATTTCACGGCCCTTACGATAACGACGTTTGGTTACTGCGCCGGCGCGGCGGGCGGCGCCGACTGAGGGAGATCATGGTGTGTAAACACCGCGCGGAAGGAACACGTTTCTCGACAAGCCTTCCCGGCGCCGTCCTTAGCCTGGTGTAGGTACGTCCTACCCAGTTAGAACGAAACTGATTATTTGATATGGATACATGTTATCGAATATTGAGTCTGCCGCAGCTCTAGTCACAAGAATGCGTTTGATATCCTCACATGATTGACCTGACGGCATTGTTTTAGTGAAATGCAGTGCTAGATTCACATTGCTACACAGTATACATACTACCAGTAAAACGCCTTACCTATAGGACGACAAACGGAGCGAGCGAGAGGGTGGGCCTTGCACGTGGGAAATTGTGAGGGGGTACCTCCAACTGACTTGTGCACGGTACCCTACTAACCGGTCTCTAGCAATGTGCCATATTTGACCGCTGTGCCGCAGCAGCTTTAGCCTTCCAGTCCGGCAGCCAGATGCACATCGATGTTTTCAAACAAAAATATCAAAAAAGTCCAACAAAGATCATGAAAAAATATGTCAATGTCGCTCAAAAGAAACGTCTCCAACGTCCCAACGATCCGGCCAAAAGGGTTAGCAGATACGTCCGGCGTTCTCTCGCGGGGACAGATGGGGACTACGGACCCGGCTGTGCAGCACCCGACTTAGAGGACCGCGATATTCAGCAATATTAGCTCAAAACAAAGGAGTTCTTAGACAGCCTTGGAAGCACTGCTGTGGAGCGTGCCCAAATCGCTGAGAACACTGCTGAGTGCTGATGACAAGGAAGAGTGGCACCGCGAGCGACGCAAACGCGTCACTGCGACAACCTTTCACCAAATAGCGAATATGCGAGACTCAACGTCAAACAAAAACATCATGAACAGACTTCTTTACGATACAACAACAGATTTAGACACACCTGCTCTGCAGTATGGCCGCGTCAACGAGGAGCTAGCTATACAAGCATATGAAAAGCAAACAAACACTGAAGTGAAAAGATCAGTTGGGCTGGTAGTGCACCCGAAGCATCCATTTTTGGCCGCCACTCCTGATGGAATCGTTTCTGATGACATCATAGTAGAAGTGAAATGTCCCAAAAGTGCAGAGAACACTTCACTGGAAAGACTGGCTGCGTCTTCTAGTGGACTAACTAGTTTTTTTCTTGACGACAAACTTGAGCTAAAAAAGAGTCACCAATATTACACCAAGTTCAGTGCCAGTTGGCTTGCACTGGTGCAAAGTTCTGTGACTTTTTTGTCTGGACACCAAACGAAACGTCATGTCAGCGCATAGCTGCTGACGAAACGTTCATCGCAAACAGACTGGAAAAAGTGAAGGCATTTTATGATGAGTGCATCGTGCCTGAAATGATAGATCCCCGCAAAGCACGACACATGCCGTTCCGTGAGCGGTCAAGGTATAGGGAGCCCAAGGGCAAAGACGTGAAGAAAAAAAAGCATACAGGATGAGGCGACTAGCCCTGCCTGCCACACATCTAACAAGCTGAAACTTTTTTTTGTCGCTCATCCCATCATGGCAAAAAGGGTAAAAAAGGGAGCGACTCACAACAGTGAATGAGACTTCGATGTAACATATCATTGGCTCAGATGTCGACCACGCATCAGCTAAGGTAATTTCAGCAATCGTGTCAAAACTGAAGCATTCGCTCAGCATCATGCCGATCTCATTTTGTGCTCCCTGTTCTGTGTCAGTTTCGTGTCATGTACGAATGCAATATGTCAATGCATGCCATGGATGCAATATTATGTACCGGTTATTACGAGCGAGCGAGCGAGCGCAGCGAGCGAAGCGAAGTCTTTTCAATATAAGGGGAAAATCTCAGTATGAGCGGCCCGGCCCGGCCCGGCCCGGCCTGTAACGCTTTTGAGAGGCTTATATCTCAGCAACCGCTGGACCGATTGGCCTGTGGTCTTTTTTGCTGGGTAGCCCCATCCCTTCTACCCCGTAATTGACTACTTTTGATACACCTCAGTGACCGTCGTGGCACGTGTCACGTGAAAAGCCAAGGGTGTTGAAGCTGTTTTGCAAAAGTAGTGATTTTGATAGGCTCATATCTCAGCAGCCGCTTGGGCGATTGACTTGCGGTAATTTTTGTAGGGTAGCAGCATCCCTTATACCAAAAATAGGATACTCTCGATGCATGTGGGTCACCCCCAGTGCACGTGCAAAATACAACAATAAGAGGTGTCAAATTTGTTCCCATTTTAATAACTCGGTAAGTACTGGGGCGATTTCGCTGAAACTTGGCATACAGGTAGGCACCCACCAGGCAATGCATTCCCATGTGTTGCGGTTAAGGTGCTACTGCACGTGCGCACGTGCATGGGGCGCTTCCAGATCTCGAGAACGGCTGGGCCGATTGCGCTCAAATTTGGTACACGGTTGTTGACCAGTTAGTAGGGTGCCGTGCAAAAGTCAGTTTGGACCCCGTTTGCACGTGCGCACGTGCAGAGGCCGCTTCCAGATCTCAGGAACGGCTGGGCCGATTGCGTTCAAATTTGGTACACCGCTAGCGACCGGTTAGAAGGGTGCTTTGCGCTAGCCCGTTGAAAGTACCCTCTCGCCCTTCCGCACGTGCAGGGCTCACTATCTCGCTCGCTCGTTCTTCGCCTAAAAGACGTTTTACTGGTACTGGTATGTTTTCATTGGCTTCGCCTCTGCACTGTGTCAGCAGAGCAGACGCCATACTGGGGATTTATGTGTGATGCATCGCTGATATATAACTACTGATGCACTGTTTTATTACTTTCCGTGAGTATTACAATACATAGTAGTACTGGTTCTTCCTTCTTGGTCTTGAGCTTCACCATGTGGTTGCTATATACCGATACCACATTATTTGCCGACGTGTTGTGAATTGTGATCGCTATACAAATGCAGCTTCAGAGTAGGTACTATCGATTGTAATATTACTGACGTATAGACAGACTGGCCACAATCAAATTCAAGCATGCCATCACAGTTCACATGCAATACCCATGTTTATTTAGGGGAGAAGGTAAAGTATAGGCGCCAAGGTTGGTAGTTGGTAACCTGTGTATCGATATACTACTTATATAAAATCCACTAATCTCATTCAACCCACCCACCATCCGTATTTTCCTCCGACAACCCCGAGTTCGCTTCTGTTCCGGCAGAGTTTCACGGCCACCGGCACACGCGGGAACCCCAGACCGTAAGTCACCGTGTGTTGACAGTCCCTCCCCGCTGGTCGGCGCGACTCGCGGGTTTTATTACATGGGGGAACGGCAGGGACCGAGGCGGAGACCCATGCGACATCTAGCGGCACTCCCTTGAACCAACAAAACCGTCAAAAAGTGGATATGAATCGGGCTTAATTCCAGTCACAGTTCAGATATTTCTGAAAAGTAAACTTCATTTTCGTGTGAAGAAGTGTTCTGTGCACATTTCTATGTAGCCGGTTTTTTATTTTATGCCTCACACAAAAATGAAAGATGAGCAAAGTTTTACTTTCATTTTTTGCAACATTGCAAAAAGAAAATGGAAAATCGGAGTACATAGAATTGTTGTCCACTTTGAGGAGATGCGGGTGCCATTCATTTTTTGCGCCTAGTTTGAATGACATTCAATGAATTTCGGCTCAAACTTTTCAACTTTTCCACCTTTATCGTGCAATATCAACGTGAATATTGCACGGAATCAAACAACTTGTCCAAAGTAGGCTTTGTATACCCATGGAGCAGGTACATGCCAAATTTGAGGCTAATATCTCCATCGGTTTTCAAGATATTGCGGTTTTTCACCTCCCATTGACTTAACATTAACATCGCACCCTTAACACCTCTAAACTCCTCCAAGATTGCTTTCCTGTTACAGTGGCAGCTCTAGCCCCTACAAAGCCAAGGAGGGCCCTGCTCCAACCTCCTCTATCTTGCTCTTGGAGGAGTTTAGAGGTGTTAAGAAGTGCGACTGGAACAGACCCTATGAGAGTCAAGTCCAAGAGTAGACAGGCCTCCAATATCAGTGGGGGAAACTGTGGTCAAATCTTCCATTTTTGGAAGCCTTTCATTTTTGGAAGGACCTTTCATAAATGGGTATGCATTTTCCAAAAATGGAAGGCTTCCAAAATTGGAAGGCCTAATCTCAGTGTTCCCAGCTGTGATTCCCATCCTTTGATTTAAGTTCGGCCTTTTTAAATGTGAACATTAACCCGCGAGTTCCTGGTGGGGGGGGGGGCGTTAAACGCCCCCACTTTTTTCGCCGGGCCATAGCACATAAAAACGGCGAGCCGCAGGCTCGCCAAATTTTGGGTACATGTAGGAAATTGATTGAAGTTTATTGTGACAAAGTTTCAAAAAATCGATCGGAAAATTTTTAAGATATCGAGGTTTTAGTGACGTCATGATTTTTGAGTTTTCGACCAAAAACGGCATATGTTAAAAAAATCATATAAAATCACAGAATAGACATACAGACATGCCGTAAACGCCATTAGACTGCCAATACCATGAACAATCAAATGGCTATCTTCGATTATTGATTATCGTTCCGCATTTTCCAAAATCTTGAACTGAATTTCGGCAATTTCTCGTGACTACTTCACGACCATGATACATGCATTTCTTAAATTGAACTTTTTGAGCCAAACACGTACACATATGATAAAATGAATGTCACCATCGTGTTCTACGCCCCAAATTACCCATAAAACATGTGTCACAGGCTGCGAATATCAGTTTTGATTTTCCGGGATATGTGCCTACCCGGTTGACCTGACCTTGACCCTGACCTATGCTTGACTGACCCCTACATGGAGCTGACACTCTTGTAGGCCTTATATGATGGATTGTGCACCGTTTTGACAGAGTTTATGACGAGAGGCGCCCATTGCGAAGTCCTGAAGTCCATGCTACTGAAAGCCCGATTTCAGGTGTTTGACCTGACCTTGATCCGACCTCTGACCTCAAAATTCAACTTTAACCCGCGCCCGGCTGGGGGTCCTGGATTTCCACGCCCTGCTGGGGGGGTGTTTGAACACCCCCCCCCTTCTAACTCGGCTCCTGGGCCACGTAGCGATACGCGGAAGGCGGCGTTCGAAAGAGCGTCAAAAATAATGAGGAAATCATTTTGGTCAATTTTTTGGTCAGGTCAAAGGTCAGGTCACCAGAGGTCATTGAAGGCAAAATTTCGCCGATTTCCAGGTCGAATGTCGACAATTTCCAAGAAGCCAACACATAACTCGGGAACCAATAGAGCTACAGCGCCGCGGAAAAGCGCATTCCATAGCCCTATTAACGCCCTTTCTGAGTAATTCTCTCAGATTTGACCTAACGTCAACGGTTTTGCCTGCAGGGGGCAAAAACTGCAAAAATAGCCGTTTTTTTTCGGAAACAGTTTTTTTGCAATAAATTTTGACCCAAGCCTTGTACGAGCTTACTTTTACCGGCATCGTGTTCCTCTCGTCAAGACGGGTCAACTTGAAAATTTGACCTCAGGTCAAGGTCATGACCTGACCGGAAAGGGTCATGTTGCATATCAGTCGATCCGTATCGTCGAGCTGAACACATCTAAGGCGTTTTCATCGCTCTAGCATGCCTGTATCAAAAGTTATTTGCGAAAAACTGTTAGATACCATTCGTGACCTAAGATGACCTCAGGGCATAAACAGGGGTCACGGACACCATTTTCATGTTCAGTGTGTCTAAACCACTTGTAATTCAGTGTTTGGGAGTGTTTGTAATGTCTTTCGTCCAAAAGAGGCGCATTTCAATTTTCTCCCATTGACTTATTAATGGGGAGGTCGCAAAATTGACCTGACCTTAGGTCATCGATATCAAAATTCTGAGATATACATTTTGTACATGCTATTGCTCTTAGCAATCGCTGAAAGTTTCAAAGCGATCGGTCACTCGGTGTAGCTATGACAGACGTTGAAACTTTTTATGAGGTGAAGTCACTTCAAGTGACCTGGTGACCTGACCTTGAATGACCTTGGTCTGAAATTTTAACATGTGTAGAATTGATGTATGATAAGGTGTACCAAAAACGGCGGCGCTCCGCGCCGCCGTTTTTGAGATATTCGCGAAAAACCACAAGGGGGATGTTCAAACACCCCCCAGCAGGGCGCGGGTTAAAGTACTCATCTGAAGCGTCTCGTCGCGTTCTTTCGTTTCCCGCCTCGTGCGTTTCGCTGCGCCTATTGGTTCTCGAGTTATCGGCTGGGGGCGTTTAACGCCCCCCCCCCCCAGCAAACGGTGGGTAGCGAAATACCCCAGCAACTGCCGGGCTAACCCGCGCCCTGGTGGGGGGGGGGGGCTATTTTTTGCCCCCCCCTCCAGACTTTTCGATATATCTCCAGAACCGCTGCGCCGATCGTCACCAAACTTTTAGTACCCTCCTGGACATCAATTTTACACATTGTGACCAAAACTTTTTCCAAAGGCTATGATAGGTTGGCCAGAAATGACGTCAGAGTGACGTCATGTTCTGCCGTTTTTGACCCAAAAAAGGGTTTCGCGGGAAGAGCTGTCAGGCCTATAGCTTTGCAAATACAGAAAAAGGATAAAGACATATAAAAGCTGTAGAATTAACAGGGCTACAAAACTGTTATCTCGGATTTTTTAAATGTTTGGATTTTGACCCCCAAAAATCAAAAATAATTTTTTTGGATATAATAATCGAAAAATCCAAAAAGTTTTTTGAATTTCGCAAAAACCGGAACATATGTGATAGTTCTTACCGCCTTCTATCCACATACCAAATTTCATATTGATACCTCTTTTTTTGGCGAAGTTATAGCGAAAAACTGTTCAAAATTGATGACGTCAAATTTTCAAACTCAATTTTTAGCAATTCTAGACCCCGTAGCGCAAAACAAAGACCACCATTAGACTCCCCGTGACGAGCTGCATCGAATCAATACCCATTTTATGCAAAACTATCAACTTTAAAATTTGACCTTTTTTTACCTGACCTTGACCTGACCTGCACCAGAAAGTGACCTAAGCCGTACCTGATAGTCTTATAACCAACACCATTGAGTTGGAAATGAAAAATTGGCCATAAAACATGCATAGCACAACTATAGTACCTAAAGTTAAGTTCATGTGACCTGACCTGTGACCCTTGGTGACCTGACCTGTGACCTGACCTGGTATTGTCAGTGACCTCTTATAGCAACATATGTACTAGGCACCTGACGCCCTATCGCTGATTCTCGACAAAATGCGTTTTCTTCGGTGTTACATATAGCGCATTCCCTAGAAGACCCGTGAACGGTGAAACATTTCATCTTTGACCTGACCTGTGACGTCATTGGTGACCCCGAGGTCAATGAAATTTGGTTTCCCTCGAAAAATTTGACAGGGCTTTCGAACACCGTTTGAATTTTCCGGATCCGTCTAGTAGTTTCGGAGATACGGGGGGGGGGGGGGCAAAAAATAGCCCCCCCACCAGGTCGCGTTATAAACAGACCCCACCAGGGCGCGGGTTAATAGTTGATTTTGCCATTTATGATCATTGATATAAGGAGAAGCAGCAGTGCTAGTGTTGGTAATACAAGCATGCTATGTCTATGTACATAGTGATATAATAGCATGGTGTCCTGGTGCACTGCTCTCTTTTTCTACTTCTAGAGGACACATGGAAATTCAGAAGAGAAAACAGCTGGTCAATAACCAACCAGTGGGAAAATCATTCCGGCCTAAGTGTGGTATTTATTTTACCATATGGTGCACGTAGTTGCAAAATGAGCCTTCTCAAAACCACGCTTCTCACCAGTTTCTTAGGATTTGACTTTGGTGATGACAATTAAGATTGTATTGAGTTTTGTTATTAAAAAATAAAAAGTAGGGAAACGTTAAGAAAAGAAGTGAACAATGCGTGAAGAAGTTGAAACCTTACTTCGAAATATCAGTTTCCCGCTCCCCTTATATCGTGTTCAACATCAGTAACCGTAGAATCATGAACACCAAAATGAAATAAGAAGCACGGCACGCTAACACCCGGAGCTGTCAACACTGCCCTGTCGACTAGTCCAAAATGACGTGTACCTGAATACAAATTTGATTATTGGCGTTTATTTGCGTTTCGTACCCACGGATAGATATCGCCACATGACCCACAAAGTTATCCCGTCTTCTGGGCAACGCAAAGATAAAAGAAGCATAGCTAGAAATGAGCTTTGTAAGCAATGTTGAAAGGCGGGTCAATGACCTCAAAACAATCTGCTGGTATACGAAAAATGACCACGGTCCAAAACCGTTTCCCAGATACCTAATGCATTAACGGCCTTGATGCATTACAGTCTGAGCGGGCCGAAAGCATATACCAACATTTTTCGAACGCTCGTGCCAATACTAAAGAGATACTCCACCATATGGTAATACAGCTATAGTCCTGACAAAAAATGGTTTAACCCTCGCATGTGTGCGGCGTTTGCCAGCTTCTAATGTGTAGGGGGGGGGGGGGGGTCGGTTCCCCTTTTGCCGTTTGGCCCCTGATCGAGCTACAGCTTCGCGGAAAAAACGAGCGTGTTGCGCGTGACGAGAGGAAGCCGCTGATACCCAATTTTAAGGTTCTAGGTCATTGGTTGACCTTCCAGGTCATGTCAATAACCCAAAGTCGGGAAAATCGGGACCTGTTAGAAACTCGTAAAGTGTGGCTGCTAAGGGGTTTTTCGGGGTGCTGATCACGAATATCGTGTTAGTTTTGATCACAGATGATGTTTTTAAGCATTTAGACCAGGTCGGGTCAGGTCAGGTCAGGTCAACCAGTAGGCGTCGTGACGGGTATTCGTAGTACGTGTCAACCGCCTCTGACAGAATCGTAACATGTTACGAAGGTGCCAAAACTACTTCGTAAATGTTCATATGGTTGCTAAATTCGAATTCAGCTAAAAAAACTGGCCTAGAAACGTGTAAAACTCGAAAAAGTGAACCGAGGTCATCAAAGGTCAGTGACCTGACCTGACCTTCCGGTGACCTTGACACCCACCCTAATGCATGGGAGCAGCATCATATCACATGTTTGAACGCTTAAAACCACGAAAAGACTGCAAACGCGCGGCTAATGCGAGCCGACATACGCCGAATCGCGATTCCGGCCAAACATGGTCTCGAAAAGTAGGTCACAGGTCAAAGGTCATTAGGGTCAGGGTCATGAAAATTTCAGGGTAGGTGTAAAATTGATTAACGCGAGGGTACTGAAAGTTTCGTCGCGATCGCCCGCTCTTTACGCGAGTTATTCGCGAAAAACCGAGGGGGGGGGGTCCGTTCAACCCCCCCCCCCCTATACGGGCGAGGGTTAAGCCTCAGCGTCGCAAGAATAATTATGAATCGCGATTCCATATGCCTGAGATATGACTGGTGCATTTTTCACATGTAAAACATGCCTGCGGTCATGTCTGCACCGCATGATAACAATTGCTCGAAAGATATCAGAAATGATGACTTGTTCATGAACGTTCGTGAACGTTCACGAACTGTTCATAAACAAAGAATCGTTGGTGAACATGTGACCTTGAATGCCAAAATTCGTAAACTATCAAATAAACAAACAAACAAACATTGTTCAAAAACTGTTCATGAACAAATATACAAACACCAAACCCTGAAATTAACAGAGTTGCAATGAGCTCTCGATCACATTTGACCGTTCTCAGTTCGGACCAGTTCACAGTTATTGTTATTTTACCACTGTACGACGAAATTCAATGCTGTATAGCGACCATAAGAGGAAAAACACCTTTTTAATATTTTCATCATTCAAATGACAATGCGTTGAGAAGACTTTTACTGCAAAAATAAATTGCAAAAAATGATGGCCACATTCTCAAAGTTTGATTTTTAGAAATGAATTATATCCCTCGCCCGTAAACGGTGTTTTGCCACCTTCGCCCATGCAGGGGGCAGGGGGGGTTGGAGCGACCCCCCTGGCGTTTGAAAACGGAGCGTCGTAGAGCTTAGCGGAAAAGATCAACGGATTGCTCTCAACGAGATCTCGCGATTGGTGGTGTATTTTTTGGTACTAGGTCATTTGACCTACTTATGACCGGTAAAAGGTCAAGTTTTCGGAAAAATCTAACTTTTTCAGCCGATTGCGGCAAAACGGTAAGAGATATCGACTTGAAACCTTCACTTTCGTGATCCTTGATCAATTCTCTATCGTTTGGTGTGTATTTCGATGTCATAACTCTAAAGATGATGCGTTGGGAGCATCGGAAGAGTGCAAGGTCATTTGTGCATTGGGTCACGTCAGGCGTATGACGTCACTGACCTGACCCTGACCCAAAATGAACTACAAGAAACAACCGACGATGCCTGAAATGGATAGCAAATTCGAATTCAGGGCATCAAAATACCCCGAAAAGGCATACAAGTGCAAGAAGTCATTACAGGTCAACCGAGGTCACTGACCTTACCTTGACCTTTAGTAACCTTCAAAATGTCAACGGACATTGTGCCAATGTCAAATCAGCCAGTTGTGATTCTAAAACAATCCATTAGTGTGTCAGGTCAGTCGGCATTTATACCAATGTGAAGCAGTCTCCAATTTAGCGTAAATCTGGCCGGAGGTTGTTCGCTTTATGACGTCATAACTCCGTGACCTGACATGACCTTGACAAAATAAAAATATCAAAAGTTGCGCAAAGGATGCCCCAAAGGGTACTGAAAATTTGAGCAGGCTATCTGAAACGGTTCGGCGTGTAGCTAAGAAAAACCTCAGGGGGGGGGGGGGTTGCACCAACCCCCCCCCTACATGGGCGAGGGATATGTAAAAAATCAAAAATCGATAATTTTCCAAAATAATTGATATCACAAAAATCTTTGTCCATTTTTTAATTCCAATTGTGGGGATATGCAGTTTTATATGAATCTAATGAGTATTTAGCTGAATATCCGCGGGTGAAATTTATTGTTTTTATGCTAGTCATTAGGTTGCCTGGGGCAATATCTCCCAAAGTATTCGACGGATGTGATTGAAAATGTCACAACACGAATCGCCGGGCTAGATAACCCCATAGCCGAATTTTCATTAAAATTGGAGAGGTAGGGTGTTATTTCGCGATTTTTTTGGTCGATTTGTCGTGGGAATGCCCCAGTTTTACATAAAAGTTGCGGGTAGGTGCCGTATTTTTGCATGCATATTTAGACATTCAAAGTGGATAGGTTTGGCGAGGGTCATTTCTTTCAAACAAAATGGTCAAAGCCTCTCAAATAAAGGTCACGAATCCTTATCGTGTTAGAGTTCATGACCTAGTGCTCATTGCCCCATGCCCCTAGCAATAATACAGTCGGCCTGAGCCATAACACAGCTGAGCGTTTATTACATCCATTAGCCTCTCAATGGGGGTAGATTTAACGTGCCTTATGCTTACAAGGAACACATTGGCGGGTGTGGCTAGCGTCGCCATGACTAATGTATAGGCGCCGCCCGCAGGTGTGCGCCGTTACTGGCGGTGGACAGGTGTGCCACTGAGGCTGACGGGACACAGCCGTACACTATTGGCTCATATCGCACAGTGGATCGATCGCTCGACGGCAATCCAATGGCACTGCCGTCAGCCGGGTGCAGGTATCGCCGCATACCCGGTCAGTGGCCCGAGGCTTTGAAACAGGTGTCAGTAGCCCTTTTTACGACGGAACATTGAATGCCTGTTTGAATAAATTTGAACGCAAAGAGGCCCAGGTAATCGACATTTCGTCCGAAAGGTGGAAAAGTTTAACAATTAACTTCTAAAATTTAGCAGGGATCAAACGGATCAAACCCTTCAAAGGGCGGTTGGTTACATACTTGATGGGCAAGTTGGACAGTATTTCAGACTACATGTATGATATAGATACGATGTACTACTTAGCTAATAAATGTAGACAATGACCGTTAGGTGACCGACGGCCCATGACCATTTGCGATCGCCGGTCTCTAGCCGTTGTTGTTCGCCGTTTCCCAACCAATGCCCGTAGTTTTTTCCCCGACCAGTAGTTTTCTTACTCGATACGGCCATCGAGTACCAAAATCTACTTTGGTTATCTTTCAAGTTTTTTTTTAATTCGCCCAGCAGATGTTGAAGCCATTGACCGTGGTAACTGTCAGGAAAACACACACACATACGCAGGGCACCCCGTCAGGTGCATGCTTCAACCAGGTCGCATTTCAACAACACCCAAGGGGTTGCAGTACAACTCGGTCAGTAACACGGCGGTTCAGGTATAATACTGCTCGTGAATGCAATTCAAAACACGTCCGATGTGTAAAAATACAAAAAGTCTCAAATTTGCAGTTCAAAATTGACAAAGGGAAAACAGAAGCATGTTCATGGCTAGACCGGAAACTCAGCTCACTCTTGTCCAGGGCCTGGGAGAAGGTTCTACCAGTACCTATACAGCGTTGATTCGCAAGGGTGCACACGAGGGGAGGAGGGTCACACGGACCGTGCCCTCCCCATTCGAATTTAGGGGGCCCATTGGAGGCGGGCAAAACATGGGCCCCTATTCTCTTAAAACGCCGAAGACCGTCTAAATACGAGCTGAAATGATGATTGAAAAAAACCAGGAGGGCCCATCTCAAGCCCCAGCAGGCCCAATGAGCCCATATATAGGGCACGGCCTGGACCTGGAGTTCCTTCAGCATGGGGCCCCAGTTTGTTTATTGTTTACTGTGTATTACGCACGAAACAACCACAGGCTCCGGGCCCACTTACGGCTGCAGTCACATAACAATTAACATACATGGAGCACAGAAAAGAAGCACGATCATAAAAGGTATATGACTAGACAGCGTAGTTTAAGAATGTGTAGATAGCACCGCTGCCCCAACAATGGACATCAGTAGGAACCCTCACTTTTTGCGAACTTAAAAACCTGAGATTTAAAACAAGATGGCGAGTAAAAGAAATCAGTCCCTGGCGCTTTTTTTAATAGCGCGTTGCATGTTTTTGGTAACCGCGACAGGAAGCCGTTACGCACATATTTCACTCGCCCGCCCGGCACATGGAACATGCCAGTGTGACGGGTACGTCGTGAGGGAACAGCCAGCGAGAACACGGAGACAAGATGCTGGCAGTCCAGGCGGTCATGCATGACAGACTGCAAGAACCTCATGTCGGTTTGAATCAGACGAGCCTCGATGGACTGGATTTTAACCCTCGCCCGTATAGGGGGGGGGGGGGGTCGAACGGACCCCTCCTCTACTTTTCGCGAATAACTCGCAAAAAACGCGGCCGACTGCGACGAAAGTTTCAGTACCTTCGAGGAGATCAATTTTACACCTACCCTGAAAATATGATGACCCTGACCCAAATGACCTTTGACCTGTGACCTACTTTTTGAGACCATGTTTGGCCGGAATCGCGATTCGACGTATGTCGGCTCGCATTAGCCGCGCGTTTGCAGTCTTTTCGTGGTTTCAAGCGTTCAAACATGTGAAATGATGTTGGTCACATGCATTAGGGTTGGTGTCGAGGTCACCTGAAGATCTGGTTAGGTCATTGACCTTTGATGACCTCGATTCACTTTTTCGAGTTTTACATGTTTCTAGGCTAGTTTTTGGAGCTGAATTCGAATTTAGCAACCATATGAACATTTACGAAGTAGTTTTGGTGCCCTCGTAACATGTTACGAAGCAGTCAGAGGCGGTTGACAACTACTACGAATGCCCGGCAGGACCCCTACTGGTTAACCTAACCTGACCTGACCCGACCTGGCCTAGATGCATTAAGACATCATCTGTGATCAAAACTAACATAATATTCGTGATCAACACCCCGAAAAACCCCATAGCAGCCACACTTTTTGACGTTCTAACAGATCCCGATTTTCCCGACTTTTGAGTCATTGACCTGACCAGGAAGGTGAACCAATGACCTAGGACCTTAAGATTGGGTAGCATCGGCTTCCTCTCGTCACGGGCAACACGCTCGTTTTTCTGCGAAGCTCTAGCTCGATCAGAGGCTTAACGGCAGGGGGGGGGGGGGTCCAACGGATCCCCCTCCTTATACGTTCACGGCCGGAAAAACACCAATACGGGCGAGGGTTAAAATGGTTCAGGAGTGAGGTGTAGTCCATGGAATGGCAGCGTGTTTGCAGGGCGTGCACCCTCCATTCGAAATTCTGTGTGCTCGCCTGATCATGCGTTGAGGCAGACGACACTCATGGACGAGCCTGGTTTATCAACAAACAAACAACAAAATTGAGCCTCCTTGCCGTCTCATTCCTGACAGAACACGAAATTGGTCACTCGTGGGACATACATAGGACCCCAAACAAAGCGCACACAATTCCCACATGTAGAGCGTTAACAGTGACCGCTGGTCCCTGACCGATGCTGACCGCTGGTCCCTGACCGATGCTGACCGCTGGTCCCTGACCGATGCTGACCGCTGATCCCTGACCGATGCTGACCGCTGGTCCCTGACCGATGCTGACCGCTGGTCCCTGACCGATGCTGACCGCTGGTCGCTGACCAGTTGTGATCGCCAGTCTCTGACCAGTTGTGATCGCCAGTCTCTGACCGATGGGTGACCTCTGACCTGGCAGGCAATCAGCCGATCGACCCCGAATTCGACATCATGGCTCCGGGCCTGGCGATGGACTACCGGATCTGGGTGGAGGCCGGCAAGGAGGAGTGCTTCTACCAGTACGTCCAGCCAGGCGCTCAGTTCTACGTCAGCTTCCACGTGAGTCTCTGACAGCGATACTCAGTTTTACGGAGCGGTAGAGATCGCCGACGAGTGGCTATGTTATTTAACACGCACAGTGGAAGGAGGAGGGCGAATTTCGCCCACCCCAGTGCTGTTTTTCGCCAATAACTCACGCCGTTATCATAATAGCAACGTGAATTTTTCGGTACCTACCTGTCCAGAATGGAATTGCGGATCTTCTCGTTCAAGCAATAAATAAATTGGTTGACAACTTTTCTTGTACACCTTTTTGCATTTGAATTCAACCATTCGCCATAACTGTTTGAGGAGCCATTTTGACAATCGGCATTGAGCATAACTATTCCGACGTTGTCATAGTAGGCGGCGGAGGGAGGGGGGGGGGGGGGGAGCACCGGGGCACCGTGTCCCTTGATTTTGGAAAAGCGGCGCCAATAGCGAAGTGCCCCCATTACATTTTGTACATGAGTAAGATGTTTGCTCAAAGAAGTAGGAACAGAAGCAAATGACTTCCTTGTCACTTTCTTTATTCACTATATTTAGTTTTATTGTCATTAACCCGGCAGGCGACTTTCCCCGCGGTAGGGGGGCATTTTTTGCCCCCCCCCGTATCTCCGAAACTACTAGACGGATCCGGAAAATTCAAACGGTGTTCGAAAGCCCTGTCAAATTTGTTGAAAGAAACCAAATTTAAGTTACCTCAGGGTCACCAGTGACGTCACAGGTCAGGTCAAATATAAAAATTTTCACCGTTCACGGGTCTTCTAGGGAATGCGCTATAACACCGAGGAAAACGCATTTTCTCGAAAATCAGCGATAGGGCGTCAGTTGCCTAGTACATATGTTGCTATTAGAGGTCGCTGACAATGCCAGGTTAGGTCACAGGTCAGGTCACCAAGAATTATCAGCACAGGAACCCAACTTTACTAAGGTTGTGCGATGCATGTTTTATGGCCAATTTTTCATTTCCAGCTCAATGGTGTTGGTTATAAGACCATCAGGCACGGTTTAGGTCTCTTTCTGGTGGAGGTCAGGTCAAGGTCAGATAAAAAAGGTCGAATTTCAAAGTTGATAGTTTTGCATAAAATGGGCATTGATTCGATGCAGCTCGTCATGGGGAGTCTAATGGCAGTCTTTTTTTGCGCTATGAGGTCTAGAATTGCTAAAAATTGAGTTTGAAATTTTGACGTCACCATTTCTGAACAGTTTTTTCGCTATAACTTGGCAAAAAAGAGGTATCGATCTCAAATTTGGTATGTATATAGTAGTGATGTCAATTTCAGAAAACATATGTCCAATGTCCGTCCAATGTCCAATACTGACGTCGACTGTCCGTCCAAAAATGTCCAAGCCAGCCATTTGTCCAAAGATGTCCGACATCTACGCAGATAGTTTACACTCAACACCGTTAATTAAGTTGCTTTTAATGTATCGTTACCAGCTCAAAAGTGGTAGGTAATCATATCGAAAGCTGAGCTTTGTAATAGCCAATCAATGTTAAACACGATTAGTGTTTAAGTGTTTAACCCAAAAATCTTGCTTTGGTTTTCTGAATTTCACATTAAAGTGAATAGTCGTAAAGAAGTGAAAGTTTGCATGTGCTTTCCAAATTTATTCAGCTAGCATGTGACCAAATTTGGTGCAAATTCATTGATTAGCTTGGCCGCTAAGTGCAGAAAACTCAAAAGTGTAACGCATAGCCCCACTCTCCCCTACTTTATAAAAATGTTGAGGTGTAGCAAGCGGTTGTCCAAAGTTGTCCAAAGTCTGCTGTCATTGTCCAACCGAATTCCGAATTGGACATTGGACAAAATCGGAAGTCCGAAGATTCGAGTTCCGATTGACACCACTATATATAGAAGGCGGTAAGGACTATCACATATATTCCGTTTTTTTCGAAATTCAAAAAAACTTTGGATTTTCGGCTAATATATTCAATTTTTTTTTTAATTTTTGGGGGTCAAAATCCAAAAATTTCACAAATCCGAGGCAGCAGTTTTGTAGCCTAGTTAATTCTGCACCTTTTATGTCGAAGCATTTTCCTGTACCTCCAAAGCTGTAGGCCTGACAGCTCTTCCCGCGAAATCTTTTTTGGGTCGAAAATGGCAGAAATGACGTCACTCCGACGTCATTAGCGGCCAACCTATCATAGCCTTTGTAAAAATTTTGGTCACAAATCACAATGTGCAATAGCTATTCACGGGAGGGTACTGAAAGTTTGGTGACGATCGGCGCAGCGGTTCTAGAGATATATCGAAAAACTAAATGGGGGGGGGGGCAAAAAATCCCCCCTCGCCGCCTGGAAGGTTAAATAATGGTTACAAAAATACCTATTTGTGTACCAATTTCCAATGCTTTATAGACAGACAAAGTGAACACTCAGGCCGCGTCGCGCTAGAATGGCAAATCCGCCCAGTGTGCAGTGTGTGCAGCGCAGAGACAGTCGTAGCGGCTATGCATCCCTGCTCAGGGGAGCGTGAGGCTGACCAGCTGACTTTTCCGCTCAGACGCTGCGCGGCGGAGACGGCATGACGGGGTTCGCGGTGCGCGACCCCACCGGCCAGCTGGTCCACCCGTACCAGTGGAAAAAGCAGTCCGAGTACGAGACCACCTCCGAGACGGGCGGCTACTTCACCTCCTGCATCGACAACCAGTTCTCCCGCTTCGCCGGCAAACTGGTCAACATGTACCTGACCACCTTCAGGTAACTGCTGCTTTTAATACCTATAGGCTACACCTGTCACCTACCAGTCATTCTTACTGTTCAACATCAGAGAGCTTATGGTTATGTTACAATGATGAAACAATTCGAAGGACTCATCACTCAGGTTCAACTAAGACTTACTTCAAGCGACACCCATGGTCCTTTACGGAGGGTTTCGATAAGTCCTGTAGGTACGCACCTATAAGGTCTCTGTCAGTTATCCTTCAGGATCTGCTGTCAGCTATCCATAGGCACGGGAACCGGGGGGGGGGGCAGTGGGGGCAGGTTGCCCCTACAACTCTGGGGCGGTGCCCGCACAACTTTGAGACGGAATGTCGCACTTTTTATGCAAATGTTTTTCTTTTTTGTTGAAAAAGTCAAGGGATGACAAATAATTGGCCTAAAACCGGTGAGAAAACTAGATTTGAGGCACCCTAGGTTGACCTTTATTATGCTGTGCCCCCCAATCTGAAAGTAGCTCCCACGCCCCTGCAGCTATCCATTGGCCTCTGTTAGTTATCCGCCACGGGCGCAGTGACGTACCCAAGGGGGGGGGGCACGGGGGCCATGGCCCCCTCCTGAGCGCCGAAGGCGCTCAGGGGGCCCCTCAGGCGCCGGTATATTTTTTCAAGCACTGGATAAAACGTCTTTTACTACGAAGAAAAAATGATATCAAAGTTTCATTTATGTGCCCCTGGTTACCCGAGGGGCCCCTGATGACCCGATGGGCCCCTGCAGTCATCCGAGGGCCCCGGTTTCTTGGGCCCCTGGTCGCCTAGGGGGCCCCTGGTAGCCGGGGCCTGGTCGCATGGGGCCCCTGATTGCCTGGGGTCCCTAGTCGCCTAGGGGCCCTGGTAGCCGGGGGGCCTGGTCGCATGGGGGCCTCTGGTCGCATGGGGCCCCTGATCACCTGGGGCCCCTAGTCGCCAAGGGGGCCCCTGGTAGCGGGGGCCTGGCACTGGCGGATCCAGGGGGGGGCACGGGGGCCATGGCCCCCCAAAGGCCTTAAGTGGTTGTTTGGCCACCCCCAAAACGTCAAAAAAATTGCTAAGAAAATATACCTTGATAGAGGTTTTTAGCCACTTGGTGAAGTAAATTTTTCCACAGCATAATATGGAAGCAATATGGTAGCAGTGAGGGTCAGTCAAAAGTTGCGCGAGCAGAGTCGACCTTCAAAACAAAAGACTGTTGTTGGCACGTGTTTATGGCGCAGCAGCTGGTAGTTGGCTGTGTTTCGCGTGGTGTGGCATCACTGGCGGATCCGGGGGGAGAGCACGGGAGCCTGAGGTGCCCCCGACAGGCCCGTGGTGCCCTTGCTAGGCCTGTGGTGCCCCTGGACCCTGGCAGGCCTGTGGTGCCTCTGGCGGGCCTAGGGTGCCCCTGCTAGGCTGCTGATGCCCCTGAGACCTGACAGGACTGTGGTGCCCCTGACAAGCCTAAAATGCCCCCAACAGGCCCGTGATGCCCCCGACAGGCCCAAGGTGCCCCTGCGTGATGCCGTGATGCCTGCGAGGCCGGTGGGGCCCCTGACAGGCCCATGGTGCCCCTGCGAGGCCGGTGGTGCCCCTGCTAGACCGGTGGTGCCCCTGGCAGGCCTGTGGTGCCCCTGCTAGGCCGCTGGTGCCCCTGGACCCTGACAAGACTGTGGTGCCCCTGACAGGCCCAAGGTGCCCCTGCAAGGCCGGTGGTGCCCCTGTAAGGCCTGTGGTACCCCTGCTAGGCCTCTGGTGCCCTTGACTGGCCCATGGTGCCCCTACGAGGCCGTCGGCGCCCCTGGCAGGTCTCTGGTGTCTCTGACAGACCTGGGGTGCCCCTGACAAGCCTGTGGGGCCCCTCACAGGCCCGTGGTGCCCCTGCTAGGCCGGTGGTGCCCCTGACAGGCTTGTGGTTCCCCCGGGCGTACCAAGGGGGGTCATGACCCATGTGGCCCCCTTGGATCTGCCACTGATACATAATATATATTGATTTGTAAAGGCGTTATGGCTTATGCAATATGCAATTGCAGGCACTTGGTATCCCTCACTTATCCCTCATTGGGGGCTTTGGCGGGCTCCTGAGGGCCCACGTCTATCTCTGGGAGCCCTAGACAGGCTCCTTTGGGTCCTTTCAGTCCACTATAGCATAAGAGGTCTCCATGCGAGTCCTATACATCTGAGGGCGTACCCTGACGTCTGAGGTACCCAACTGCAGCTCCAATGGTCTCTTACACTGGCGGATCCAGGGAGGGGGCATTTAGGGCCATGCCCCCTTCCCAGAGGCCTAAAGTGGCCCGTTTGCCCCCTCCCCCAAACGATAATGAAACATAGTTCAATCAGTGCGTGGCCCAGGAGCCGAGTTAGACAGGGGGTGTTTTACCACCTCCCGGCCCGCAAAGGGACCCAATCACTGACTCGAAGCGGGTTAACTGGTCGACAAAAGCAATGGTTAGTGTTTACAAAGTAATATAAAGGCATGGGTCGGGTGGGCTACCATTTATATATTTTTCTTTTTAGTCAAAAAAAAAAAAAAATATTCATAGTGTCAGGGCTGTGACGAAAAATAAGTGGCCTAAATCCGATGAGAAAACAGGATTTGGGGGTACCCTAGGTTTAGCTCCTGCATGAGTTGCCCCCCCCCCCAAAAAAAAAAACGCAAGCCTGGATCCGCCAGTGGGGCCTGGTCGCATGGGGGCCCCTGGTTGCCTGGGGGCCCCTGGTCGCCTGGGCGGCCTGGGGGGCCCCGGGTGACCTAAGGGCCCCTTCGGAAGCAGGTGGCCCCCTCCTGGGCAAAATCCTGGGTACGTGCCTGCACGGGCGTCACCTTCCGAAATGTATTGTTAGGGCTCTACCTAATGGTTAGTTCTATCATACCAAAACCGGTCTTCGTCAGTTATCCACCGGCCTTTGTCAGGTATCCACGTTTGCTATCAATTCTGTCATCTAGGTATGTCCATCGGTTTCTGTCAGTAATTCACCGGTCTGTGTCGGTTTTCCACCAGCCTCTGTCAGTTATACATTAGTTTCGGACTCGGTCAGTTATCCTCTAATTTCTGTCAGCTTTTGACTGGTCTCTGTCAGTTATCCACCGGCGTCTATCAGTTATCCGCCGGCCTGTCAGTTATATACCGGTCTCCGTCAATTAGCCACCTGCATCTGTCAGTTATCCGTCGGCCTCTCTCAGCTATCCGTATGTTATCCGGCCTGCGATGCGCCGCCGACTGCACCGCGCTGCACACGTCTGGCTGTATTCCGGCACAGCATACTTACCTACCCACAGAAGACGGCGGCGCGCGCCGAATTCTGTTGCTGACGTAACGTGATATTTGACGACTTTTTAAATATCATACTCACGCCTGTTTCAGATACGATGAGTGGGAGCAACATTCGGACGAGCTGGAACAGTACGATATTGTCGCAACAAACTTCACGGTAAGCCTCGCTGCACGCTAACCTAACTAATCCGAGGAACAGTAAATATAGGTAGGTAGGTACCTATCGGCATTAGATAACATCAGCTACCAGATTTCTCCTTTAGCAATAAAGAACCGCGTGACACCCCCGGCGCACGTTTCTCAGCCGATAGTTGCGCCCCTGTCGCGTCCCTCCGACACCACGTTGCCTCCGTCTGAGCTCCGGAGACGTCGCCCGCCGTGGGCACCGGTCGGCTCCCAGCTGACCGCTGTGCTCCTTCCCCGCCGGCAGAATGGGCTCGGTCTGGTGGACCACAAGGTGCAGATCGCCAAACAGTACCTGAGCCACTCCAAGTCGCGCGCCGCCAACGACTGGGAGCTGCTCATCTCCAACAACGCGTACGTGCTGCGCTGGTCGCTGATCCAGGTGGTGGTGGTGGTGGCCACCGGCTGCCTCCAGGTGTTCTTCGTGCGCAAACTGTTCGACACGCAGGCCAAGCCCCGCGGACGGATATGAGACGGACATGTGGGTCCGCCCAGTGCTGGCCACGGCTGTGTCCGGTGAGCCCCGCGGAGGCCGCGGCTATGTCCGGTGAACCCCGGTGAACCCCAGAGACCGAGTGTGTTAGAGGAGCGACCGCCGCGGTGGACCGTGTACAGTGTCGTGTGACGGACGTATGATCACGTTAACGGCAGCTGCCGGGGAGTGTCGGCGAGTGACTGTGTGCTATCCGCGCATTGATGGCTGCTCTCCGGGTGCGCCGCTGTGTGTCAGAGGGCCGGCTTCCCCGGTGTGTCGGCATGTCAGACGGGCGCGGCGCGGCCGTGTCAGCCGACTGCGGCTCGATGCCGGCGAGATATGCAGGTGGGACGGTGAGCGGACGCGGCTCGGGAACTCGGGCAGGGCTGGTGGAGGTTACCGTGGCCACATCAACAACGTGGTCCACATGATCTGACACACGTACCTACTTTTTACATTCCTGTTTTACTATGCAACTTCGTATTTTAACGAATGAGCATACCTACCAAACGCGTGCATGTTTGCTCATTTTACATGCTTGTGATTCAAGGGAAGGTAACTCGGCAGTCGGCGGTGGGTAGGTACCTACATTATGTCAGTTATTTTATCTGGCTTCTCTGGTGCAATGTATGTATTTGTTGCTCTTTCCCCTGAATCTCCCATTCATTATCGGCGCCTTTGTTGGATACTTCATAAAATCAAAATAAATATGACATGTTTGAAGCTGTTTTAGGTGCATAGGCAGTGCCTAAATGGTAAGTACAGTTATCGACCCACTAGCTTGGTATTCTGCAAGTGATAACGCATGCCCCAGTTCCCTCTATTCCATGTTGCATTGCTAGCATGTCGGCTGCCAAACGAGGTCTGCGTAGATATAGCGTGCAGAGACGGTGTAATGTTTTCCAATTGTAAACGACACTGACGTCTTATGGCGAACAATGATCGGCGGGACTCGCCTAATGCAAACTTTTAGCGCTGATTGATGCTCCGCCGTCACGGCCGACTGTATAGCCCGTGAGCGGCGACGGAGCGTCCCCGGCAATAATACCCACGAATACGCAGCGCTGGAGTTCACAGAGGCGATTGAATGTCTGACGAACACGCACACGAATTCCGATACATATGCACACTACACTGTATGTCAGTCGTCCGAGTTTGAGCCCGAATGTAAATCGCCTTCCTATAGTGCACGAAATGGCTGTTCTGTTGATACTATTTCATGTTTCATAATATTTTCCCTCCCATGCATGCGGGGGAAGCTGCCATAGCCCGCGCACCGACGGGGGTCTGCGCCAACTTACAACCCACGACAAGCGGTAAACGGCATGGGGTACACACGGACAAGGCCTACCATTTTTACCAAGGTCATTTTCAGGTCAGGTCAAAGATGACGTCACAGGGGTCAAAAAAGTCAAAATGGCGGCGCTAGATATGGAGAGTTTTTATCGAAAAACGTTTGAAATAGTCAAGCTAGGAACAAACTAAGGGCATCATCGTAATCCTCTCGTCAATCCGCATTGAATCATATATATATATATATATATATATATATATATATATATATATATATTTTATTTTTTTATTATAAATTTAGTCCGAACCTTTTAATAGGAAGGATTTACAAGGACAGAGCCACCGCTAAGCGAAGCTTATTGCGGTGACCCTGCCCTCTACCCTCCGATCACGCAATTCCAGTTCTATGGCAGAATTTAGAGTCCAAAGTTTAACGTGCGCACATTGACGCGCACGGCCGGTCCCCTCACTGACTTCGCCTGGCTACGGCCTGCCACCAACCGCAACCATACCTGTCAGGAGGCCCATAAATGTCGAGCGCCCGTCGCGCTTCGAACCCGGACTGTTATAACCGGGAACGCGTGCTCTCACCACGCGGAGTCCAACGCTCTACCAACTGAGCTACGGGACCGGCTATATATATATATATATATATATATATATATATATATATATATATATATATATGGTATAATATATATATATATATATATATATATATATATATATATATATATATATATATATATATATATAGGCCACATGTCCTTGTCCCAGAACCCAGGCATGTGGGTCTTGCACCACTGTTGAGTGAAGTTGGCCGTGTGAGACGACGCCATATATATATATAATATATATATATATATATATATATATATATATATATATATATATATATATATATATATATATATATATTCAACAAAACTTGTCTTAAAGAAAATGTTCTGCCAAAATAGGTACACTGATATATATATATATATATATATATATATATATATATATATATATATATATATATATATATATATATATATACATACAGGGTGGGGCAGAAAGATTTACCTCTTGATTTTTTAAAATATTTCGGTCCCGAACAAAGATATTCAATTGATTTTTGGTCACGTATTCAGTAGCATGTACACATCTCAGCAACGGTAGGGTAGCCTGGGGCAAGACGCCCCAGATAATTTATTTTGCTACATAAATTTTGTCCCACATCACCTGGAAGGCCAAATTTGTACTCAATGCGTTCTTTGGACATTTTACTTTAAATTGCACCCCTCAAACTCATTCACTTATGATCGGACTCCAAGCTAGGAAGTGATTTGTGAAGCAACTGCAAATGGGGCATTTTGCCCCAACCCCAGGGCAAAACGCCCCACGGCCTGGGGCAAGTAGCCCCATACTTAAGATTAAAGATTTAACATGGTAGTTGGCTAAATCTTATGTGAGAGGTCCGTTAGACCTCTGGAGGCACGGCACTGAAGTTAGCACATTCCATCCTGTCAGGTGTTCAGCTATGACACTATTGTATGAGCAGGTTTTTCACCTACCTCATAAGACCAAATAATAAATTATTGCAATGCAAATGTTAACAAAATACTTCCTTTGCCATCCAGTTGCTGAGAAAAATACACATAAAGGCATAGAAACGTACTGTTCGCCAGCTATCGAACATTAGAAAGTGGGTAGCCCGAACAACACATGAGGTAAAACGCCCCAGGGGCTTTTTGCCCCGCGACCTACTGGGGCGTTTTACCCCATCACGTAGTTCGGTCAGAGAACAACGCCTTGCACTCCAGCAAGACATAATTTAACACGAACGAACCCGGCATGATAAGCGTTAGACAATAGTTGTTCAAAACATATAAAAGTCGTTAACCTGATGTGGACCATAAAAGAACGCCATGATACATAATCTGACAACAAAACATAAAAATCACTCAAAAAACACATTTTTGGCTATATCTCCCGAAAGAGTCATCACAATTTCTTCCCAGTCTGCTCATATAATGATCATATAGTGCACGTTTTATAGAAGAGATGATGTTTCCCCAGAACTCTGCCAGTTCCGAGAAACATCGGTGAGGCGTTTTACCTCGGCGGGGCGACTTGCCCCGGTCTACCCTACTATGAACCAATATGGCCCCCTTTGGTCTTCACCCCTGCCCCGAAACCTCTCCCTGCGGAGTGGCACGAGCGCCGCAATGTGTCCTTGTCGAAAATCGACCATGCTGTGTCGAGGGCCAGCTTCAGAGCAGCGATGCTGCTGTGTGGTGTTGCACACATCTCCCTCTCCAGGATGGCCCAGGTGGTGAAGTCCATCGGGCTCAGGCCTGGACTTGATGGTGGCCACATGTCCTTGTCCCAGAACCCAGGCATGTGGGTCTTGCACCACTGTTGAGTGAAGTTGGCCGTGTGAGACGACGCAACGTCCTGGACGACGACGTATCCGTCTCGAAACGACTGAGTAACCCAAGGCAGAGCATATTCCTCCAGCAGATGGGCATAAACGTGTGAGTTGACTTTCACACCCGCCTCTATGAAGATCAAGGGTCCTTTTGAGTCGTCGGATGCGACGGCAGCTCAAACCATGACACCATCAGGGTTGTGGTGACCAAAACTGGTCCGGATAGCAGGATTAATACTGGATGTACCATCTGCCAAGAATAACTATGTCGCTTTGGGAGTTCATCTGGGGCTCAACCGTGGGAATCTCTTCATCGGATCAGAGGAAGACCTTGTTACCGGCGCTTCTGATTTCCTCCAATATCTTTTGGGCCCTGTGTAGCCGCCTTTCCTTGGATGCGGCCGAAATCAGGTGTCGACGTTGCATCATGTATGACTTAATGCCCAAATCGTCGTTTATGATTCTCCTGACCATTTTGGGCGAAACATCGAGGTCCCTCGCCAGTTTGGGTGAGACTAAATGCTTACTTCGAAATCTAAGCTGCGTTGCGGCATTGGCGGTTATGTGCGGCGTGTATGCCGCATGATTAGTAAGCGGCGACCACTAAATCAAAGACTCAAACGCTCCGACCGGTTTTCAATGAATAACACTGCATACCAAAAATGCCAATCGCTCTCGTCATAAGATATTTAGATTTAAATAACTAAGTTATCTACATCATCATTTTGAACCAAATTAATATTTTCAACTTAACTCACTCATTCCTTTCTTTGTTGGCTCCAAACAGTCTTTCGATTGTCTGGAAATCGTATGCTAAATCCCGTAGCTGTATGCGACTGGTGCATATAAAGGCCGATGTAAGAATTTGAATAGGCTCTCGCGTGCGATTTCCTGGCTACCAAAAAAAGTCTGTTTTAGTCATGCTATCAAAACATGGTATGTCAGCCCGGTCACCGGCTTATGGCGCTCTGCTTGTAGTGCCCCTGACCGTCACGGACTCTCTTCCCTCCTGAACCCTTGCCCGTATTGGTGTTTTTCCAGCCGCGAACGTATAAGGGGGGGGGGGGGGTTGGACCCCTCCTTGCTGTTTGGCCCCTGATCGAGCTAGAGCTTTGCGGAAAAAAACGAGCGTGTTGCCCGTCACGAGATGATATCCAATTTTAAGGTCCTAGGTCATCGAGTGACCTTCCAGGTCAGGTCAATGACCCGAAAATCGGGAAAATCGGGACCTGTTAGAAAGTCGTTAAGTGTGGCTGCCATGGGGGTTTTCGGGATGCTGATCACAAATATCGTGTTAGTTTTGATCAGAGATGGTGTCTTTAAGCATTTTGACCAGGTCGGGTCAGGTCAGGTCAGGTCAGGTCAACCGGTAGGGGTCGTGACGGGTATTCGTAATACGTGTCAACCGCTTCTGCAGCTTCGTAACATGTTACGAATGCACAAAAAATACTTCGTAGGGTAGCCTGGGGCAAGACGCCCCAGATAATTTATTTTGCTACATAAATTTTGTCCCACATCACCTGGAAGGCCAAATTTGTGCTCAATGCGTTCTTTGGACATTTTTCTTTAAATTGCACCCCTCAAATTCATTCACTTATGATCGGACTCCAAGCTAGGAAGTGATTTGTGAAGCAACTGCAAATGGGGCATTTTGCCCCAACCCCAGGGCAAAACGCCCCACGGCCTGGGGCAAGTAGCCCCATACTTAAGATTAAAGATTTAACATGGTAGTCGGCTAAATCTTATGTGAGAGGTCCGTTAGACCTCTGGAGGCACGGCACTGAAGTTAGCACATTCCATCCTGTCAGGTGTTCAGCTATGACACTATTGTATGAGCAGGTTTTTCACCTACCTCATAAGACCAAATAATAAATTATTGCAATGCAAATGTTAACAAAATACTTCCTTTGCCATCCAGTTGCTGAGAAAAATACACATAAAGGCATAGAAACTTACTGTTCGCCAGCTACCGAACATTAGAAAGTGGGTAGCCCGAACAACACATGAGGTAAAAGGCCCCAGGGGCTTTTTGCCCCGCGACCTACTGGGGCGTGTTACCCCATCACGTAGTTCGGTCAGAGAACAACGCCTTGCACTCCAGCAAGACATAATTTAACACGAACCAACCCGGCATGATAAGCGTTAGACAATAGTTGTTCAAAACACATAAAAGTCGTTAACCTGATGTGGACCATAAAAGAACGCCATGATACATAATCTGACAACAAAACATAAAAATCACTCAAAAAACACATTTTTGGCTATATCTCCCGAAAGAGTCATCACAATTTCTTCCCAGTCTGCTCATATAATGATCATATAGTGCACGTTTTATAGAAGAGATGATGTTTCCCCAGAACTCTGCCAGTTCCGAGAAACATCGGTGAGGCGTTTTACCTCGGCGGGGCGACTTGCCCCGGTCTACCCTAAATGTTCAAATGGTTGTTAGATTCGAAATCAGCTCTAAAAACTAGCCTAGAAACATGTAAAACTCGAAAAAGTGAACCGAGGTCACCAAAGGTCAATGACCTGACCTGACCTTCATTGACCTTGACATCCACCCTAATGCATGGGAGCAGCATCATATCACATGTTTGAACGTTTGAAACCACGAAAAGCTTGCAAACGCGCGGCTAATGCGAGCCGACATACGCCGAATCGCGATTCCGGCCAAACATGGTCGGAAAGTAGGTCACAGGTCAAAGGTCATTTGGGTCAGGGTCATGAAATTTTTAGGGTCCGTGTAGAACTGATCAATGCGAGGGTACTTAAAGTTTCGTCGCGATCAGCCGCTTTTTACGCGAGTTATTCGCGAAAAACCTTAGGGGGGTTGCATCACCCCCCCCCCCCCCTGTGCCGGCGAGGGTTAAGTTGAAAGTATTAATTTGGTTCAAAATGATGATGCAGATAACCTAGTTATTTAAACTTAAAGCTAAATATCTTATGACGAGAGCGGTTGGCATTTTTGGTATGCAGTGTTGTGTTATTCATTGAAAACCGGTCGGAGCGTTTGAGTCTTTAATTTAGTGGTCGCCGCTTACTAATCATGCGGCATACACACCGCACATAACCGCCAATGCCGCAAGCAGCTTAGATTTCGAAGTAAGCATTTAGTCTCACCCGCCAGTTTGCGCATGCTTCGCCTAGGATTTCGAGACACCATCTTGTGCACGATATCAAACAGCTTTTTGGTGCGGACATGCCTTGTTCTGCCTGGCATGGACTTTATCGACACTGTACCTGACTCTTTAAGGCATTGCATTATTTTGTTAGCAGTTTTTTTGGCAACACCGAGCTGTTTGGGAACACTTCGGACGCTGTGGCCAGCCTGCATCAGCGCCGCAATTTGGGCTCTTTTTGTAATCTCCGCCATAGCTCATCAACAACCTAGACGAAATTAAAAACGATCATAACAATTATACACGAGTCAGTTGGGAAGCCACATGCAAAATTTCACTAAAATCCGTCAAAAACTTTTTGAGCTTTGGACTGAAAACAAACAGGTAAATCTTTCTGCCCCACCCTATATATATATATAATAGAAGTTTCCTATCCAGGTTCTTTCATCCATGGCACTACAATACCACCCGGCGGCGATAACGCGCGACGAATGAAAAACGTGGGCAGGCCGATGGTCTATATATACTCTGGGCAGGCCTTGGGCAGGCCGTAGTCATCCCCATTGGGCCCTGCGTGCACGGTTCTCAGCGGGCGGCAGGGACAAATGACGTCACCGAGGGTGCACTTCGATCCTGGCTCGTAGTGTCATAAATTGATGTTCTCTACATTAAAAGCCATGTCAAATCAAAGAACAGCAGTCAATCTTTCATTTTTGTTCACCCACATTGGCTTTTGAATGCTTTTTTAGAAAAGAAGTGCCTTTTAGTGGTTGCAGTGAATTAGTGGGCAATGTCAAATCATTGCTGTGTTTTAGAGGACATTTTGACAGAATTGACGGCTCTGGCGCAGATGTTTCAAACAAAAAGTTTTGAAAAACCACAGGGGAGCCATGGATTAGGTATTCCATGGATTAGGTATTCCATGGATTAGGTTTTGGTATACTTCATCCATGGGGGAGCACTGCCGCTTCAACCCTATTGGCTGTAACGTCTAACGGTGGCGGCCATATTGCGCAGACCAGGAACCGGCTGCCGCCTGTGTTGAGGAATAGGGAATTCGGGACCTCGATTTACGTTTGCGGCCGCAGTATCCGTTACGTTCAAGTTACGTAGATACGGAACCCGGCATCTTACGCAGAATTGAGTGGGGAACACGATCGTATCTTCAGAATTCCTCAAATTTACTCGCCGGACCTACATTTGCCCCGGCCGAGGGGGTTGATTGAGCCCACCTCGCTAATGCGCCGCTAATTAAACTAGAATTAAGCGGTGAAGTGGTCGTATGCGGCAAAGTATAATGCAGAGTGACTGGTAGGAACCCGCTGTTAAGGTCTCAGGTCAACCGGTGACCTCTGAGGTCAGGCCAAGTGATCTAAGGCACGGGTTCGGTTTTTGGTAAATAACTTCGCCAAAAATGGCTGTAGAGCCGCGATTTTGGCATCATCGTGTTCAGCTAGCTCAGGCGCATCGAGTGATATACTTTTTGTTTGGGTCAGGTCAACTTAGGGTGTTGACCTCAGGTCAAGGTCAGGTCAGCACCCCCAGGTCACGAAGTTGGTCGAAAGAGGTCATGTCGCATATCATTCGATTCGGCAGGTCTTCCTGAGTCCATTGGTGGCTTTCCCGACTCGCTAGCTCAATTTGATCGGGAGTTACTGAAGAAAAATTGTGACCCTCGCAAGGGCAACAATGCAAATATGAAGCATAGAACCTTGCAAGGAGTGCATGAAATCATGATTCTATATAATTGAGATAGTTTCAAATCATTCTCGGCGCCAAAATAGCAATTTTCATATTTCTCCATTGACTTATAAGGGTTTAACGTATTAGTTCCTTGTAGCTGAGGATTTTTTAGGATTTCATCTTGTTCTCCACTTAATTCTGCGCAAGATGCCGGGTTCCGTGTCCACATAGCTTGAACGTAACGGATGCAGCGACCGCAAACGTAAATCGAGGTCCCGAATTCCCTATTCCCCAACACAGGGGGCGGCCGCTTCCTGGTCTGCGCAACATGGCGGCACCGTTGGACACCATCTGGCGGCCGATGCGCATTCCACATTATAGAGTTCAGTGTGAAAAACAGTGCAAGTGATAATTCCGTAATCCGTTGATATTATTCATATTTGTGAGTATAGGTGCACGCTGAGGTTAGGTTGTAGGTTTTGGTAGGTTTGTTGGGTTTAGGTTGTAGGTTGGTAGGTGTGTAGGTTGTAGGTTTGTAGGCTATAGGTTGGTAGGTTGTAGCATGTTGTAGGCAAGGCTATATAAACCTAAACCTACGGGTGCCGGTTGTAGTTAAAGGGACCCTTCCACCTTAACATTAGATTTGAGTTGAGATAGCCAAAATGGGGTCCCTGGCTCACAATTACCGGTTTCGGCACTCACTACATCGAGAAATGCCTTAAATCGGAAATATTGAATTTCAAAATTGCAGCATTTTGATTCAGAGGGGCTAATGCATAGGAATACCCCTCTGAATGTGTGACGTCAGCGCAGATATCTCAGCCCAGTGAGCCTCCTATCAGTACCATCCAAGTGCCTGGAACGTCTGATCTATCGTGAACTGCGCGATTTCCTGACAGAAAACTCAATTCTTGCAGACGAACAGTTCGGATTCAGGTCGGGACGATCAACCGAAGACCAGCTTCTTCTCACTTATGACTATATATCAAAGCAGTGGGATGACGGGCACATCGTAGACCTGATTCTCTATGATTTCTCCAAGGCCTTCGACACAGTGAGCCATGTCGTCCTCATCGAGAAGCTCAGGTGCATCGGTCTTCGAGGAACCATTCTGACATGGCTGCAAGAATTCCTCACGGATCGTACCATGCGGGTGGTGGTGAAGAGCACCCTGAGCACCCCAAGAAGTGTGCGCAGTGGCGTGCCGCAAGGCTCCATCCTGGGACCAGCGCTCTTCCTTATCTATATAAACCATCTAGCGACCCAGCTCAGGTGCCAGTACAAGATTTTTGCGGACGACTTAAAGGTATACATGTGCATCACCAAACCTGAGATCGACATGTCGAATTTTCAGTCTGATGTCGACGTTCTGCACACAACCGCATCATCATGGGGCCTGAGCATGAACCTGAAGAAATGCGCCGTCATGAGGTTCCAGAGACGATTCCATGCGCCGCTGAGACCCACCTACTTCTTGCAGGACGAACTGCTTCCCTGGACACACTCCCATGTGGATCTGGGAGTCACTGTCGATGACGACCTGAAGTTCCATGGGCAAGCAAGAGGTGCAGCAAGGAAGGCGGGTGGCGTTGCCCACAACTTTCTGAGAGCTACCCTCTGTAGAGAGCCGGACTTCATGGTTCATGTCCTCAGTACACATATTCGCCCTGTCCTTGAGTACGCGTCGGTGGTGTGGAACACTGGTTTTGTTGAAGACTCTAAGAGACTCGAGGCAGTGCAAAGACTCTGGACTCGTCACGTCAGGGACCTGAAGGACAAGACCTACGAAGAGCGGCTCAGATCACTCAACCTGTACTCTGTCAAGGGACGCCTACTGCGGGCAGATCTGATAAAATGCTGGAAAATATTCAGAGGACGTTGTCCGATAAAACCGGCAGATCTCTGGGACATTGCAACCGACCATCGCACCCGAGGCAACATGTACAAGATCAAGACTCGTCGCTGTCAGCTCGATACCAGGGCGCGTTTCTTCTCGGAGAGAGTTGTCAGCGAATGGAACTCTCTACCCAATCAAGTCGTTAACTCGGAATCCATATCCGAATTCAAGACAAGCCTGGCAGAAGCTCTAGGCAGCCGACTGTTTGAATATGACGCATGAGGGCGTCACGGTGGAAGCTTCAAGCAAGTAGTCCACCATGTGAAGCTCACCGAGTCCAGGCAGACAACGAGCAATGTCTCAATTAAATCCTGTGTCACATTCCCGAATATCTGTTAGCAGACGCACTATTCCAGCTCTCACGTGTACCTTACTCCATCTTACCGTGGGAGTATTGGCGCGTCTCTGCCATTCTTGGTTTCCTTCCCATCCCCATGCATTGGACGGGACGTGGAAACCTAACAGGTGAGTCTAACAGGTGAGTCTAACGATTTTTAAATGTTTGACTAAAACGTTTTGTAGCACGCGGTGGTATATGCTGCTTTGCGCGCAACAAGTGCCGCACTTTCAGCTGCCAAACTATTGCTTCCAAATAAAGTCGCTAGGAACAGCGAGATCCCAAAAAGTAAACAAAAGTAAATGTCTAATATCTTGAAAACCGGTGAATATTTTTCGGTGAAATTTGGTAGATATTCGTTTTTGCTCCTTCTGAACCGAGCGACATCACTTTTATGCCAATTCATAAACTTTTTTGAAGGTGGGAGGGTCCCTTTAAGTGATATAGGGCCTTGGGTAAGTAGGTAAGGTTAGGTCAGGTTTGATTATGTTATTTCCTTTTATATGTGAGACATGTATCATTTTTGGATTCAGGATGTCAAATTATGTAATATTGTGAAAAATTATTCTAGAAATCTTGGACTTTATCTTGACATTTCAGTTGGGGAAACTACGAGGAGCCAAACAAAAATTGGATTAGCCAATCAACGGCTGGAGTGGGCGGGGCGATGACCATATATGGTCATAAAATCAGACAACTTCATCTTTTCAATGCATCCTAGCATTCAAATGAAAAAATAAGGCATAAGAATGTTTTTTAACCAGACAAGGCCCACACTCACTCGGTGCACAATTAACTGGCGGCTCTAAATCGCAGAGTTACAACACAAGGTCAATCAGTGATGGGCAAATATGGCGGATGGAAACAGACGCGCCAAAAAATGTAAGCAGTACCGTGGTTTAAAAATGTCATTATTTTTATTATTTTGTTTATGGTTTTTCTAATTGTGGTTAAGTTATTATTTAACAATCAAATATCTTTGTTTATTGTAATTAAATTAACTCTATTAACAATTTTCTTTCAAAAAACCAATCCATTTATTGAATGGCCAGCTGATTGTGACGCCCAGAACCTGCAGAAAAGCCGTTTTCCTATCGCCATTTTCGAGTCAATTCGCCGAATTTAACCAAATCACGCTAATTCCTAGTGGGGAATGGAAGCCTTTTCTCTCCGATAAGTGGACGCGATACTGCAAGTACTGGCTTGTTATACCGTTTTTCACCCTTAGTAGCGGGGGCTGCATTTATGCCCATATATGGTCATCAAAAGTCCATTTATTGAACAATCAATTTTTTGACTTTCGCCTCGTAGTTTCCCCAACTGATTTAGGTACTGAAAAGTTTTGACATTTTTTTCACAGGTTCAGGTTCTACCAATGACACACAAATAGAGCGAGAGACTTCCTAGAATTATTTCATTGACTTTGACATTTATCAGGGTCATACTGATACTATTTACTGGAATATTTGCCAGCTGGCACATATGATGGCGCTGGAGAGCTTGTTTTAAATTAATGCTAGGAGCTCGGAGCTCCGAAACATCGGCGGCGAGTGCGCCGGCGGCCGCCGCACCGGCTTGCGTGCTAAAAACGCGGTAATGGAGGACGAAATTAGCAAACTTAAGCTCATAAGACATGATTTCAGAGACTTCACACATATTTTAAGTTCTTTCTTATAATTATTATGGCTCCATTTAGTCACTATCACATACGGAATCATTACCTGATGCCCATAAACTGAGCCGGTATTCTTGACTTGCCGATGCAATTTATCATCAAATATCATCGTTCCTCGGCGGTCAAACAAGTTCCTGTTGATAATTTAATACAAATATCAACTTATTTTCATGTTATCGCATAAAACTTCACTTTATTCTAACATTGGCTCTTCGGCTGTAATCACGAACCCTCACTTGTCAGCAGAATTTAAGCAGCTTCTTAAATCAAAACTGGGAAAATAATATTTTCATGACATTCCTCAATTCCTGTTCTACCAGGTTCACAAAATTTTTCATCAAAATCGGTTACAGGTAAGTAATAAACGACAAAAGTATACAAAAACACGCTCTGCCCATAGCCCGCAATGCTAAAATGGCGCCGGCGCCCTCGTCGGGAAATCCGCCGCCGCCGCCGGGTGGTCGGAAAATCGGCGGAGTGTCCGATCCAGGAATACCTAATCCATGTGTCTATCTACTACAGTGGTTACATGAATAAATGATATGGCTATCGTACATCATCAGCTGGCC
Organism: Amphibalanus amphitrite; assembly: GCF_019059575.1. Taxonomy (NCBI): domain Eukaryota; kingdom Metazoa; phylum Arthropoda; class Thecostraca; order Balanomorpha; family Balanidae; genus Amphibalanus; species Amphibalanus amphitrite. The sequence goes on from NW_024881716.1 coordinate 115,190, forward strand.
AGCCAGCTGATTTTATCCAGTTGTTAGTAAGGCCCACTGTTATCGTACATGTGTGGACGGCCACTTAACACCACTTGGCAAATCAATCACCACATTCTCCTGTGCCAATATCATTCTGTGAATTTTAACCAGAACTGTGAACCTTTCAGCAGATGACCTTCACACCAGAAAGATGAATGAAAAGTTAAAAGTGATTGCTGAGGAACTGGGCAAAGATCCATTCAACAAGAAGTACAATGTTATAAGTTTTGATGCCCTGGGATCAGAGCAGCTTCTCCAGGTCTGTACCTGCACAGGGCTGTAGCTTGACATGAAACATTATTTTCCATGCTTTATTCATCATGTGTATATGTCTGCCTAAATGATTTATATAGTTGCTATGCCAGAAACTAGGAAGCACATCTTTCACTAAACTCTGAAGAGCATCTGTATTTTATAAGGCAGAGGCTATGTGCTATTGGTCGCAAAATAAGGATTCTGAAGACCAGTATTTGGGTTGTGGTGAGTGCCCCTTCCTTTGTGGTCACTCGAGTGACTATGGGTGCTCTACAGGGTGTCAGAAAATTATTTGCCTCTCGTTCATTCATCTATAATCCCACCGTGCGCTTTAAAAACTGTTGAAAATTCGCTAAGATCGTGCCTCAGGCTATCCACAGCTGTTCATTAGTCACATGACCTAACCCGGTCACCTGACCTTGACACTTGCGAGGCGCCAGGGGCCAGTGTTTGGCAGGCATAACTCACACCTGAACGTGGTGTCGACTATGACGAAAGAAACTTTGACAATGTGTCATCCCGCTGAAGTGATGGTGAAGACTGGAATGAAGTAGGAAGTCAAATCAAATCCTCTGTCCTAATCCCAATCATCCCAATCGAAAACCTATGGGGAATCATGAAGGAGGACCTCAGCAAGATTGAACCTGCTCACACAGAAAACAGACTTAAGAGGAACCTGTGAAACGTGTGGCTGAACATCAGTGCGGATACTCTGGACATATTGATCTATGGAATGCCAAAGTGGATGAGGGAATGGGTAGGACAGGACAGGGGGTAGATCGGTAACGAAACCATGACCCGAGGGCTCTTTTGTTTATTAATTATGGTGGCGAGTTGATGGAGGGGCAAATAATTTCCGGACACCCTGTATGCCCAAGTCTGACAGCTCTGTGGTGTTGGTCAACATCTAACACTTGTTGGCCAGACAGCTGAGGGCATTCAGACTGCATGGTGATGTGAGTAGGCAATGATGATGAAGAGGCCATGGTGTCCTCTTTGATGGCCCTATGTTACTGACCCCTTCCTAACTGTTCCACGCCGCAGGCTCTGAATGATGTCTTTGCGGAGATTGACAGTCAGCATGCCATCGACCTACGAGAGGAGCCGCCTGAGGAGACAGTCATGCGGATGCTGGCTTTCCTACGCATCCTCAAATATCAGCCTCAGGCAGACCCGTGAGTGTGCCCACTGTGAGTGTATTGCAGACTGTGGATGGACTGTGCCCTGTGAGTGTACCACAGAACCAGTCCTGGACTGACTGTGAGTGTATTGCAGACTGTGGATGGACTGTGCCCTGTGAGTGTACCACAGAACCAGTCCGGGACTGACTGGCTGCAAGCTGCGCCTGTGCTGACCGGAAAGGGCTCTGACTATTGGCGGAAACGGCGATGCAGTGATTTGTGCTGATTTCCATTCCGTTGGCTTCCGGCTGCGTTTGACCATAGTAAACGGCGCTCGGTGCCCCTCAGGAGCTCGTTCCGCCAGGGACTGGTGTCAGGTGAGAAGTACATCATCTACCCGATCTTGGAATGGTGTCTGCTGAAACTCCCCGACCTGAAGAAGCGAGCCTACTTGGCGCGATATTTGGTCAAAATCGAGATCCCGGGCGACATCCTCACCGACCCGGAGCTGGACGTTATGTACAGACAGGTACGTACGCACTTCGGCTGGACGTTATGTACAGACAGGTACGTACGCACGTCGGCTGGACGTTATGTACAGACAGGTACGTACGCACGTCGGCTGGACGTTATGTACAGACAGGTACGTACGCACGTCGGCTGGACGTTATGTACAGACAGGTACGTACGCACGTCGGCCGGACGTTATGTACATACAGGTACGTACGCACGTCGGCCGGACGTTATGTACAGACAGGTACGTACGCACGTCGGCCGGACGTTATGTACAGACAGGTACGTACAGTGGGTCTATTTAAGATCTCCAGAGCCACCACGTGGCGCTACGGTCGGGGTAGGGCGAGTCCAAATCCCGAGGGAAGTGAGGTCACCGGTCATTGTGGGGGAAGGAGGGAGGGGGAGTGACGCGGTATCACGGCGCATGGGGCGTGCGTAGCGCCGGGAGTGGGCCGCCGAGGGCCGCCCGCCACTGCGCCAAGGCTGAGGGGAGGGGATGATGGTTGCGGGTGCGTTCATTCTGGTATGGTGGTATCCTGTTCATGTGGAACCGGCAAGAATGCGATTGAAGTGAATCATTATCTCAAACAAACGGGCAAGCCAGAGGCAGCGTCAGTTCCAGCCAAAATGTTGAACAATGATAATTAAAATCTAGGACGTATTCATAGCATGCAACTATTCAGTCGATAGTTGCATGATGCTTTTCATGATGCATGATGAGGCTTTTCTAAACTGTTATTTGAGTTAGATATTTTTCATTTGGCATGTTCAGTTTTGGTGGGTTTTATCGGGTCGAAAAGAAGCAGAAAAGAAAAAAAGAGTTGAAATGGCTCCAGACAAATGACCAAAAATATTTTCTCAAAAAAATGAAATTTAGCTGAACATTTATTAGCGACAATTTTGTTTTTTGGAGAGGATGTTGGGGAAAGATATTGGAGAAAGATGTCATCGTGCTTATCTGTGTTGCAGTAGAGGGAAAGGTTTTGGTTCGTGTCTAGATGAAAACCAGACCCGGGAGTGGGGCTCGAACTCACGACATCGCATTCAGCTCACAGGTTACCCAACCTCAACGCTACGAGCACCTATCGGCCTGCGCAGCTTGCTCAGTGTTTCGCCTAAAGTTCGGCATAAGTGTCTGACGTCTGTCAATGTCACGAGGCGAAACCCCAAGGTAAATGTCCGTCCCGGTAGCTCGGTCGGTAGAGCGTTGGACTCCATGTGCCATGTGGTGAGAGCGCACGTCCCGGTTGCAAAAGTCCGGGTTCGAAACGCGACGTGTGCTTGACGTTTTTGAGCGGCTCCTGACGGGTGTAGTTGTGGTTGGTGGCAGGCCGCTACCAGGCGAAGTCAGTGAGGGGACCGGCCGTGCGCGGCTATGTGCGCACGTTAAAATTTGGACTCTTATTCTGCCATAGACCAGGAATTGCTTGATCGGAGGGTAGAGAGCAGGGTCAACGCAACAAGCTCAGCTTAGCGGGGACTTTGTCCTTGTGATTCCTTTTTTTTCAAAAGGTTCGGCCCAAATTTATATTAACCCGCGCCCGGCTGGGGGTCCTGGATTTCCACGCCCTGCTGGGGGGGGGGGGGGTGTTTGAACACCCCCCCTTGTAACTCGGCTCCTGGGCCACGTAGCGATACGCGGAAGGCGGCGTTCGAAAGAGCGTCAAAAATAATGACGAAATCACTTCGGTCAATTTTTTGGTCAGGTCAAAGGTCAGGTCACCAGAGGTCATTGAAGGCAAAATTTCGCCGATTTCCAGGTCGAATGTCGAAAATTTTCAAGAAGCCAACGCATAACTCAGGAACCAATAGAGCTACAGCGCCGCGGAAAAGCGCATTCGATAGCCCTATTAACGCCCTTTCTGAGTAATTCTCTCAGATTTGACCTAACGTCAACGGTTTTGCCTGCAGGGGCCAAAAACTGCAAAAATAGCCGATTTTTTTCGGAAACAGTTTTTCTGCAATAACTTTTGACCCAAGCCTTGTACGAGCTAACTTTTACCGGCATCGTGTTCCTCTCGTCAAGACGCATCGATTGAACTATAACTTGACCTTGAAAGGTCAACTTGAAAATTTGACCTCAGGTCAAGGTCATGACCTGACCGGAAAGGGTCATGTTGCATATCAGTCGATCCGTATCGTCGAGCTGAACACATCTAAGGCGTTTTCATCGCTCTAGCATGCCTCTATCAAAAGTTATTTGCGAAAAACTGTTAGATACCATTCGTGACCTTAGATGACCTCAGGGCATAAACAAGGGTCACGGACACCATTTTCATGTTCTGTGTGTCTAAACCACTTGTAATTCGGTGTTTGGGGAGTGTTTATAATGTCTTTCGTCCAAAAGAGGCGCATTTCAATTTTCTCCCATTGACTTATAATGGGGAGGTCGCAAAATTGACCTGACCTTAGGTCATCGATATCAAAATTCTGAGATATACATTTTGTACATGCTATTGCTCTTAGCAATCGCTGAAAGTTTCAAAGCGATCGGTCACTCGGTGTAGCTATGACAGACATTGAAACTTTTTATGAGGTGAGGTCACTTCAAGTGACCTGGTGACCTGACCTTGAATGACCTTGGTCTGAAATTTTCACAACATGTGTAGAATTGATGTATGATAAGGTGTACCAAAAACGGCGGCGCTCCGCGCCGCCGTTTTTGAGATATTCGCGAAAAACCACAAGGGGGGGTGTTCAAACACCCCCCCCCCCAGCAGGGCGCGGGTTAATAAAAAAGGGGGAGCCGAACCAGGTTGGGCCGGGTTGAACCCGGTTGGACCGGTGTCTTATACGCAATCATGTTCAGACAAAACAAAGACTAATTTCGGGTCAACTATTTTTATTAACTGATCTTATTGTTTTTAGCTTACACGTATAATAACTTTTAGTTTTTAACTCCAGACTTCATGCACAAAAATGTGGCATTCGTCCACTTTTCCTCATCTTCTCTTAGCGACTTGATTTGACCCTAAAGACCCATCTTACCAGCAAAAAAAAAAAAAAAAAAAAAAATCACCTGCGTGCTAATTAGGAGGGCGCTCTACGCATGAAACGCCAGCCGGTCAAAAAACTGGCGAACGATGCGATCTTTCTATTGCTTGAATTATATTCAATAAAAATTTCAGGAGACATAAATGATCTTAACCTTCGCCCCAGGGGGGGGGGGGCATATGTTACCACCCTGTCGCGTTTTTTGCGTGTGAATAAAAAACCGCGGCGCGTAGCGCCGCGCCGCTTGGGGTAGCTTTTGGTACATCAATTTTGGACAATGTGTGAAATTTTTGACCCCAGGTCATGTCAGGGCAGGTCACCAGGTCAAGTTAACTGACCAAGCCTAAAAAAAAGTTTGCAATCACGTCCAGCCTGCAGTGTTTGTCAGAAAGGTTTCAAACTTGGTGGATAGCATGCTGTTATGGGCGCCTACAATTTGTATATCTCGGATTTTTTATATCCGTGACCTAAGGTCAGGTCAGTGGCGTGACCTTTCCATTACAAGTCAATGGAGAAAAATGAAAATGCCTCTAGATCCGTGTGTACGCATAGGAACAGTCCAAATATTTCAGAATCACAATGATTTGGACCACCCGTGATGACCTGGGTGTCATTTTTGCTGATAGCCTCTAGAAAGGTCATCCGAGGTCATTTGAGGCTACAAACAGATTTTTGCCAATAACTCGCGATTGGAAAGAGATAGAACGCTGGGGATGGTCTCATTGTGTTTGTCTTGTTGAGACGCATCGACTGATATGCAACATGACCTTTTCCGGTCAGGTCATGACCTTGACCTGAGGTCAAATTTTCAAGTTGACCTTTCAAGGTCAAGTTATAGTTCATTCGACGCGTCTCGGCGAGAGGAACACGATTCTGGCAATAGAAATGTCGTGGCTTTTTGTAGTAGAAAGTTATTGTCGAAAAACACTCCTCGTAAAAACAGCTATTTTTGGAGTTTTTGCCCTCTGGAGGCTAAACCGTTGACCTTAGGTCAATTTTGATAATGACCTTATCAAAAGAAGAGTTCAAAAGCTATCGATTGCTGTTCCATGCGTTTTTCTAGCTACTATATTTCCTGAGATAATGGCATGTTTTCTGAAAAATATGATGACAATTCGCAAATTTTGACCTTTGATGACCTCTGGTGACCCCAATATTGCTCTAAGATGAAAAATGACCGAATTACTTTCAAACGTACGCATTGAGAGCTATCGACTGCTTTTTACCGCGTCTTTCTAGCCCTCTTAGTTTTTGAGTTAGAGGTGGGTGGTAACATATGCCCCCCCCCTCCCCCCACTAGGGCGAAGTTGGCTGAGACCGCCACTGGGGCGCGGGTTAATCCTTATAGCTACTGGGCGCCCGGAGCATTCGCAAGCATTCCATTGCCAGCTGCATTACCAACGTCACATTTGCATTACTTTGGGTTCACCATAGTTGACAGTAGATGAGCCGGCCATAGCAAACCCATGCTCATTATCCTTTCCTTCCAAGCAGCCAACTGCCAAGCTAACCGGCCGCCCGGCCCACCACCGCGATATGGAACAACGCTGGAGTGCGCCATTTGCCTGCGGCAGTGCCCCACCGCGCCGGGGCTGTTTGACAGGTCACCCGCACCGTGACCTCGCCACCCGCCCCCCCCCCCCCCCACCTCCCCATCGGGCCCAGCTCGGTAGTGACCTCTCCTTGAATATCACATGGACTCGACTAAGGCTCAACGCCATCTAGTTGCGTCTTGAGATCCTTACTAGATCCACTGTACGCACGTCGGCTGGACGTTATGTACACTCACCTACTAAGTGATGTTCGCCCCCCGACGGCCCAGCGTTTGACTGGAGCGGTAGACTGCGCCGCCTCACACCCAGGTTCAGCGGTACAGTATATCCCTCTGGCCTCACGCTCGGCACAGACGCATTGGGCTGGGTCAGGGACGCGCCGCGCTGCGCTGGCCGCCTTACCACTCATTACGGAGCGAGCGAAGCGAGCGAAGTCTTACGTAGAATAACGGACATTTCTGAGTATGAGCGGCCGGCCGGCCGTGGTCACGCTTTTGCGATGCTTATATCTCAGCAACCACTTGACCGATTTACATGCGGTAATTTTTGTAGGGTAGTTTCATTCCTTCTACCAAGTATTGGACTATTTCCGATGCATGTGGGTGACCCCTTATGCACGTGCCACGTGCAAAACGAAGAGGTGTCAGTTTTGTAACAATTGCAATATCTCGGTAACTACTGGGCCGATTACGCTGAAACTTGGCATGTAGGTAGGCACCCACTAGGCAATGCATTTGCATGTGCCACAGTTGGAGTGCTGCTGCACGTGCGCACATGCAGGGGTCGATTCCAGATCTCGAGAACGGCTGGACCGATTGCGCTCAATTTTGGTACGCGGTTAGGGACCGGTTAGCAGGGTGCCGTGCAAAAGTCAGTTGGGGCCCATTTTGCACGTCCGCACGTGCAGGGTGCCGCTTCCAGATCTCCAGAACGGCTGGGCCGATTGTGCTCAAATTTGGCACATCGCTAGAGACCGGTTAGTAGGGTGCTGTGCACAAGTCAGTTGGAGATACCCCTCGCGATTTCGCACGTGCAAGGCCCACCCTCTCGCTCGCTCCGTTAGTCGCCCCAAAAGGCGTTATGCTGGTTTTATTTTTTATAGGTGGAATGCGTTGGCGGTTGAACCAGCGCGGCTCGTAGGAAAGTCATTTCATCCACCAAAGAAACGAAATATACCGTTCGAAAGCTGACGGTGAGCTGATTCCAAAACAGTATTTTATATAGAAATCGTTCGATGGCCTTTTTAAGAAATTGCGTTTTTGTAAAATCGTAAAAATCTTTTATTTCATTCAACGAGCTGTCCAGGACAATTTTTAAATCATAGTCATGTTTTTTTCGATTACCAGTGAAAGCTGAATGCCAAAAGAACAATATGTAGCGAAAAAAGTATTCTGAAATATTAAGATGTGTCTCTCACAGCCGGCAACAAGGCGCAATCACACAACTCAGTGTCACGACGGATCAAAGTAAGCCACTCAAAGGCGTCAAATGACCCTTATCGACCCGCAGACCCGGCGCTCTCAGCTGTCTGACGGGCCACAGAAGAGACGTTCGGCTGTCGCCCTACTAAACAGACGTCATTTTTGTTAGTTTAACAATTCAAGTCGGTACTTAAGCAATTCAGGATACCTGAGAGGAAGTTTCATTGCTCTGTCATTTTCACATCATGTATGAATTTGCATTTGTTTTTGTCTACTTTGCTCAACTCAGCTAGGCATTATGCCCATACAAGAAGAGTTGGCCGCGCTGAGCTGTCAGAGGCTGTATCGGCTTCAACTGGTCAGAAGTGGGGGTAGCGCCCGGCTGGGCGGGGTAACCTTCGACCGGTCGCAGGGCCAAACAGTTGTCACTGGTACAACCTCTGACAGTGAAACCCCTCTAACTTTCCCCGCGCGGGCATTGAGCGCAGCGGGACGGAGCAAAACCTGTATAAGAAAATGTAAGTTAAAGCATCTTGTAGGTCAATCTAGCAGAAGAATGAACTTTCTTCACCGGTATCCTGAAAAACTTTGATAGTGATATGGATCGTTAAACAAACAAATATGACACTTGTATAGTAGGACGAGACTCGAACGTATTCCGTGGCCGGTCAGGCGGACCTAGCGCACAGTGATGCAAATGGGGTTGACGAGTGGCTATAAATACCAAAAAGTCAAGTTTACCAAACCGAGTAAATCACTATATGGCTAACCAAATAAATGTCGCATCTGAATCACATAGTTTTCATAGTTTTGTCAAAACCGGCCTCGTGTATGATTGTCAGAACTCGTGACATTTTCTATGTCGTAAAATGACTGTCAGATACTTGCAAGCTCAAACGCCGCTAGCGTGCGTTCATTTAATACAAACTGCAAAAATTATGCATTACAATGATTCCTAAAGCCTGCTGCTTCTCATGCGGGGTCACAAAAAGCCGCATCTGTTTTGGTTTGGCGGTCATCGAATCATTTGTCATCATATTGCAATCGCAGTTTTTTACTAAAAAAATATTTGCTTTCGTTTCACCTACAGCAGTCTACACAGTGTGTGCCCGTTAGTGCACCATACCATAGCATTCCCTAACCATTTCTGAGTCACACCGTGAAAGAATTAAGGCGCTAGCACAGGGCAGACCGACGCTATTGAAGTTTTTGTCCGTTGCGGTCGGGTGTCGCAGTCGGGGTGGATTGCTTTCGCCGCGGATTGCAATTTCGACAGACGTTTAACTTTGACCTGCTATAAGTAGGTAAAATATTGACCTTAACTCAAAAGTAATATGCTCACTCGCGAGATCTTGTCAAGAGCAATCCGTCGGTTTTTGTCGCGAGGCGCTAGGACACTTCGTTTAGGAACAGCAGAGGGATGCACCAACGAAACCCCGCTGTGGCCGCCCGCCCGCGGCGCGGCCGCCCGGGCCGACCACCGCGCCGCGGCACCCGACCGCAACGGACGAAAACTTTAGTAGCGCCGGTCAGCCCTGTGCTAGCGCCTTCATTCTTTCACAGTACGGCTCAGAAATGATTAGGGAATGCTATGGTATGGTGCACTAACGGGCTCACACTGTGTAAACACCTGTAGGTGAAACGAAAGCAAATATTTCTAAATAAAAAACTGCGATTGCAATATGATGACAAATAGTTAGATCAACGCCAAACCAAAAGAGATACGGCTTTTTGTGACCCTGCATTAAAAGCAGAAGACTTTGTGGATCATTGACATATATATTTTTTGCCATTTGTATGAAATGAACGCAAGCTAGCGGCGTTTGAAGTTGCGAGTATCTGACAGTCATTTTACGACATAGAAAATGTCACGACTTCTGACAATCAGACACGAGGCCGGCTTTGACAAAAACATGAAGATCATGTTTTTCAGACACTCCAAACATTTGCCTGACTGGCCATTTTACGATTTATTCGATAAGGTGAACTTGAAATTTGGGCCTTTTCGGTATTTATGGCCACTCGTGAGTCGTGAACCCCATTTGCATCATTGTGTAGCGGTGGGTCGGCGAGTCGATAAGGGTCATTTCACGCCGTCTGTGTGGATGACTTTGATCCATCGTGACGCTCAGTTGTGTGATTGCGCCCTGTTGCCGGCTGTGAGAAGCGCATATTAATATTTGAGGATATTTTATTGCTACATATTGTTTCTTTGGCATTCAGCTTTCACTGGAAAACGAAACAAACATGCATATGCTTTTAAGAATGTCCTGGACAGCTGGTTGAATAAAGATTTATTACGTTTTTACAAAAACACAATTTTTGAAAAAGGCCATCAAACGATTTCGATAAAAACACATTTGTGGCATCGGCCCACCGTCAGCTTTCGAATGGTATATGTCGTTTCTTTTGTGAATGATTTGACTTTCCGACGAACCGTGCCAGAGCGATGCCATGCCGTTCATCTCATCCGGATAGGCTACAAAACTGCCTGTGCAGCTTCAAAACACGGCATACTTCTGCCTTGCCCTCAGAATCTCTGAACATCTGAACCACTCTCATACTTATTCGAAATTTCCTTCCTAATTTTTCTTCTCCCTTTCTTATGGTATGCCTAATACGAGGCTCATTATAACTATGTTATGAAGAATATGGAATACCTTGACGGCTAGATTGGGCTGTGGTCCATGTCGGCACTTTGCAGCCCATTCATGGCAATATTTCACATTAATATTATCAGAATATTATCTCTATATTCTCAAAAACCCTCCGTGGTGGTCCGTTAGCGAACCCTACCTGTGGCCTTGACACAATGGTCGAAATATCTGGCCGTTGACATTGGTCTTGAGAGAGAGAGTGAGAGAAACGGTCACGAACAGCTCCTTGGTTCTGTCAGATGCTGGGATTCGCTGACCACCGGCGCCACGCAACCACTGCACTCAGCTGTTTTCTCCGAAACGCCAGTGAACGACCTCGCGACCTTCGTTCTCCCCTGCCCATAGCCAAGCTGTGGCTGAACAAATCCGTCAGCGCTTGAAAGAACTGCGCGGCAATGGAAAACAACCCCTATCCCGCTAAAAAAAGAGTGAGAAAAGCAACAAACCCAAAGTCTGCTCTCACTTCTGTGTTGGCCCGTCTCTTGTGTCCTGATTATTTATTTAATTGCTTATAAAACGCATCAATCATACATCATCACGAGACCCACCACCGCCAGCAGCCACTCGCCCACAAACAAGTGCAGCTTTGTAGGATAACTATATAAACTTTATAGGTAATATAGACTATAAAAACTTTATTTATATTGTCCGCGTATAAATTTCGGCCCTCGGGACCCTGCTGGTGGCTCAAGTCCCTAACTACAGGCACGTGGTTATGCCCCGGGGCTCCGTATCTCACTCACTTCTGGATTCTGTGTGGGTTCCCACACTTCGAACCGGTCACATGACTTACCTCGCCCGAGGCTTGGTCAAGTGACCCAAGCGCAGACTGGGCGCTGCGGTGCCATTGGGTCGCGACCTATCGACACTGCAGCCGGCCGGGCCAGGTCAGCCCGCGGATCCGTGGCGCTGTGGTATGGCGTCGGGCTGGTCTTTGAATTGTCGTGTGTTCGGATCGCGCGGGAGTCGTTGCTTTTCTACAGAAAGGAGATCTGTGCTATTGTAACTTGACAGCTGGTTGGTTAATAGCTTCGTGGTTATCGTTGCGTGCCTTACCTGTTTAGTGTTTATGCGTTGCATTTATTTTAATTATCAAGAATACAAAATCATACCTATTGCAGCGACTTGCATACCTACTTAGATCCCAGATATTTACAACTGCATAGACATGTCATTTCCTAAATGTTACGTAAATGGTGTCAAAGGTGCCGCCAACATCTCTGCTCGTTGCACCAATGCAATAACAAGGACCATTTTCACTTAAGCCTGCATTTGTAAACTGTAGGCCAAGGCCCTACCTGTCACACATAATCTGGCACCCCTGACCCCACGGCCGTTAGTTATATCCTTGGCTCCCGGATCTGGCTCCGCCTGTGTTTACAGTGTGGAGTCCTTCACCACCAGTCGGTCGGTCACGTGACTGACCTAGCCCGAGCCCCGGCTGTCTGACCAGAGTGCGGGCCGCGTGCCGACTGATCGTTTCGCCCACAATTGATAGGGGAAGCCGGGGGAAGCCCGGGCGCGGGGGAAGCCCGGCCACCCCGTTTCCGGCTAAATTATTCACAATAAAATGCTCAACTGTTTGTACTTTCAGCGTGGCAGCTAAGGTAACGCCAGCAAAAAGTTTAGGCTAACAAAAATTGCATATTGTTAAAGTTATAGCGCAAAAATGATATTTTAAGGGTTTTCAGCTAAAAAGTGAGATATGGTGCACTGTTAATGTTATACCATACAGTACTAATATTTATACGAATGTTATGTAAGGACCGTTTAAGTGTTTGTAGTGAGGGGTGACGAGGCAGGCTGGCTTAAGTATGACATTTTTTCGAATATCGCTGTTCTAAAATAAAAATTAGCACATTGGGGTAACCCCGGGCGAGTGGCCAAGCTTACCCCCAACCGAGAGCAGTGCCACTAAACCACTGTTTTCCATGAGATAATAGGTACTGAGCAGGATTGGTTTACACCTAGATCAAAGATAAATTTCGAAAATAAACATGTTATCATAGACAAAGCCAGTCATGTCACTTAAGGTCAACTAGGGTCAAACTACGTTTTTGCAGATAACGCGACAGACAATGAAGCTAGAGCTTCAAAAATGGTGTCGTTGTGTTCTTCTTCATCAGCCGAGTCGAATGATATGCAATATGATGCATTAAGGTAAAAAGAAAAATAAATTTTAAGGAATTTTGAAATACACATTTTTTGTCAATTTTGCATCACGATTTTCATCGACCTGTACTGTATATGTGGTAGACGCTAGCTAAAATACCAGTAGTGACATAAACTCTAAGATGTCCAGAGCTAATCAGTACCTTAATATTTCACTTTCCGTTAATGTTTGGAAGACACATAATGGTTTCATCAACTCGTTGTAAAGCGCTGGGGAGGTGGCCGGCGTTACCCCTATGCCGGGCTTACCCCAGAAAAATCAACACTTTTTTAAAACTCGATTTTCTCAACCTTATACTTATTCCACGAAACCGATTTTTTGGGAAAACACGGCCAATGAACTTAGCTAGCTAACAGGATATCAACATTTTATACAGCACGTATGGTATGTAATAAAAATGAAAAAGAGCTTACTATGCCGGGCTTCCCCCGGCTTCCCCTACACCTCCGCGGCTTCCGACAAACTTATCTACTTTCAAATTGGGAGTCTGTGCCTTGGTCTGTGCGTATTCCGTGGCGTAGCAGCAGGGTGCTGGACTATGGATTAGAGGGTTGTGTGTTCGGGCCACGCTGGGGTGATTGCTTTTGTTAGGAACTTGTTTTTCCTAGCGCGGCATTAAATTAATTCTTTTCCGCCTCGAGACGAAGTCATCATGCTCCTCACGTTTCCCTTTCCAGACGGCGGTCACCCCACCACACGACCGGTGCAGGTGACGGAAACTCCTCATTCGATTACACCATTTCCGGGGTGACCGTTTGAGCGGCAGGACGGGTTGTCCTATCGGGACGTTCCCATCCCACTATCGGTACGGTCTCTGCCGCTGCGGCACACCCTCGTAGGCCCGCGCAGCCCAGCGTTTTACGCCCGTGGAGGTGCATCGAAGTCAGCGAAACGATCAGTCAGCACGCGGCCCGCATTTCTGTCACCCGGCCAAGCCTCGGGCTAGGCCAGTCACGTGACCGACCGACCGGTGGTAAATGACTTAACACTGTAAACACAAGGCGGAGCCAGGTCCGGGGCCCACGACCTATAACTAACGGCTGTGGGATGACAGCGTAGGTATCAATTACAGTTTGCAATTGCAGGTCAAAGCCTGTGTAAATGGTGGAACGTGCGGAGGTGTTGGCGGCATGCCTTGACACCACTCAACATCCTTGATGACATCTCTCTGCAGACATAAGTAACTGGGCTTTATCTAATGAAGTCGCTGCAATATGCTTCCTTTCTATACACACTAGTAGATGATTTCAAGTAATGCTACGCGTTAATAGGTAAGGCATGCAACGACATACAGGAAACTATGAGTTCATACAGCCAGCTATGAGTTCAATGGCATGCGGATCTCCTTTCTGTAGAAAAGTTACGACGTCCGCAGGATCCGAACGCACCGCCTCTCAATTCCAAGCCCACCTTCTAACCACAGCGCCACGGACCTGCGGTGGTTTTCGAGTGTTATCGCAGTGAAACTGTTGTTCTGATAGGTGGCGACCCCATGGCACCGCGGCGCCCAGTCTGCGCTTTGGTCACTTGGCGAGCCTCGGGCGAGGTCAGTCATGTGACCAGTTCGAGGTGAGGGCTCAGCCACAGCTTGTCTGCGAGGCAGGGGAGAACGTGGGTCGCGAGGTTGTTCACTGGCGCTTCGGAGAAAACGGTCGAGTGGTTGCGTGGCGCCGGTGGTCGGTGAATCCCGAGCAATTGACAGGTGGGCCTCTCAGCCAACGTTACCATGGTGGGGGGTGAGGGAGGGGGCCACACAAGTATTTGACCACGCATGGTTATCTCGGAAGGTAAGAAAGCAAAAAAGAAAAAGACGCAGTAAAAAGCAATCTATAGCCCACTGTTGGATTTTTCATGGGTTATTATTCCATCAGATTATCGCTAAGGTCACTGCAGGTCACCAGCATTAAAATTATCACGAATTCTGGTTCCCCATTTTGACAACTTCTCACAAGCGGCGCATAAGTCAAGTCTGGAACTATTAGAGCTACAGCGCCGTAGAAGAGCGCATTGAATAGCTCTTTGAGTTTTTTTTGTGTGTATTTTCTCAGATTGGACCTAGAGTAAATGGTTTATACTCCAGAGGGCAAAAACTTTCAAAACTTGACGTTTTGCGGGTAGTTTTTGTGGCCTGACCGTGCCCGGGGGCGAAATGAGCGCGATCCCACTGACCCGGTCTGAGGGAATAAACTAGTCGGGCCCGAGCCGAGCCAGCTTGTGGAGTGCGAGCGGGAGCGAAGCGGAACACCACAGTTTTTCTGTAATAACCTATGGCGTCATGTTTTATTACGTTAATTTAACCGGAATCGCGTTTCTTTCGTGAAGACGCGTCAAATGAACCATGCATTGAAATTTAATTTACAAAAATGATCTCAGGTCAAGCTGAAAGCTCATAGAAAAGGTCATGTTGTGCCTATCAGTCGATTCCTATCATTGAGCTGAACGCATCGGTGTTTTTCAGCGTTCTATCATGTTTTATCTAAAGCCATTGTCAAAAACTGTTAACCCTCGCCGGCACAGACCATTTTGCGTCCTTCGACGGCACAAGGGGAGGGGGGTACAACCCCCTCGCGTTTCGCCCCTGACCAAGCTAGAGCTCGGTGCGAGCGACTTTAGCGAGTGTCATTTGAGCGAACGTCATTTGAGCGAACCATTTTCAGCGACTGACAACTTAGCGAATATCAAATTGAGCGATTATCAAATATAGCGATTATCAATTTAAGCGAAAGCTATGTTTCAGCGACATCTTTCTCGTCGACTACAGTTTGAGCGACTGTCATTTCAGCGAAACACTTCATCGTCCCGTAACGGTGTATTTTTTCTTTTTCTTTTGCGAGCGTTCGTACAACGAATGTTTCCGGAACTTTTCATGGTTATCCGGAACTGGATGGCGGATGTCACGTTCAAAGTTCAGACATTAAGCTCCAAATTTAATGCCACATTTCTCAAAAATTACAGCGGTTCGATTTCACCCCCCCCCCCCCTCCTGCTGTTTGCCAATAGGATGATGACCAAACGTTTGTTCGGAGATTCATATTGCTTGTGCTGTTTTTCGCGAAATTCCCCCGCTTGAATTTGGATCAGTTCCCCATGTTGTAAAATTTGTTCTTGCCCCAAGCACCGTACGAATTTCCAGATATTTGGGTGAGGTCCCTGAAACATAGACTGGATCCCCCTGTGCCACCCCTCGAGTTTATTATTGGTCCTTGGCATTCCTTCCATCGTCCTATCTCTCACGTTCCACATTTCCAGATCAAAGTTGCAGAATGAGGCCAGATATTTTTTTGTGGTTTCCAAGCTTAAAAGAAAATTTTTAATTTTGCGTGAAGCATGACACATACCAAGCGGGTATTCCAAGGGCAAAAATTCCCGAAAAGTAGCAAATGATTGACTTCCGTCGCTTTCGGTTTCGCTGTAACTGTGTTCGCTCAATTGGTCCCCCATTGACCTCCATATATTCGCTCAATCTGGTTTCGCTGATTCTGGTCCTCGCTTAAGTTGATAATCGCTGTGATTGAATTCGCCGACTTGACAATCGCTGAAAAAGTCAATCGCTTAAATTGATAATCGCTGAAAAGGCTTCGCTCAAATGTCATTCGCTGAAATGACGCTCGCTCAGGTGTCGCAGAACCGCTAGAGCTTTATGGAAAAACGAACGTGTTGCCCGTCACGAGAGGAAACCGATTATATCCCATTCTTAACCCTCGCATGTGTGCGGCGTTTGCTAGCTTCTAACGTGTAGGGGGGGGGGGGTCGGTTGGACCCCCCTTGCCGTTTGGCCACTGATCGAGCTGGAGCGTCGCGGAAAAAAAGAGCGTGTTGCCCGTGACGAGAGAAAGCCGATGATGCCCAATTTTAAGGTTCTAGGTCATTGGTTGAGTGTCGCTGACGCTGCTATGGTTTTTTGGGGGGATGCTGATCACGAATATCGTGTTACTTTTGATCACAGATGATGTCTTTAAGCATTTAGACCAGGTCAGGTCAGGTCAGATCAGGTCAACCAGTAGGGGTCGTGACGGATATTCGTAGTACCTGCCAACCGCCTCTGACAACTTCGTAACATGTTACGAAGGCACCAAAACTACTTCGTAAATGTTCAAATGCTTTCTAAATTCGAATTCATCTCCAAAAACTAGCCTGGAAACATGTAAAACTCGAAAAAGTGAGCCGAGGTCACCAAAGATCAATGACCTGACCTGACCTGACCTTCAGGTGACCTTGCCATCCACCCTTTTGCATGGGAACAACACCAAATCACATGTATGAACGTTTGAAACCACGAAAAGCTTGCAAACGCGCGGCTAATGCGAGCCGACATACGCCGAATCGCGCTTCCGGCCAAACGTGGTCTCGGAAAGTAGGTCACATGTCAACGGTCATTTTGGTCAGGGTCATGAAATTTTCAGGGTAGATGTAAAATTGATCAATGCGAGGGTACTGAAAGTTTTGTCGCAATCGGCTGCTTTTTACGCGAGTTATTCGCGAGAAGCCTTAGGTGGGAGGGGGGGGGGGGGGGGGGTGGCGGGTGCATCAACTTCCCCCGTGCCGACGAGGGTTACGGAGACGTATCATGATGTGAGATGACTTCAGGGGCATAAAATGGGTCAATAGTTGAATTTTGTGATTCGGTGTGCCATATTCACCTGTATCCGGGTGCCATCGCTAAAAAGAGGAGCATTTTGACCTGACTTTATGATGTGACCAGGTGTCAACAATTCCAGACACGATACGAAATTCATAAGCTGTGCCAAGTTTTGCGTCGCTGTGCGCCGCAGTTTCCGTTACAGACACACAAACATTGGCTAGTGTGGCCAAACACCCCCTCCCCCCACCCCACCCGGGAGAAAATAAACGATATAAATTGCTATAACTAATCTCACTGAGCTAAATGCGATCGTGACCACTTACAAGCATATATTCGAGTCGACACAGAAAGACCAGCGATTCGCAGCAGGCCCCCTATAGCCACAGATATGTGACTGTGAGCGATAAGGCAACCAGCGCGGCGCGTCCCTGACCCGGTCAAACGCGTCTGTAGCGAGTGTGAGGCCAGAGAGATATACTGTGCCGCTGAGCCTGGGTGTGAGGCGGCGCAGTCTACCGTTGAGGCCAGAGGGATGTGCTGTGCCGCTGAACCTGGGTGTGAGACGGCGCAGTCTACCGCTCCAGTCAAACGCTGGGCCGTCGGGGGGCGAACATCACTTAGTAGGTGAGTGTACAGACAGGTACGTACAGTGAGTCTATTTAAAATCTCCAGAGCCACCACGTGGCGCTACGGTCGGCGTAGGGCGAGTCCAAATCCCAAGGGAAGTGAGGTCACCGGTCATTGTGGGGGAAGGAGGGAGGGGGAGTGACGCAGTATCACGGCGCATGGGGCGTGCGTAGCGCCGGGAGTGGGCCGCCCAGGGCCGCCCGCCACTGCGCCGAGGCTGAGGGGAGGGGATGATGGTTGCGGGTGCGTTCACTCCGGTATGGTGGTATCCTGTTCATGTGGAACCAGCAAGAATGCGACTAAAGGGAATCATTATCTCAAACAAACGGGCAAGCCAGAGGCAGCGTCAGTTCCAGCCAAAATGTTGAACAATGATAGGTAATTGAAATCTAGGACGCAATCATAGCATGCAACTATTCAGTCTATAGTTGCATGATGCTTTTCATGATGCATGATGAGGCTGTTCTAAACTGTTATTTGAGTTAGATATTTTTTCATTTGGCACGTTCAGTTTTGGTGGGTTTTATCGGGCCGAACAGAATCAGAAAAGAAAAAATTGAAATGGCTCCAGAAAAATGTTCAAAAATATTTTCTTAAAAATGAAACTTTGCCAAAACATTTATAAGCGATAATTTTGACTTTTTGAGAGGATATTGGGGAAAGATATTGGGGAAAGATGTCATCGTGTTTATCTGTGTTGCAGTAGAGTAGAAGGAAAGGTTTTGGTTCGTGCCGAGATAAAACCAGACCCGGGAGTGGGGCTCGAACTCACGACATCGCATTCAGCTCACAGGCTACCCAACCTCAACCCTACGAGCACCTATCGCCCTGCGCAGCTTGCTCAGTGTTTCGGCTAGAGTTCGGCCAAAGTGTCTGACGTCTGTCAATTTCACGAGGCGAAACCGCAAAGTAAATGTCCGTGCCGGTAGCTCGGTCGGTAGAGCGTTGGACTCCATTTGCCATGTGGTGAGAGCGCACGTCCCGGTTGCAAAAGTCCGGGTTCGAAACGCGACGTGTGTTTGACGTTTTTGAGCCTCCAGACGGGTATGGTTGTGGTTGGTGGCAGACCGCTGCAGGGTTGTGCTTGACTCATGAGTCGAGTCAGAAATTTGACTCAACTCTGACTCAAATGAGTCAGATTTGAGTCGAGTCGGATAAAATGTTGAGCTGTTGAGTTGAGTCAGAGTTGAGTCGGACAAAAATATTAAGGTGTTGAGTTGAGTCAGAGTTGAGTCAGTAAAATAACTTTTGACATTGAGTTGAGTCAAAAACATTTAGGAACATGAGTCAGCTGACTAAACTTTCTAGAAACAATATATAGTATAAGTTTGTCATTCTCCCCCGCTCAACAACTTAGGCCTGGCCCTGCTGCCGGATTTTTTCACCCCCCCCCCCGCTCAACAACTTTTTTATCTGAGTCAATTTTGAGTCAACACACTTGACTCAACAAAAAATTTGAGTCAAGTTTGAGTCAACTCATATTTTCATTGAGCCGCTTGAGTCATGAGTCGAGTCAAGGGAAAAAATCAGCTCCTTGTTTGAGTCGGAGTTGAGTCAGGGCATTCTGAAGTTGAATGATGAGTCGAGTCGGCAAATTTTTTTGAGTCGAGCACAACCCTGGACCGCTGCCAGGCGAAGTCAGTGAGGGGACCGGCCGTGCGCGGCTATGTGCGCACGTTAAAATTTGGACTCTAAATTCTGCCATAGACCAGGAATTGCTTGATCGGAGGGTAGAGAGTAGGGTCAACGCAACAAGCTCAGCTTAGCGGGGACTCTGTCCGTGTGATTCCTTTCATTCAAAAGGTTCGGACCAAATTTATATAAAAAAGGGGGAGCCGAACCAGGTTGGGCCGGGTTGAACCCGGTTGGACCAGTGTCTTGCACGCAATCATGCATGATTGCGTTTGTCTGACCATGGTCAGACAAAACAGAGGCTAATTTCGGGTCAAATATTTTATTAACTGATCTTATTGTTTTTAGCTTACACTTATAATAACTTTTAGTTTTTTTTAACTCGAGACTTCATGCACAAGAATGTGGCATTCGTCCACTTTTCCTCATCTTCTCTTAGCGACTTGATTTGACCTCAAAGGCCCATCTTACCAGCAAAAAATCACCTGCGTGATAATTATTTGCCAAAGGGCGCTCTACGTAAGAAACGCCAGCCGGTCAAAAAAAAGAAAAAAAATGCGAACGATGCGATCTTTCTATTGCTTGAATTATATTCAATGAAAATTTGAGGAGACATAAATAATCTGAATCCTTATAGCTACTGGGCTCCCGGAGCTTTCGCTAGCATTCCATTGCCAGCTGCATTACCAACATCACATTTGCATTACTTTGGGTTCATCATAGTTGACAGTAGATGAACCGGCCACAGCAAACCCGTGTCTCATTATCCTTTCCTTCCAAGCAGCCAAATGCCAAGCTAACCGGCCGCCCGGCCCACCACCGCGATATGGAACAACGCTGGAGTGCGCCGTTTGCCTGCGGCAGTGCCCCAGCGCCGGGGCTGTTTGACAGGTCACCCGCACCGTGACCTCGCCACTCGTCCCCCCTGCCCACCTCCCCATCGGGCCCAGCTCGGTAGTGACCTCTCCTTGAATCTATTATGGACTCGACTGAGGCTCAACGCCATCTAGTTACATCTGGAGATCCTTACTAGATCCACTGTACGCACGTCGGCTGGACGTTATGTACAGACAGGTACGGTTCTCCAGGGTATTAGTCGTTGGTCGCTCGGCGAGCGGGAGGGCAACCAGTTCCGCCCCTGTATCGCGTGACCCCTTGCTCCGCCCAGTTACGCACGAGCGTACTCCACGCCGCGTAGTAGCGTGGGGAGGGGAGGGTTAGAATGGTGGCATGTGTAGAGGCTAGAACCGGTTTCCACCGCCATGCCACCGCCCAGCGACATGGAGCAGGGTCAGTGACCAGGGCGCAGGGAAAGGTCAGAGGTCAGCTATAACGTAGAACTTTGTGTCTCCCTCCCCTCCGCGTGTAACGACCGCACGACAGCGGCCGGCCGCCGATCAGGCTTGACATGTCAAGGTCACCCGCAGTCAACGGGCTCAGAGGGTTGGTCGAGTGCGCGTCCGTGGCCGACGACAGTCTCGACCATGTGCTATGGTGCCGATAGACTAGCGTGGGTAATAAGTTTTTGTTCAGTGCATATGACTGCTGGGGTGTGTCCTCTTGATATGATGCTTTGTAACATGTATGATACGCTTAAAACCTCGCTGGCAGTGGCCGAGAGGAGAGGGGGGGGGGGAGGGGGAGGCGGGTGCCGCCTCCACATGTTTATTTTTGTTGATAGCTGCGAGAGCTGAAATTTGGCAAGCCTGACCTTTGATTCAAGCTGAATTTTTATGACAGCAGCTGTATTTTCACCCTCGCCCATATTGGTGTTTTGTCAGCGTCTATCGTAAAGGGGGGGAGGAGGGTCCGTTGGACCCCTTTGCCGTTCAGCCCCTAATCGAGCTAGAGCTTCGCGGAAAAAGAGCGTGTTGCCCGTGACGAGAGGAGGCCGATGATACCCAATTTTAAGGTCCTAGGTCATTGGTTGACAGGTCAATATAACTCAAAAGTCGGGGAATCGGGACCTGTTAGAGCTTCGTAAAGTGAAGCTGTTATAGGGTTTTGCGGGGTGCTGATCACGAAATTCAAGTTAGTTTTGATCACAGATGATGTTTTTGTGCATTTAGGCCAGGTCGGGCCAGGTCAGGTCAGGTCACATGTTACGAGGGAACCAAAACTACTTCTTAAATGTTCAAACGGTTTCTAAATGCGAAATCAACTCCGAAATCTACCCAAGAAACATGTAAAACTCGAAAGAGTGAACAAAGGTCATCAAAGGTCAGTGACCTGACTGACCTTCAGGTGACCTTGATACCCACTAGAATCCATGGGATCAACCTTTCACATGTTTGATCGCTTAAAGCCACAAAAAGACAATAAAACGCGCTCTACTCGAAATACGCCAAAACGCGATTCCGGCCAAACATGGTCTCGGAAAACAGGTCACAAGTCAAAGGTCTTTTGAGTCAGGGTCATGCAAATTAAAGGGTAGGCGATATATTGATTAACTCGAGGGTACTGAAAGTTTCGTCGCAATCAGCCGCTTTTTGCGCGAGTTATTTGCGAAAAACTGAGGGTAGGAGGTCTGTTCGACACCCTCCTACAAGTGCGAAGGTTGGTCAGGCCGTTGACCAATGACGTCAAAAGTGAACCTCTGTAAGGTCCCAAAATGTCGCGACGTCGCAGCACCTTTCGTGCCAGGGGACTTTTCAACGGGGAATGAAGCTTATATGATCTAGTACTATCTCCCAGAGGCCTCACAACTTGTATGCAGCTATCTCGTATTTTCTTAAGAGTCACCTGAAGTCAGGTCGGTCACGCGGGTCACGCAACCTCTCGGTCACGCAACGCAAAATATGAAAACTGTTATTTTGGCGCCGGGAACCATCTAAAGCTGTCTGAAGCGCAGGAGTTCGCGATTTTATACAATATTTGCAAACCCCAGCATTCACTTTTCCATTCTTAAAGTTAGGCGACTTCATTGATGACGTCACTAAGGTCATAGGAGATTTCACCAAAAAGTCCCGATCAAATTGAGCTAGCGAGTCGGGAAGCCACCAGTGGACTTTTAAGGACTAAGGACCTACCGAATCGAAGAAGCGATATGACCTCCTTGAGCCAGCCTCGTGGCCTGAGTGGCTCTGCCCTGACATGACCTGAGGTAAACACCTTAAATTGACCTCAACAAAAACAAAGCGTATAGACGCGCTTGAGCATGCAAAACTCGATGGTGCCATTATCCTGGCTCTGTAACCACTTATGATGAAGTTGTTTACCAAAAACCGATCCCGCGACTTGGAGCACTTATACTGACCTCAGAGTTCATCGGTGGACTTGAGATATTCAACTCGGGTACCAGTTGCTGTATCTCATACGACGCACGCGCCCAGTTTTATCCGCAAGGCGCTAGCTCAATTAGGGGCAAAAAGACGGAGAGGGGTCGTAATCGCCCCCTTCCCCCCTCGGCCGGGGTATATGCAGAAAACCCAAAATTCCGTTGAGGGCTAAGCACTGAAGTGATATATTATGATGCAAGAAGGTATAGGTCAAAACAAGTATGCACACGAGCGGATGTGAATAAAACTGTGTTTGAGGTAGGTATGCGTTTTTATTATACATTCGATTTGCTTTAGTTATTGGTAAGAACAGATACAACCAAGAAGAGCGCCCCTGAAGAAAAAATGGCGCACCGGACGGGTGCGATTTTAAGGTCTAAGGTCAGTCGGGGACCTCTAAGTTCGGATCAAGCGCTGCATGTTAGGGTTAAAAAAATGGGGGCAAAAAAGCGTCCCGATTTTGGCAGCATCGTCATGCTTTGTCACGACACTCATCCACTCCCTCGGCCGAGATATTAGCTCCTTTTTGTATGAGTTCTGGCATAATCCCGCACATTATGCTGCATGTTGTTTGCCATGAACAAAGCATGTTCAGCTACGTTCTACGCAGTACGCACTAACCTAACCACCATCCCATCATCCACCACTAGCCACCATCCCGTTCTGTGATCCCTTCCACCCCACACGAATCAGCCGAGATACTAGTCAGTCGGGCTAGCGCCATCCTCCCCTCGCTTCCTGACTGCACAGCGCTAAAACCCAGAGCCGAGACTTCCCGAGCGCGACCTCTGACCCCTCGCGGTCCGAAGGGTCGGCCGATGCCTAAGGGCGCGCCGCGCGCCGGACACCCGGATAGCCTCTGCCGAGTCTCCCTTCCATACACCGTTTACTACGCGCTCGATTCATTCATGATTTTGTGTTTCCGCGTCCCTCTCGCTAGGTGGCACCATGGATGTCATAGGCGATCCCAGGAAGATTGCGGCCAGAATACCCCAAACGGCAGTAAATGAGGTTTTTGGTGAATATCTCGCAAAGTATTTGGCATACAACGATGCAATTTCACAGTCTCGTGGTAAATGTGCATACACATAATTCGGGTTGATACTTATGCATTTGAACATTATATAGGACCAGATATTTCCGAAAAAGCAAAACCAACAAGACTTGGAGAACTGTACTGGAGAACTGGAGAACCGTACGTACGCACGTCGACTGGACGTTATGTACGGACAGGTACGTACGCACGTCGGCTGGACGTTATGTACAGACAGGTACAGTGGATCTACTGTTAACGCCAGACCCCTTGAGACCCTATTTTTTCGCGATTATTTTTTAATGCGTGGAAGAATTTCAACCAAACTCAGGACATGGCCGTTTCAAGACCTGCCGAAACTTTTACAATTTAGATATTTTGTCGCCATTTCAATATTTCAGGCACTTCTCATTGACTCGTAATGTTAAATTTCGAGCAAGATTTTCACCCGGTGTGTAGAGGCTATCACCAGTCAGTCTGTGATACGTTATGACGTCACAGCGAAGCCCCGCCTCTGTGGTCTTGGCCTGCGGCGGTTTCGGGCCGGCGCGCGGTCACTCGCGCTGTGGCGGAGAGCGGGGACGGTCGAGCGGTGCCGAAAACCGGCGGAGTTGTGCGTAACGTCTTGTCTGACAGTGCCCAAAGAGCGACATGATGACTGAGGAGCCATAAATGCTCAATGCGCATTGCTTGTACAATGCTGATAGGTTCGCTGACGGCTGATATTTGTTTTATTTTTCATAAGCTGCAAATAACGGGCAGGTGGCATATACCTGACATAAGGTTAGGAAATATTCACCTGTATTTAAAGCCTATGGCGTTGTAGATAATGTGATAATGGGGTATCGGATGTCATCAAGTAGTTGCTGATCTGTACATCGCTATGCAACCATCGAACAACGCAATGATTAATTAATTGCCTTCGCTTCACATCATAAGGCTCGCTCGTATTTCAAACATACCTATATCCTACATCGAACATCGTATTTGTTAGGAATCTTTAACGTTTGTTCGAAGCATGTGTGAGTAGTAGGTTGAGGAGTGATGGCCCTCTTGATCCTATATACGAGAGTCAACAAGAACCTAACATTTACTTGACCGTCTGCTGCAATTGATGCATAGCACGTGAAGCGTCAGCGAAATTCATAGTCCTTTACAGATGGCAGGGGTGTCGTTTGTACAGAGGTCGCTGATGGGCACGGGTCAATGCCGCAGTCGTGGTCGGAGCCTAATGTCATATGACGTATGAAAGCCTCTATCCAGGATGGAAAAACAGTTAACATTACGAGTCAATGACAAGTGCCACAAATATTTAAGTGACAACAAAACGTATTTGAAGAAAAAGTTTCGGCAGGTCTTGAAACAGCTATTTCCTAAATATGGTTGAAATTATTCCACGCATTAAAAAATAATCGCGAAAAATTAGGGTCTCAAGGGTTCTGGCGTTAACAGTAGTTAGGATCTCCAGGCGTAACTAGATGGCGTTGAGCCTTAGTCGAGTCCATGTCAAATTCAAGGAGAGGTCACTACCGAGCTGGGCCCGTTGGGGAGGTGGGCGAGGGGGGGGGGGGGGTGGCGAGGTCACGGAACGGGTGACCTGTCAAACAGCCCCGGCGCGGTTGGGCACTGCTGCAGGCAAATGGCGCACTCCAGCCGGCCTGTTCCATATCGCGGTGGTGGGCCCAGCGGCCGGTAGCCTCTCCGCTTGGAAGGGAAGGATGATGAGGCGTGGTTTACTGCGGCCGGTTTATCTATTGTCAAGTTTCAACTAACTATGATGCACTCAAATGCTTGCGAATGCTCCGAGCGTCCAGTAGCTCTAAGGATAAGGTTATTCGTATCTCCTGAAATTTTCATTTGATATAATTAAAGCACTAGAAAGATCGTATCGTTCGCCGGTTTTTGACTGGCTGGCGTTTCTTGTGTAGAGCGCTCTTGGGTAAATAATTATAACGCAGGCTATTATGTTTTTGATGACGGGCCTCTTAGGTAACCCTCGCCCGCACATGCCATTTTCCCATCCTAGAACGCACATGGGGGGGGGGGGGGTTGCCACCCCCCCGCGCCATTTCGTTCCTGTTGGAGATAGAGCTTAGCGGTAAAGACCAAAAAGATTCCTTGGGAAGAGACAAATCCAATAATACCCAGTTTTACCTTCTCAGGTCAGGTCAAACTAAAAAATGTTGCTGTTTTGGGTCACCGTTGGATATCAAGTGCGCTGCTTATCATATACCGATGACGATGCCGTTTTCTGGTGCCAAGCCAGCTAGAACCTCTTTGTCACACTACCCGACCAGATTTTTGCTGCTGAGGTCATTTCAGGTCAAGCTAGGTCAAGGTCAATTATATGTGTTTGTATGTCTGTATGTGTCTGTGTGTATACTGATGTGTGCACCGATTGTTTATGTGTCCATATTACATGAAATCATGATCTGAGAAGCTTTTACCAAGAATGCAGTCAAAAACTTCACAAAAAGTAAATTCAGCTTGCCTAAAACGCAATTATCTTAGATGACCTAGGTTTTTTTTATTATTTTTTTTTATTTTTTTTTTTATAAATTTAATCCGAACCTTTTGATGGGAAGGATTCACAAGGACAGAGCCACCGCTAAGCGAAGCTTGTTGCGGTGACCCTGCCCTCTACCCTCCGATCGCGCAATTCCAGTTCTATGGCAGAATTTAGAGTCCAAAGTTTAACGTGCGCACATAGCCGCGCACGGCCGGTCCCCTCACTGACTTCACCTGGCTACGGCCTGCCACCAACCGCAGCCATACCTGTCAGGAGGCCCATAAATGTCAAGCGCCCGTCGCGCTTCGAACCCGGACTGTTGTAACCGGGAACGCGTGCTCTCACCACGCGGAGTCCAACGCTCTACCAACTGAGCTACGGGACCGGCTTGCTCCCGGCTACGGGAGCTAGGTTGACCTTGACCCTGACCTTGACACCTGTACATCGTCGAACAACATGTTCCATGATAGGTGGGAGGTAAGACTGGCAAAAAAGGCCGAAATCAAGGTGTCAAAAGCTCACAAGGCCCATAGCAAACGCAAGATGTTGAGAATTGGCCATTTGGGTCATGACATGACCTGAAAAACAAGGTCATATCTCCGAAACCAAAAATCACAGAAACTTGAAATTTTCAGTGGACATCAAGAAAGGATAGAGGAGCAGCTATACGAAAAATCAGCTTTCTAGCTCTAAAAATGACGAGTGCAGAGCAGAAAGACTACCTGGGGGGGGGGGTGGCAACCACCCCCCACCCCCATGTGCGGGCGAGGGTTAAGGTCAAATTTAGACGTTAAAAAGAAGATGGGGAAACGTTGGCAAATAGGCCCATTTTTCTGCATTAAGTCTCGAATAAAAAAGTGTTATACGTATAAGTTAAAAAACAATAAGACCATTTAATAAAAATATTTGACCCGAAATTAAATTCTGTTTTGTCTGACCATGATTGCGTGTAGGACCCCGGTGCGACCTGGTTCAAACCGGTCCAATCTGGTTCGGCTCCCTCATTTACCTTCGGGCTTAGCCTCGTAACATTGACAGACGTCAGACATTCAACCAACAACTTTGGCCGAAACACTGACAAGCAAGCTGCGCAGGGCGATGGATGCCCGTGGCGCAGAGGGTGGGTAACCTGTGAGCTGAATGCGATGTCGTGAGTTCGAGCCTCACTCCCGGCTCTAGTTTATCTAGACACGAACCGAAACCTTTCCTTCTACTGCAACACTGACAAGCACGGTGATTTATCTTTTCCCAATATCCTCTCAACAACGTTAAAATTGTCGCACCTAAAGGGTTTGCTAAGCTAATCTTTAAAAAATATTTTTGGTCATTTTTCAGGACCCATATTAACTCTTTTTTTTTCTTCTTTCTTTTCTTTTTTATTCTTTTCGACCCGATTAAACCCACAAATGCTGAGCGTGCCAAACAATGAAAAAACATGAAACTCAAATAACAGTTTAGAAAAGTCAAAGACAGCATGCAAATGTCGACTGAAAGTTTAGGTCCTAGATTTCAATTATCATTTGTTTAAGATTTTTGCTGAAGTGAATGGCGTTTTTCGCTTGCCCGTTTGTTTGAGATGATTATTCCCTTCAGTCGCATTTTTTTTTCTGGCTCCACATGAAAAGGATACCACCATACCGGAGTGAATGCACCCGCAACCATCATCCCCTCCCCTCAGCCTCGGCGCAGTGACGGGCGGCCCACTCCCGGCGCTAAGCCCACGCTCCGCGCCGCGATAGCGCGTCACTCCCCTCCCTCCCTCCTTCCCCCACAATGACCGGTGACCCCACTCCCCTCGCGATTTGGACTTGCCCTACCCCGACCGTAGCGCCACGTGGTGGCTCTGGAGATCTTAAATAGACCCACTGTACGTACGCACGTCGGCCGGACGTTATGTACAGACAGGTACGTACGCACGTCGGCTGGACGATATGTAACGTGTAGTGTGTACAGACAGGTTAAGTAACACTTATTGAGAAATTATACCCGGAAGAAGATAACGGCCTTTGCCTTTTTTAGCCACCAGAGCAGTGATAAGCTAATTCAACCTCTTTTCACCTGTTTTGTGGACGGACTCCCAATCTCACCAAGTGCGGTAAACTCAATTTGGGGTAAAATACCAAACTACCCCACTCCATAACTACAAAAATACTACCCCGAAATTAGTTAAACTAACTTGGTGAGGATGGGCACTTGGCCCAATCTCACCAAGTTATGTAAACTTAATTTTGGGACAGTATTTTTGTAGTTACGGAGTGGGGTAGTTTGGTATTTTACCCCAAATTGAGTTTACTGCACTTGGTGAGATTGGGCTGCCATAGCACGGCTGCCGGTCCCTCGGTCTCGCTCACACCCCTCGGCCTACCCCAGTGCGAGGTGGGTCGCTCACTGTGGCACCTGGTCTCCCCGCAGTACGAGGACCTTATCGAGGAGTTTAAGGCCACTCACAAGGAGTACGAGGCACTGCGCAATTCTGTATTTCAAACCGCCGAACTCCGCAAGGACATCGCTGCAATGGAGGAGGAACGCGAGATCGTCACGAAAAAAATCGAACGGCTAAAAAATAAGGTAACACACTGGGTAGCTGGACTTTTTTTTTGCAATTTAAGTGGTGGCCAGAGATTGTTCCGATCGTTCGCATTGTTTTAAGTATATGTCGCTTTGTTCTGTGGAGTATTTCTCTTTTAATATATATATATATATATATATATATATATATATATATATATATATATATATATATATATATATTATATATAATATACATATCTTACGAAAAACTCTAGTCTATCTTGAGTATACTCGATACGAGTATAACCGTCAAGGTTTAATTGATGAGTGTCTCGCCGTCTGGCCTCTGAGGCCTCTGGCGACTGGTGACGCCCGGTGCCCCTGTGGTGACGCCCGGTGCCCGACCGGCGGCAGGTGGAGGGACACCCCAACAAGGACGTGCTGCTGGAGTCGGCGCGCCGGCTCCGGCTCGAGAAGGACCGCGAACAGGAGCTGGCCAACCAGAAGATCGAGCAGGAGCAGGCGATCGCGCGCGCCGACCAGCGGCTGGCGCGCCTGCAGGGACAGCTGAAGGACCTGCGCTCGGCCAGCATGGGCACCACGCCCGAGGGTGCGTCACGGCACCGGATCTGCGGATGCCGGCCGGACAGAGCGGGTGCAAGTCCTCCCGCTCCGTGGTACTGCTTGATAGGTGCCTTGTCATCACTGTGTCATTCTGCCTGTCACCGTTACTTGCCCCATCTTACCTTGTCCCACTGACCGTGTCCCACTGACCATCTGACTGTGTTCCACAGACCATCTGACCGTGTCCCACTGACTGACCATCTGACTGTCCGACCATTGGCGGCACTGACTGACTCTATGGCCGTCCATTAGCTCTGATCCAGCGTTTGGAGGAGGACGTCAAGGTGCACAGCTACCTGGCCACAGAGAAGATGCCCAAGGAGTTGGAGGTGAAGAAGAAGCAGGTGGCCAACCTGGAGAAAGTGGCCAACGTGCCCGCCCTCACTGCACAGGATCTGGAGAAAATAAAGAAAAAGGTCAGTGGTTCAGTATATGGTCTACGCGGACCGAGCAGGCCCGTGGCCTAATGGACGGGAGGGCTGGCCGGCGCGCTGGCGCAGTGGCTTTGGAGTGCCGAGCCGTTATTAGGTGCTGGAGACGAACTGTGAGTCTCACTTTACTGTATGTTGTGGAACACCAAATAGCTATTTGCTCGAGGCAGCCGGTAGTTTTGGTACATTGCTGCCGCCCTGATGGCTCCAGTTATAGATACGATGCCTGCTTTGTGCGCGCCCGTCGGAGGGTGCGCTGTGCCGCTCGCCGTCTGACGCCCCTGTCTCGGCTGGGCAGATCGGCCTGGTGAACAGCGAGGTGGCCCACCTGGTGGAGCAGCGCATGATGGCCTCTGACTCCTCCGACGACAAGCTGGGCATGTTCCGCCAGCAGGCGGCCATCGTGGCCAAGAAGAAGGAGGCCGCCGCCGAGAAGCTGCAGGAGATGCAGCAGCAGCTGCAGCAGATCAAGGACGATCTGGCGGTACAGCGCAGGGCAGGGGCCCGCGGGGCTGGGACCTGTGTGACGTACAGAGCCTGTGGCGCCAGTCATACGGTACCGAGCGGGCTTAGCTTACCGTACTGGGCTGTGAGCAGCTGCCAATGGGGACTGCTGGCCTCCGTCAGTATCACTGGGGTCTGGTCTCGTGGCCTGTTGATTGTGTGGATCGCGCACCTCTGCTCAGAAGAAGCGCACGCCCCTCTGTCCAATATGCCCTCTCTGTGTCCCGGCTGACTGTGGACGCCCCCTCCTCAGGAGAAGCGCGCGCAGCTGGAGGAGCAGGGCGGCGCGGAGGGCACTGTGCGCGGCGACGACTTCAAGCAGTACGTGCACCAGCTGCGCGGGAAGTCGGCCGTCTACAAGAAGAAGCGGCTCGAGGTGGGCGAGCTGCGCGCCGAGTTCGGCGTGCTCAGCCGTACGCTGGAGATCCTGAAGGGCAAGGACGCCATCATCTCCAACATGGTGGTGAGTTTGGCGGCGCGCGCCGCCGAGCGCCGGGCCGTCTGCCACCGGGGACCCCTCCAGTGCAGAGCCGACTCACCGACGAGCGGCGCCAGCAGCTGACTGCTGCTAGAACACTTAACCTTTGCCTCCCGGAGTTGTTTCCTGTGGTAACTGTGGTGCTGTAGGGTGGAATTATATCACTATTGTATAGCAATGATGCTTATGTCAGCGTCTCCATAAGATAAGAGTGAAAGTCCTGCGGCCTGTCTAACCGAGCCGCCCCGGCAGGCCGAGATAGAGCGAGGGTGGCGGATAGAGCCCCCGGGGTGTCTGACGGAGCCCCAGGGTGTCTGACGGAGCCCCCAGGGTGTCTGACGGAGCCCGGGGTGTCAGATAGAGCGGCCCCGGGGTGTCTGACGGAACCCCAGGGTGTCTGAGGGAGCCCCCGGGGTGTCTGACGGAGCGGGGTGTCTGACGGAGCCCCAGGGTGTCTGACGGAGCGGGAGTGTCGGATAGAGCGGCCCCCGGGGTGTCTGACGGAGCGGGTGTCTGACGGAGCCCCAGGGTGTCTGACGGAGCGGGGGTGTCAGATAGAGCGGCCCCCGGGGTGTCTGACGGAGCGGGTGTCTGACGGAGCCCCAGGGTGTCTGACGGAGCGGGGGTGTCAGATAGAGCGGCCCCCGGGGTGTCTGACGGAGCCCGGGGTGTCTGACGGAGCCCCAGGGTGTCTGACGGAGCGGGTGTCTGACGGAGCGGGGTGTCTGACGGAGCGGGAGGGGGGGGTGTCGGATAGAGCGGCCCCCGGGGTGTCTGACGGAGCGGGGGTGTCGGATAGAGCGGCCCCCGGGGTGTCTGACGGAGCGGGTGTCTGACGGAGCGGGAGGGGGGGGGGGTGTCGGATAGAGCGACCCCCGGGGTGTCTGACGGAGCGGGGGGGGGTCGGATAGAGCGGCCCCCGGCCTGTCTGACCGAGCCGCCCCGGCAGGCCGAGATGGAGCGGGAGCGCGGTGTGACTGGCATCAGCAGCACCCAGGAGCAGCTGGAGCAGGCCTCCGAGAGCAAGGCCAGCCTGGACGAACAGAAGGGCGAGACGCTCAACGACATGTCCGCCATGGTGCTGCGGCTCAACGAGAAAATCGCCCAGCGCAAGGCCAAACTGGCGCCCATCATCAAAGGTGAGCAGCACGCACGGCTGGCGGTGTCCGTCCCGCGGCCAGGGGCTGTCCCGGGGTCTCCGAACCCGACACCAGTCCTTCCGGCTCCCCAGTGTGTTCCCGGACCGATGCTAGCCCTGCATGCCGTCAATGTCCATGCACAGCCGTTTGAATGACCCGATGTGCGCCGTGTCATCTCAATGTGCAGCCGTGTGACTCAGCGTGACACCCGGTGTCGGTGTGTCGGTATATGACACCCGGTGTCGTGTCTGTATATGATACCCGGTGTCGGTGTCGGTATATGACACTCGGTGTCGGTGTCGGTATATGATACCCGGTGTCGGTGTCGGTATATGACACCCGGGCATGACACCCGGTGTCGCCGGGCATGACACCCGGTGTCGGTTTTACTCATTGTCGGTGTGTCGGTATGACACCCGGTGTGGGGTTTGTCGGCACATGACACCCGGGTATGACACCCGGTGTCGGTGTGTTGGTATGTCACCCGGTGTCTTGTCCCCGACAGAGCTGCGCGGAATGCGCCAGCAGAGTCAGGAGGTCACCATCGACTACGAGGAGAAAAAGCACGCGTACGACTCGATGGCCGCCGGCCTGGAGAGCAACAACGCTAAACTGGAGTCGGTGAGTGGGGAGGGACAACGCCCAGCTGTGATTGGTGATTGGGGAGGGACAACGCCCAGCTGTGATTGGTGATTGGGGAGGGACAACGCCCAGCTGTGGTCGGTGAGTGGGGAGGGACAACGCTTAGCTGTGGTCGGTGAGTGGGGAGGGACAGCGCCCAAACTGGAGTCGGCGAGTGGGGAGGGACAACGCCCAAACTGGAGTCGGCGAGTGGGGAGGGACAACGCCCAGCCGGGGTCTGTGAGTGGGGAGGGACAGCGCCCAACTGTGGTCGGTGAGTGGGGAGGGACAGCGCCCAAACTGGAGTCGGTGAGTGGGGAGGGACAACGCCCAGCTGTGGTCGGTGAGTGGGGAGGGACAACGCCCAGCTGTAGTCGGTGAGTGGGGGGGGGGGGGGCAGCGCCCAAACTGGAGTCGGTGAGTGGCGAGGGACAACGCCCAGCTGTAGTCGGTGAGTAGGGAGGGACAACGCCCAGCTGTGGTCGGTGAGTGGGGAGGGACAGCGCCCAATTTGGAGTCGGTGAGTGGGGAGCGACAACGCCCAGCTGTGGTCGGTGATTGGGGAGGGACAACGCCCAGCTCTAGTCGGTGAGTGGGGAGGGACAACGCCCAGCTGTGGTCGGTGAGTGGGGAGGGACAACGCCCAGCTGTGGCCGGTGATTGGGGACCGGCAGCGCCCAGCTGGAGTCGTTGAGTGTCCCGGTGGCAGCAGAGCACGCCATAAGCCCGGCATTGACGGCGCGTGCCGAGACCGCTCTTGGTGCCAGCTGACTGCCAAGTCCGGGGAACATAGATGATTCTATGGGAAACTGAGCGTTGTTCTATGCACCTGGGTGCCTCTGACGGAGATTGGGGTGAGTGACTTGTGAACACGGCTTTACAAGTGTTACAAGTGTTACGAGTGACTGCGCGTCTGCGACTGTGTGCATTTGTCTGTGTGTCTGTCTGTGACTGTGTCTGTATGTTTGTCTGCGACTGTGACTGTATCTTTGTGTCCGAGCAGGAGGTTCGCGACATGAAGCGAGAGCTGGCCGAATCCGAGTCGCGAATGCACTGGCTGACGGCACAGCGCGAGATTCTGGAGGCCCAGAAAGCCATGGCCGAGCAGGAGGCTAAGCTGTACACGGACAAGGGCAAGGGCAAGTCGCGCCGCGACCAGCTTCAGGTGGGACTCTGCGGCGGGCACAGCTCGCTGCCGACATATTATCTCCGGCGGGCTGTAAGTGGAACAGCTTTATCGGGGTGTCGTTTAATTTGGGAGGGAAGGGAGGCACAGTGTGTTAGCTTTTGAGCTGACTCACGAGTCACCAGCCACTAGGACTTTGGCTGAGAACATTTTAACCCACCAATCGTCGCAAGGCGTTCCTGTCATTCATTCACTCATTCAGTCAGTCAGTCAGCCATTCCTTTAGTCATTCATTCATTCCCACTAAGCTTTTCATTCGTTTAGGAAATAAGGGAGTGAGTCCAACCTGTAAGGGAATAACTTCAACCTGAACATCGCAGAAATCATCCGATAGGCGATACACTTCTTGTCATATGCCTATATAGGCATATGACAATTGTTACGGAGCGAGCGAAGCGAGCGTAGTCTTTCCTTAGATTAACGGAAATTTCTGAGTATGAGCGGCCGGCCGGCCGGCCGGCCGGCCTTGCGGACGCTTTTGCGAGGCTTATATCTCAGCAACCACTTGACCGATTTACATGCGGTAATTTTTGTAGGGTAGCTTCATTCCTTCTACCAAGTATTGGACTATTCCCGATGTATGTGGGTGACCCCTTATGCACGTGCCACGTGCAAAACGAAGAGGTGTCCGTTTTGTAATTGTTGCAATATCTCGGTAACTACTTGGCCGATTGCGCTGAAAGTTGGCATGTAGGTAGGCACCCACTAGGCACTGCATATCCATGTGCCAGAGTTGGGGTGCTGCTGCACGTGCGCACGTGCAGGGGTCGTTTCCAGATCTCGAGAACGGGTGGACCGATGGCGCTCAAATTTGGTACACGGTTAGGGACCAGTTAGTAGGGTGCCGTGCACAAGTCAGTTGGGACCCATTTTGCACGTGCGCACGTGCAGGGTGCCGCTTCCAGATCTCGAGAACGGCTGGGCCGATTGTGCTCAAATTTGGCACATCGCTACAGACCGGTTAGTAAGGTGCCGTGCACAAGTCAGTTGGAGGTACCCCCTCGAAATTTCGCACGTGCAAGGCCCACCCTCTCGCTCGCTCCGTTAGTCGCCCCAAAAGGCGTTATACTGGTCATAGGGGAAACCCGGGAGGTATGGGCCCCCGGAGGGTATCCATGGACTACACCTCACTCCTGAACCATTTTAAAATCCAGTCCATCGAAGCTCGCCTGATTCAAACCGACATGAGGTTCTTGCAGTCTGTAATGCATGACCGCCTGGACTGCCAGCATCTTGTCTCCGTGTTCTCGCTGGCTGTTCCCTCACGACATACCCGTCACACTGGATGCCTCTGAACCGCCCGGCACATGGACTGGATAGACAATTCGAAGCTTTCTTGCAAGGTTATGAGCTGAAATGCTACGCGCATTCTGGCCTCCTAACCGGGAGGTTCGGACCACTCAAGGTAGACCGCAGCTACGAGTATTGTTCTCAATGTCGAAAAAAGAATATGAAACATGCCACCGGCCCATACCTACCGGGTCATGGCCCATACCTCCCGGTGTATTTTGATGGATCGAAAAAGCGCATGATTTATTAAAAGTTACCTGGAGACAAAGTAGTTCATCCCAGATGCCTAATATCATGCACACTTAACAGGCGAAAGGCGATATTACGTACACAGTGTGAAAAATCAGATCTAGCCACTGCCCACTGGAAGAAAATTACCATTTCACAAATCCGGCCCATGCCTCCCGGGTCGCCTCTATGCCTATGATTCACTATTAATAGTGAATTATTGATTTGAACTTGAGGTATGCAAATATACAATTTACACTGATATTCGGAATTTCAGGCTCTGATTGCTGAGCAGGAAAAACAAAGCAAGATACTCAAAGAAGATCACAAGAATCTGAAGGAAACATCGGTTGGCTCGGCAAAGCAGATGCAAATGTGGAAGGATTTATTGAAGTAAGTGTTTAGGAAAGTGTAATTGTAGGTAATTGAAATTAAAAAATCTTAACAAATAGCTATAGCCTGATGATTTTAAAGAACATTCGCCTTGTGCCTTTTTAAACTCCAGGCTTCTTTTGCAGTTGGAATTATCAGACCGTGTCCGACCGTGACTGTGGTCTGA
Organism: Amphibalanus amphitrite; assembly: GCF_019059575.1. NCBI lineage: Eukaryota > Metazoa > Arthropoda > Thecostraca > Balanomorpha > Balanidae > Amphibalanus > Amphibalanus amphitrite. The sequence goes on from NW_024881716.1 coordinate 151,133, forward strand.
CGGGGTCCGCCGTCTGTCCTTGTCTGACCGTCTGTCTGTGTATGCTGTCTGACCACCTGCCCGTGTGTGACCGTCTGTCCGCTGTCTGACCGTCTGACCGTGTCCGCCACGCAGGCTGGTGGAGATGAAGCGCCAGTGCTGGGACGCGCCCAAACGCCAGGCCTCGGCCGGGAGGTTCCAGAAAGAGTCGGCTGGAGAGCGGCTGGAGCTGTAGGCGGCCGCCCTTGGCCAGCTGCCGGCCCGGCGCACCGCCCCGCGCCGGTCCGCTGAGCCTCCCTGCACCGGGACCGCTATGACCGCCGAGTAGCAGCGGCGCACGCAGTCTCACCAGCCTCACCAGCACTTATGCCTATGCGATGTCACGGAGCTTTCGTTGTCTGTGGTCTCTAGTCGTTATTTTGTTTATTATATTGCGTTGGTGGAAATAAGATCTGGGATTTATTTCAGTCAGTCTACGCTATCAACCATCACATTGGTGTTTCGGTGCTCTAGCCTGCGAAGAGGTCTGCGAGCACAACTTATTTCTAGTCACTGATTGATCTCGTTTGACTACAATGTTTGTCCTTTAATGTGTTACCATTCTCGAATTTCAGGAACATTTGAGATGTGGGGATGGCCGATGTCATCTCTGTTAAATCCGTCCAATGAATCGTTACCTGATAATACACAAGCACTTGCTGTGAAACCAATATTTCTCTTGCTGTGTTGGATGTTAACCCGCGCCGGGCCGGGGGGGGGGGGGTGTTTGACCCCCCCCCTGCGGTTTTTCGCAGATATCTCAAAAACGGCGGCGCTCGTTTTTGGCATACCTGTTCATGCATCTTTTCCACACATGTTAAAATTTCAGACCCAGGGCTCTCAAGGTCAGAGGTCAGGTCACCAGATCAGGTCAAGTGACATCACCTCAGAAAAAGTTTCAATCCTCGTCATAGCTACACCGATTGAACGATCACCTTGAAACTTTCAGCGATTGATAAGAGTAACAGTATGTACAAAATGTTTATCTCGGAATTTTGATATCGGTCAGGTCAATTATGCGACCTCTGTATTATAATCCCAGTAAACATGCCGACGTCGGCCGACGTCGGGGTGATGTCGGCAACTTGGCATCGGCATGCCGATGTCGGCCCGACGTCGGTCCAACCTCGGCACGACGTCGGCTGGATGTCGGATATGCCCGCATGTACCGACGTCCAGCCGAGGTCCAGCCGACGTCGGACCGAGATCAATTGCTGAGGTCCAGCCGACGTCGGACCGACATCGGCCGCTGTTTGACCGTTAAAATAATATAAAATACATGTTTCATGTTTCATAAAGAGCTTCTGTATTCAAAATATCCTCAGGAAACTCAAATCTTCCTCCACGCCGCAACCCCCTGATCCGGACTGGACGGGAAACTTTATCCCATTTGGGATTGCCCGTAAGCCGAGCTCGCCCGTAGCCGGGTGCGGTGAGTGCTTGGGGGCTGCTCGGCCTATCCTTTGGTCAGGCCCAGCCCCGGCAACTCACCAGGGCCGGGCCCAGTTCATATAGAAAGGCCAGTCGGCAAGTGTCACTTTGCCAAAGTGTCACTTTGCCAAAGTGCCACTTATCAAAGGGACACTTTGGGAAACGTTGGTGCAGGTGTGTTAGAGTGGCTATATGAATCCATTGTGGGGTCGCCCTTTCCAATAAGTGTCACGTAACAGCAATGGGACCAGGGACTCTATATGAACTGGACCCAGGGTGCTCGCCAAGAAGACCAATGTCTCCATCCTATCATCCTTCCGGCTCTGAAATGGTCTTGTCAGACCGAAAGGGCATAACCCAACAAAACAAACTAAATTCGCTATCTGGCTGCGTGGTGTAGTGGTTAGCGCACTAACCTCGCGTTCAAATGACATGGGGTTCGAACATTAGCGTCGCTACGGGGGGGCAAGCGGGGCAGCTTGCCCCCCAACCTCGGACCGGGCACCCCCTGAGATCGATACAGATCCGATGAGATTTTGGAGTCGGGAAAAAATGGGGGTACCTTTCTGAGAATGCGTGTGAGGTCAGACTCGTTCAAGCCAGAGTCGGAGTCGCAGTCGCCAACATCTTCAAGACGCCGACTCCAGACTCGGAAATGTCAATACTGTGATTCTCATTCCATGTTCCTAGTTGGTTCTTTATTACATTTTATAGCTGATTTTTATAAGTTTTGAAGTGCTGATACATAATTTGCGTTCAAAGCGTGACACTTAATCTTCGGGCCTTTCTCAACTCTCGTCAAATGTCTGCGACAGACTCAAGTACCGTTCAAGTGCCAGAGGGCTCATGACTGCTCGCTTTTAACAGGCTCCGAAGGAGCTCCACTGAGCTCTAAGAAGCCTTCAGAGGGCCCAAACCGGCCTCTGAGAGTCCCACTGGTGTTCATATTCTCTGAGGGCCCATACAGGGATCTTTGAGGACCTTACACATGCGTAGACCTCTGAAGGGCCACACGAATCCTTGAGGATACTTTCGAAAATTTCTGAGAACCTTAGGCCTCTGATAGCTCAGCCGAGCTTTTGAGGCGACAGATTTTGCTGAGCCCAAGCTGGTAGCTTAGGGGTCACGACCCAGGGTCGTGACCCCTAAGGGTCCCAGCACATCCCCAGTAAGGGACCTCTGAGGGTCCCAGCACATGTTTCTTATGTCCCTATGTAGGGTCCTTAGGGATTCGATGCAAACCTCCAGGGTTCACACTGCTATCTGAGGGCTCCCTGCTCACCCTGGGCCTGGTCTCTTAGCGCCCCCGCCGCCCACACTGGCTTCTGAGGGTCCCACCTTGGGCTCGAAAAGCCCTAAAGCACCACATACACGTAACTATTTGGGGTAACCAACGCCGATCTTCAGAATCCTAAGCAGGCTTCTGAGAGCCCACACTAACCCTGAGTGGCCTAAAATGGCCTAGAAGTCCCAAGCCTATCGCTAAGGAATCCCTTGCCGCTATGCCGTGCGAAATTTTAGTTCCGTTAAACATCTTTTCTTCGCGTTTGCAGCGCTTCCCTACACACGAAAAACGAGAAACTTTTTGTTCACACTCTCGTGTGAACAAAACACCTCCTCTCACTGGAGCAAAGATGAACTACTTCCGATTCACACTTCCGACATTCACTCTCCGCCGAAAGCCCAACTTAGCTTCAATCGGCGGCTGGGATAAGCCCTGTGCATTTCACGTAGAACCTCTGCATCTATGCGTGAATGAAGGTTTCAGCAGGGTGATTCGATTAAATTGAGCGTTTTTAACCTTTTTTCTGGATGATGATCATGAGCGACGAGCGTCCGCACAGGGGCTTTCTAGAGTGCGTCGGCAATCGCAGCCATTGTGATTCTACCGGTGGTTTTTTTTTGTTAAAAAATTTATTTTTTTTTGAATTTTCTGTAAAAAATGGCATGTCATAGCTACAAGGAAAACCTTGTCACCATCGTATTCCTCGGACCGTTGCGCGTCGAATGATTTGTAGAATGAATGAGTAACGACTGGAGGAAGGCAAGATTTAACACAAAAGTTGATTTTGCCCCCCCAACCGAAAATCTCTGGCGACGCCTATGGGTTCGAATCCCATCGCCGGCTGATGCTTTTGGCGTGTTGTCCCAGTAAACATGCCGACGTCGGCGACTGGGGGGCTCGAATCCCGCCGCCGGTTGATATTTTTGGCGCGTTGTCCCAATAAACATGCCGACGTCGGCCCCGTCGGTCCAACGACAAACGATCTCATCAACCTCGGCAAACGACCTCGGCCCGACGTCGGCTCGACGTCGGCTGGACTTCGGCTGGACGTCGGAACATGCGGGCATATCCGACGTCCAGCCGATGTCGGGCCGAGGTTGAACCGACGTCGGGCCGAGCCTCGGCCCGACGTCGGCATGTTTACTGGGAAGCCAATGGGAGAAAATTAAAAATGCGCCTCTTTTGTACGAATGATGTTCAAAACCCTCTCAAACATCGGTACATAGGTAAACATGACACACTGAATCGGAAAAATGTACCTGTGACCGCTCTGTGTGCCCCTGAGGTCATCTCAGGTCATGAACGGTCACCAGCAGTTTTTTAAGGCTATAACTTTGGATAAAGACGTGCTAGAGCGATGAAAACAGTTGGAGGTAGGGTAAGGTGCCTAATTAGCGACCCTTTCCGATTTGCGACCTACCTCCCTACAGAAAAACTGGCAGGAGAAAACGGGGTAAAAACATCGTCAAAAGGTCAGCCATACCTACTTTGGTTATCAAATAAAATTATTTTCCGGTCGTCGATGTTTCTGGTGGGACGTTTCAGGTGAGTTTAAATAAAAATGACGAGTTTCTTATCCAAAACGTGTGTGTTTGGGCCCTCTCTGATGAAAAGCGATGCACATTAGGATGATGCACCTTTTTTATTCTGAATCGACATTCCTTTTTTAATTGATTGCCGTTTTCCCATAGTGAATCGCTCAACTGTGCACAGCATGGCGGTTAAAAATGTGTCGCAACTCATATTTCCTATTTGCGCCTGGCATGGTCGCAAATAGCTCGAGAAGGGAAAGAAAGGGGAAAAGAGAGAAATGAAAATGAGGTGTTGATGAAGCTTGCAATGTGTGGCAGGGGATGCCAAATGTCGTCACCGACTGCAGGGGTGCCGAATTCAGCGCGGACCTCGAATATCATGCAAGATAGCCTGCAAAATTTGGGTTTCCGCCTTCTTTTCGCCTTCGGTGGATCACGTGATCAGTTTTTACTTACGTAAATGTGTTGGATAAACGTTCCTGTTCGAGTTATTGAGTGCTTTACGTATAGGTTACCTCTTTGAGATCATATTTCATCTTTTCAGGCGTCGCATTTTTTGCCATTTTTAATATGGGGAAACCCATAGACTTATTAGCGACCCTCCCCGGTCGCTAATCGGGAAGAGTTCCCTATTAGCGTTTTTGCAATGGTTTGCCAAAATGCTCACTACAAATAAGTTAGTGAATATTGGGGCAGAAAATGACTATATTTTAATAGAAAAATGAGCGATCTCTCCGAAAATCAAGCCAGTAACACAGTGGCACCCACAGAGCGTGAGCAATGACGGTTCACATTAGGGGGGTCGCTAATTAGGCACCTTACCCTATTCAGCTCGATGATACGGATCGACTGATATGCAACATGACCCTTTCTGGTCAGGTCATGACCTTGACCTGAGGTCAAATTTTCAAAATGACCTTTCAAGGTCAACAAATAGTTCATTCGACGCGTCTCGACGAGAGGAACACGTCGAACACGATGCTGCCAAAAGAAATGTCTTGGCTCTCTTTAGTCAAGAGTTATCGACGAAACCATTTTCGTGAAAACTTATTTTTACAGTTTTTGTCCTCTGGAGGCTAAACCGTTGACCTGAGGTCAAATCTGAGAACAATAATCAGAAAGGTCTGCTCTGCATACGGGCTATCGAATGCGCTTTTCCGCGGCGCTGTAGCTCTATTGGTTCCCGAGTTAGCCGTTGGCAGTTTCCAAAATTGTTGAAATTGACTACATTTGACCTTTGATGACCTCTGGCGACCTGACCTTTGACCTGACTCGAAAAATGACTTAACCTTCAAGGCGGTGGGGTGGGGGTGGGGGGGCATTTTTTGCCCCCCTTTAATTTTTCGATATATCTCGAGAACCGCTGCGCCGATCGTCACCAAACTTCATAGGCGCGGGAGCCGGGGGGGCAGTGGGGGCAGCTTGCCCCCCCAACTCTGGGGCCGTGAGGGCGGTGCCCCCACAGCTTTGAGACGGAATACCACACTTTTTTTGCAAATGTTTTCTTTTTTTGTTGAAAAAGCCGAGGGGTGAAAAATAAGTGGCCTAAAACCGGTGAGAAAACTAGATTTGGGGGTACCCTAGGTTAATCTCTATTATGGTGTGCCCCCCCAGTCGGAAAGTAGTTCCCGCGCCCCTGCCAAACTTTCAGTACCCTCTCGTGAATAGCTATTGCACATTGTGACCAAAAAGTTTTCCAAAGGCTATGCTATGATAGGTTGGACGCCAATGACGTCAGAGTGACGTCATTTCTGCCATTTTCGACCAAAAAAAAGGTTTCGCGAGAACAGCTGTCGGGAAGAGCCTACAGCTTTAGAGATGCAGAAAAATGTTTCAGACATAAAAGGTGTAGAATTTAAAGGGCTACAAAACTGCTATCTCGGATTTTTGAAATTTTTGGATTTTGACCCCCAAAAATAAAAAAATAGATTTTTTGAATATTATACCAAATTTGAGATCGATACCTCTTTTTTTGGCCAAGTTATAGCGAAAAAACAAAATTGATTGAAAATTGATTCAAAATTGATGACGTCTAATTTTCAAACTCAATTTTTAGCAATTCTAGACCTCGTAGCGCAAAGCAAAGACCACCATTAGACTCCCCGTGACGAGCTGCATCGAATCAATACCCATTTTATGCAAAAATATCAACTTTGAAATTTGACCTTTTTTGACCTGACCTTGACCTGACCTCCACCAGAAAGTGACCTAAACCGTACCTGATGGTCTTATAACCAACATCATTAAGTTGGAAATGAAAAACTGGCCATAAAACATGCATCGCACAACCTTAGTAAAGTTGGGTTCATGTGGTGACTGGTGACCCTTGGTGACCTTTGGTGACCTGACCTGTGACCTGACCCGGTATGACCAGTGACCTCTAATAGCAACATATGTACTAGACAACTGGCGCCCTATCGCTGATTTTCGACAAAATGCGTTTTACTCGGTGTTATAGCGCTTTCCCTAGAAGCCCCGTGAACGGTGAAACATTTTATATTTGACCTGACCTGTGACATCATCGGTGACCCCGAGGTCAATGAAATTTGGTTTACTACGACAAATTTGACAGGGCTATCGAACGCTGTTTGAATTTTCCGGATCCGTCCAGTAGTTTCGGAGATACGGGGGGGGCAAAAAAATGCCCCCCCCACCGCGCGGAAGGTGGCCGGGAGGCCCACCGCCTGCCGGGTTAAGTGTTTCCGTCATTATTTTTGATGCACTTTCGAATGCCGCTTACCGGGTGTCGCTACGTGACCCAGGAGCCGAGTTAGACGGGGGGGGGGGGGTGTTCAGATACCCCCCCCCCCGGCCCGGCGCGGGTTAACATGTGACTAATGCCTGACTTTACTCAATTTAAAAAATGAATGCAGTCTGAACGGATGAGTGGGTAGTATGGGGCCCGGATGCTAAGTTACGGGTTGCTTGTTGAGAATGATATAACGGACCCACCGCCCGAGCCAGCACCCGACCATGTCCGCGCCCGGTGAACCGGTGATAATTTTAATAATAGACGCATCGCAAGGGGGTGACGACACGGTACACGGTCCTCCTGGGTCTAGCCATGGATTAGGTATTCCTGGATGGGACACTCTGCCGATTTTCCGACCGTACCCGGCGGCGGCGGCGGATTTCCCGACGGCGAGGGCGCTGGCGCCATATAGCATTGCGGGCTATGGGCGGAGCGTGTCTTTTTGTATACTTTTGTCGTTTATTACTTACCTGTAACCGATTTTGATGAAAATTTTTGTGAACCTGGTAGAACAGGAATTGAGAAATGTCATGAAAATATTCTTTTCCCAGTTTTGATTTAAGAAGTTGCTTAAATTCTGCTGACAAGTGAGAGTTCGTGATTATAGCCGAATAGCCAATGTTAGAAATTTAGAATAAAGTGAAGTTTTATGCGATAACATGAAAATAAGTTGATATTTGTATTAAATCATCAATAGGAACTTGTTTGACTGCCGAGGAACGATGATATTTGATGATAAATTGCATCAGCAAGTCAAGAATACCGGCTCAGTTTATGGGCATCAGGTAATGATTCCGTACCTATGTGATAGTGACTAAATGGAGCCATAATAATTATAAGAAAGAACTTAAAATATGTGTGAAGTCTCTGAAATCGTGTCTTATGAGCTAAAGTTCGCTAATTTCGCCCTCCATTACCGCGTTTTTAGCACGCAAGCCGGTGCGGCGGCCGCCGGCGCACTCGCCGCCGATGTTTCGGAGCTCCGCCACCAGGGCGGCCGCTTGGTCGCCGGCGCTAGTGTTGGGGAATAGGGAGTGTCCTATCCAGGCATACTTCATCCATGGTCTAGCGTAGCCACTAGCCATCTGTCGCCAGTTGCCAGTCTGTAGAATATAGAAACGTGGGTAGAATGTCACTTATTACAGCAAAGAAAATGAGAAATTAAATGCATTTTATTCGCTAATTACTACTATAGGGGCATTCCAGGACAACACGACCAATTTTTTTTAAAAAATGACACCCTTATATTTTTAAAATTCTGAAACTTTGTGTATTGGGTAATCTGACACGCTGGAGACGGTTCTGCCAATATTAGACCTCTCCGACAAAAGGTCACAGAGTTATAGCCTCCGGCATTTTGGAGAGGTCACCCTAAAGACCAATCTTTGAGGGCATAAATCTCAAAGAAAAAATATTTTAGGTATGAAAAATATATACCGATGGACTCAAAATTGATCAAAAAAGATTTTGGCTATCTCGATTTTTTTTTCAAAAATTTTCAAATTTTTTGATTTTGTGACCAATTTTTCAAAGACCTGGCTCGACCTTTTCCTCATCGAAATTGTACTTTTCGTCTATAGACAAAATGTTTTTTGATCAGTTTTCTTTCGATAGAAAAAATAAAAAAAAATGGGTTCTGCCTTTAAAATATATTTTTCGCCACACATAGATGGCGCTGCTGATGCTGTTTTCCTATATTATTACGGAATTTAGATGATAAGATACAGTTCATGACAGATACGTGTTTTCTAACAACAAATAAGACACTGTGACCCTTTTGAGTGGCTATTTAACCTTCCAGGCGGTGGGGGGGGGGGGGGCATTTTTTGCCAACCTTTGGTTTTTTCGATATATCTCGAGAACCGCTGCGCCGATCGTCACCAAACTTTCAGTACCCTCCCGGGAGTAGCTAGCGCACATGGTGACCAAAGATTTTTTCCAAAGGCTATGATAGGTTGGCCGCTAATGACGTCAGAGTGACGTCATTTCTGCCATTTTCGACCCAAAAAAAGGTTTCGCGGGAAGAGCTGTCAGGCCTACAGCTTTAGAGATACAGAAAAATGTTTAATAAATAAAAGGTGTGGAATCAAGAGGGCTACAAAACTGCTATTTCGGTTTTTCGATTTTTTTATTTTGACCCCCAAAAATCAAAAAATAGATTTTTTGAATACAATAGCCGAAAAATCCAAAATGTTTTTTGAATTTCGAAAAAAAACGGAATATATGTGATAGTCCCTACCGCTTTCTATCTACATACCAAATTTGAGATCGATACCTCTTTTTTTGGCCAAGTTATAGCGAAAAAAACTTCAAAATTGATGACGTTAAATTTTCAAACTCAATTTTCAGCAATTCTAGACCTCGTAACGCAAAACAAAGACCACCATTAGACTCCCCGTGACGAGCTGCATCGAATCAATACCCATTTTATGCAAAAATATCAACTTTGAAATTTGACCTTTTTTACCTGACCTTGACCTGACCGGCTGACCTCCACCAGAAAGTGACCTATTCCGTACCTGATAGTCTTATAACCAACACCATTGAGTTGGAAATGAAAAACTGGCCATAAAACATGCATCGCACAACCTTAGTAAACTTGGGTTCATGTGGTGACCTTTGGTGACTTGACCTGTGACCTGTGACCTGACCTGGTATGACCAGTGACCTCTAATAGCAACATATGTACTAGACAACTGACGCCTTATCGCTGATTTTCGACAAAATGCGTTTTACTCGGTGTTATAGCGCTTTCCCTAGAAGCCCCGTGAACGGTGAAACATTTTATTTTTGACCTGACCTGTGACGTCATCGGTGACCCCTAGGTCAACGAAATTTGGTTTCTTTCGACAAATTTGACAGGGCTATCGAACGCCGTTTGAGCTGTTGTTGGGAAACACACTTTGATCATCATCTGCATCTTATTATCTCAATTCAGTAATTATTCAGGAAAAACAGCGTCAGCAGCGCCATCTATGTGTGGCGAAAAATGTATTTTAAAGGCAGAACCCATTTTTTTATTTTTTCTATCGAAAGAAAATTGATCAAAAAACATTTTGTCTATAGACGAAAAGTACAATTTCGATGAGGAAAAGGTCGAGCCAGGTCTTTGAAAAATTGGTCACAAAATCAAAAATTTTGAAAATTTTCAAAAAAAAATTCGAGATAGCCAAAATCTTTTTTGATCAATTTTGAGTCCATCGGTATATATTTTTCACATATAAAATATTTTTTCTTTGAGATATATGCCCTCAAAGATTGGTCTTTAGGGTGACCTCTCCAAAATGCCGGAGGCTATAACTCTGTGACCTTTAGTCAGAGAGGTCTAATATTGGCAGGGCCGTCTCCAGCGTGTCAGATTACCCTATACACAAAGTTTCAGAATTTTTTAAAAAATATGAGGGTGTTCGGCTGTGGTTGAGCTGTCCTGGAATGCCCCTATATAAGGCCTTGCTTAAGTCTATTTTTACTCTAGTTCACAATTAACAGCAACGAGTCATAAATTAGCTGTCATGCTCTAAACTATTTAGTAGCAGATGCGGCGGAACTGCCGTAATACCTAATGTTCTTGTTCTGTGTGTTATAGCACGTCTATCAATTCAGCAGCAACGAATATCAGCCTCACAGCAGCATATTTCGGGGTCTTTCGATATGGCTGAAAATCGGTATACAGGGCCTCCTCGATGCGCTGATTCCGAAAATGTACCTCTTTGGGGTGGTATTTTGCACCGTTAACGAGTTAACGACCATTTAACATTTTAACGGGAAACAGCGGGGTCTTTCGATTTGGCTAAAAATCGGTATACAGGGCCTCCTCGATGCGTTGATTCCGAAAATGTACCTATTTGGGGTGGTATTTTGCACCGTTAACGAGTTAACGGCCAGTTAACATTTTAACGGGAAGCAGCGGGGTCTTTCGATATGGCTGAAAATCGGTGTACAGGGCCTTCTTGATGCGCTGATTCCGAAAATGTACCTCTTTGGGGTGGTATTTTGCACCGTTAACGAGTTAACGGCCAGTTAACATTTTAACGGGAAACAGCGGGGTCTTTCGATTTGGCTGAAAATCGGTGAACAGGGCCATCTCGATGCGCTGATTCCGAAAATGTACCTCTTTGGGGTGGCATTTTGCACCGTTAACGAGTTAACGACCAATTAACATTTTAACGGGAAACGGCGGGGTCTTTCGATTTGGCTGAAAATCAGTATACAGGGCCTTCTCGATGCGCTGATTCCGAAAATGTACCTCTTTGGGGTGGTATTTCGCACCGTTAACGAGTAATGATCCGTTAACATTTAAGCAACATATATCGATTTCAGCAGCAAATTTTCGGGGTCTTTCGATTTGGCTGAAAATCGGTATACAGGGCCTCCTCGATGCGCTGATTCCGAAAATGTAGCTCTTTGGGGTGGTATTTTGGACGGTTAACGAGTTAACGGCCAATTAACATTTTAACGGGATACGGCGGGGTCTTTCGATTTGGCTGAAAATCGGTTTACAGGGCCTTCTCGATGTGCTGATTCCGAAAATGTACCTCTTTGGGGTGGTATTCAGCACCGTTAACGAGTTAACGACCAATTATTATTTTAACGGGAAACGGCGGGGTCTTTCGATTTGACTGAAAATCAGTATACAGGGCCTCCTCGATGCGCTGATTCCGAAAATGTACCTCTTTGGGGTGGTATTTTGCACCGTTAATGAGTTAACGACCAATTAACATTTTAACGGGAAACGGCGGGGTCTAATTTTATTGACCTCGAGGTCACCGATGACGTCACAGGTCAGGTCAAAGTAAAAATTATTAGCATTTTGGCTTGTTCACATTTTGGGCTCTGGCCGCCGTCTTACAAGTCAGATCAGGCTCATTTTTGGTTTACACACTCGTGAACAGATGCTCTAGATACCCTCATAATACCACCCCAAAGAGGTACCTTTTCGGAATCAGCGCATCGAGTAGGCCCTGTATACCGATTTTCCGTTATACCGTTATTTTATACCGTTAAATTGTTAATTGGTCGTTAACTCGTTAACCCGCGCATGACTGGGGGGCTCTACAGAGCCCCCTCCCGTTTTTCAGCAATATCTTCTAAACCGTTTGACGGATCAACACGAAACTTGCGGTCCCTTCAAAGGCATCAATTTGACACCTTGTGTCAAAATTTCAACGTTCTAGCTACCATAGTTTGACCGGAAATGACGTCAAAGTGACGTCATGTCGGCCGATTTTCATGCAAAATACTGAATTACGGCAAACGCTCCTCAAGAGCTCAGTTTTAAAGCTAGATCCATTTTCTTTGCATGAGTGGACTACAAATACACGTAGCTATCAAATTGACCTCTCGAATTTTCGATATTTTGAAAATTTTGAATGCTGAAATCGATATATGCTGCTGAAATGTGAACGGATCGTTAACTCGTTAACGGTGCAAAATACCACCCCAAAGAGGCACATTTTCGAAATCAGCACATCGAGGAGGCCCTGTATACTGATTTTCAGCCAAATCGAAAGACCCCGCCGTTTCCAGTTAAATTGTTAATTGGTCGTTAACTCGTTAACGGTGCAAAATACCACCCCAACGAGGTACATTTTCGGAATCAGCGCATTGAGAAGGCCCTGTACACCGATTTTCAGCCAAATCGAAAGACCCCGCCGTTTCCCGTTAAAATGTTAATTGGTCGTTAACTCGTTACCGGTGCAAAATACCACCCCAAAGAGGCACATTTTCGAAATCAGCACATCGAGGAGGCCCTGTATACTGATTTTCAGCCAAATCAAAAGACCCCGCCGTTTCCCGTTTAAATGTTAATTGGTCGTTAACTCGTTAACGGTGCAAAATACCACCCCAAAGAGGTACCTTTTCGGAATCAGCGCATCGAGGAGACCCTGTACACCGATTTTAAGCCAAATCGAAAGACCCCGAAAATTTACTGCTGTAATCGATATATGTTGCTGAAATGTTAACGGATCGTTAACTCGTTAACGATGCATAATACCAACCCAAAGAGGCACATTTTCGAAATCAGCGCATCGAGAAGGCCCTGTATACTGATTTTTAGCCAAATCAAAAGACCCCGCCGTTTCCCGTTAAAATGTTAATTGGTCGTTAACTCGTTAACGGTGCAAAATAGCACCCCAAAGAGGCACATTTTCGGAATCAGCGCATCGAGAAGGCCCTGTACACTGATTTTCAGCCAAATCGAAAGACCCCGCTATTTCCCGTTAAAATGTTAACTGGCCGTTAACTCGTTAACGGTGCAAAGGTACATTTTTGGAATCAGCGCATCGAGGAGGCCCTGTATACCGAATTTTAGTCAAATCGAAAGAAATGTTAACGGTCGAAAGACCCAAATCGAAAGACCCCGCCGTTTCCCGTTAAAATGTTAATTGGTCGTTAACTCGTTAACGGTGCAAAATACCACACCAAACAGGTACATTTTCGGAATCAGCGCATCGAGGAGGCCCTGTATACCGATTTTTAGCCAAATCGAAAGACCCCGCCGTTTCCCGTTAAAATGTTCATTGGTCGTTAACTCGTTAACGGTGCAAAATACCACCCGAAAGAGGTACATTTTCGGAATCAGCGCATCGAGGAGGCCCTGTATACAGATTTTCAGCCAAATCGAAAGACCCAGTCATTTCCCGTTAAAATGTTAATTGGTCGTTAACTCATTAACGGTGCAAAATACCACCCCAAAGAGGTACCTTTTCGGAATAAGCGCATCGAGGAGACCCTGTACACCGATTTTAAGTCAAATCGAAAGACCCTGAAAATTTGCTGCTGAAATCGATCTATGCTGCTGAAATGTTAACGGATCGTTAACTCGTTAACGATGCAAAATACCACCCCAAAGAGGTACATTTTCGGAATCAGCGCATCGAGGAGGCCCTGTATACCGATTTTTAGCCAAATCGAAAGACCCCGCCGTTTCCCGTTAAAATGTTAATTGGTCGTTAACTCGTTAACGGTGCAAAATACCACCCCAAAGAGGTACATTTTCGGAATCAGCGCATCAAGGAGGCCCTGTATACCGATTTTCAGCCAAATCGAAAGACCCCGCCGTTTCCCGTTAAAATGTTAATTGGTCGTTAACTCGTTAACGGTGCAAAATACCACCCCAAAGAGATACATTTTCGGAATCAGCGCATCGAGGAGGCCCTGTATACCGATTTTCAGCCAAATCGAAAGACCCCGAAATATGCTGCTGTGAGGCTGATATTTCATGCTGCTGAATTGACAGAGCAACGAATATCAGCCTCACAGCAGCATATTTCGGGGTCTTTCGATTTGGCTGAAAATCGGTATACAGGGCCTCCTCGATGCGCTGATTCCGAAAATGTACCTCTTTGGGGTGGTATTTTGCACCGTTAACGAGTTAACGGCCAGTTAACATTTTAACGGGAAACAGCGGGGTCTTTCGATTTGGCTGAAAATCAGTATACAGGGCCTCCTCGATGCGCTGATTCCGAAAATGTACCTCTTTGGGGTGGTATTTTGCACCGTTAACGAGATAACGGCCATTTAACATTTTAACGGGAAACGGCGGGGTCTTTCGATTTGGCTGAAAATCGGTATACAGGGCCTCCTCGATGCGCTGATTCCGAAAATGTACCTCTTTGGGGTGGTATTTTGCACCCTTAACGAGTTAACGGCCAATTAACATTTTAACGGGAAACGGCGGGGTCTTTCGATTTGGCTAAAAAATCGGTATACAGGGCCTCCTTGATGCGCTGATTCCGAAAATGCACCTCTTTGGGGTGGTATTCTGCACCGTTAACGAGTTAACAGCCAGTTAACATTTTAATGGGAAACAGCGGGGTCTTTCGATTTGGCTGAAAATCAGTATACAGGGCCTTCTCGATGTGCTGATTTCGAAAATGTGCCTCTTTGAGGTGGTATTTTGCATCGTTAACGAGTTAACAATCCGTTAACATTTCAGCAGCATATATCGATTTCAGCAGCAAATTTTCGGGGTCTTTCGATTTTGCTTAAAATCGGTGTACAGGGTCTTCTCGATGCGCTGATTCCGAAAATGTACCTCTTTGGGGTGGTATTTTGCACCGTTAACGAGTTAACGACCAATTAACATTTTAACGGGAAACGGCGGGGTCTTTTGATTTGGCTGAAAATCGGTATACAGGGCCTGCTCGTTGCGCTGATTCCGAAAATGTACCTCTTTGAGGTGGTATTTTGCACCGTTAATGAGTTAACGACCAATTAACATTTTAACGGGAAACGGCGGGGTCTTTCGATTTGGCTAAAAATCGGTATACAGGGCCTCCTTGATGCGCTTATTCCGAAAATATACCTCTTTGGGGTGGTATTTCGCACCGTTAACGAGTTAACGACCAATTAACATTTTAACGGGAAACAGCGGGGTCTTTCGATTTGGCTGAAAATCGGTATACAGGGCCTCCTCGATGCGTTGATTCCGAAAATGTACCTCTTTGGGGTGGTATTTTGCACCGTTAACGAGTTAACGACGCATCGAGGAGGCACTGTATACCGATTTTCAGCCAAATCGAAAGGCCCCGAAAATTTGCTGCTGAAATCGATATATACTGCTGAAATGTTAACGGTTCGTTAACTCGTTAACGAAGCAAAATACCACCTCAAAGAGGCACATTTTCGAAATCAGCGCATCGAGGAGGCCCTGTATACCGATTTTCAGCGAAATCGAAAGACCCCGCCGTTTCCCGTTTAAATGTTATTTGGTCGTTAACTCGTTAACGGTGCAAAATACCACCCTAAAGAGGTACATTTTCGTAATCAGCGCATCGAGGAGGCCCAGTATACTGATTTTCAGCCAAATCGAAAGACCCCGCCGTTTCCCGTTAAAATGTTTATTGGCCGTGCTATGTTTATTATATGTTTATTTTGCACTCGTTAACGGTGCAAAATACCACCCAAAGAGGCACATTTTCGGAATCAGCGCATCGAGGAGGCCCTGTATACCGATTTTCAGCCAAATCGAAAGACCCCGCCGTTTCCCGTTAAAATGTTAAATGGCCGTTAACTCGTTAACGGTGCAAAATACCACCCCAAAGAGGTACATTTTCGGAATCAGCGCATCAAGGAGGCCCTGTATACCGATTTTCAGCCAAATCGATAGACCCCGCCGTTTCCCGTTAAAAAGTTAAATGGCCGTTAACCCTATTAGTGGCAGGCTCCTGGCTACCCCTATTAGTGGCAGGGGGGGGGCTGTTTACGACCCCCCTTGATATCTCGAGATCTAACGGGCCGATTTTCAAAATTCAAACGGCAAATGTCAATAGGGAGGTAGAGGGGGGTAAAAACGGGCAAATTGCAGATACATTTTAGACTGTTTATCACGGCCAGGTTTCTGAACCAATCTTAACGCAACTTTTGCCGATCGATAGAGAATGAGCCAGGAATTCACATGGATCCTAAAAATATGCATTTTCAAAAATCATAGGCGGATACAGATCATTGAGATTGGGGGTACACAAAAAATATAGTAAATAAGGTTTTTGTTGGTACTGTTTCTAAAAAGGGTGGTAATGGTCTTGTTATGTTTTAATTTTCTTATGAGAGAACGACTACAATTGTATTGGTCATGCATAGGCGGTGTCAGGGCACCTATGTTGGGAGGTAAAACATAACCCCCCTTTTTGGACGCCTGGATCCGCCTATTATAGCAAAAACGTGTCAAAAGAGGATGCACAATAACTGTATATGTTATCACATGATACCTTTCATTCACTGTTCGTAAAACTGGTGCAGCATCGTGATCTTCGCCCAAATGACTCGCTTCACAAATAGGACCCCCCAATTCCCAGTGCTCTGGAGCCACCCCTGGTAAAGTCATGAACTTCAAATTTTCAGGGAATGTGCCCAATTTAGTTTTAGGAAAAGTCAGAAAATTTCAGCATCGTAGCTTCAGCGATTTCGGAGATATTCTCGAAAAACCTGAGGGGTGGATGAAAACAACCCCCCCCCCTGCCACTAATAGGGTTAACTCGGTAACGGTGCAAAATACCACCCCAAAGAGGTACATTTTCGGAATCAGCGCATCGAGGAGGCACTGTATACCGATTTTCAGCCAAATCGAAAGACCCCGCCGTTTCCCGTTAAAATGTTAAATGGCCGTTAACTCGTTAACGATGCAAAATACCACCCCAAAGAGGTGCATTTTCGGAATCAGCGCATCAAGGAGGCCCTGTATACCGATTTTCAGCCAAATCGATAGACCCCGCCGTTTCCCGTTAAAATGTTAAATGGCCGTTAACTCGTTAACGGTGCAAAATACCACCCCAAAGAGGTACATTTTCGGAATCAGCGCATCGAGGAGGCACTGTATACCGATTTTCAGCCAAATCGAAAGACCCCGAAAATTTGCTGCTGATATCGATATATGCTGCTGAAATGTTAACGGTTCGTTAACTCGTTACCGGTGCAAAATACCACCCCAAAGAGGCACATTTTCGAAATCAGCGCATCGAGGAGGCCCTGTATACCGATTTTCAGCGAAATCGAAAGACCCCGCCGTTTCCCGTTAAAATGTTATTTGGTCGTTAACTCGTTAACGGTGCAAAATACCACCCTAAAGAGGTACATTTTCGGAATGAGCGCATCAAGGAGGCCCTGTACACCGATTTTCAGCCAAATCGAAAGACCCCGCCGTTTCCCGTTAAAATGTTAAATGGCCGTTAACTCGTTAACGGTGCAAAATACCACCCCAAAGAGGTACATTTTCGGAATCAGCGCATCGAGGAGGCCCCGTATACCGATTTTCAGCCAAATCGATAGACCCCGCCGTTTCCCGTTAAAATGTTAAATGGCCGTTAACTCGTTAACGGTGCAAAATACCACCCCCAAAGAGGTACATTTTCGGAATCAACGCATCGAGGAGGCCCTGTATACCGATTTTCAGCCAAATCGAAAGACCCCGCCGTTTCCCGTAAAAATGTTAAATGGCCGTTAACTCGTTAACGGTGCAAAATACCACCCCAAAGAGGTACATTTTCGGAATCAGCGCATCGAGGAGGCCCTGTATACCGATTTTCAGCCAAATCGAAAGACCCCGCTGTTTCCCGTTAAAATGTTAACTGGCCGTTAACTCGTTAACGGTCCAAAATACCACTCCAAAGAGGTACATTTTCGGAATCAGCGCATCGAGGAGGCCCTGTATACCGATTTTCAGCCAAATCGAAAGACCCCGCCGTTTCCCTAAATGGCCGTTAACTCGTTAACGGTGCAAAATACCACCCCAAAGAGGTACATTTTCGGAATCAGCGCATCGAGGAGGCCCTGTATACCGATTTTCAAATCGAAAGACCCCAAAAATTTGCTGCTGAAATCGATATATGCTGCCGAAATGTTAACGGTTCGTTAACTCGTTAACGGTGCAAAATACCACCCAAAAGAGGCATATTTTCGAAATCAGCGCATCGAGGAGGCCCTGTATACCGATTTTCAGCGAAATCGAAAGACCCCGCCGTTTCCCGTTAAAATGTTATTTGGTCGTTAACTCGTTAACGGTGCAAAATACCACCCTAAAGAGGTACATTTTCGGAATGAGCGCATCGAGGAGGCCCTGTATACCGATTTTCAGCCAAATCAAAAGATCCCGCCGTTTCCCGTTAAAATGTTAAATGGCCGTTAACTCGTTAACGGTGTAAAATACCACCCCAAAGAGGTACATTTTCGGAATCAGCGCATCGAGGAGGCCCTGTATACCGATTTTCAGCCAAATCGATAGACCCCGCCGTTTCCCGTTAAAATGTTAAATGGCCGTTAATTCGTTAACGGTGCAAAATACCACCCCAAAGAGGTGCATTTTCGGAATCAGCGCATCGAGGAGGCACTGTATACCGATTTTCAGCCAAATCGAAAGACCCCGCCGTTTCCCGTTAAAATGTTAAATGGCCGTTAACTCGTTAACGGTGCAAAATACCACCCCAAAGAGGTACATTTTCGGAATCAGCGCATCGAGGAGGCCCTGTATACCGATTTTCAGCCAAATCGAAAGACCCCGCTGTTTCCCGTTAAAATGTTAACTGGCCGTTAACTCGTTAACGGTGCAAAATACCACCCCAAAGAGGTACATTTTCGGAATCAGCGCATCGAGGAGGCCCTGTATACCGATTTTCAGCCAAATCGAAAGACCCCGCCGTTTCCCGTTAAAATGTTAAAGGAAATAGTTCACTTTTAACATGGGGTTTTGAGCTGGAATAGCAGTTTCGTAGCTTGAGCTGAGACTAGCACAAATCAGGAGCTTTTACGGCTCAACGATCACCCTAGACGAAGAAATTCCATTTCTCGTTCCGAAAAGAGTGCCTTGTAGAGGAATGCGTGCCTTGCACAGGAATGCAGCCACGTCATCGTCAGCCAATCAGCGTGCTGCTTACAGCCAATGCAGTATTCGTAGGTTTGAGCTACGCAATATGATTGGTCAATGCGTAATAAGCTTCCGCGTCAAACATTATTTTACATAGAATATAGTTCGCCCTATATTAAAATAAAGAAAATAATTGTTTTTACAAAAAGGTTTTATTTTATTTCATGATTATTTTGAGCATAAAAAATCATAAATCAATAGCAAAATACTGATTTCAGGAAAGTGGACTGTTTCCTTTAAATGGCCGTTAACTCGTTAACGGTGCAAAATACCACCCCAAAGAGGTACATTTTCGGAATCAGCGCATCGAGGAGGCCCTGTATACCGATTTTCAGCCAAATCGAAAGACCCCGAAATATGCTGCTGTGAGGCTGATATTCGTTGCTGCTGAATTGATAGACGTAAATCTCATTTATAAACAATTCACATTTGTATTACGTGCGGCGGCCAGGCTCAGAAGCATATTTACGTCTGGACAACGAGTTGCGGGGAAAAGTGCTGATTTTGTCGCAGTTTTAGGAGCCGGTGATTAGGCTGGATTTTTAGGTTACTTTTTCGTTCCGGTTCCTGTATTTCATAGTGTTTAGCTTTTTAATATTTTAGTTCTCTCAGAAAAATATTACTTGCCTAATAGATTTGGTTTAATTGTCTCATTTTTATAAGCCGACCGCTAGAGTCATA
The DNA here is from genome assembly GCF_019059575.1 of Amphibalanus amphitrite. Taxonomy (NCBI): domain Eukaryota; kingdom Metazoa; phylum Arthropoda; class Thecostraca; order Balanomorpha; family Balanidae; genus Amphibalanus; species Amphibalanus amphitrite. The sequence goes on from NW_024881716.1 coordinate 171,193, forward strand.
AAACAATACATCAGCACTACAATTATTGTAAACAAACAAATGGCGCACCGCTTGGCTCTGTTCCAAAAGGCCTTTTTCAAGTTCATCTGGTGTTTTCGTACTCGTGTACGTCGTTTTGTTGGAAGTTTCGGATCCCTTGTGATTGAATTATATCATATTAAAGAAACATGTTGACTGAAAACAATTCCAAGTATCCAGGAGGCTAAGGCTCCAGAGTCCTGACTCCTGAGCCCTGAGCAATATCAAGTTGAATTTAGGAAATGTTGGTTGATAAACGCAAGTTGGTCTGGCTCACTTATCAGCAAGAAAAAGTAAAATTAAAAGATTGGTTAAAAACAAGCTATACTATTGCAGGAGATCAATACTGATGAGCACGCTGAGCAATATCAAGCCAGAAAATGCTGGCTGATGAACGCATATTGATGCATTGGTGTGAATATTGAATTATAACATACAACAGCAAGATTAATTTGTGTTAACTATCAAGTGAAAAAATCTAGAATGAATGAACTCGGGCAGCTTTACTTTGCAGAATGGTAATGTCGTAATGTGCATTACTCAGTGTCTGGCAAATGAAACACACAATCATTCCATTGCTACTGGAGGAGACAGCTTGCCGCTTGGATCACTAAATCAGCTTAATGTTTGATTTGATGTTCATCATTACTTTGCATTTCTTGAAAAAAAGGATTTAAGAAGAATTGTCAAAGTGACAAATACAATCCATGCAACGATGTGATTGTATGATGTGTTCATAGTCATGAGTGATTATTGGTCCAATATACAATAGCAAAGCTGTCAGCATTTCTTTCTGTGGATGGCCAGAAATGACTCAGAACTTAGAAGTATTAGTTTTTTTTACAGGGCTGGGATAAAAAGTACTGAGGGTAATCTTCCAGCAAGGAACTTTATAGTTTATTTTGACTTGGTATGAGATGTAGGCACAAGTAGGTAGGTACTTAGTCATATAGCTAGTAGTTGTGTAGAAATAGTATGCAGTGCTCTAGCGAGGAACATCTTGATATATGTAGTTAGGATTTTGTTTTGTTAGGATTTTGTTAGGATTGTTTCATGTGGCTTGAGAATGAACTGTTGTTCGAAAATTTGCCAAACAATAGAATATTTACTTTTTATTGAATTTCCAATTAATTATCGAGGAAAAGGTCATTTAAAATCCTAACTACATATAGTAGTTGTGTAGGTTAGTTGGGTGCTCTTAGATTAGGTTGTTAGTTTTTAAATTGCCTAGTGTCCATAAAAATGTGACCTGAGGGCTGAGCATACCTGACTAACCTGACCTAACCTCAATCATCATTCATCACACATATTTGCAACCTACCCAAGACCTGCATAGCAGTAGTATTCAGTTATAGGTAGGTACTTACTCACCCTAGCTCCATCTCATCTGCTAACCTTCAACTTGCCAACAGTTAGCTCACCTTGCCAAGCCGCATCCAACTATCCAGGGAAACAGTCGAATGAGGAACTGGCTCATTGGGTGGCATGGTGAGAGTCTGTGCATTTAAAGTGTCTCTTCTCTGAAGCTGCTCAGCACAACAGTGTATGCCATATGTTAGATGCTCAGAAAAATGTGGGAAATGATAACTAGGCTACTTTAGTGCTTTGTTCATGCTCAAGACATCAACAAGTACAAATCCTGTGGGGTAAAGCTATGAGCTGGGTGAGTAATGAGTATGTCAGGTGAGTGTGCTGTTGGACTGTAGTAAATATACAAACAAACACAGGGTCACAGATATATTCAATCTCCCACAAAAACATACAACAAAAACGCCCATAGCCTCACTCCGAGCACACAACAAATAGCTAAGCCTTGCAGTCACAAAAACGCTTTGATTTACAGGATAGGTATACAATATATCCTCTGTCCTTGGGGATCTTCCTGCCAAGTTGAAGTAAGATGACTGAACTTCAGGATTGATCAACCTTTTCTTCTTAGCCACAGCTTATATACGAGAAAGACTAAATGCTTGGTTGATTAACTGCCTTGAAAATTTTATGATCCATCTTCAATTCTGACATGAAGGCACAAAGAAAATAGTTCCCTTTCCTCTTGGAATACACAAAACAAAATATGTAATATTTAATAACTTCTTAGTGGATGGACAAGAGCAATTATCATAGCTTCCCCTCAAGTTAACCTCTGGCACTGATGAACTACACTGACACCTCTGATCCAAGATAAACTTGAAATGTGTAAATCTGTCTAGTCAATCATGCAACGGATTGGGATGGAACTTGAGGTCAATATATTTTGCGATATACAACGTTACTTTGGGACGACGGTGAAAACAGAGGGCTGTTCACGGACCCTGTGTGCGGTCGGACCGCACACAGCCTCCAAGCTACGCCCACTGCGTCCCTACGTCAGCCTTGCGTCACCGCACACAGCGACCGCTGTGGCCGGTCGGGACTGGCCACAGCGGACCGTCCACCGCACGCAGCCGTGACGTCAGAGCCGCCTACCCATCCCCTACCCCCACGCCTGCTGGACGTACCGCACACACCGCACGCAGCAGTGTGCGGTGCCCGTGAACACCCCTCAGGGCGCCTGGGGCGATTTGATCAAGGTTCGTGAAATTCACACGTGACGTTTAGCCTGTAGAAAGCCCACAGAGGGGGAGAAGCTCCAAATGTCACGTGACTAATATGCCCTCCGGCGCCCTGTTTTCACCGGCGTCCTTACTTTGGAACCTTTTTGCATGTTTGCTTCATATTTTGTAACAAACGCGCAAGAACTGCAATATTACAGCACTATATGCTTCTGGACAAAATGCAATGGTAGTGAAAACTTAGCGCTGATGGTATTCATTCTTGGCCAAACGTAATCACAAAATGTTTTGTAGTAACTATTAAATTCCAGCCAAAAACAGTGCACGGGTTCAAAAAGAATCATTCCAATGGCGGTCCATTCTTGCGGTCCTGAAATCGCCACTATTTCCGGCCTCTCCAACGCAACTCGTTGTCCAGACGTAAATATGCGGCTCAGAAACCACCATTTATCCTGGTCGCAACCCCAGCAGCTTTACGTCCATCAATTGAGCAGCAGTTTGATATTCGCGAATATCAAACTAAAAATTCGATATTCGGACGGGGAACGCAATAACTCAAGAACCAGTGAACCGATTTTGATGAAAAGACCCTCATTCGATTCCTCGTTCCTCATTGCAGGTTGACAGCGATTTTCAGGTCACTAGGTCATGACCTTCAAGGTCAAGGTCAAGGTCAAAGGACGGGGAACGCTCTACAGCCTAAAGTTACCGTCCGATTGGCTTGTAAATGGTCTCAATCGATTCCCTGACCCCGATTCCAGGTTGACAGCGATTTCCAGGTCACTAGGTCATGACCTTCAAGGTCAAGGTCAAGGTCAAAGGACGGGGAACGCTCTACAGCCTAAAGTTACCGTCCGATTGGCTTGTAAATGGTCTCAATCGATTCCTTGACCCCGATTCCAGGTTGACAGCGATTTCCAGGTCACTAGGTCATGACCTTCAAGGTCAAGGTCAAGGTCAAAGGACGGGGAACGCTCTACAGCCTAAAGTTACCGTCCGATTGGCTTGTAAATGGTCTTAATCGATTCCTTGACCCCGATCTCAGGTTGACAGCGATTTTCAGGTCACTAGGTCATGACCTTCAAGGTCAAGGTCAAGGTCAAAGGACGGGGAACGCTCTACAGCCTAAAGTTACCGTCCGATTGGCTTGTAAATGGTCTCAATCGATTCCCTGACCCCGATTCCAGGTTGACAGCGATTTCCAGGTCACTAGGTCATGACCTTCAAGGTCAGGGTCAAGGTCAAAGGACGGGGAACGCTCTACAGCCTAAAGTTACCGTCCGATTGGCTTGTAAATGGTCTCAATCGATTCCTTGACCCCGATTCCAGGTTGACAGCGATTTCCAGGTCACTAGGTCATGACCTTCAAGGTCAAGGTCAAGGTCAAAGGACGGGGAACGCTCTACAGCCTAAAGTTACCGTCCGATTGGCTTGTAAATGGTCTCAATCGATTCCTTGACCCCGATTCCAGGTTGACAGCGATTATCAGGTCACTAGGTCATGACCTTCAAGGTCAAGGTCAAGGTCAAAGGACGGGGAACGCTCTAGAGCCTAAAGTTACCGTCCGATTGGCTTGTAAATGGTCTCAATCGATTCCCTGACCCCGATTCCAGGTTGACAGCGATTTCCAGGTCACTAGGTCATGACCTTCAAGGTCAAGGTCAAGGTCAAAGGACGGGGAACGCTCTACAGCCTAAAGTTACCGTCCGATTGGCTTTTAAATGGTCTCAATCGATTCCTTGACCCCGATTCCAGGTTGACAGCGATTTCCAGGTCACTAGGTCATGACCTTCAGAGTCAAGGTCAAGGTCAAAGGACGGGGAACGCTCTACAGCCTAAAGTTACCGTCCGATTGGCTTGTAAATGGTCTCAATCGATTCCTTGACCCCGATTCCAGGTTGACAGCGATTTTCAGGTCACTAGGTCATGACCTTCAAGGTCAAGGTCAAGGTCAAAGGACGGGGAACGCTCTACAGCCTAAAGTTACCGTCCGATTGGCTTGTAAATGGTCTCAATCGATTCCTTGACCCCGATCCCAGGTTGACAGCGATTTCCAGGTCACTAGGTCATGACCTTCAAGGTCAAGGTCAAGGTCAAAGGACGGGGAACGCTCTACAGCCTAAAGTTACCGTCCGATTGGCTTGTAAATGGTCTCAATCGATTCCTTGACCCCGATTCCAGGTTGACAGCGATTTCCAGGTCACTAGGTCATGACCTTCAAGGTCAAGGTCAAGGTCAAATGACGGGGAACGCTCTACAGCCTAAAGTTACCGTCCGATTGGCTTGTAAATGGTCTCAATCGATTCCTTGACCCCGATTCCAGGTTGACAGCGATTTCCAGGTCACTAGGTCATGACCTTCAAGGTCAAGGTCAAGGTTCGCGAATATCAAACTAAAAATTCGATATTCGGACGGGGAACGCAATAACTCAAGAACCAGTGAACCGATTTTGATGAAAAGGCCCTTATTCGATTCCTCGTTCCTTATTGCAGGTTGACAGCGATTTCCAGGTCACTAGGTCATGACCTTCAAGGTCAAGGTCAAGGTCAAAGGACGGGGAACGCTCTACAGCCTAAAGTTACCGTCCGATTAGCTTGTAAGTGGTCTCAATCGATTCCTTGACCCCGATTCAAGGTTGACAGCGATTTCCAGGTCACTAGGTCATGACCTTCAAGGTCAAGGTCAAGGTCAAAGACCATTTACAAGCCAATCGGACGGTAACTTTACGCTGTAGAGCGTTCCCCGTCCTTTGACCTTGACCTTGACCTTGAAGGTCATGACCTAGTGACCTGGAAATCGCTGTCAACCTGGAATCGGGGTCGAGGAATCGATTGAGACCATTTACAATCCAATCGGACGGTAACTTTAGGCTGTAGAGCGTTCCCCGTCCTTTGACCTTGACCTTGACCTTGAAGGTCATGACCTAGTGACCTGAAAATCGCTGTCAACCTGGGATCGGGGTCAAGGAATCGATTGAGACCATTTACAAGCGAATCGGACGGTAACTTTAGGCTGTAGAGCGTTCCCCGTCCTTTGACCTTGACCTTGACCTTGAAGGTCATGACCTAGTGACCTGGAAATCGCTGTCAACCTGGAATCGGGGTCAAGGAATCGATTGAGACCATTTACAAGCCAATCGGACGGTAACTTTAGGCTGTAGAGCGTTCCCCGTCCTTTGACCTTGACCTTGACCTTGAAGGTCATGACCTAGTGACCTGGAAATCGCTGTCAACCTGGAATCGGGGTCAGGGAATCGATTGAGACCATTTACAAGCCAATCGGACGGTAACTTTAGGCTGTAGAGCGTTCCCCGTCCTTTGACCTTGACCTTGACCTTGAAGGTCATGACCTAGTGACCTGAAAATCGCTGTCAACCTGCAATGAGGAACGAGGAATCGAATGAGGGTCTTTTCATCAAAATCGGTTCACTGGTTCTTGAGTTATTGCGTTCCCCGTCCGAATATCGAATTTTTAGTTTGATATTCGCGAATATCAAACTGCTGCTCAATTGATGGACGTAGCAGCTTTATAGTGTTCAAGAAATTTCTTCCCTTTACTTGCAGGGTGGGACCAGCGTAGTCCCTATCTCTTAACACTAACAGACTCTGATGACGTCATCAAGCCCATTGACTGCGCGTTATAAAATAAAAGTCTTATATTTCAAAAACGGGTGAAAGGGACCCTCCCACCTTCAAAAAAGTTAATGAATTGGCATGAAAATGATGTCCCTTGGTTCAGAAAGAGCGAAAACGAATATCTACCAAATTTCACCGAAAAATATTCACTGGTTTTCAAGATATTAGGCTTTTACTTTTGTTTACTTTTTGGGATCTCCCCTGTTACTAGCGACTTTATTTGGAAGCAATAATTTGGCAGCCTTAAAGTGCGGCAGACGTTGCGCGCAAAGCAGCCTATACCACCACGTGTTAACGATGGTTTTAGTCTAAGATTTAAAAATCGTTAGATCTCCGCTGACGTCACAAATTCTAAGGGGGCATTCCAATGCATTAGCCCCTTAGAATCTGAAAACTGCAAGTTTGAAATTCCATATCTTCGAATTAAAGCATTTTTCGATGTTGCGAGCGCCCAAACCGGTATTTCAGTTGGGCAAACTACGGGGAGGTAATCAAGAACTTGATTAATCAAGTTCATGATTATGACGTCACGAAAACGGGGCGTGGCATGACCATATAAGGAGTTGTAATCAAGATTTTGATTACTTTTCGTGCACCGAACTATTCAAGTGTTTCGTTTCGATTGTTATAATGTCCATTTCGACACGATTTTTTACCAGGTGAAACGCAATATTCTATTCTCCCGAAATGATATGGACCGGTAGCAGTGGGATATGGACTTTAGCTCATATGGCGAAAGATAAACTGCTAGCCTAACTTTTTCAGAAAAGTGATATTTTTTAAAGCCCTTTTTAGGCGGATATTATTCTTTTATCCACATTTTTACGTTTCCAATTTAAAAATAAATAATTGAACATTCATTTTACACACGTCTTAAATTGGTCGTAATAAACATTTCTTCCAAAAGGCGCCGACGCCTGTTTGCACGCCGCCATTTGCCGTGTTGTCGGTGTGTGGGTGAGGCTGGAAATTAGCGCCGAATTATTGGTAATTTGGTTCTTATAGGTAAAATTAGCATTTTTTTAAATAATTTAGATCATGTTTGTATATTTGAATAGCCTCAACGTTCATGTGCGTCGGTATAAATGTTGAAATATCGCGATAGAATTTATGATGATTTTGTAGGCTATCATGGCGCATGCTTTCCGCGGTATAATATTTTAATTATTTACAAAATGTATTGCTATTTACAAGGTTATAGTTTATCTTAAAGTAAATAATAGGCATAGTTTGTTGTTTGGGGCAATTGTTGATTAGGGAGGCACATTGAACTGCCCACAGTAGCTAGAAATGTTGTGGCCTGGCAGGTTGTGCAAAAGTTTGTAGTGTGGCCATATTATTTATTCTTGTCAATTATCTGTGCAAGCAGGTACCAATAGGATATATCTTTTAGTTTTCAATAAAAAGTTAAACTTCGGCTTATGCTAGGTTATTCATACTTGCATTCTAAGTGGCTTTGTCATGGATTCATAGAACAATAATAGAAGTGGTGACTGCAAATGTGTCTGTTTTTCCACAGCTCATCAAAGCACCACCTCCTCGCTGTAGCGGTGGGCGTCACCACAGTATTGTTCAGGAAGCTTGTGATAATGGTACCTACGGTCCTACCTTGAGGAATTTTCAATCAAAAAATGATATGATTAACTTCTTTGGAATTAAGCGGACTAACTGCAGCTACATTTGTATTATGTGCAGCGCTCATGCAAGACAGCAGGCCAGGATGCAGGGACACACAGCTGCAGGTATGTATAAATTGCTTTTGCAATAGATGGTTGTAGTGTTTTGTTTTGTCGCTGGTGCGTCACATTCAGTTTGGTGTGTCACGTTGAGTTTGGTGCGTCACGTTCAGACACTACAATGATCCAGTCCAGTGTACATGTTGCACACTCGAGCTGGGCATGCTGAAAATAATTCGCTGGAGCTCCTTCAGTGTGATCTCATGAAGTTGCCTGGCACAACTTTGCGAGCTCACATGACTCATCCCCAGTTTTGTCCTGACACAGGCCAATCTAATCCTTTTTCAAGATACAGGCATTGTCTATTCTAATGTTTTCAAAACAATTCATTCTAATCTAAATGCAGAAACTTCTTTACTGATACATGTGTAATTTGTACCTACATTTTCCAGACTGCTGAGTCTGAGGCATTATACATTATTTTCACATCATGTGCCGAAATGTAGCATCAGTGCCCTGCGCCAACACATCAGGTCCATGTCTTGTCTTGTTTGTCTTGTTACATCTGTCTACCTCTCCTCCATCATTTCTTCCTTCCATCTTTCCTTGCTTCCTTCCTCACTCCCTCCTTCCCCTCCCCTCCCCTCCCCCTTCCCCTCCCCCCTCCCCTCCCCTCCTCCCTCCCCTCCCCTCCTCTCCTCTCCTCTCCTCTCTCTCTCCTCTCTCTCTCCCTCCTTTACTCTTTCCCTCCTTCTCTCCTATTCTTTCTCCTCCATTTTCTCCCACGCAATGTTAAGTGTACCTATAATTTGGTTATGAACATTTTGCAGGGGACCAGCTGGGAGAACCTGCAGCGCATTCTCCAAGAGACGACGGAAGCCAACGGAGGCCCGCAAAACTTTCCATCCCATAATCGTGAATGGAGAGCTGGGCGGGGAAGACGCGGTATTCGTCGAGGCCCAGGAGGTGGTATCGGCGCCACCAGACCAAGCATTCCTGCTGTGGCAGGCCGCCTTTTGGATTTTTAACATCAAAACTCCTAAAAACATGGTCAATCTGAATTGGTTTCTGAGAACCAAAGTGTTTGGTGGAGTGAAGGCCGATGTGCCGCCATCAGCGGCGGCCATCGCGACCGTGAAGCAAGTGGAGTGAGATCCCCGTAGAGCATGCCGCGGCGGGGTGTCGGAAGCTTTTGCCAATTCTTTGAGCCTTCCATCGGCGCGGACTATAAATACACATTTCAATACACATTTCTTGAAATATATCTTTGATCTGTGCTTGGTTACACGGGCTTAGGGTTGTAACGCTATTCGTCCAATATATGTGGTCGTATGCAGATTATCATTTGAGCTGACTTATGGTCAGGCCGCTTATCGCGGACAGCGGTGTTCTTGCTCGGGGTGGTCTTTTTCAGATCCGTGTTCGGCAATGTGAGCGAGCAAGCGCGAGAAGAGGTGTGCTCGTGCACAAGTCCACATGTGTGTGCCACATCCCTATTCCCTAACTTGTCTAAAGCTTACAGCTATTAAGTCTCTAGCCACCCACCAAAACTGAAAAACAATCGGTGACGCCGTTCCGGAGATACAGAAATGATGTGCGCGTGTGCAAACATATCCTATCCCCGATTTGTCCAAAACTTATAGCTAATAGGCTTCTAGCCACACAAAAATTTGAACAGGCTCGGTCAAGTCATTCATGAGAAACATTAACTGCAACATAAATTCCATCCCACCAAAACTGATTGATTTTGTCAATAATATACACGATTATCATTGTATCTTTTAATTAGTTGCATTGTTCAACGCTCGCCAGTAGCACGATCAGCGCGATCAAAATCGTGATTAGCCAGCTGAATGCGAAATCAAGATCATGATTAGCCAGCTGGCTGCATAATCAAGAAGTTGATCATCGGACTCCCGGGACGACGCCTCGTAATCAAGTTGTTGATTACGTTTTGGTTGCAATCTACCGCCTCACGATTTTCAACTTGAATCATTCAAACATTACACTTGTAGAGTGACTTCTTCTCTATCGGTCTTACAATTTTCGTGCATCTCCGTAGACCCTGAATCGAGATTCAGCCGTTTTCGTGACGGGCTGCAGACATGACCAAATATGGGCATAAAATAATCATGAACTTGATTAATCAAGTTCTTGATTACCTCCCCGTAGTTTGCCCAACTGATTTGCAGGCCATGGCCACCAATTTGGCTATCTCAACTCAAAACTAATGTTAAGGTGGGAGGGTCCCTTGAATATTTTTCGGTGAAATTTGGTAGATGTTCATTTTCGCTCTTTCTGATTCACGGTACATCACTTTTATGCCAATTCATTAACTTTTTTAAGGTGGGAGGGTCCCTTTAAGGTGGGATGGTCACTTTAAATTGCAAATAATAAAACATTTTTTATCTCGTTTCTGTCCCAATTATTGATGTTTATTCCTGAAATTCAATAGGCTGTTTGTTGGCTGTTCGAGTTATGAGAGTGTGTATCAAGGGCCAATCAAGTCAGCCTAAAGCAGTGCTGAGTGGTGTCCCACAGGGATCTGTTCTTGGACCCATCCTTTTTCTTATTTATATTAACAGCATTGCATCCCAGCTAAAGAGCAACTACAAACTGTTTGCCGACGATTTAAAAATCTATTCTTGTACAGACTCCAATGGTCGATCAGATGTAAATGTTCTTGCATGCCAAGACGTACAGGAAGACATTAACATTCTTCATGCAACAGCCTTGTCTTGGGGTCTTAACTTTAATGCAGATAAGTGTGTAGCACTCCGTTTTGCTAGATCTTCTGCAGGACTGGACCAACCCTCATACTTTCTAGATGGAAAACGGATACCAGTAGAAGTAAAGGCAAAGGACTTGGGTGTTCTTGTCGATGTCAAGCTTAAATTTCACGATCATATACAGGCTACCGTCCATAAGGCAGGGGGGCTGGCTGAAAGTCTTTTAAAATCCACAGTTTGTCGATCCGCTAACTTTATGCTTTTTCTATTTTTGTCTCATATCCGACCGATTCTTGAATATGCGTCATGCTTGTGGAACACTGGGTATGTGCAAGATCTTCGTGCGCTTGAAGGAGTCCAACGAAGGTGGACAAAACATATTGACGGCATGGCGGGCCTTGACTATGGAACACGCCTAAAAAAGTTGGAACTATATTCAGTGTATGGTAGGCTTCTGCGGGCTGACCTGATCCTGTATTGGAAAATATTTAATGCTCAGTCCTGCATCCACCCCAATGACTTATTTCACACACCTCCATGCTCTAGAACCAGGGGCCATCGTCATAAGATACATATTCCCTCCACCGTCACTGATACCCGGAAGCGATTTTTCTCTGTCCGATGTATTCCGCTATGGAACTCTTTACCACCAGATGCCGTTTGCGCACCCAATCTCAGAGCGTTCAAGCGTGCAATAAACACTCATTTGCAAAATGAACTCTATAAGTTCATAGAATAGGTATGCACTGTATTATCCGTGTATTATCTCACAGCGCTCAAACGTGCAGTAGACTATCACAGAATGAACTCTATGAACATGGAAATAGGTGTACACTGTATTATCTTATATATACTTATCGGAAATTCTTATTGATTCTAGCAAAACTTGTTAGCACTGTGTAACCTGTTAGGCGCATGATTCCAGTCAAGTCTTGCATGACATTACCATATGACTGGCTTAATTTTTGGCTGGCGCGTCTTATATGTGTAGGGTTCTGTCTATCCTCTAGCCTATCCTTCCGTGCCTACTTACAGACTTGATGGAACCCAATGAGGTAAGAGAATGAGGTAAGAGAATGTTTCACCATGAGCTGGGACCATTTTCAACATGTTTTGCCTCTCAATGTAAGGTTTATGCTGATAATCTTGTTTTCTATGAATTTATGTTTCTAAAAGATAAAAACTGTAGCCTGAATTGATGCATTGATGATTGTGGGTAATTCATGTGACATGCCTAATTAGTTGCTAAGGTGAAGCAGTGCTTAAGTTGTGAATGACAACAATGAATAAAGTATAAACCCACTGCTGAGTGCTGGCCGCCCCACATTGCCAGCGCCCGGTTCACCGGTGGTAATTTTAGTAGATATATAAATGCAGTGCAGATAGATAGCAGCATGCTTCTCCATGGACTAATTGTAATGTGGCTTTCTTGCCTGTTGCCAGCTTGCTTTATGTATTATGTAGGAAAGCAGCAGTGTCCCAAGATGTATTTTTGCTTGGGTGTCAGACTTCAGAGGGAAAAATTATTTACCGAAAAGGAGATGGGAGTGAAAATTGCGGGTTAGGTAGGGCCCATTGAAGGTGGAAAAAATGATCAAAAGCATGAGCTTATATACAAATGTGGTAGATTGTTGGATGAAAAAGACCATCCGTGCACATGCTTTGTTTCAGTAAAGCCACAAGTGAAAAAAAGTTTTAAAAAGTGGGGGTGAGAGTGGATAATTTTTTCCACTTGGATGTCGTTTCCCACCTAAATCAACATAGTTTGGGAACAAAGTTTGGGAAAGCAGACCAGGGAGCATAGGGCTTCTGGACTGAAAATTTGGTAAATGTCTAGATGAAGTGTGGTGAAGATAAAAACATAATTTAATCTGACCTAACCTTACTTACTGAACTACAACATTGAACCTTCCAGCCTATAACCTACAAACTCACAACCAACCTACAGCCCACCAACCTAAAACCTAGTCTAAAACCTACACCCTACAACCTACCAAACTGACCATACTTCATCTATACATATACCAAAGATTCTCTGCTGCCAAGTTAGGAGACAGATGCTATTTACAATAGAGATCTGATTGTGTCCTTGGGTAGGGGCATACTTTTCCAAAAAATGATTCTGACCATATTGAGATGAGATTCTTCTGCTGGAAACAGTCGCAATGCAGTTAAGCACAAACCACATAGTGGCTAGTGCAGTCAAGAGAAGTTTTGGGTAGATTTGACAGTTATGCCAGCCTCTATCTTGCACTAGAGCTGCTGGAATTCACAAAATAAATTCATGAAAGGAAAGAATACACCATCATTGGCTGGAAGTGTAACAACACCTGAGTACTTTTCCCATGTTTTACACAAAATCATAAGACACTGGCAGTGGCACCTGTACCTCTGACAAACTTGGTACATCATGCATTGCTTGCGTTTCAGCACAGCCAGGCACTGCATAATAGTGCAGCACAAAAATAGTACCACCTTTTATGTTTCTTTTAGGTTAGGTTTCATAAGCGATGCTAGGTTAGAGCTATGCAAAGTAAGGATAGGTGATGTTGGGTTAGGCTGGGTAAGGTTTGGTAAGTTTTTGTTAGTTCAGACTATAATTGAAAATACCATATCGTAATCATCTGTGATGCTATTTGTTCCATGATAGTAGCAATCAGTGGCACATGATCAGTGCTTCTAACCTTCAGTCATTTTTGTAGCATTTTGTAGCAGTTATTATGCCTTTTAGATATTAGAGACTGGTGAGTACTGACTGTTTCAACAATTGTCAAAGTCTATTCATTGTTCCTGTCCTGAGATCATATGGGCTGATTTTTATCCAAAGATGAGTCTGTATCATTAATGGCAATTTTCACCAATTTGACAATAATGAATGAATATCAGTACTGATATGATGGCCAACCCTGCTGGATGCTACTTAGCATCCAGCAAGGTTAGCCATCATAGCCATTCCTGACATTTTGCATGGCATTTTGTCATATGCTTTCCAGTTCACACTTCCCCTGGGCCCTGTTTCATGGCCATTGCCAGCGCGCTGCCAGTGCACGTGTAAAATTGGGTTTCCATGGATACATCCACAAGCCCATCGCTCCAACGCTACCACAAGTGTGACGTCAGCTCATGAAATGCGCTGGCAGTGGCTGTCGGCGCGGCAGTGAAACAGCCCCCTGGCCAGCTGGTTTTCAACTGATTTTCTGACTTTTCAGATAAATCAGGAATAACATTAATTAACAATGCAGTCAGTGCTGAACACCGTCCGGGGGGCCGCCCTGGGCTTCGCAGAGCAGGTCACTCCCCTTCTGACGGTAAGAGATTGCACAAGCAAAAAATAAGTTATGCTTTCATGTACAGATTGTTAGCTGTGTTTTGGTGTTGGCTGATACAGGTGCTTTATCACTGATTTGGCGCACACTGTTCAGCTAATGGTGCTTGCTTAATTCTTCAAAGTCCTGGACGTATTCACATTCATTTAAAATCGCGTGAATAAAGAACATTTCTGGCAAGAAAATCTGGTAAATAAATAGATGTCTGTTGTCCTGTTTTAATGAACCACACTTTGCTTGTTATGTGTGCAGGAGTTGTGTTTCTGGGGGCGGGGTGCTCACCCCTGTTTGTCTGTGTGTACAGGAGTCGTGTTTCTGGAGGGCGGGGGTGCTCATCCCTATTTGTCTGTGTGTACAGGAGTCATGTTTCTGGAGGGTGGGGGTGCTCATCCCTATTTGTCTGTGTGTACAGGAGTCGTGTTTCCGGGAGTGGGGGATGCTCACCCCGGTTTGTCTGTGTGTGTACAGGATTCGTGTTTCCAGGAGTGGGGGATGCTCACCCCTGTTTGTCTGTGTGTACAGGAGTCGTGTTTCCGGGAGTGGGGGATGCTCACCCCTGTTTGTCTCTGTGTGTACAGGAGTCGTGTTTCCGGGAGTGGGGGATGCTCACCCCGGTTTGTCTGTGTGTGTACAGGATTCGTGTTTCCAGGAGTGGGGGATGCTCACCCCTGTTTGTCTGTGTGTACAGGAGTCGTGTTTCCGGGAGTGGGGGATGCTCACCCCTGTTTGTCTGTGTGTGTACAGGAGTCGTGTTTCCGGGAGCGGGGGATGCTCACCCCGGAGGAGTTTGTCGAGTGCGGCGACCAGCTGGTGCACAGTTGTCCCACCTGGGCCTGGGCCGCCGGCGAGAAGAGCCGCGCCAAAACCTACCTGCCCGCAGACAAACAGTTTCTCATCACCCGTAACGTGCCCTGCCACCGGCGCTGCAAACAGGTGGGTGTGAGGGACGGGAGGGCAGGGGCGGCCACCGGTGAATGTCCTGGCGGCAGACTGCTCGGACCATGCCTTTACCAGCCCTAACCGCTGCCTGCACCCCCCCCCCCCTCCCCAGCTGGACCATGACGAGGCCCAGGAGCGCGTTATCGAGCCAGACGACGGCGACGGCGAGGGCTGGGTGGACACGCACCATTTCAGCGGCGGCACGGCCAGTGGCGCCGGCGGCGAGAGCGCCGCCCTGGCCATGGAGGCGCCCGCCGAGCCGCCCCCGCCCCCGCCGCCCCCGCCGCCGGCCGCCGCCGACAGCGACGACGACGACGGCGACGGCGAGGCGTGTGATATGGAGGAGTTTGAGGAGGCCGGCCTGGACGACCCGGTGAGTCCGTCCGGCGCGGTGGGGCACCGGCCACGGCATTGGTGAACCGCTGCCCGAGCTGTCCTGTGCCTGATACCAACAGAGGTGGCCGCTGTTAGGTGCTGGATACTTTCGAAGTTCATGCCTGACAAGTGATGGCAGTCGTTTGTGCTTCATTCTTCGATGCGATAGTGGATTTCTCTGCATGAAATTTAGCTGGGATTTGCCCGTAGCCTCGAAATCCTTACGTGGTGTTCACACATACGGCTTAATGGAGGGTAGATTGTCATTTATCATCAGCTCAAACAGCCCTTTTGTATATACCATTACAAGTTTTTTAACCTCAAATATTGATGATTGGTAAAATCTGACTGTAATTTTTTTCACATGTCGGCTGTAGTTGGATTGTGTTGCCCCGTTCGGGCCCGGCGGCGAGTGGCGCGGCTGAGCCCCGTTCAGGTCCCGGCCCCGGCGGCGAGTGGCGCGGCTGACGGACGGCGCCTCCTTCCCAGGACGATGCTCTGGCCCGGACGCTGCCGGCGCCCGCCGCCCCGTGCGCCGCCTCCGGTGCCCCCTCCGCCGCCACGGAGCCGGCCGGCGAAGAGATTGTGCGCACCCGCACCTACAACCTCAACATCACGTACGACAACTACTACCGCACGCCCCGGCTCTGGCTGCAGGGCTTCGACGAGGTGAGGTGACCGCCGAGGTGGGGGACTCGGGTGGCAGGGGAGGGGCGGACCTCGGGGTGGAGTCTGCTGTCGGGACGGACCTCGGGGTGGTGTCTGCTGTAGGGACGGACTTCGGGGCGGTGTCTGCAGTCGGGACGGACCTCGGGGTGGTGTCTGCTGTCGGGACGGACCTCGGGGTGGAGTCTGCTGTCGGGACGGACCTAGGGGTGGTGTCTGCTGTCGGGACGGACCTCGGGGTGGAGTCTGCTGTCGGGGCGGACCTCGGGTCGGAGTCTGCTGTCGGGACGGACCTCGGGGTGGAGTCTGCTGTCGGGACGGACCTCGGGGTGGAGTCTGCTGTCGGGACGGACCTCGGGGTGGTGTCTGCTGTAGGGGAGGACCTCGGGGTGGAGTCTGCTGTCGGGACGGACCTCGGGGTGGTGTCTGCTGTCGGGACGGACCTCGGGGTGGAGTCTGCTGTCGGGACGGACCTCGGGGTGGAGTCTGCTATCGGGACGGACCTCAGGGTGGTGTCTGCTGTAGGGACGGACCTCGGGGTGGAGTCTGCTATCGGGACGGACCTCGGGGTGGTGTCTGCTGTAGGGACGGACCTCGGGGCGGTGTCTGCTGTCGGGACGGACCTCGGGGTGGAGTCTGCTGTCGGGACGGACCTCGGGGTGGTGTCTGCTATCGGGCGGACCTCGGGGTGGTGTCTGCTGTCGGGACGGACCTCGGGGTGGTGTCTGCTGTAGGGGAGGACCTCGGGGTGGAGTCTGCTGTCGGGACGGACCTCGGGGTGGTGTCTGCTGTCGGGACGGACCTCGGGGTGGAGTCTGCTGTCGGGACGGACCTCGGGGTGGAGTCTGCTGTCGGGACGGACCTCGGGGTGGTGTCTGCTGTAGGGACGGACCTCGGGGCGGTGTCTGCTGTCGGGACGGACCTCGGGGCGGTGTGTGCTGTCGGGACGGACCTCGGGGTGGAGTCTGCTGTCGGAACGGACCTAGGGGTGGAGTCTGCTGTCGGGACGGACCTCGGGGTGGAGTCTGCTATCGGGACGGACCTCGGGCGGCGTTTAAAGTGGCCATCCAACCTCAACATTAGTTTTGAGTTGAGATAGTCAAATTAGAGTTCCTGGCTTGCAATTTCCGGTTTGGGCACTCGACATTATCGAGAAAGGCATTAAATCGGAACTATTTAATTTCGAAGTCCGCACTTTTCATATTCTAAGGGCCATCTAAATGCCCGCCTAGACTTTGTGACGTCAACGCAGATATAGCAGTTTTTCAATCTTATTTAATTGTCGGAACGCTTCTTGGATGTAGGGCATTGTTTCTACTTGAATATTTAAATGTTGGTGACCTTAAGCCCTAGTGTAAAGACGAAGAAACCAGACTGACCTCCAGAAGATGTTGAAGACGATGCTGTAGTCGACGATGATGAGAAGAAGACGACGAAGAGAAGTTGTGCACAAAACACAACTTCTCTTCGTAGTCTTCTTCTCATCATCGTCGACTACAGCATCGTCTTCAACATCTTCTGGAGGTCAGTCTGGTTTCTTCGTCTTAACACTAGGGCTTAAGGTCACCAACATTTAAATTTTTCAATCTTATACTAAAACCTTGATTATTGATAAAAGACAAATATGTGTCCTATGTCTAAAAAGGTAAATATGTGTCGGTCAAATTTGGTAGATATTCAGTTTCGCTCTTTCTGAACCACGGTACATCATTTTTATGTCAATTCATAAACTTTTTTGAAGGCGGGAGGTCCCTTTTACGGGCCGCAAGCGGCGTAGGATGAGACCGCTGTCGTGCTGCGTCTGACCGGGGCGGGGGCGGGTTGCAGAGCCGCCAGCCGCTGTCGGTGGACCAGATGTACGAGGACTTCAGTCAGGACCACGCCAACAAGACAATTACGATGGAGACGCACCCACACCTGGCCGGACCGCCGCAGGCCTCCATCCACCCGTGCAAGTGAGTCACACATCGCGGGCCGCAGCGGCCGCAGTGGGTCCGTCTTGGCGCGCGCTCGGCCGTATGGCAGCGTGGGTGGAAGAACAGCAGCGCGACGGATGCCGTAGTTCAGTCGTATATTTACATACGAGAGTATCTACTCTACTCTCTGCAGTTGGTGTTTGCTGGTTTCTGGTAGTGTTACTGGTCATCTAAAGAGTGGACGCTGTTGTCACTGAGTGTTTGGTGAGTTCCTGTAACAGTCTGTGGTCGCCCGAACCAGCGATGGTTGCTTTATGACTGTCAGATGACTGGCGCGATGTGTGTCCGCCAGGCACGCTGACACCATGAAAAAGCTGGTGGAGACGGCCGAGGAGGGCGGACGTCAAATTCCCGTCCAGAAGTACCTCATCGTCTTCCTCAAGTTCATGCAGGCAATCATTCCGACCATCGAGTACGACTTCACGCAGAACATCCAGTTGTGAGACGGCTCGACGCCGCTGCTACTGTGAAAGGGGACTCGCTGTAGTACTCTGTGGGATATTGTTACTGGGGACTGTGCCAGGGACGGGGCGGGTCTGAGCACTCTGGAGGACGTCTATTGCCCGCCCGGAGCTCAGCCACAGACAGGGCCGAGTCTCTACTGCCCGTCCGGGGTTTAGTCACTGACGGGACGGGGCCCAATACGCCGAGACCGAGTCTCCGCTGCCCTCCCGGGGTTTAGCCACTGACGGGACGGGGCCCAATACGCCGGGACCGAGTCTGTGGTGTCCACCCAGGGCTTAGCGGCTGACAGGTGGGCCACCCCCCGCTTGTAGCTGCCCGACCACCGACTGGTGTCTGCTGCTGGGATATGTCTGCTGCTGGGATATGTCTGTGCTGGGATATGTATGCTGCTGGGATATGTCTGCTGCTGGGATATGTCGGCTGCTGGGGCATGTCTGCTGGGTGTCTGCCGCTGGGATATGCCTGTCGGGTGTCTGCTGGGTATGTCGGCTGGGTGTCGCTGCTGGGATATGTCTACTGGGATATGTCTGTGCTGGGATATGTCTGCTGCTGGGGTATGTCTGCTGGGATATGTATGCTGCTGGGATGTGTCTGCTGGGTGATTCTGCTGGGGCATGTCTGCTGGGTGTCGCTGCTAGGGTATGTCTGTTGGGTGTCTGCTGGGATATGTCTGCTGGGATATGTCTGCTAGTGCTGAGGATATTCTGACCACTACCAGTCGACCCTTATCTAGCAGTATCTGCTGACCGTGTCTGCTGACTGCTGACTGATATCTTACCGTGTATCTGCCGGTATCTGCCGGCGTTACTGATGTGTGGTGCTGGCCACGGGTGCTGCCAGTTCCACCGCGGGGCCTGTCAGTACCACTGCCACCACTGGCCCTGGGGGCGAGCCGTCCGGCCACACAAATTCCCAGGGCTGGGTCGCGACTCTGTGGCTACCCGCTGCGCCGAGCACCCCGGCTGGCCCCGTGGCGACCCACTGCGCTGGGTGGACCGCCCACCCGCCGACTGTGATCTGTAATTACCGTGTTTATTGCCGCAGCCTCCTGAATATAGCTCTATCTGATGCCTGGCGCCGTGTGTGGGCGTGCTGTACTCTCGGGGACAGACGCGGCGGCTCGGTTTGCAGTGGCCGGACGGGTGCCAGGAGGCGCGGTCCGCGGCGTTCACTGGCGGAAAAAACTGGCGAAACTCTGGCTGTCGAACGGGCTACGGCCGCCGCTCTGTGCCGTTTGTTTGTGGTAGCTGGAGTCTCCGCCGCGACGCATCTCACCCAGGCTAGTCCACACGGTGGGGATCGTACGAGACGTGCTGGTTAATATTTATTTTCGGCCCGTCCTCACTGCTGTGAGCGCTCACTCACGAGTCTGCCGGCGTCAGCAGATTCCGCGACGCACACACGTGACATGATACGGCGTCCGGGTCAGCCGGTAAGGTCCGCAGCTCCCGGGCCCAGTCGGGAAGGTCCGCAGCTCGAGCCACACCGTCACAGACATGCTCTGCTCGGTTCCAGCTCGGCTGGACTGGGGACATCGGATGGGCTCGGACATTACACAGATCCACGGCACTGCTTTACGCGAACAGCGATGTGTGGCGGACCGGGGAGCCAGCAGTAGCTTCATCAGAGCAGCTGCTATAGCAGAGGACCGCCAGACTGGACGGGCGGGGGGCTGGGGAGCGGCTAGGCAAGAAGAGAGAGAGAGAGAGAGAGAGAGAGAGAGAGAGAGAGAGAGAGAGAGAGAGAGAGAGAGAGAGAGAGAGAAAGAGAGAGAGAGAGAGAGAGAGAGAGAGAGAGAGAGATGTTTCATTCTGTTTCATTCCTATGTTGGCCTCGAACGTGCTTTTCACGTCACAGAGGCCCTTGTTATCTGGGAATGAGCTGAAAGCGAGACCTGGCTAGTTACCGTGGTCATGGACGCGCGCTACTAACCTCCCGGAGGTCCATCACTGAGTAGGAGGGGGAGGGACTGCCGTCCCATCCCGCTGCGGGTTCACGGGCGCGGCTCAAACCTCACAGAGGAGCGATCCGACGAACTGGGGAGGGAGCAGCCATACTGTGCGTGCGCTATGTGAAGTAGGTGCTCATAACTCACAGTTTCGTCAATGAAGGGCTTGGGGACCTACCGTCTTATTTCACTGTTAGCTTTGGACGTGCGTGTGCTGTACGTCGCCGAGCTCTGTTGAACCAGGACAGGTCGTACTCGAGCATTACATGTCAGCACCACCGGTCTCAGACCAGACGTTCACACACACCACACACAGACGGACATACCAGTGGCGGGAAAGTCGGCGGAGCCGGGCTGCTGCGACACTTCCGAACAGAAGCCGCGTTATTGGACCGAGTGCGGCCGTATCAGCCAGCATGAACCTCCCAGTCATACATTTTACAAAAATACGGACTGTCAACTAGAACCATTAGGACGCATCACGGCCAGCATAATAATATCAAACGGTAGCGGCTCTCATTACGGTAGTCGTCTCACACGCATTATACCGCTCACTTCTCCGGTAACATGTACGCATACACTATGCAGTGCCTATACACACTCGGCTCTACGCTGTCGATGTGAGGCGATATTGATAACGCAGGCGTGAGCTGGGCCATCGAGCGCTTCCCTCGCCAAGGCACTGCGATAGTCGCGCCGCCGCCACTCTCAGTTCCCGACTGCTGGCCTCGCTACACACAGATTACGTGAGCCGCTGAGATTCGGGCACTGTGAGCTGTGCACCATGAGCCGTGCACACTACACCATGAGCCGTGCACACTTCACCGTGAGCTGGGCACAAAACACCGTGAGCTGGGCACACTACACCGTGAGCTGGGCACAAAACACCGTGAGCTGGGCACACTACACCGTGAGCTGGGCACAAAACACCGTGAGCCGTGCACACTACACCGTGAGCTGTGCACAACAGGCACTGAGTAGCCGGACGCCTGTGTCCCCTCCCGTGACGGCAGCTACTGGCACGGAGGACCGACACTGGTGGGCTATCAGTGGGCCGCGACCGGGCCGACTGGGTCCCCTGTGCCGTGGACCGCCAAAGGCCAGTCCGGCCGGGACAGCGACACAACTCCTCCCCTCTTTATCCACCGTCCAGTGGTCAGCGACCGGCCGCGAATGGCGCTGGCGGCGTTCCTTTCACACTGAACCTGCCCAGACTGGAACGGGCGGCCCGGCAGAGGGCGCCCTCCGCCCCTCCCCGTGTCCGCGGTCAGCTGTACCGGCCATTACACACCCTGATCTGCCTCTGCGTGCTCTGACGGCTGACAGTGGGAGGGGCCCTCTCGGCTGGTGGAGGGGCCCGCCGAGGGGCCGTGTCGGCTGGTGGAGGGGTCCGCGGAGGGACCCTGTCGGCCGGCCTCGGCGTCCTTTCGGCGCGCCCGTCGCTGGGGACTGTCGGTGTCGGCGCTGCCCGCCGGCCGGTACAGGCTCTCGGCGCGCCGCCAAGAGTGCGTGTACCGCCAGGGCACCACCATGACCAGTCCGGCGGCCAGCAGCAGCGCCCCGGACAGGTAGAAGCTGTAGTCGTACACCAGCATGTAGTCAAACAGCATCCCTGGCGGCGAGCGCGGGCCGAGGGGTCAGAGGTCTCCCCAGCAGCCGATCCTAACAGCTGTCTGAATGATACCCATTAAACGTGCGTTGCAACGTGCTAGTGCACAATTGCATTCCCCGATCCCCAGTACACCAGCACCTGGGAACGAACAGCACACAGCAATATAGGTACTACCTAAATATACTAACCACTGTGAGTTGTGACCCTTGTAGCACCTACCGCCCCCCCCACTCTGCCCCCTACCGCCCCCCCCCCCCCGCTACACTGTCCTACCGCGGACACGGGTCCTCCCCCACACACTGCCCTACCGGCCACGGGTCCTCCGAGCATGGAGCCGGCGCCCTCGAAGAGCAGCAGCAGGCCGTAGCCGGTGCCCAGCCGATGGTCGCCCACCAGACGGATGATGATGTCCGGCAGCAGCGCGCCCAGACACGAGCTGCAGAAGCCGAACACGCAGGCGCACACGGCCAGCGCTGGGGACAGGGGCGGCACCGCGTGAGGGGCCGTGGACTGAGCGCGGCCGACGTACGGGATAATAACGGGGTGATGGGCGGCTGCCGAGTTTACATGGAACGTCACACACAGCATACCTGTTACTTTCAACAAATTTGTGGTATGTACTGGCAGCCTGGTCGATGTGCGGTGCCCAGCGTTGCGCTCAGCCGTCTGTGGCGCGGATCCGATGGCCAGTGGCCGCGGCGACTGCAGGGCGGACTGACCTGTGACGCTGCTTGGCGCGGATCTGATGGCCAGTGGCCGCCGACTGCTGGGCGGACTGACCTGTGACGCTGCTGGAGATGGGCATCAGGACGGTGGCCAGGCCGGAGCCCACGCTGGAGATCATGTACACCAGGATGGTGGTCATCCGGGGGAAGTGGCACACCACGCCGTGCAGGACCCGGCCCACCTGAGAACAGCAGAGGACCGGTCAGCGCTGTCCGGTACGCCAGCCCACCATAACGACTGTGTCCGTCCCAAGTACTGAGCGGGGGGGGGGGGGTCATTGCCCAGTGAGGGCGACAACGGATCGGTCACCAGTCAGTGAGTAGTCAGAAAGGACCGGTGACCGGTGTGTACCCAGTGAGGGCGAGACAGGTCCGGTGTGTACCCAGTGAGGGCGAGACAGGTCCGGTCAGTTCCCAGTGAGAGCAATAGAGAAAGGACCGTCCATAGGTCTATCCCAGCACCCAGTGAGGGCGAGAAGGGACCGGGCCGTACCCGCACACCCGACTGGGAGAGAGGGACCCGCCTCCTCCGGGACGACAGCAGGCTCACCAGGTTGGACACGCCGACGATGGAGAAGATGAGTCCCGAGTTGGCCTTGCTGAAGAGGCCCGAGGAGAGCGCCAGCCCGCCCAGGTGCACGTACACTATCACCAGGCCGAAACAGTAGAGCAGGTTGTTGAAGCAGAGCGTTACAAACGGCACAGACTTCATGATGCCGATATTCTCCCGGAGCTCGGCCAGGTAGCCAACTGCGACAGGTCAGCTCAGGTCAGGTCAGGTCATACACGCATCCGACTGCGACAGGTCAGGTCAGGTCAGACTGATAGCCAACTGCGACAGGCTGGGTCAGGTTAGATCAGCCACCTATGACCGACTTTGACAGGTCAGCTCAGGTCGGATCACTAGTTGACTGTGACATGTCAGGTCAGGTCAGATCGCTAGTCGACTGTGACATGTCAGGTCAGGCCAAACCATGCTAGCGCTGACAGGTAGCCTAGTGTGACAGGTCAGGTCAGAGCAGACTGATATCCACCTGTGACAGATCAGGTCAAATAGTTACTGTGACAGGTCAGGTCTGAGGATGAGCCCATGGGACGGGTCCGGTCAGGTCAGGTTAGGTCATGCCAGTGAGATAGCCGACTGGACTGTCATAGGTCAGGTCATGTCAGTCCAGACCGATTGTCGACTGTGACAAATCAGGTCAGGTTAAACTATGGTAGTGGTGGAAGCCTATTGAGACGGGTCAGGTCAGGCTAGGTCAGATAATACATACATATTAGGACTGAAAGGAAGCACACTGTAACCGGTCAGGTCAGGTCAGGTGCGTGAGGTAACCTGCTGGTACATGCCAGATTACGTTAGGCCGTTGCTCTATCGACGATAAATGAAGGGACGAGATACATAAAAACTCAAAAAAAAATTAATAAATAAGCACCGTCTCGGTAGTAAATGTATAACATGTTCGCGTGTATGAATTCTTATGAGCGCGCGGCACCGCCTCACCGGTGGTCCGGTCGGGCGGTCCGTGCGGCCTCATCAGCGCGCCGCAGACGGTCAGGCAGCTGAAGACGATGCTGGCGATGATCAGCAGCACCACCCTCCACGAGTGCACCTCCATCAGCGCCCTGCGGAACGTGGCGGACAGCGTGGCGGACATCGCTGTGTGGGGAACAGACGGGTCCACACTAACGCTATCGGTAACCGTCAATAACAGTTTTACATATGCGTCGGTTTGATTTTCGCTCATAAGTCATAACATCTGCTTCTTAAATCTAAGCCCATCTGGCATCTGCCATAAATTTAAATAGGTATTGTTAAATGCATTGCTGGCCTGCAATGTCACGGGGTTCGATTGGCGGCGCCCTACTGGTCCGTCTGTAAACACAGGTCGTCGATCAGACGCTGGGCTGTGACGGTGGTCGGGGCCGACTCCTGGCCGAGGCTCCATAGGTCAGTCGAGCACGCGCTGTTTACCGGCGCGCTGGCCGCCGCGCAGGGCACGGGTGGGGCGTCCCAGGTCACCGGTGTACTGTGGCCTGGTTGTCCGGCCACTGATCAGAAAGCAGCCCGGCCCGGCCCGGCCTGACCGCCGGGCCGGCGGGCACGCCGACCCACATTGCAGCAACATCGCAACGACGCAGTTACATCGGGCTCAGCGTGCATTGACAGAGTCGAGGGAGGCTCTTATTCCATTCCAATATACCTGGAGAAGAGTTCTTCGTTTGCTGTGGTCTAATTGAAAGTCGATCTGTTCAGCTGTCTAAACAAAAGAATCCGATAGATCCCTAGGTATATCTGCTTCAGGTCACGTAGGTAAGTTTAGGGCCTATGCGATGGTTTACCATCTTGACCGTTCATAGTCATGAGGTATGATTGATTAACATTGGCCCGAATTCGAGCGATTTTAAAGTTGCTGGACCTTGCATGTATAAGTGCGCTCTTACCTGGACTGGGCGCATTTCGTGTATCAAAACTGTAGGTGCGACGTTAAGTGAATTGTTTCGCTTCTGAACAGTACCGTACAAAGAATGGCAGTCGGTGCTCGACTGATCGAGTTCACCTGATGACGCTCAACTGATGACGCCCAGCGGCTGATGACGCTCACCTGATGACGGGCGGGAAGACGAAGCCGCCGAGGCCGACGCCCGAGACGGCCAGGCCGAGCGCGATGGTGCGCCGCTGCTCGAAATACTCGCTGACGATCACCACGGCCGGGATGTAGGCGAGACCGAGACCGACGCCTGCAGAACAGTGGCCAGACGTCAGTCAACAGAGGGGCAGCACATGCACTGGGGCAACATTCTCAGTCAACAGAGGGTCACATACATTCCCCGGACTCGCAAAGCTAAGTCTGGAATCCTGGTTTCCTGTATGAATCCGGGCAGAACGACTTTATAAGTCAGGCATGTTACGTATAAGCGAGCAGTGCGTGCACTTTCGAGTTAACCCGGCAGGCGGTGGGCCTACCAGCCACCTTCCGCGCGGTGGGGGGGGGGGGGGGCACTTTTTTGCCCCCCCCCCGTATCTCCGAAACTACTGGACGGATCCGGAAAATTCAAACGGCGTTCGATAGCCCTGTCAAATTTGTCGAGGGAACCCAAATTTCATTGACCTCGGGGTCACCGATGACGTCACAGGTCAGGTCAAAGATAAAATGTTTCACCGTTCACGGGGCTTCTAGGGAAAGCGCTATAACAAAGAGTAAAACGCATTTTGTCGAAAATCAGCGATAAGGCGTCAGTTGTCTAGTACATATGTTGCTATTAGAGGTCACTGGTCATACCAGGTCAGGTCACAGGTCAGGTCACCAAAGGTCACCAAGGGTCACCACATGAGCCCAACTTTACTAAGGTTATGCGATGCATGTTTTATGGCCAGTTTTTCATTTCCAACTCAATGGTGTTGGTTATAAGACCATCAGGTACGGTTTAGGTCACTTTCTGGTGGAGGTCAGGTCAAGGGCAGGTCAAAAAAGTCAAATTTCAAAGTTGATATTTTTGCATAAAATGGGTATCGATTCGATGCAGCTCGTCACGGGGAGTCTAATGGTGGTCTTTGTTTTGCGCTACGAGGTCTAGAATTGCTAAAAATAGAGTTTGAAAATTTGACGTCATCAATTTTGAACAGTTTTTTTCGCTATAACTTGGCCAAAAAAAGAGGTATCGATTTCAAATTTGAGATGTAGATAGAAGGCGGTAGGGGCTATCACATATATTCCGGTTTTTTTTCGAAATTCAAAAAACTTTTTGGATTTTTAGGCTATTATATTCAAAAAATCTATTTTTTATTTTTGGGGGTCAAAATCCAAAAAAGTCGAAAAACCGAAATAGCAGTTTTGTAGCCCTCTTAATTCCACACCTTTTATGTTTGAAACATTTTTCTGTATCTCTAAAGCTGTAGGCCTGATAGCTCTTCCCGCGAAACCTTTTTTTGGTCGAAAATGGCAAAAATGACGTCAATCTGACGTCATTAGCGGCCAACCTATCATAGCCTTTGGAAAAATTTTTGGTCACCATGTGCGCTAGCTGCTCCCGGGAGGGTACTGAAAGTTTGGTGACGATCGGCGCAGCGGTTCTCGAGATATATCGAAAAAACTAAAGGGGGGGGGCAAAAAAATGCCCCCCCCCCCCACCGCCTGGAAGGTTAACGAGTAGGTTAAATTCATATTCCCGAGCTGGTAACAATGATTATCTGCAGCTTTCAGATTCCGATGGGTGAGTTCCGTTCGATTCCAGCTGAGTGTCCCGCTGGGTGAGTCAGTCGCAGGGAGACCGTCGCTCTCCAGAACAATCCCGCTCCATCCGGCTGCGGTGCTCCGGCCGGCGGCGGCCGGCGCGGGATTGAATAACTGCGGCCCACCGGCGGCCGCTCGGCCCGGAAGGCGCCCATCAGGCCCGATTGGGAGCGGCCGGCACGCCAGCCGGTTCCGATCGGGTCCGGCGCGGCGCGGAACACGGCGACGAGCAACACTGCAGCCGAGCGGGCGGAACATGGCGCCGAGCGGGCGGAACACGGTGACGAGCGAGCGGAACAGTCCGGGCCGGCCAGCCCCGCCCGTCCTTGGTCGGAAGCGTCAGTTCTAACCAGATATACAACAGATGTTCAGCCTTCAGACCGCCCTCGGCGAGGCTGCCAGCGATGCCTTATGGCAATAGCCGAAAATATCATTTATACATGTATGCATTATAAAAGTGATTTTCAATGACTTAGCAATATGTGGGCCCGCGTTCGATCTATATGCGATGCATGTCCCAGTGACGTCAATTACCCAGTCGCTCACTGCCGGCGGTCCGCCCGGAGTCACCGAGATGATGGGGGAGACCAAGGCAAAGCGGCCACCTTAACGCTGCTCACGATGCCGAGTGCCGACACTTGATTTTTAAACTTGGAAAGTCTCTTTCCATAAAAATATGATCCCTATTAAAATTGTCTTTTATTTCAACTTCGTGCCATTTCCAAAGGCATTCACATATAGGAGATAAGATATTGGCAAAGTTTTAAACCTACCTATGCATTTTGGCCACTTTGCCCCGGACCCCGGGGAAAAAACGACCACCAGTGACTTCCTTGCCCCAAAATGAGACACAGGTTAGTTACTTCTGTAGTAATAATGTTTTAATGGTAAAAAAGTTTAAAAAAGGATGGATGCTTATTTCGTCATCGTTCACCTGTGGGTAAACCATGCAAGGACATTCATGGAAAGACAACGAAATGCATTATTTGGGTAACTCATGTAACCGAAAAGTGGCCGAGATGAACGCATAACGATGTTTTTCAATATTGATAAGAATAACGTTTTGTCCAAGTTGAAACAACTTTTGGTTTTGAGAGCTGTCCACTCTGGCCAGTCAACTTTGCCCCGTGCTTACCATCCGAGATCAAACAATCTTTCCGCTCTGTTATTAGTGGGGCAAACGCAATTGGCATGGACATAGGCGGCGGAACGGGGAGGGCACCGGGGCACCGCGTCCCCATTTGATTTTGGTATTTTAACATTAGCCCTATGGGCGTTGCATGGAAAGAATGGGACCAAAAGTCGGCAGTGTCCCCCTAATTGAAAGTGTTCCGCCGCTACTGGGCATGGAACATGTACGATAACTACTCAATGATGGAATGCAAACACTTAAAGAAGCATTTCAAAATCGTAAAAATAGTGGGATGATAAGAATGAGCTGGGACAATATATATGTCATTCCATCTGTCCCGGAAAAATGGCGACGGGTCGGAGCCCCCGATCTGGCTCATTCGAGCAAACGCAAAGAGAAGTATAATTGGCAACCATAAACTGGAGCTGACGCCAGTTGTGCAGGGCTAAGACGAAGGGTGGCCGCTTTGCTCCGGGTGGCCGCTTTGCCCCACTCTTCCCTATGTCAGATCGGACCATGCTGCGTCAGCGGTCGGCTCACTTCCCGGCCGTCCTGTCCTGCTAACTATATAGGCTTAGCTTCCCTTTGGCCAGGCCTGCTCATTGAAGTACTATGGAACGGCCGCGTGAGTACGACAATCAGACTACCACCGTGTAGGGACTGTGTATGTATGTATGTATGTATTGGCACCAAAAGCTTTCCACATATGGCGTGGCGATTACGGCTTTAACCCTCGCCCGCACATGCCATTTTCCCATCCTAGAACGCACATGGGGGGGGGGGGGTGGTTGCCACCCCCCCCGCGCCATTTCGTTCCTGATGGAGATAGAGCTTAGCGGTAAAGACCAAAAAGATTCTTTGGGAAGAGAAAAATCCAATGATACCCAGTTTTACCTTCTCAGGTCAGTCATTGACCTTCCAGGTTAGGTCAAACTAAAAAATGTTGCTGTTTTGGGTCACCGTTGGATATCAAGTGCGCTGCTTATCATATACCGATGACGATGCTGTTTTCTGGTGCCAAGCCACCTAGAACCTCTTTGTCACACTACCCGACCAGATTTTTGCTGCTGAGGTCATTTCAGGTCAAGTTAGGTCAAGGTCAATTATATGTGTTTGTATGTCTGTGTGTGTCTGTGTGTATACTGATGTGTGCACCGATTGTTTTTGTGTCCATATTACATGAAATCATGATCTGAGAAGCTTTTACCAAAAATGAAGTCAAAAAACTTCACAAAAAGTAAATTCAGCTTACCTTAAACGCAATTATCTTAGATGACCTAGGTTGACCTTGACCCTGACCTTGACACCTGTACATCGTCGAACAGCATGTTCCATGATAGGTGGGAGGTAAGACTGGCAAAAAAGGCCGAAATCAAGGTGTCAAAAGCTCACAAGGCCCATGGCAAACGCAAGATGTTGAGAATTGGCCATTTGGGTCATGACATGACCTGAAAAAAACAAGGTCATATCTCCGAAACCAGAAATCACAGAAACTTGAAATTTTCAGTTGACATCAAGGATGGATAGAGGAGCAGCTATACGAAAAATCAGCCTTCTAACTCTAAAAATGTTGAGTGCAGAGCAGAAAGACTGCCTTGGGGGGTGGCAACCACCCCCCCCCCCCCCCATGTGCGGGCGAGGGTTAAAAATCGTAAAATATACTGTGCTTCCATTCCATCGGACCATAAGACGGCGACGAGGTTAAAACAGTGTCCTCATTGTGCACCATGATATATGTACATTGTACACTCACCTACTAAGTGATGTTCGCCCCCCGACGGCCCAGCGTTTGACTGGAGCGGTAGACTGCGCCGTCTCACACCCAGGTTCAGCGGCACAGCACATCCCTCTGGCCTCAACGGTAGACTGCGCCGCCTCACACCCAGGCTCAGCGGCACAGTATATCTCTCTGGCCTCACACTCGCTACAGACGCGTTTGACCGGGTCAGGGACGCGCCGCGCTGGTTGCCTTATCGCTCACAGTCACATATCTGTGGCTATAGGGGGCCTGCTGCGAATCGCTGGTCTTTCTGTGTCGACTCGAATATATGCTTGTAAGTGTTCACGATCGCATTTAGCTCAGTGAGATTAGTTATAGCAATTTATATCGTTTATTTTCTCCCGGGTGGGGTGGGGGGAGGGGGTGTTTGGCCACACTAGCCAATGTTTGTGTGTCTGTAACGGAAACTGCGGCGCACAGCGACGCAAAACTTGGCACAGCTTATGAATTTCGTATCGTGTCTGGAATTGTTGACACCTGGTCACATCATAAAGTCAGGTCAAAATGCTCCTCTTTTTAGCGATGGCACCCGGATACAGGTGAATATGGCACGGCCGAATCACAAAATTCAACTATTGACCCATTTTATGCCCCTGAAGTCATCTCACATCATGATACGTCTCCGTAACCCTCGTCGGCACAGGGTAAGTTGATGCACCCGCCACCCCCCCCCCCCCCCCCTCCCACCTAAGGCTTCTCGCGAATAACTCGCGTAAAAAGCAGCCGATTGCGACAAAACTTTCAGTACCCTCGCATTGATCAATTTTACATCTACCCTGAAAATTTCATGACCCTGACCAAAATGACCGTTGACATGTGACCTACTTTCCGAGACCATGTTTGGCCGGAAGCGCGATTCGGCGTATGTCGGCTCGCATTAGCCGCGCGTTTGCAAGCCTTTCGTGGTTTCAAACGTTCATAAATGTGATTTGGTGTTGTTCCCATGCAAAAGGGTGGATGGCAAGGTCACCTGAAGGTCAGGTCAGGTCAGGTCATTGATCTTTGGTGACCTCGGCTCACTTTTTCGAGTTTTACATGTTTCTAGGCTAGTTTTTGGAGATGAATTCGAATTTAGAAAGCATTTGAACATTTACGAAGTAGTTTTGGTGCCTTCGTAACATGTTACGAAGTTGTCAGAGGCGGTTGGCAGGTACTACGAATATCCGTCACGACCCCTACTGGTTGACCTGACCTGACCTGACCTGACCTGGTCTGAATGCTTAAAGACATCATCTGTGATCAAAAGTAACACGATATTCGTGATCAGCATCCCCCCAAAAAACCATAGCAGCGTCAGCGACACTCAACCAATGACCTAGAACCTTAAAATTGGGCATCATCGGCTTTCTCTCGTCACGGGCAACACGCTCGTTTTTTCCGCGACGCTCTAGCTCGATCAGTGGCCAAACGGCAAGGGGGGTCCAACCGACCCCCCCCCCCCCTACACGTTAGAAGCTGGCAAACGCCGCACACATGCGAGGGTTAAGAATGGGATATAATCGGTTTCCTCTCGTGACGGGCAACACGTTCGTTTTTCCATAAAGCTCTAGCTTGGTCAGGGGCGAAACGCGAAGGGGTTGTACCCCCCTCCCCTTGTGCCGTCGAAGGACGCAAAATGGTCTGTGCCGGCCAGGGTTAACAGTTTTTGACAATGGCTTTAGATAAAACATGATAGAACGCTGAAAAACACCGATGCGTTCAGCTCAATGATAGGAATCGACTGATAGGCACAACATGACCTTTTCTATGAGCTTGACCTGAGATCATTTTTGTAAATTAAATTTCAATGCATGGTTCATTTGACGCGTCTTCACGAAAGAAACGCGATTCCGGTTAAATTAACGTAATAAAACATGACGCCATAGGTTATTACAGAAAAACTACCCGCAAAACGTCAAGTTTTGAAAGTTTTTGCCCTCTGGAGTATAAACCATTTACTCTAGGTCCAATCTGAGAAAATACACACAAAAAAAAAACTCAAAGAGCTATTCAATGCGCTCTTCTACGGCGCTGTAGCTCTAATAGTTCCAGACTTGACTTATGCGCCGCTTGTGAGAAGTTGTCAAAATGGGGAACCAGAATTCGTGATAATTTTAATGCTGGTGACCTGCAGTGACCTTAGCGATAATCTGATGGAATAATAACCCATGAAAAATTTAACAGTGGGCTATAGATTGCTTTTTACTGCGTCTTTTTCTTTTTTGCTTTCTTACCTTCCGAGGTAACCATGCGTGGTCAAATACTTGTGTGGCCCCCTCCCTCACCCCCCACCATGGTAACGTTGGCTGAGAGGCCCACCTGTCAATTGCTCGGGATTCACCGACCACCGGCGCCACGCAACCACTCTACCGTTTTCTCCGAAGCGCCAGTGAACAACCTCGCGACCCACGTTCTCCCCTGCCTCGCAGACAAGCTGTGGCTGAGCCCTCACCTCGAACTGGTCACATGACTGACCTCGCCCGAGGCTCGCCAAGTGACCAAAGCGCAGACTGGGCGCCGCGGTGCCATGGGGTCGCCACCTATCAGAACAACAGTTTCACTGCGATAACACTCGAAAACCACCGCAGGTCCGTGGCGCTGTGGTTAGAAGGTGGGCTTGTAATTGAGAGGCGGTGCGTTCGGATCCTGCGGACGTCGTAACTTTTCTACAGAAAGGAGATCCGTGCCATTGAACTCATAGCTGGCTGTATGAACTCATAGTTTCCTGTATGTCGTTGCATGCCTTACCTATTAACGCGTAGCATTACTTGAAATCATCTACTAGTGTGTATAGAAAGGAAGCATATTGCAGCGACTTCATTAGATAAAGCCCAGTTACTTATGTCTGCAGAGAGATGTCATCAAGGATGTTGAGTGGTGTCAAGGCATGCCGCCAACACCTCCGCACGTTCCACCATTTACACAGGCTTTGACCTGCAATTGCAAACTGTAATTGATACCTACGCTGTCATCCCACAGCCGTTAGTTATAGGTCGTGGGCCCCGGACCTGGCTCCGCCTTGTGTTTACAGTGTTAAGTCATTTACCACCGGTCGGTCGGTCACGTGACTGGCCTAGCCCGAGGCTTGGCCGGGTGACAGAAATGCGGGCCGCGTGCTGACTGATCGTTTCGCTGACTTCGATGCACCTCCACGGGCGTAAAACGCTGGGCTGCGCGGGCCTACGAGGGTGTGCCGCAGCGGCAGAGACCGTACCGATAGTGGGATGGGAACGTCCCGATAGGACAACCCGTCCTGCCGCTCAAACGGTCACCCCGGAAATGGTGTAGGGGAGAGTGGGGCAAAGCGGCCACCCGGGGCAAAGCGGCCACCCATCGTTTTAGCCCTTCATAGCTGGCGTCAGTTCCAATTTATGGTTTCCAATTATACTTCTCTTCACGGTCGTTCGAATGAGCCAGACCGGGGTTTCAGGTCCATCACCATTGTTCTGTGAAACACGGAAAAGCATTTCTTGCCAGGTTACCAACTATGTTTACAATTTTTAAATGTTATGTTATTCCATAACAGTTTGGAATTTTTATAAGCATTCTTGTCCATGCATTGCATGGTTATCGTACATGTATTCTACCAATTTTAATGTTTTTTACCCCACTAATGGCTAGGCTGGAATATTATTGTCTCGGACGGTATGCGCGGGGCAAAGTGGCCGGGGCAAAGTGGCCACGCCCCAATTGGCCATAAGTTGCTTCCATCTGGATAAAAAACATTATTTATATTCAAATGTGTCGTCAGGCATTCATCTTGGCCACTTTTCAGTTGCATGAGTTACCAAATAATGCAATTATTTTTTTCTTTCATGAAAATCCTTTCTTTGTTTACCTACAGGTGGAAGATGATTAAGTAAACATCCATCCTCGCTTAAACCTTGTCACCATCAAATACCCTAGTCGTACATGAGGCAACAATTTTGTTTCTCATATCGGGACTTGAGAAGACGCCAGTGGCCGCTTTGCCTCAGGGTATGGGGCAAAGTGGCCAATATGCATAGGTTTAAAGTTTTGTTAATATCTTCCATATGTGAACGCCTTTGGAAATAAAACGCAGTTGAAATAAAAGGCAACTTAATAGGGATCACATTGGTATAGAAAGAATCTTTCCAAGTTTAAAAATCAAGCGTTGGCATCGTGAGAAGCGTTAGGGTGGCCGCTTTGCCCCACTCTCCCCTAATCGAATGAGGAGTTTCCGTCACCTGCACCGGTCGTGTGGTGGGGTGACCGCCGTCTGGAAAGGGAAACGTGAGGAGCATGATGACTTCGTCTCGAGGCGGAAAAGAATTAATTTAATGCCGCGCTAGGAAAAACAAGTTCCTAACAAAAGCAATCACCCCAGCGTGGCCCGAACACACAACCCTCTAATCCATAGTCCAGCACCCTGCTGCTACGCCACGGAATACGCACAGACCAAGGCACAGACTCCCAATTTGAAAGGAGATAAGTTTGTCGGAAGCCGCGGAGGTGTATCAATTGTGGGCGAAACGATCAGTCGGCACGCGGCCCGCACTCTGGTCAGACAGCCGGGGCTCGGGCTAGGTCAGTCACGTGACCGACCGACTGGTGGTGAAGGACTCCACACTGTAAACACAGGCGGAGCCAGATCCGGGAGCCAAGGATATAACTAACGGCCGTGGGGTCAGGGGTGCCAGATTATGTGTGACAGGTAGGGCCTTGGCCTACAGTTTACAAATGCAGGCTTAAGTGAAAATGGTCCTTGTTATTGCATTGGTGCAACGAGCAGAGATGTTGGCGGCACCTTTGACACCATTTACGTAACATTTAGGAAATGACATGTCTATGCAGTTGTAAATATCTGGGATCTAAGTAGGTATGCAAGTCGCTGCAATAGGTATGATTTTGTATTCTTGATAATTAAAATAAATGCAACGCATAAACACTAAACAGGTAAGGCACGCAACGATAAACACGAAGCTATTAACCAACCAGCTGTCAAGTTACAACAGCACAGATCTCCTTTCTGTAGAAAAGCAACGACTCCCGCGCGATCCGAACACACGACAATTCAAAGACCAGCCCGACGCCATACCACAGCGCCACGGATCCGCGGGCTGACCTGGCCCGGCCGGCTGCAGTGTCGATAGGTCGCGACCCAATGGCACCGCAGCGCCCAGTCTGCGCTTGGGTCACTTGACCAAGCCTCGGGCGAGGTAAGTCATGTGACCGGTTCGAAGTGTGGGAACCCACACAGAATCCAGAAGTGAGTGAGATACGGAGCCCCGGGGCATAACCACGTGCCTGTAGTT
Source organism: Amphibalanus amphitrite (assembly GCF_019059575.1). Taxonomy (NCBI): domain Eukaryota; kingdom Metazoa; phylum Arthropoda; class Thecostraca; order Balanomorpha; family Balanidae; genus Amphibalanus; species Amphibalanus amphitrite. The sequence continues at coordinate 206,237 of NW_024881716.1, forward strand.
AAGGACTTGAGCCACCAGCAGGGTCCCGAGGGCCGAAATTTATACGCGGACAATATAAATAAAGTTTTTATAGTCTATATTACCTATAAAGTTTATATAGTTATCCTACAAAGCTGCACTTGTTTGTTGGCGAGTGGCTGCTGGCGGTGGTGGGTCTCGTGATGATGTATGATTGATGCGTTTTATAAGCAATTAAATAAATAATCAGGACACAAGAGACGGGCCAACACAGAAGTGAGAGCAGACTTTGGGTTTGTTGCTTTTCTCACTCTTTTTTTAGCGGGATAGGGGTTGTTTTCCATTGCCGCGCAGTCCTTTCAAGCGCTGACGGATTTGTTCAGCCACAGCTTGGCTATGGGCAGGGGAGAACGAAGGTCGCGAGGTCGTTCACTGGCGCTTCGGAGAAAACAGCTGAGTGCAGTGGTTGCGTGGCGCCGGTGGTCAGCGAATCCCAGCATCTGACAGAACCAAGGAGCTGTTCGTGACCGTTTCTCTCACTCTCTCTCTCAAGACCAATGTCAACGGCCAGATATTTCGACCATTGTGTCAAGGCCACAGGTAGGGTTCGCTAACGGACCACCACGGAGGGTTTTTGAGAATATAGAGATAATATTCTGATAATATTAATGTGAAATATTGCCATGAATGGGCTGCAAAGTGCCGACATGGACCACAGCCCAATCTAGCCGTCAAGGTATTCCATATTCTTCATAACATAGTTATAATGAGCCTCGTATTAGGCATACCATAAGAAAGGGAGAAGAAAAATTAGGAAGGAAATTTCGAATAAGTATGAGAGTGGTTCAGATGTTCAGAGATTCTGAGGGCAAGGCAGAAGTATGCCGTGTTTTGAAGCTGCACAGGCAGTTTTGTAGCCTATCCGGATGAGATGAACGGCATGGCATCGCTCTGGCACGGTTCGTCGGAAAGTCAAATCATTCACAAAAGAAACGACATATACCATTCGAAAGCTGACGGTGGGCCGATGCCACAAATGTGTTTTTATCGAAATCGTTTGATGGCCTTTTTCAAAAATTGTGTTTTTGTAAAAACGTAATAAATCTTTATTCAACCAGCTGTCCAGGACATTCTTAAAAGCATATGCATGTTTGTTTCGTTTTCCAGTGAAAGCTGAATGCCAAAGAAACAATATGTAGCAATAAAATATCCTCAAATATTAATATGCGCTTCTCACAGCCGGCAACAGGGCGCAATCACACAACTGAGCGTCACGATGGATCAAAGTCATCCACACAGACGGCGTGAAATGACCCTTATCGACTCGCCGACTCACCGCTACACAATGATGCAAATGGGGTTCACGACTCACGAGTGGCCATAAATACCGAAAAGGCCCAAATTTCAAGTTCACCTTATCGAATAAATCGTAAAATGGCCAGTCAGGCAAATGTTTGGAGTGTCTGAAAAACACGATCTTCATGTTTTTGTCAAAGCCGGCCTCGTGTCTGATTGTCAGAAGTCGTGACATTTTCTATGTCGTAAAATGACTGTCAGATACTCGCAACTTCAAACGCCGCTAGCTTGCGTTCATTTCATACAAATGGCAAAAAAATATATATGTCAATGATCCACAAAGTCTTCTGCTTTTAATGCAGGGTCACAAAAAGCCGTATCTCTTTTGGTTTGGCGTTGATCTAACTATTTGTCATCATATTGCAATCGCAGTTTTTTATTTAGAAATATTTGCTTTCGTTTCACCTACAGGTGTTTACACAGTGTGAGCCCGTTAGTGCACCATACCATAGCATTCCCTAATCATTTCTGAGCCGTACTGTGAAAGAATGAAGGCGCTAGCACAGGGCTGACCGGCGCTACTAAAGTTTTCGTCCGTTGCGGTCGGGTGCCGCGGCGCGGTGGTCGGCCCGGGCGGCCGCGCCGCGGGCGGGCGGCCACAGCGGGGTTTCGTCGGTGCATCCCTCTGCTGTTCCTAAACGAAGTGTCCTAGCGCCTCGCGACAAAAACCGACGGATTGCTCTTGACAAGATCTCGCGAGTGAGCATATTACTTTTGAGTTAAGGTCAATATTTTACCTACTTATAGCAGGTCAAAGTTAAACGTCTGTCGAAATTGCAATCCGCGGCGAAAGCAATCCACCCCGACTGCGACACCCGACCGCAACGGACAAAAACTTCAATAGCGTCGGTCTGCCCTGTGCTAGCGCCTTAATTCTTTCACGGTGTGACTCAGAAATGGTTAGGAAATGCTATGGTATGGTGCACTAACGGGCACACACTGTGTAGACTGCTGTAGGTGAAACGAAAGCAAATATTTTTTAGTAAAAAACTGCGATTGCAATATGATGACAAATGATTCGATGACCGCCAAACCAAAACAGATGCGGCTTTTTGTGACCCCGCATGAGAAGCAGCAGGCTTTAGGAATCATTGTGATGCATAATTTTTGCAGTTTGTATTAAATGAACGCACGCTAGCGGCGTTTGAGCTTGCAAGTATCTGACAGTCATTTTACGACATAGAAAATGTCACGAGTTCTGACAATCATACACGAGGCCGGTTTTGACAAAACTATGAAAACTATGTGATTCAGATGCGACATTTATTTGGTTAGCCATATAGTGATTTACTCGGTTTGGTAAACTTGACTTTTTGGTATTTATAGCCACTCGTCAACCCCATTAGCATCACTGTGCGCTAGGTCCGCCTGACCGGCCATGGAATACGTTCGAGTCTCGTCCTACTAAACAAGTGTCATATTTGTTTGTTTAACGATCCATATCACTATCAAAGTTTTTCAGGATACCGGTGAAGAAAGTTCATTCTTCTGCTAGATTGACCTACAAGATGCTTTAACTTACATTTTCTTATACAGGTTTTGCTCCGTCCCGCTGCGCTCAATGCCCGCGCGGGGAAAGTTAGAGGGGTTTCACTGTCAGAGGTTGTACCAGTGACAACTGTTTGGCCCTGCGACCGGTCGAAGGTTACCCCGCCCAGCCGGGCGCTACCCCCACTTCTGACCAGTTGAAGCCGATACAGCCTCTGACAGCTCAGCGCGGCCAACTCTTCTTGTATGGGCATAATGCCTAGCTGAGTTGAGCAAAGTAGACAAAAACAAATGCAAATTCATACATGATGTGAAAATGACAGAGCAATGAAACTTCCTCTCAGGTATCCTGAATTGCTTAAGTACCGACTTGAATTGTTAAACTAACAAAAATGACGTCTGTTTAGTAGGGCGACAGCCGAACGTCTCTTCTGTGGCCCGTCAGACAGCTGAGAGCGCCGGGTCTGCGGGTCGATAAGGGTCATTTGACGCCTTTGTGTGGCTTACTTTGATCCGTCGTGACACTGAGTTGTGTGATTGCGCCTTGTTGCCGGCTGTGAGAGACACATCTTAATATTTCAGAATACTTTTTTCGCTACATATTGTTCTTTTGGCATTCAGCTTTCACTGGTAATCGAAAAAAAACATGACTATGATTTAAAAATTGTCCTGGACAGCTCGTTGAATGAAATAAAAGATTTTTACGATTTTACAAAACGCAATTTCTTAAAAAGGCCATCGAACGATTTCTATATAAAATACTGTTTTGGAATCAGCTCACCGTCAGCTTTCGAACGCTATATTTCGTTTCTTTGGTGGATGAAATGACTTTCCTACGAGCCGCGCTGGTTCAACCGCCAACGCATTCCACCTATAAAAAATAAAACCAGCATAACGCCTTTTGGGGCGACTAACGGAGCGAGCGAGAGGGTGGGCCTTGCACGTGCGAAATCGCGAGGGGTATCTCCAACTGACTTGTGCACAGCACCCTACTAACCGGTCTCTAGCGATGTGCCAAATTTGAGCACAATCGGCCCAGCCGTTCTGGAGATCTGGAAGCGGCACCCTGCACGTGCGGACGTGCAAAATGGGCCCCAACTGACTTTTGCACGGCACCCTGCTAACCGGTCCCTAACCGCGTACCAAAATTGAGCGCAATCGGTCCAGCCGTTCTCGAGATCTGGAATCGACCCCTGCACGTGCGCACGTGCAGCAGCACTCCAACTGTGGCACATGCAAATGCATTGCCTAGTGGGTGCCTACCTACATGCCAAGTTTCAGCGTAATCGGCCCAGTAGTTACCGAGATATTGCAATTGTTACAAAACTGACACCTCTTCGTTTTGCACGTGGCACGTGCATAAGGGGTCACCCACATGCATCGGAAATAGTCCAATACTTGGAAGAAGGAATGAAACTACCCTACAAAAATTACCGCATGTAAATCGGTCAAGTGGTTGCTGAGATATAAGCATCGCAAAAGCGTGACCACGGCCGGCCGGCCGCTCATACTCAGAAATGTCCGTTATTCTACGTAAGACTTCGCTCGCTTCGCTCGCTCCGTAATGAGTGGTAAGGCGGCCAGCGCAGCGCGGCGCGTCCCTGACCCAGCCCAATGCGTCTGTGCCGAGCGTGAGGCCAGAGGGATATACTGTACCGCTGAACCTGGGTGTGAGGCGGCGCAGTCTACCGCACCAGTCAAACGCTGGGCCGTCGGGGGGCGAACATCACTTAGTAGGTGAGTGTACACACACCAGCGATATGCCGACTTTGAATGGCGCGCTGGGACCGGCCATGGTGAGGAGATGGGGACGGTGGGACGGCGGGATACGGGACGGTGGGACGGAGGGATACGGGACGGTGGGACGGCGGGATACGGGACGGTGGGACGGCGGGATACGGGACGGTGGGACGGCGGGATACGGGACGGCGGGATACGGGACGGTGGGATACGGGACGGTGGGATGGCGGGATACGGGACGGTGGGACGGCGGGATACGGGACGGTGGGACGGCGGGATACGGGACGGCGGGATACGGGACGGTGGGATGGAGGGATACGGGACGGTGGGACGGAGGGCCGTCAGCTCCCCGTGTGATCCCTGTGTGCTCCCTGTGAGCGGTGCCCGCAGGTCGTCGGCACCGCTCGGCTGCCCGTAATGGCTGTCTGATTTGACGGGCCATTGAGGTGATTGGTGACTCCTCACTGTGAGTCACTGCACTGCACCGTTTCCGGCACCGCCGGCTCGGCTGTTCCCGGCTCGCGCCAGATCGGGACGGCGTGGCCTGCCTCCTTACTAGCCCAGTGAATGTACAGGATTGGTCCGTCGTCACCTGCCGCACAGAGAGGGGGCCGCCGCACCGCCTGTCCTCACCTCCGAGCAGCGAGAAGGTAAAATAGAGCACGAAGAGGCGGTGGGCCAGCGCCGACAGTGCGATACCGACGGCGGCCAGCACCCCTCCGGCGATCAGCACCCGTCGACAGCCGTGCCGACGCACCAGTGCCGACGAGACGATTCCTGAGAAGGAGGGGGGGGGGGAGGGGGCAGTCTTAGACTCGGCGCGCAGGGCAGAACTCATCTAGCAACGTCAGAGTGGGATAAGTAATATGTAACTAACCCTAGAAAATAATTATTGCAGTAAATACAGAAAAGTAACATGACACCAAAACACGCCGTATATTTATAAGTTTATAACAGGTACAGCTTACTTACTCGCACGATACTTACCCGATGTGTACATAAGAGCGTTTAATGAAGAGCCGACCCATGCTGTCGTACTTTTTGATTGCTGGAATTCTTCTAGGAAAATGATGTTAAACACTCCGACCGACCACGAAACGCCGTAGATGGTGACATGGGCCTGAAAATCAGACTCACGGTGACTAAATTAGACCTGACATTAAACGATACACATACTCATGCGCTGCTAGGAATGAGCTTTGTTTTATGCTGCTTTAATGTGGGCCTGAAGTATTCACAATGCACATTCACAGCTCAACAGGTGACGATTGATAATGAAATAAAGAAGCACGATATTATATATATATATATATATATATATATATATATATATATATATATATATATATATATATACAGAGGGAGAGAGAGAGAGAGAGAGAGAGAGAGAGAGAGAGAGAGAGAGAGAGAGAAAGAGAGAGAGAGAGAGAGAGAGAGAGAGAGAGAGAGAGAGAGAGAGAGAGAGAGAGACAGACAGACAGAGAGAGAGAGAGAGGTGTTACCATAAAATAAAGCAATGCTTAAATGCAAAGCACTGACCAAAAACGAGGCGAACACTATGAGCCACCCGTATCCGCCGTCCGGTTTCGGAGACGTCTGGTGTGCCTCGGCGTCCTTTGCCAGACACCTGGCCTGACACGGGTCCGAGACGCGCACCTTTCCATCGGTCAGCTCACCTGCAACACGGGTCACGGGTCACGGGTCACGGGCCTGACACGAGTCCGAGCCCCGCACCTTCCCATCGGCCAGCTCATCTGCGACACGGCACGGCGGTGTCGTACTGGCAGGCGTGGCAGTCCTGCCTACTCACATATACATTGTCTACAAATCCTAGCCTCAAATCGACATTGCGATGCATTTATTTTGATGTTAACACTACATTTCACTGGTGTAGGTGAGCTAATTGCGGCTACAGAGTGCAATGTCTGTGCCGGGCCGATTTAGTGGAACCGCCGATATCCCTGCCAAACGATACACAGCGCTTCCCAGGCCAGAGCTGGGAGCACGGTCTTGTCACGTGCTTTGGCCGAGTGGTGCGTTTACCGAGGCACCAGTCTCGGCAGCACTGCTGATCGCCGGCCCGCCGTGGAGGGGCGCCAACACAGCCGGGTGGGGGGGGGGGGGGGGGGAGGTAACTGGCCAGGCAGCTCGGGACCCGGGGATGGCGCCGCTCCTATCCGCACCATTCACCGGCCCTCCACACCGGCTTAGGTCTGTTTGATTAGTAAAAAATCCCTCGACTGTTCTATCAGATTAAGCTCATTATTCATATTAGGCATGTAGGTATGCATAAGACATATAGGTATTGCATGCTTGAAGATAGATTGGCCAATAGCGATTACCAAGCGCCTAATGGCTGTAAAGGTTCAAGAGAGAAGCCTGCGAGACGGCTCTCCTCGTTCGGTTACCGCATCGTCAGAGCCTCTCCAGCAGGTGGATGACCTTTGTTTCGGGTCCCCCGGAGACAGGGGAGCTGGGCGGTCGGCCAGCGCCCCCCCCCCCCCCTACCCCCACGTCAGGCCGGCCCCGTTCACACGGGCTCGTCAGGCGAGCGGCCGGTCAGAGCCGGCCTTGGTAACCCTCAGTCCACAAACACCGGACCACTGGCGCTGCCAAGAATGCAGTGCGCTACTCTTTGTCCAGACTGAACATTTCCAACTACCATCACATACCTATAGATGCAGCTGGGCTCTAATTTCGCTCAGTGACCGGTTCAGAGGACTGCTGGATTGTTTACAATACAGCTTGTAACGAACACTGGCAAGTTGCAACACATAGGTATTAGATACACCTATACAAAAACGTGCCATAACCAAATGCACATCTATAAGCTAAGCAGGTTATTTCTGAGCTCCATTTGCTATCCGCCGGCCCAGCGGGCGCGGCTGTCGGGCGGTAGGCTGTGCCGCGGTACTCGGGTGCTGCGCGGCACAGCCTACCCTCCAGGCAGTACGCTACGCCAGGTAGGCAGAGCCGCGGCCGACCGCCGCGGTTCCGTCGACCGTGCGCCCTGTACGGCCCTCCAGCAAAAGAGTGGTTGGTTAGCCTATGTGCTTTTGGTGTAATAACTTTGAATGACAGAGACACTCATGATTTCTGCGACATTTTTTTTTAGCTATAACCATATCATTCATTCAGTACGCCTCACGAGTGACATCGACTGCATACATTCATATGTAATTGATGTAGTACCTAAATAGCCAGCTGTTTGTGGCGGTTTGACCTCGGGAGACGCAGAGCGTGGCCCATATCTATGCCAGTCTGGTCACCCACGGTGCCGCCCGGTCCAGTGGCGGCCGCCGGCACCTCGGGGCCTGTAACAACACGGCCGCCGGCCCCGATAGCAGCGGCCAGCGCCGGCGGCCGCAGCCGTTTGGGAGCCGCCATCAACAGCCTGTTTCTTGTGCCAGTTATCAGACTGGTGCCTTGTATGGAGCTGCGTGACCCACCGGGACCGCTGCTCGGGGGAGACCTAACGCAGCCGCGTCCGGTCCCGGCCGGCTGGCCCCGGGACGGTCACTGGCCGGGCCTGTCACTGCTGGTCAGATCTGTCACTGGTTGGACGTGTCACCGATGCGGTCAGACCTGTCACTGATGGTAAGACCTGTCACTGATGCCTGATGGTAATACCTGTCACTGCTGCATTGGGATACTTTGTCACAGTTCTATATGAGGATTGTGTGTGGCGCAGTGATTGCAGTGAGGAATGACTGTTGCTCTAGGCTGTCACATTATAGATCATTATTGATCATCTTAAATATTTAGGCCTAAAACAATACAATATTCACCTGAATGCTGGGCTGCTGTGAGCATCAGTGCACAACAAAAACGCCTGTGCCGACTGAGCGGGACGGGTAACTCTATCGACTGACAGGGCGATATTGAGCGGCCGGGCTGTGACACACGTGCAGGGCTGGCTAGTAGTGAGCCAGGCTGCGCAGCTCGGCATGGGGCTGGCGTATACAGAGGCCGCACGGCGCGTGAGGGGCAGAACGGCCCCAAACGGCGCGGCTCGGGAACCGTGTAACCTTGTCTGAACCGTGCCTGTGTAATTACTAACTGAGCCACTTTATAGGAGGATGGGACTCACAAACCCCAAAAGAATTAGCCGCGAGCAACCACAAACGAGACTATCGAAGTGTTTTGCTTTTAGTCTTTGTTTAAGATTTTACCATTTATCTATGCTTAGGTAGGCATGCTCTTTTCGACAGATTTTCGAGCGCAGAATTCACCATAAAATGATAATAAAATAATGATATTTATGCTATAGAGTCGCTGACCAAGCGCACGCATGCGTCGGTCCCCTATTTTTTTAACCCTCGCCGGCACAGGCCATTTTGCGTCCTTCGACGGCACAAGGGGGGGAGGGGTTGGTACGACCCCCTCGCGTTTGGCCCCTGATTGAGCTAGAGCTTCGCGGAAAAAACGAGCGTGTTGCCCGTCACGAGAGGAAGCCGATGATACCAAATTTTAAGGTCCTAGGTCATCGGGTGACCTTCCAGGTCAGGTCAATGACCCGAAAACCGGGAAAATCGGGACCTGTTAGAAAGTCGTAAAGTGTGGCTGCTATGTGGTGGTTTTCCGGGGTGCTGATCACGAATATCGTGTTAGTTTTGATCAGAGATGATGTCTTTAAGCATTTAGACCAGGTCGGGTCAGGTCAGGTCAGGTCAACCGGTAGGGGTTGTGACGGGTATTCGTAATACGTGTCAACCGCCTCTGACAGCTTCGTAACATGTTACGAAGGCACCAAAACTACTTCGTAAATGTTCAAATGGTTGCTTAATTCGAATTCAGCTCCAAAAACTAGCCTAGAAACATATAAAACTCGAAAAAGTGAACCGAGGTCACCCGAGGTCACCAAAGGTCAATGACCTGACCTGACTTTCAGGTGACCTTGACACCCACCCTAATGTATGGGAGCAAGTGACGCAACATCAAATCACATGTTTGAACGTTTAAAACCACGAAAAGCTTGCAAACGCGCGGCTAATGCAAGCCGACATACGCCGAATCGCGATTCCGGCCAAACATGGTCTCAGAAAAGAGGTCACAGGTCAAAGGTCATTTGGGTCAGGGTCATGAAATTTTCAGGGTAGGTGTAAAATTGATCAATGCGAGGGTACTGAAAGTGTCGTCGCGATCGGCCGCTTATTACGCGAGTTATTTGCGAAAAACCTTAAGTGGGGGGTTCCATCAACCCCCCCCCCCCTGTGCCGGCGAGGGTTAAAGATATGAATGAGTTATCCACGTCATGGTTCAATCCTATAAATAAGTTGAAATGTAATGACATGAAAAGCCACCGTGTTGTCAGTGTAGCTGTACGCATCCTGTAGACTGGAAGTACCCGTGTGTTGAAACAAGGTCAGCGGCTGGCCGGGTGTGTTTTCGAGTGTTCTTACTCTGTTATGGTGAGCGTGCTACGACAAGGCGACTGGTAACAGCTTGCCCCGCTGTGGCAATAACTCATGTCGATAAGCGGGCGACAGATCCAACCGACTCGGAACACAAACAGATCTTCGCCAGTTGCTTATTTGAACATGCGATCTTGGGTACGGTTTTGTTGTTACTCGGTACGTTGTCCTTTTCCGGCTTGCCCAAGAACGCACACCCCAGCTGGGGGTGGGGGGGGGGTGAGGGGGAGGGTCGGCGAGCTCTGGCCGCCCTGTCTGGGAGCCACTGAGCCACCGAGCCACCGGCCGCCTTTGTGTGCGAGGCGGAAACCACTGAGGTCTGACCGTCTTTGTGTGGGAGCCAGCGAGGTCTGACACCACTTCATATGTTAAATGTTATTCCATCATTGATAAATCATCATCATTGATACGTAACTAGATTGTTCAAGTCAGTCCACTCCACACCCTTCTGGATAGAGAACTAAGGGAAGCCCAGACAGACTTTTGCCTGGGAAACTCACATGGGCGTAAGAACCTCACGAAAAGTGAGGGGGGGGGGAGCAAAACTTCAATGTCACTTTGTGGGAGCCCAATACCCCTGTGAAGAAATTATTTGCAGTTTTGTGCTCATCTCGCCTTGTCGAGCCATTTCCTGCTCTTAGTTTTGTATTTAAAAAATAAGATTTTACTTAAAAAATGGCTGAAAAGTGGGAGTCGTGCCCCCCGCGGCCCCCTGTTCCTACGGCCTATGGAAACTCAAGTCGGGCAGGTGAGACTGGTCAGTCTCCATGATGTCCCTGGAACTTTCGTTTCTAGAGATATGTCTACTCGGCATCAACTCAAGAGTGACTGCAAGGCAAATACCTAATGGTGTAATGTGACTGTATATCATATGTAACAAAATCGATCTGTCAACGTCATGGCATGTGTGCACTGTATGTATAAGCCAAAAACGAAAGAATGTGATTCAAATGAAATATTGAAGAAACTAATCGACATTGATGATTTATTACGGCTGTCGGTAATCGGGCAAGGTTCATATGTTGCTAAGCAACGATGAAGACAAACAAACATAATAGTTAGGCTCAATATAACACTTGCTTAGTTCACCATTAAACAGAAAGACGACAACAAGATTACTGCCTGCTTATTACATAATGACTTGTCTTTAGTCTGGTTTGTTTGCGTGATGTGACAAGGTCAAAACAATTTACATGGTTTTGCAGCATTTAATTTCACTAGTATTTTCGAACGAAAGCACCCAATGGTAACCGATTCTGTTACCCAAACCGGGTAGCTATTGCTTTCTCATGATCTTGCATGTATTTATAAAGCTGCCCGTTTCTTCACCCTGTCGCCTGGCGGGGTATCGGCGGCACCGTTCCTCGACCCTTGCAGTCGGTTGGGCGGGGGCTCCCTCACCCCGAATGTAGTCGGACTGTCGGTATTCCGTCTGATTCAGACCAAAATCACGCATTGTCACCCCCTGCGCCATGCAGTGGGTAATTTGGACAGCTGAGCAATTGTGCTCACTTCTATGGACCCTCTCTTTCCCTGAGACCTTGTGCCCTGTGTACCGAGCCTCTACTCTATACGCCGTGTACCATGCAACAGGTGCTTTCTGTGTACCATTATGTAATATGTATGTGCCCTGTGCCAGATATGCTCCTGCAGTGCAGTGCCTACTTCTGTGCACGGTGTGACAGGTACTCACGTGAGGCCTGCGACCGGGAGGCCGCCGCGCAGGACGACATGCCCGCCACCCAGTTCTTCAGCCGCTCCATGCCGCTGCCGTCTGACACCTTGCCGCAGCGGACCGCGGCGCTGGGGGCTCTGTGCGGACCGCGCTGCGGGACGGGACGAGACTGCGGCCGGCGCGGGACCGGGCACCAATAGCGGCCGCCGCCGCCGGCCACCAATTTATACTCGGCCGAGCTCGATCGGGAGCCGACGGCAGCCCCAGCAGCGGTACTGCACCTCCACTGGCGACTTGCGGCACTGAAGGTCAGATACTGGACTGGTGACCTGTACAGAGGTCAGACACTGCCGACAGGTGACCCGTACTGCTGCCCCCGGGTACCGCAGACTGTGACCCGCACTGGAGACCACACACTGTACTCGTGGACCGGCTGGAACTGGTCTGGTCGGTGCCAGACTGGACTTTACCAGACTGATGCCGGATTACTGTGCTGTCAGACATCGGACTGGTTGATGTTGGGCTGCCTAGCCTGCACTTCGCTGAACCGTTCGCCAAATGTCAGCAGCCGTCTAGGTACAGAAGATTTCCGAAACTATCTTAGCGAGGTGTGCTAGGCGGCGCCTCCTGAGGTGCATATTTATATTCGAATTTTGAGGTCACATTGAGGTCAATTCTATGTCAACACTGAACATATTGTGTCGATAATATGCAATCTTGTTATCCACAGAGGTCACGAAGTTTTTATATAGCCGTTGCATATTTAGAATTGTAGCCGGCATCACTGAACAAACAAATGGCATGGGAAAGTGGGTAGGTGATGGATACCTCAAGCCATGACAACGGAACTGAAAATTAACATCGCTAAACGGGGGTGGGGGTGGGGGTGAAGGGGGTGGGGGCAGAGAGCTACTGTAGGGGTGCGACGTTAGCAGTGGAGTATTTGCGCCTTGGGCTCCTTGATAGGGTGTCATTGTCTACTCAGCAATTTCGTGTCGTTGGATGTTTTTGCAACACATTCAGTACATTTCCATTCATTGCAACATCTCGAGCACAACATGTTTTAATCATCCTCTTGTGGTGTGGACACGGACGCAGGCTCCGTCATTATCGAATGTGCTTATTTCGGCCGGCATGAGGAATTTTGAGAATTGACTATACGAGTATCTGACCACAACTTATGTTATGACCAGACCACGAGGAAAAGAAAGACAGTCTCTATTTTATGCCTGGATCCCAACACTGTTACCCGAAACTCTGTTGGCTGTACCTATATTTATTAGAACAGTAGGTTGAGGCAAGGTGTCGGACGATTTTTTGTCAATTCTACATTGTGTGCGCTTGTAAAAACATGCACAAGACACAAGACAAGCCTCTTATTACCCGAATGCACAGTGTTGTTCCAGATGTTGCGAGTTTCACAACACTTGTGCCACGAAGCTGATGGGCGAGAGGGCACGCACAGTGGACCGGTAGTAACCGCCTGGTCGGGCGTCCTTCTGATAAAAGTGATAAATGGCGCCGCCAAAGGTCGGGCTGGGCAGAGCGGACCGGTTCCACGCAGTGCTGTAGTGCCGGCTGGGTCACATTTAACCCTCGTCCCGCTGGTCCCCCCCCCCCCACTGTGGTTTTTACTGAATAGCAAAATAACGGCGGCGGGCATCAATTTTACACCATCATACAAAATGTCAAGCCTTAGATCACCTTAGGTCAGGATTTATTGAAGTCAAACTGAGGCCATGTTCCAGCAAAAATGAGCAAAAAAAAAACATGAAATCTTGAAACGCTCACAGAAGCCCCAGCTACCAAGCAATTTCAAAGGTTTTTATATTATCATGTAAAGAAAAGACGGCGGTGCAAAACTGCTATCTCAGATTTTTTCTTCAAAAGTTTGGGATTTAGACCATCAAAAATAAGAAAGGTTGCATTTTTTTATAGAAAAACGCAAAAAATTAGACCTAATTTGACCTGACCATGACCTGACCTTCACCAGAACATAATCTTAACTGGCCCCAAAGGCTGCTTGACCCACAAAATTGCATTGGCATATATAATGGACCAAAAAACATGCATCACATAATATTTTCATATTGTGACCCTCATGGTGACCTGACGTCTGAGACCTGACCTGGTATCAGTGACCTCAGATAGCAAAATATGTGTTTGACGAACAATTCCCCAACGATAACTTTCAATGAAATGCATTTTACTCGATTTTACAACGCATTTCTTGAAATGCCTGTAAACGGTGAAAATTTGACATTTGACCTGACCTGTGACGCCATCGGTTTGACCGAGGTCAATGAAATGGTCAAACACCGTTTGCTGCTTGTCGCTATGATGCGTGGTTCTCGAGATCTTAGGGGGGGGGGGGGGGCAAATTGTCCCCCCCTCCCAACAGGGCGCGTTGCTCGGCAGACCACTAAGGACGGTTTGCCGGTTGTGGTACGCCGTCGAAACGTTACCTACCTAGTACCTACCTATTACCAGTGTAACGCCTTTTGGGGCGACTAACGGAGCGAGCGAGAAGGTGGGCCTTGCACGTGCGAAATTGCGAGGAGGTAGCCTCTAACCCTCGCCCGCACATGCCATTTTCCCATCCTAGAACGCACATGGGGGGGGGGGGGGTTGCCACCCCTCGCACCATTTCGTTCCTGTTGGAGATAGAGCTTCGCGGTAAGGACCAAAAAGATTCTTTGGGAAGAGACGAATCCAATGATACCCAGTTTTACCTTCTCAGGTCAGGTCAGTCATTGACCTTCCAGGTCAGGTCAAACTAAAGATGTTGCTGTTTTGGGTCACCGTTGGATATCAAGTGCGCTGCTCATCATACACCGATGACGATGCCGAATTGTGGTGCCAAGCCAGCTAGAACCTCTACTCGTATGTCACACTATCCGACCAGATTTTTGCTGCTGAGGTCATTTCAGGTAGTTAGGTCAAGGTCAATGATAGGTATGTGTTTGTATGTCTGTGTGTGTCTGTGTGTAGGTATATTGATGTGTGCACCGATTGTTTATGTGTCCATATTAGTATGATATCATGAAATGAGAAGCTTTTATCAAAAATACAGTCACAGAAACTTCACGAAAAGTAAATTTAGCTAGCCTAAAACGCAATGTTTTTAGATGACCTAGGTTGACCTTGACCCTGACCTTGACATCTGTACATCATCGAACAACATGTTCCATGATAGGTGGGAGGTAAGACTGGCAAAAAAGGCCGAAATCAAGGTGCCAAAAGCTCACAAGACCCATAGCCAACGCAAGATATTGGATATTTGTCATTTGGGTCATGACATGACCTGAAGAACAGGGTTATATACCCGAAACAAAAAACCACAGAAACTATAAATTTTCAGTGGACATCAAAAAAGTATAGAGGAGCAACCATACGAAAATTCAGCCTTCTAGCTCTAAAAATGTTGAGTGCAGAGCAGGAAAACTACCGGGGGGGGGGGGGGCAACCTCCAATGTGCGGGCGAGGGCTAATGACCTCGGATGACCTTTGTAGAGGCTATCAGCAAAAAAGACACTTTGGTCGTCACGGGTGGTCCAAATAATTGTGATTCTGAAATATTTGGACAGTTCCTATGAGTACACACGGATTTAGAGGCATTTTCATTTTTCTCAATTGACTTATAATGGAAAGGTCACGCCACTGCCCTGACCTTAGGTCACGGATATAAAAAAAAATCCGAGAGATACAAATTATAGGTGCCCATAACATCATGCAATCCACGAAGTTTAAAATCTCTCTGACAAACACTGCAGGCTGAACATGATTCCAAACTTTTTTAAGCTTGGTCAGTTAACTCGAACTGGTGACCTGACCTGACATGACATGGGGTCAAAATTCAAAAATTTCACACATTGTCCAAAGTTGATGTAGAGAAAGATATCCAAGCGGTGCGGCGCTACGCGCCGCGGTTTCTTATTCACACGCAAAAAACGCGACAGGGTGGTAACATATGCCCCCCCCCCCACTGGGGCAAAGGTTAAAAATGCAATGATCTCTGCCTAGTCAATCAATCAGCAATGATAGCATAGTCTGATCATACATCAATCGTTTGATGTCCTACCAACTGAGGTAACGGGCCCAAGAGGTCAGCTCAGGACAGAGAGAGTTCAGAACAGAGCACTGGCTGTAGGTGCCGCCAGGGGCGCAGCTCGCTCGACCAGAGGCGGCGCCACCGGCCCGCAGCAGGCCGTCAGCCGACTCCCGCTCCTATCGGGCACCACGCCAAGGTCAGCGGCGGACTCGCAGCGCGTTTCGTCAGCGGTTACCAGCGCTACGGCTTTGGTCGCCCGGTTATCGGGCCGACCAGCGGCGCATGCGGCGGCCGCCAGCCGACGGTGTCGTGGGTGGGTGAGGTCATCGGGGCACGGCTGGCGCGGCCGAGAGGTGACGGCGGAGCGGTGCCATCCACGTTATTGAGCGCCGTGGCCGTGAAGTGACGTGCTTCTGGTAGTGAATCAGCGTGGTGTTCCCGGACGCCGCCCACCAGTCCCGGCCGCCGCCGGTCCTAGTCGGTGTCAGAGCGCCGCGCCGGCTCCCCTGCTGCTGCTGCTGCTGCTGCTGCTGCCCGCTGGACCGACCCTCGGTCTCAACTCGTGCCCGTCCGTTCAGACCAATCCCAGCGCCATGGAGCATGTGGCCAGCCACCAGGCGCAGGCGGCCTCCCGGCTGTACCGAGTGCTGGCAGAGGCGGCCGGCGACGACAACGTGTTCCTGTCGCCGTTCAGCATCGCCACCGCGCTGTCCATGGCCTTCGGCGGCGCCGGCGGCGACACGGCGCTCCAGCTGCGGCAGGCGCTGGCGCTGCCCGAGGACGCCGCGGCGCTCCACGACGGCTACGGCAAGGTGCTGGCCAAGCTGAACGACCCGCCGAACGTCACACTCAGCACCGCCAACAAGATGTACGTCCAGAACTCCTACAAGATACTGGACAGCTACCTCGAGCTCATGAAGAACCAGTACCTCAGCGAGCTGAAGAGCGTGGACTTTGCTGACGCGGCCGGCACAAGCAAACTGATCAATGATGACGTGGAGTCACTGACGAGAGGGAAAATCAAGGACTTGATCGATCCAAGTGCCCTGAACGCACTTGTCCGCCTGGTGCTGGTGAATGCCATCTACTTCAAGGGCTCGTGGCAAGAGAAGTTTGACAAGAAGGTGACGCAGAAGCAGGACTTTTTCGTCACTCCAGACAGCGCCGTGAAGACGGACATGATGTTCATGGACGGCAAGCGCTTCAACTGCGGCGTGCTCTCCGACCTTGGCTGCAAGGCTTTGGAGCTGCCGTACGAGGGCCGGCGGTTCAGCATGTTGCTGCTGCTGCCCGACAAGAAGGACGGACTGAAGGCTCTGGAGGAGAAGCTTGCCAACACACCGGTCCAGTCCATCATGCAGAAGCTGCACAGTGAAAAAACCACCATCAGCATCCCCAAGTTCAAGCTGGAGACGTCCTACAACCTCGAGGACCATCTGAAGAAGCTGGACATCGCTGACTTGTTTGATTCCAATTCGGCGGACCTGTCCAAGATATCGGGCAACAATGACCTGTTTGTGTCCAAGGTGGTCCACAAGGCCTTCATTGAGGTCAACGAAGAAGGCACCAAGGCGGCCGCCGCCACGGGGATGGTCATGCAGTTAATGTGCTTTGTGCCTAACTTCGAGTTTTTTGCCAACCACCCGTTCTTCTTCGCTATCGTTGACAACGAGGTCGGTCTGGTTTTGTTCTCTGGCCGTTACGTCAAGCCCGAGTGAGCGGTGCACTGATGAAGATGAGCTGAGGGTGCCTGATCTCCCGGTGTAATTTATCCCGCAGATCGCCGTCCTTTGTAGACCACTTCGCGCTTAACTTAATGTCAGTCTTATTCTGTGATATACACCACTTTATGCATAACTAATAAAAAGGTCTGTAAAAGCTTTGCTGTGATCAGGGGTCGAAAATGTCTCGAACATACGACCCAGCGGTTGTTGCAAATCAGGTCTGTTTCGGGGGTGCAAATGTATCAAAGTGGATACAGGATAGTAGTCCAGCGGCATGCGAGAAGAGGCTCGGCGTGTCCGCCCGCGACGCACGTCGACGCGCCACTGCGTCCTGCGTCGCTGCCGACGATTCGTTTGGTAGCCGGGGGCGGTAGGACCAACCATCGGTGTTCCGGCTGGTCGATAGATGGCGGGACACAAAGACCCTGCCAGCAGCTGACTGTTTTCCCGCCGGCTCTTCACTATGCCGGCACGAACGGAAACCGATACATGGATACAAGATGATACAGAACTTTATAAGCTTGCTTATTCCTCGGTTTGAAGAATCTGACATTTATTTTATTTATCGTCCTTAAATATGTTCATTAGTAAAGGAAAATCGGCCTTTTTATTTTGTATCACATTCTTTAACCCGCGCACCGACGGGGGGGGGGGCGGATATCCGCCCCCCCTGAGTACGCGCCGCGAAATTTGGTACGACTATTCCCTCATCAATTTTACACATGGTGTGCAAGTTTGAACCTCCTACGTTTTAAGGTCAGGTCACCAGGTCACTTTGAAAGACCCAACCTCAAGTCACTTTTTAGCAACTTTGTCACCGTGCCAGAGCTACAGTAGATGTCGGAGGCCTTTGAAAGTCGCAGGATGTTATAAGGTCATTAGTAGCTACAATTTGTATATCTCGGAATTTTGATATCGGTGACCTAAGGTCAGGTCAATTTCGCGACCTCCCCATTATAAGTCAATGGGGGAAAAATCAACTCCCTATTTTTACCACTAAAACGGGTCGGAATGGCCCCATATACCATACATGACTTCATATACGATCAACCTTCACTACCTTGAGGTCTGTTTTGCTGTTGGGCAGCTGTGAGGTCATGTGACGTCATCAAAGGTCACCAAAGGTTTTTGGACAATAACTCCATACAGGAACAAGATACAGCCGCGTGGATGGTCTCATTGTGTTCATCTCGTCAAGACGCATCGAATGATATACATGATGACCTCGAGGTCACGTGACCTGAGGTCAACCTTTGACCTTGACCTTTCGAGGTCAACATATATATCATTCGATGCGGATTGACGAGAGTATCACGATGATGCCCTTAGTTTGCTCCTATCTTGACTAATTCGAAAGTTATTCGAGAAAAACTCTCTCCATATCTAGCGCCGCCATTTTGAATTTTTCGACCCCTGTGACGTCATCTTTGACCTGACCTGAAAATGACCTTATTAAAAATTGTAGATCTTGACCGTGCGTATCCGATGCCGTTTACCGCTTGTCGCTATCTTGCTTCGTTCTCGAGATCTCAGGGGGGGGCGGTCATCCGCCCCCCCCCGTCGGTGCGAAGTTGGCGCAGACCCCCGTCGGTGCGCGGGTTAAACGTTAACGATAAAAAGTTTCTAATATTTTCACCACTTTATGAGTTGAATTTGAAAATTTATGTGTGGTGAGCATTATCAAAAATCTAGTTTCTAATTTGCAATGTATGTATTTAATACCCCGCGGCATTATGTGTGTATGTATGTATTACACCGTAGCGGTAAAAATATGGTTTCACCTCTAAAATACCCCGCGGCGACCTACTTCAGACCTTCAGACTCCAATGGCAGCAGTGAGCGCTCTGATCAGGCTTTGGGTGAACATTTCCTATTTCGGTCGGGCAGAAGCGCGCCATAGCGAGCTGAGGGAATCAGTCCAATGAGTGAGTGTTACCTTTATTTTATATTTTTTGACTTCGTAAATGTACCTATAGGATCGGTCCAATCTACCGATCTCTGTCAACCTAATCAATATTATCGAGGATCTACCCGCCCAATGACACATGAGTTCATGAAAGGATGATTCCTTTGCGTTATTGTTTGCATAGAAAATGATGTGTGCAATTGCATGTCATTTATTTTGCGAGTGGAGACTGTCAATTTCTCGTACGTCATGTAATAATTCTGCCCAGTTTTCGCATACAGCCGTTGCATACAAGTGGATGAAGTTGCAAAGCAATGATGTAGTTGCAATGTTTATCCAATGATGTGTCTCACTGCCCTTGGTTTTGATAACGTCATTGCTGTTTCTCTGCACATTTTATCCAAATCTACGCAGGGAGTCATCTCCCACCCAGCCTCGTCTCCGATCGAAAGTAACTGTCCTTGGCCGTGCCTGGTGCCGGTAACGTGTTCCAGATGCGCTCGCCGTCCCTTGGCTCCCACGGAAGCGGCCATATGACCCCCAATAAAACAGCGTGTCGCTGCCGACTCTCAGTGGAACTTGACGACGACGAAAATGACAATTTTAGGTGCTGAAGCATTAAGCTATGGTAGGTTTTTGACCTTAAATCAATCAAAAACACTTATCTATAACGGATAGTAAGCTATAGAGCAATATGTTCGATTAGAAAAACAATTATAAGAATTTTTGTATCAAAATGAGAAGCTGGGATCTGAAGGTTTGTATCACTCCACGCCTTTTTCGACCCCTGGCTGTAATATTTTTCTTTGTTATCACGTGTCGTCCTACGCGTGATGAAGTTGTTTCGCTTAACCTGCGCCCGGCTGGGGGTCCTGGATTTCCACGCCCTGCTGGGGGGGGGGTGTTTGAACACCCCCCCTTGTAACTCGGCTCCTGGGCCACGTAGCGATACGCGGAAGGCGGCGTTCGAAAGAGCGTCAAAAATAATGACGAAATCACTTCGGTCAATTTTTTGGTCAGGTCAAAGGTCAGGTCACCAGAGGTCATTGAAGGCAAAATTTCGCCGATTTCCAGGTCGAATGTCGACAATTTCCAAGAAGCCAACGCATAACTCGGGAACCAATAGAGCTACAGCGCCGCGGAAAAGCGCATTCGATAGCCCTATTAACGCCCTTTCTGAGTAATTCTCTCAGATTTGACCTAACGTCAACGGTTTTGGCTGCAGGGGGCAAAAACTGCAAAAATAGCCGATTTTTTCTGAAACAGTTTTTCTGCAATAACTTTTGACCCAAGCACTGTACGAGCTTACTTTTACCGGCATCGTGTTCCTCTCGTCAAGACGCATCGAATGAACTATAACTTGACCTTGAAAGGTCAACTTGAAAATTTGACCTCAGGTCAAGGTCATGACCTGACCGGAAAGGGTCATGTTGCATATCAGTCGATCCGTATCGTCGAGCTGAACACATCTAAGGCGTTTTCACCGCTCTAGCATGCCTCTATCAAAAGTTATTTGCGAAAAACTGTTAGATACCATTCGTGACCTAAGATGACCTCGGGGCATAAACAAGGGTCACGGACACCATTTTCATGTTCAGTGTGTCTAAACCACTTGTAATTCGGTGTTTGGGAGTGTTTATAATGTCTTTCGTCCAAAAGAGGCGCATTTCAATTTTCTCCCATTGACTTATAATGGGGAGGTCGCAAAATTGACCTGACCTTAGGTCATCGATATCAAAATTCTGAGATATACATTTTGTACATGCTATTGCTCTTAGCAATCGCTGAAAGTTTCAAAGCGATCGGTCACTCGGTGTAGCTATGACAGACATTGACACTTTTTATGAGGTGAGGTCACTTCAAGTGACCTGGTGACCTGACCTTGAATGACCTTGGTCTGAAATTTTCACAACATGTGTAGAATTGATGTATGATAAGGTGTACCAAAAACGGCGGCGCTCCGCGCCGCCGTTTTTGAGATATTCGCGAAAAACCACAAGGGGGGTGTTCAAACACCCCCCCTTGTGGTTTTTCGCGAATATCTCAAAAACGGCGGCGCTCCGCGCCGCCGTTTTTGGTACACCTTATCATACATCAATTCTACACATGTTGTGAAAATTTCAGACCAAGGTCATTCAAGGTCAGGTCACCAGGTCACTTGAAGTGACCTCACCTCATAAAAAGTTTCAATGTCTGTCATAGCTACACCGAGTGACCGATCGCTTTGAAACTTTCAGCGATTGCTAAGAGCAATAGCATGTACAAAATGTATATCTCAGAATTTTGATATCGATGACCTAAGGTCAGGTCAATTTTGCGACCTCCCCATTATTATAAGTCAATGGGAGAAAATTGAAATGCGCCTCTTTTGGACAAAAGACATTATAAACACTCCCAAACACCGAATTACAAGTGGTTTAGACACACTGAACATGAAAATGGTGTCCGTGACCCTTGTTTATGCCCTGAGGTCATCTTAGGTCACGAATGGTATCTAACAGTTTTTCGCAAATAACTTTTGATAGAGGCATGCTAAAGCGATGAAAACGCCTTAGATATGTTCAGCTCGACGATACGGATTGACTGATATGCAACATGACCCTTTCCGGTCAGGTCATGACCTTGACCTGAGGTCAAATTTTCAAGTTGACCTTTCAAGGTCAAGTTATAGTTCATTCGATGCGTCTTGACGAGAGGAACACAATGCCGGTAAAAGTAAGCTCGTACAAGGCTTGGGTCAAAAGTTATTGCAGAGAAACTGTTTCCGAAAAAATCGGTTATTTTTGCAGTTTTTGCCCCCTGCAGGCAAAACCGTTGACGTTAGGTCAAATCTGAGAGTATTACTCAGAAAGGGCTTTAATAGGGCTATCGAATGCGCTTTTCCGCGGCGCTGTAGCTCTATTGGTTCTCGAGTTATGCGTTGGCTTCTTGGAAATTTTCGACATTCGACCTGGAAATCGGCGAAATTTTGCCTTCAATGACCTCTGGTGACCTGACCTTTGACCTGACCAAAAAATTGACCGAAGTGATTTCGTCATTATTTTTGACGCTCTTTCGAACGCCGCCTTCCGCGTATCGCTACGTGGCCCAGGAGCCGAGTTACAAGGGGGGGGGGTGTTCAAACACCCCCCCCCCAGCAGGGCGTGGAAATCCAGGACCCCCAGCCGGGCGCGGGTTAATTGCTTCTTCTGTCGTACACCTACCTATGTAGGTAGGTACCTAATAGCCGTTTTCACGACGGGCTATCCGGCGAATGCACCTGATTTGACCAAATCTGCACCTAATTTCTTTTACAGCAAATATCTTCATTTCATATGAATTTAGTTCAGTGTTTTAATCGATGATGTTCTCTGATAATATGACAAAGCAGGCATATAAGCAGTTAGAGCAACCCTATCTGATAGCTGCTAAGAGACACACTGAACCTGATTTGACCAAAAATGCACCTAATCTGTACCAAATGTGCACCAAATGTGTACCAGATGGCCGTCGTGAAAACGGCTATTAGGTATCTTGCTGAAAGGGGATATCCATAGGGGAAATCGCTTTCCGATGGCCAAGCTGATTGGAAAACTCATACAAAAAGTGGACACGTGAATTTTGAACTTGACCTTCCACTTGACCCTCCACAGAACTTGACCTGAGTGGTTGTTGTGTGACCGAACAGGAATCATTTGAACACGCTTACCTACGATTTTGTGGCGCTGCATTGCTGTTCGCCTCTCTTGCTTTTTTCTGGGTCTGCTTCATTGCATCTGCATAGGCTAGGTGCATATGCATATGAGCACACCGTGCTAAACCTCGGCAACTGGGGGTAGCCGTGTCTCCTTGTACACACCTCCCTGCATGGTGCACGGAGCTCCGTCTGGCGGCAGACCCCAGCCCCAGATGGCGCTCGGGTCTGATCTCCCCGATGTACCGGCACATGGACCGCACCGCTGCAGGTGTGGGCTGCACCCTCATTTGTCGGCCCACATACAAACGCTGCGGCTCTGCTACCGCACCCGACTCGAGCGGACAGCGCCGTTCGGGTCGGGTCTATTGGACTCGGTCTCTCGGTCTCGGTCTCGGTCACTCGGTCTATTGAACGCTGCTAGATCAGTGGATGAGATTAATAGTTAATTACTCTGGAGGATCGTCACACGAATCAGTCGCATTGTCTGATATTATTTAGGGACCACCAGGCCCGAAAGCTACTCTTCTACGGTTCGGTGCCATACATGGTAACTGGCAGACCCCAGGGCGGCTCGTGTGGTCCAGTGCCTTACATACAGTGACAGCCGGACTACTGTTCTGCTCTAGTGTGGGGTCCATTGCGGGACTCCAGACCCCAGGCTGCTCTAGTGTATGATTTGGTGACGTTAGAACTCGGTGAAAATTGACTGGCCGTTCAGCGATCCCACAACTAGCCACCACTGAGCTCTCAAAGGATTGGAAATAAAATGCGTCGTCTCGTATCGAAGTTATTTTATTTAAAGTCATTGAAATGCATTCATTCATAAGTTGTTAGTAAAC
The DNA here is from genome assembly GCF_019059575.1 of Amphibalanus amphitrite. Taxonomy (NCBI): domain Eukaryota; kingdom Metazoa; phylum Arthropoda; class Thecostraca; order Balanomorpha; family Balanidae; genus Amphibalanus; species Amphibalanus amphitrite. Next base: position 230,064 of record NW_024881716.1, read on the forward strand.
ATGGAAGTTGTTCATTGAGTAACAATGCAAGACCTTGGGTTCTCTCTCAACGTTCGCCCCTTGAATACTTCTCAATACGTTCCACACACTAGCAGTGGTCGATAAAGCTGTGTAAAAACTGCTGCAGTAACAGGTGTTCCTTCAGGTATGCGGCGTACCCCCGAGCACCGCAATCTATTAACAGTGCACTATGACGGAGCGGCGCCGAGCACTGCAGCGGCCCGCGGCCCAGACACCACTGGGAGCTAGCGGCGGAGCAGCCGGGCGGCTGGCCGGCACCGGCTAGCTGTCCAGGTGCTCCCCTATCTTGCTGTTGAAGGAGTCCATCAGCTTGCGGTAGGCGGCGGCGGCGTTAGGCGTCAGAGAGTCTCCCAGAGTCTCCGTCAGGTAGTCCAGGAAGACGACGGTGAATTTCTGCAGAAACAGACGAAGACACTGTTAACTTACACAGCCTACCGGAATGTAATGGCACATTTGACGGATTCTCACTCTGTACAATGCGCAACGAAATTGTGCAGCATTTATGCGGAAATGACATCGGCTGCACTCATTCTGTTGGGGTGATGTGTGTAGCGCAGTAGTTCTTGGGCTCTACGAATGTGTGAAAGACGTTATTTGTCATAATGACATATGACCTTGTGTACAGATCCATCAATTTGTCGGCTTTGTTAGCTAATAAGTGGCGACGGTGGGGGGAACGCGTCGCGGCGCCGTCTTGAATTACGAGACAGCTGGAAGTAAACGCATGGATTTCATGGGCCCAGTGTTATTTTCGCAAGGACAAAAAAATCAGCCTATTCTTTAGCGACATAGGCTTTGTGTATTCAGTTTTATTTAGCATTATTTTGTTGTAATCTACAACAGTTTTTTTCTTCAAAAGAATTGATGTGAGCGGTATTTTGGTTGGCCGCTCTCCTTCTGTAATGTGAGCTCGCTGCCGACGGTCGGTAGGCGGCGCGGACCGACACGGCGGGGCTCACCTGGAAGTCGTCGGGCGTGACGCCGCGCCGGTTGTGACTGTCCCCCAGCAGGAAGATGGTCTCGTCCACCATTTCGGCGTCCTCCAGGCTGGCGATCACCGAGCCCAGCGAGACGAGCACGCGGCCGGCGTGCGCGCGCACCCGCGCCGACTGGCGCATCGCCTCGGCACTGCTCGTGTTCAGACGCTTGAACTTCGCCTTGGTCTCCGGGAAACGGTCGAACAGCCTGCAGAGAAATACATTCAGCCATTACGTATGTTAATCTTTCAATTGATGAGTTTTTTTTGACAATTGATGAGCAGATTCAATTGACGATTGATGAGCACGTCGAGACGACACATTCAAAAGAAGAACAAGACTGTACATCGTGCATGGGGATAAAGCGTCCTAAAGAGGCGCTGCAGAGCACGGGTAACTACGCTTGCCACGCTAGCGTTTTATTTATACTGAACAGAAACTCCAAGTCGCATGACCAGTCGGAAAATGTAATGGCATCACGTTTGGCCCGGGAGGGAGTGTCCCTGGCGCCCAGGGCCACCCTGACACCCCTCCGCTCACTCATTGGGCCATGAGAAAAGTCGTGGTGCGCGGCTGTTCGGCGGGGCGGAGGGTGCAAGTCACTGCGGCGGCCGGAAGGGCGGGCACCATCGATCATAGCTCGGCCGTCTGGGGAGGAGCCCAGTGGCGGCCGACAGCCGTGCGCCGCCCGGCCGGCCCGGCGGTTTATCTGGCGTGGCGTCACCGCTGTCGGCGCCTCAGATCTGCGAGATTGGGCTGCGGCGCGGCGCGCTCGGCCGGCCAGTGCCGATACGGACAGTGGGCGGCCCACCCTCAGAACAAACGGCTCATGAGCACCAACGCACACCGCCGAGTGGCGTCTGAGAGACGGCCGCCACCCCGTCCTCCGCGCCGCCAACACACTGCCGCCGGCGTCACCAGGCTGCCGACGGAGCCAAAGGGCTGTGTAATAAGCCAGAGAGCTGCCGACGGAGCCAATGGGCTGCGCAATGGGAAAACGGGATGAAAAATGAGCAAAAGCCAAAGCCAAAGGGATGCGTAATGAGCCAAACGGCTGCCGCTGAAGCCAAATGATTGCGTAATAAGCCAATAAGATGTTGGATGGATCCAGTCTATTCATTCATTCATTCATTCATTCATTCATTCATTCATTCATTCATTCATTCATTCGTTCATTCGTTCATTCATTCATGCATTCGTTCATTCTATCATTCATTCATTCATTCATTCATTCATTCATTCATTCATTCATTCATTCATTCATTCATTCATGCATGTATTCATTCATGCATTCATTCATTCATTCATTCATTCATTCATTCATTCATTCATTCATTCATTCATTCATTCATTCATAAGAAATATGAGGGTGCCTTACATACACATACACAGAATGGAAATCAGATGGAATAGTGGGGTGAATAGGTCAAAAACGCCCCCCTTAAGCGCGAAACCTTCTGACACTCAACCCAACACAGATTACTTAAACCTTTGGGCACCATTATGTAGCTCATTCTTTTTACTACGCTTTGAGACCAAGAAAAGACACCTGCGTGTGGTATTTAACCCCCCAAAAAAGGTTTTCGCATACCCTTACAAAAGGGCGTTTTGCCCCATACCCTGGGTAATACGCCCACACCCATGTGCAAAGCGCCCCACCCCATCCATCAATAGAAAATGATGAACATGGCAGAACTTGACTTCATTCTGACGTCATTTGTGGTCAACCTATCATAGCCTTTGGAATAAAATTGTGTTGCAATGTGTAAAATGGATGCCCGGAGGAGTCCTGAAAGTTTGGTGACGATATCTGCAGTCGTTTAGGATATATCAGCAAAAAAGGACAGGGAGAGGCCTTTTCGGCCCCGACCTACAGGGCGCTACCCTGCACTCTCACCACCGTGCAAAACGCCCCCCTTTCAGAAAACTGGGGGCGTCTTGCCCCATGCATCGAGTAGGCGTCTTTCCCCATCCACTCCATTTCCGGTCAACAAAATATTGACAAAAAACGCGCCACTAACGCCGCAGCATAATACATTCAACAGAATGACAATAAAACGCAGTTTTGAGTGATGTGCACAATAGCAAGTTTTGTGATATAAAGAGGGCATCAAAATATTAGGAATCTTCTGTAAAAACAACATAAACAACACCCAAAACCAACATCAGCACCTACCCACGCTGCTCCTCATGACGCAGAACCGGAAATAGAGACCTGCGTAAACAAGCAGCTGACTGTTCTGAAAGACAGGATAAAACACCTATCCGTCGATAAGAAATACGATTTTTTTAGGGAAGGCGTTTAACCCAGGGGTGCGTTTTCCCTACAGTTACCCTAACCTTTTGCTCATAACTAAAGTAAGCTAAAAACAAATCCAAAATATATTTTCGGTGCTGGACCTTCTTCAGTGGAATGACAAAAAAAAAACACTGAAGAAGGTCCAGCACCGAAAATAAACTTTGGATTTGTTTTTAGCTTACTTAAGTTATATGCAAAAGGTTACTAATATTACCACTGACCTAGCAGTGACGTAAACTGAGCTCACCTGATGAGCACTTCGACTCCATGCTGCACTTTGTCGGGCTCGACCAGGGTCCAGACGGAGCGGATCGCCTGCAGGTCCGCGTCACTCAGTCTGCCGACACGAGACGGACAGCCAGTCAGGCATACCCATGCACAATATACACCACATAGGTACCTACACAGTACACATACCTACCCAGCAGGCCCGCATCGCTCGTCTTCTGACAGAAGGTGGACAGAGTGATACCTATACACATTACACAGTGACACATTTCGCATGACTGTCGAAAAGATACGCACATATTCAACCATATCCACCCATACACAATACATAACTATACACATAGGCTGCAGGTCCGCGCCATTCAGTATGCCGATACAAAACGGATAAATTATAAAGCCATTACCTATAATCATACACAATTTACAAACCAGTATAACGCCTTTTGGGGCGACTAACAGAGCGAGCGAGAGGGTGAACCTTGCACGTGCGAAATTTCGAAGGGGTACCGTACCTCCAGCTGACTTGTGCACGGCACCCTACTAACCGGTCTCTAGCGATGTGCCAAATTTGAGCACGATCGGCCCAGCCGTTCTCGAGATCTGGAAGCGGCACCCTGCACGTGCGCACGTGCAAAATGGGTTCCAACTGACTTCTGCACGGCACCCTACTAACCGGTCCCTAACCATGTGCCAAATTTGAGCGTCATCGCTCCAGCCGTTCTCGAGATCTGGAATCGACCCCTGCACGTGCGCCAGTGCAGCAGCACTCCAACTCTGGCACATGGATATGCATTGCCTAGTGGGTGCCTACCTACATGCCAACTTTCAGCGCAATCGGCCAAGTAGTTAACGAGATATTGCAACAATTACAAAAGTGACACCTCTTCGTTTTGCACGTGGCACGTGCATAAGGGGTCACCCACATGCATCGGGAATAGTCCAATACTTGGTAGAAGGAATGAAGCTACCCTACAAAAATTACCGCGTGTAAATCGGTCAAGTGGTTGCTGAGATATACTCGTAAGCGTCGCAAAATCGTGACCACGGCCGGCCGGCCGGCCGGCCGGCCGCTCATGCTCAGAAATTTCCGTTAATCTAAGGAAAGACTCCGCTCGCTTCGCTCGCTTCGTAATCATACCAACACAAAAGCCCTCCAAAAAGGAAAAGCCGTGAGCCAAACCACAAAGGTGTGCTGACTAAACATCATGTGATCAGCACCGTTATTTTTCTTCGTGTCGCAGCAGAGCGGTGCCTTTTACAGTGATGGGGTCTTAGCAGGTAACTACTCACTTGTTCAAATGTTGACCCATCTTCGTGTTGAAGATATCCATGAGTTTCTTGTAAGCCGCCGCGGCCTCCTCAGGATAGGCGTCGCCTAATGTTTCAGAAAGATAATCCAGCATCACCAGAGTAAATTTCTGAAACAAGGTTAGTCGACTTGTTATTTTCTGATAAACGATTTAACGATACCTATATCAGACCTATGTGTTCTGAATGCTTCGTCGTCCACGGTTGGTTAATAAACCAAAAAATAGCAATAAGAGACGTTCTATGTACAGTGGATCTAGTAAGGATCTCCAGACGAAACTAGATGGCGTTGAGCCTCAGTCGAGTCCATGTGAAATTCAAGGAGAGGTCACTACCGAGCTGGGCCCTATGGGGAAATGGGCGGGGGGGGGGTGGCGGGTGGCGAGGTCACGGTACGGGTGACCTGTCAAACAGCCCCGGCGCGGTGGGGCACTGCCGCAGGCAAATGGCGCACTCCAGCGTTGTTCCATATCGCGGTGGTGGGCCGAGCGGCCGGTTAGCTTGGCTGCTTGGAAGGAAAGGATAATGAGGCATGGGTTTGCTGTGGCCGCTTCATCTACTGTCAACTATGATGAACCCAAAGAAATGCAAATGAGATGTTGGTATAAATGCAGCTGGCAATGGAATGCTAGCGAATGCTCCGAGCGCCCAGTAGCTGTAAGGATTAAGATTATTTATGTCTCATGAAATTTTCATTGAATGTAATTCAAGCACTAGAAAGATCGTATAGTTCGCCAGTTTTTTTTTTTGACCGGCTGGCGTTTCTTGCGTAGAGCGCCCTTGGGCAAATAATTATCAGCAGGTGATTTTTTTTTTTGCTGGTAAGATGGGCCTTTAATGTCAAATCAAGTCGCTAAGAGAAGATGAGGAAAAGTGGACGAATGCCACATTTTTGTGCATGAAGTCTCGAGTTAAAGAAGCTAAAAGTTATTATGCGTGTAAGCTAAAAAGCAATACCTTATATCAGTCAACAAACATATTTGACCCGATATTAGCCTCTGTTTTGTCTGACCATGATAACGTGTAAGACACCGGTCCAACCGGGTTCAACCCGGCCCAACCTGGTTCGGCTCCTCCTTTTTTAGTATAAATTTGGCCCAGACCTTCTGAATGAAAGGAATCACAAGGACAGAGTCCCCGCTAAGCTGAGCTTGTTGCGTTGAACCTGCCCTCTACCCTCCGGGTAAGCAATTCCTGGTCTATGGCAGAATTTAGAGTCCAAATTTGCAACGTGCGCACATAGCCGCGCACGGCCGGTCCCCTCACTGACTTCGCCTGGCAGCGGCCTGCCACCAATAACAACCATACCCGTCAGGAGGCTTAAAAACGTCAAGCACACGTCGCGTTTCGAACCCGGACTTTTGCAATCGGGACGTGCGCTCTCACCACATGGTACATGGAGTCCAACGCTCTACCGACCGAGCTACCGGGACGGACATTTACCTTGGGGTTTCTTTCGCCTCGTGACATTGACAGATGTCAGACACTTTGGTCGAACTTTAGCCGAAACACTGAGCAGGCTGCGCAGGCCGGCGATAGGTGCTCGTAGCGTTGAGGTTGGGTAACCTGTGAGCTGAATGCGATGTCGTGAGTTCGAGCCCCACTCCCGGGTCTGGTTTTATCTAGACACGAACCAAACCTTTCCTTCTACTGCAACACAGAAAAGCACGATGACATCTTTCCCCAATATCTTTCCCCAATATCCTCTCCAAAAGTCATAACTATGGGTTATAAATGTTTAGCTAAGATCCATTTTTTTTAAGGAAATATTTTTGGTAATTTGTCTGGAGCCATTTCAACTCTTTTTTCTTTTCTGATTCTTTTCGACCCGATAAACCCCGCCAAAACTGAACGTGCCAAATGAAAAATATGTAACTCAAATAACAGTTTAGAAAAGCCTCATCATGCATCATGAAAAACATCATAGAACTATCGACTGAATAGTTGGATGCTATGAATACGTCCTAGATTTCAATTATCATTGTTCAACATTTTGGCTGGAACTGGCGCTGCCTCTGGCTTGGCCGTTTGTTTGAGATAATGATCCCCTTCAGTCGCATTCTTGCCGGCTCCACATGAACAGGATACCACCATACCGGAGTGAACGCACCCGCAACCGTCATCCCCTCCCCTCAGCCTCGGCGCAGTGGCGGGCGGCCCTGGGCGGCCCACTCCCGGCGCTACGCACGCCACATGCGCCGTGATACCGCGTCACTCCCCCTCCCTCCTTCCCCCACAATGACCGGTGACCTCACTTCCCTCGGGATTTGGACTCGCCCTACCCCGACCGTAGCGCCACGTGGTGGCTCTGGAGATCTTAAATAGATCCACTGTACATACCTATATGAAGTTCCAACCGTTCGGGCATCTGACCTGGAAGTCGTCGGGTGTGACGCCGCGCCGGTTGTGACTATCCCCCAGCAGGAAGATGGTCTCGTCCACCATTTCGGCGTCCTCCAGGCTGGCGATCACCGAGCCCAGCGAGACGAGCACGCGGCCGGCGTGCGCGCGCACCCGCGCCGACTGGCGCATCGCCTCGGCACTGCTCGTGTTCAGACGCTTGAACTTCGCCTTGGTCTCCGGGAAACGGTCGAACAGCCTGCAGAGGAGGCGGACGTGGGGTGGAACGCTGCATGGAAGCGGCGCCTAGCAAAGCAAATTTATAAACAAAAACAGTTGAACGATTGCTATATTAAAACCATTAGCTGCTATTGCATGGCTTGTGCATTTCTGTTTTGTCACTTCATAAAGCAGCTACAGGGTGTTTCTTAATTACCGTTACAAGAGTTCCCACTCCATTTTGGTGCACTTAAAGGTGGTTTTTCTGAAAACACAATACACCATTGGAAAGAGCACATAATTCTGGTCCTGGTTAATTGCATTTTGAATGCCCTTTGGACAGATAATGGGTGTAGCAGATGAAAGACTGATCCAAATGAGGTCAGAGTCTGCGATTATCTCGAATATCAGGATTAGAGCCTGTGTGATAAGCTTGTTGCTCGCGGACCTGTTTGAAGACGGCTGTACATGGCTGCGTGGTGTAGTCAACAGGTATCTATTACGACCTCCTGTATGAATTTCAAGTCTTCAACGCACAGGCTTCAATGGCAATGACGTCATTTCCTACCTCGTGTCAGAAAGGTGACTTGCGTGCCGGCCGGCGAGCCGACCTGGCGGCTGGGATGTGTGGGTGGATTAACGCGTGCCCCCCTGCGGCCCGCCGCGATGCGGATCGGGGGCACTAGTGCATGAAACTCCGCAACAGCTGTCGGTCGCCAGGGGGCACAGACCTTCCGGGTCTTCCGGACTTCCGAGTCTTCCGGACTCAGAAACCCGCTTCAGTGATGGTCTGGGCGGCCGTCAGCCAGGCCGGCAAGTCGCCGTTGGTTTTTGTGCCCGAGGGCGTAAAAATCAACAAAGAAACCTACATCGAGACCATCCTTGAACAGACGCCGAAGCCGTGGGCCAAGAAGACGTACGGAGACAAGGGCTGGACTTTTCAGCAGGACGGCGCAACAAGCCACACCGCGCGCGTCACCCAACAGTGGTGCGAAGACAACTGCCCAGGCTTCATCACCAAGGACCAGTGGCCCCCATCATCCCCAGATCTGAATCCGATGGATTACACGATGTGGTCCGTGCTCGAGAAGGAAGCCTGCTCCAAACCGCACAAGAAGATCGACGATCTCAAGCAATCTCTGATCAGCGCCTGGCAGAAGATCCCCGACGCGTTTGTGCGTGCCGCAGTCCGTGACTTCAGGAGACGGTTGGCTGCCGCTGTGAAGGCTGGAGGCGGCCACTTCGAGTAGGACTTAAGGATGTTGGTCTCTGTGGTTTTGGGTGCATATGGTGCAATTTTGGCGGAAATAAAGTCATTATGCCCAGAGATATTGAGCATTGATCTTGTAACGTTAACCTGCGCCCCGTTGGGCTCTGCCGAGCAACGCGCCCCGTTGGGGGGGGCCATTTTGGCCCCCCCCTAAGATCTCGAGAACCACGCAACTTAGCGACAAGCGGCAAACGGTGCTGGATAGCCCCATCAGGGTACTACCCTGTGACCCAATTTTATTGACCCAGGTCAAACCGATGACGTCACAGGTCAGGTCAAAGGTCCAATTTTCACCGTTTACAGGCATTTCAAGAAATGCGTTGTAAAATCGGGTAAAATGCATTTCCTTGAAAATCATCGATGGGGAAATGTTATTCAAACACATATTTTGCTATTTGAGGTCACTGATACCAGGTCAGGTCACAGAGGTCAGGTCACTGGGGGGTCACAATATGAAAGTGTCGTGTGATACATGTTTTATGGCCCATTTTACATGACAAATGCGATTATGTGGGTCAGGCAGCCTTTGGGGCCAGCTTAGGTCACGTTTTGGTCAAGGTCAGGTCAAGGTCAGGTCAAAGTCAGGTCAAATTAGGTCAAATTTCAAAGTTAATATTTTTGCATAAAATGGGTATCGAATCGATGCAGCTCGTCACGGGGAGTTCAATGGTGGTCTTTGTTTTGCCGTACGTGGTCTAGAATCGCTAAAAATTGAGTTCAAAAATTTGACGTCATCATTTTTGAACAGTTTTTTCGCTATAACTTGGCCAAAAAACGAGATATCGATCTGAAATTTGGTATGTATATAGAAGAGCGCAGGGACCATCACATATATTCCATTTTTTCGAAATTCTGAAAAAAAATTTTGGATTTTTTTTTTAGTTTTTCTAAAAAAAACAATTTTTTGAATTTTTTGGGGTCAAAAACCCAAAATTTTGAAAATCCGAGATAGCAGTTTTGTAGCGCCGTTTTTTGTCTACTAGACCATATAAAGAACTTTGACATTGATTGATAACTGTAGATTTGGTGAGCGTTTCAAGATCGCATGTTTTTTTGCTCATTTTCGCTCGAACATGACCTTAGTTTGACCTCAATAACTCCTGACCTAAGGTGACCTAAGACTTGAAATTTGGTGTGAAGGTGTCAAATTGATGCCCGGGAAGGTACTGAAAATTTGGCGGCGCTGCGCGCCGCTGTTTTCTTGCTATTCAGGAAAAACCACAGGGGGGGGGGCCAAAATGGCCCCCCCCAACGGGGCGAGGGTTAATTGTGAAACACCCTGTAGATCTTTTGAAGACAATGTTTAAAGAAGAGAAGCTGATCACATTCTGTAAGTCGTAATCTTAACGCCGTTTAAAGTGACCATCTAAGGATCGTTCAATTTAAGACGTTCTGGACTCCGATCTGAGGCCTGTTGAATGGATTTTGAGTTGATCAGACATAAAACGGAAGCTGAGCAGGATAATGCTCCCGTCAATCGGAATAATCATAGCATTGCATGTCCTCGTATCTCAGAGGGAACGGATTAACCCTATTCCTGGAGGGCTCCGCCGGGACAAGAAACTGGCGTGGGGGGGGGGGGCCGATTCGGCCCCCCTTCAGATCTCAAAAACTACACATCGCAGCGACAAACGGCGAACGGCGTTTGATAGGTCGTTTAAAGATCTACAACTTTTACATAAAACACTTTCAGGTCAGGTCAATATTGAGGTCACCAGAGGTCATCAACGATAAAATGTTTTGGAATTAGTTAACTATATAACTTTTAAACTAAGAAACATAGAGACATAAAACCAATACATTTTTTGTTGCTCTCGCCGAGGCGATGCGAAATAAGTATGTGATGACCTTCACAGGTCAATTTGAAATTTGACCTGAGGTCAAGGTCAGGTCATTCATCAATGAGGTTGTGGGGTATGGTCATGCTGCATACCAAACGACGCGCCTTGACCAGGCGAGCAGTGTGGTACCACTTACAAGTCTTTAGCACCATAATGTCGTGATTTATTGACAGAAAAACGACTTATGACGTCACATGACCTCAGATGACCTTTGCCCGTGCCCCTGTCAATTAGCGGCACCAGGATCATCACCGATGAGATAATCTTCCATAATACTGAAAGAATTGGGTGGTTTTGACTCGTTTACACGAAGCAGGAGGCGTTTCAATATTTTCCCATAGGCTTGCAATGTAAAGGTCACGAGTCTGGCCTGACCTCAGGTCACAGATATGAAAATTCTGAGATATACAAATTGCACATACTGGTACCCTAACTAAAGCCTGAAGAGAAGAAATTGATCGGTCAAAAACTCTAGCTCTGGCATGATTGCAAACTTTTCTGAGGTAGGGTCACCAAACCGCCTCTGGTGACCTGACCTGAGGTCAGATCAACTCACAATTTTCAGAAATGTTGCGTAAAAGCCTTTTAGGAAAAGTCAGAAAATTTGAGCTTCCTAGCTCAAAGCGTTTGGGAGAAATACCCAAAAAACCTCAGGGGGGCTCCTGAGCCCCCCCCGCCAGGAATAGGGTTAACGCTCCTGGAGCTGAGAGGCCAGTTTCCTTAGCAGACGGCAGACCACGTAACACGAGTCAGCAGCATGTAACAAGAATAAGGTTTGGTCACGGCTCGTATAATTTACGACTATTTAACCATGACGGCATTTGCAGGAACCGGTGTCTTGTTGACGTTTTCATCATACGACATGTTTCTTCAGAATACAACAGTCATCGGCCTCAGAAAAAGGGGAAATGCATATCCTACATCTAAAGGCATCCTTGTCCTCCACTCACAGTGGACCGTCAGCCCCCCCCCCGCCCCCGGGTACCCTCAACCCCCCGTGGGCTGTCAGCCGTCAGCACAAAGTGTGTTCGGCGTCCCGCCGTGTCAGTGAAAGGTGCAGAGATGGCAGCGGGAGACGGCGGGAGATTTACGCCGCGGGTTAGTTTGGGCACAGGGCCACGGCCTGTCACACACCGTCCTGCCCACACTGCTCCCTGAACCCGGCCGCGCTCTTCCCTGACCCCGAGCTGACTGCCCAGGCCTGACCCGGCCTGTCACACGGCCCCACCCTGGGCCGCGCTTCCCTTGCGACCCTGGCTGCGGCGCTCCAGGTGAGACGGCTCCACCGGATCCCATTCCACGAGGTGTCAGCGGCTGCAGGGGACACACCTTTTGGTACTGACAGCCACCGCAACCCATGGGGACCATGACCACTCTAGAGTCAGATTCTAGTGTTACGTCCTTTACACAGCGCAAGGAAAGGAGTTGGACCATTGCATGCTTTCTGATTTTGACAGTTCCCTTTCAGCCTCAGCTGGGCCATCATCGCCCTTTGGGGATGCTATGGAAAGGACCGCGGGCGCCTGACTATGTCATGCGGGGCGGGCCGCGGTCCGCGATTACTAACGGCGTTAGCTCACCCACATGAATTTCACTTTTGGGTTGCCATGCGGATTACCGTGCAAACTAAACGGGACATAATCCGTCCCGCCCTAACCAGTTAAATTTTTCCATCTAATGATGAATATGAACTTTGTCAGGACGCTCGTGCAGTGGCAGCGCCGCCCCAGTTTTCCGAACGGCTGCGGCCGACACATGCCGAGTCATCGCGGCCGCCCGACTCCCTACCAAGTGACTGGGCGTTCGCAGGTCTTGGTGACAGTACCGGCGGAAGTGATCGCACATTGGACCGGCGCGGCGGCCGGGTCAGGGCGGGCGCCGCCCCCTTCCGGCCCGTCCTTGGCGATCTCGAAGAACAAGGAGGCGCCGCCGGCCGCCGGCCGACGTCACCACGCATTAGCGCCTCTGAACGTGCCGGCGCGCCGCTCTGATCCATCGCCGGCGCGGACTCTGAGGTCACCGCTGCAGGGGCCTACCGGACAATATCTCAGGCCGATGTACCGCGCGGCTGCTATATAAAGAGCGCCGGCTGACGAAATACCTCTCATTCATCCACCCCGCTGTGGTCTCTGAATCGACAGAGCTAGATGAAGCCAATAAAAATAATGCATTGTGTCTAGGAATCGCTTTGTTGAGCTTCTATCCAAAAAATATTTTTCCACGTCATCATTTCCGCATTTATTATGACGGAGTGAAATTCCGCGTGCCTGAGCACCGCCAGTTCAGCCTTTGGTCGGCAATTCGGGCTTAGTCGATTTTGTAACGTTGGTGGTGGGTTCAATAAACTAAATGCAACTTTGACGAACACCTCGTGTCTTCATTTACACGTTTTATTCACTTACAATCAATCGCATCATAAATACCACCGTCTAACAATAGCAAGTCAGGCTCACTAGTATGCACAATTTTAGCTATCTACTAGAACTATTGGGAGGACGCCTCATTTACATACTACGTAGTAGGTATGTAGATGTACATAGGATAAGTATGTACAATGTACATTATGCCTGAACTTGCATCGATGATCAGTAATCGCCATTTAACGGGCGTTTTAACGCCAAACGGGCGTCCAGTTCCTAATGAGTCATTTTCGCCCCAACAACGGGCGAAAACGACTCATTAGGAACTGGAATAATGTGAATGATTTAATCTCTCTGCAACGAATTACTTTTAGAAAAAACATAATTCCAACAAATAACGCTTTAACTAATGGAAACAGACCTTTGATTGTGCTAGCTACTTGGAATGTGAAAATATGTGCAACTGTATGTGCTGCTTTAGTGTTTGGAGGGTCATTGTATTTATCTATACAGGATGGTTAACTATGTAAAAGATAACCCGATGCTCTCATTCCGGCCGCCACTGACCTGATGAGGATTTCCACGCCGTGGTTGACCTTGTCGGGCTCGACGAGCTGCCAGACGTCTCGCAGGTGGCCGATCTCGGACTGCTCCATGACCGGCGCGCTGCGGCTGACCCCGATCTCGGACTGCTCCATGATCGGCGGGCTGCGGCTGACCCAGGCACCGATGGCGGCGGCTCCGGCGGCTCGACGGTCCGAGCAGTGCGGGGGGCTCTCTGCGAGCGGAACACACGAATACACATCTGACGGCCATCAAGGTAAGTACCTACCTATCTGCAGCGCGGACTCACTCGACTATAGATAGAATGTGACTAAAATAAATCAGTATGCCCTTCTATGACCTCCTTGGAATAAAGCGTTACATCTAGTTTAATTTGAGAGGTCATTCAACAGCTCACTCAACGATTGCTTTTACGTATTTTTCCAATTTCTCTTTTATTTTACGAGCTACGCCGCCGTTTGTGAAGTATTGTTTGTCATTATAGTGAAATCAAAATAATTTTACCTTTGACGACATCTGCCTATGTTATTTTTGACCTAATAAAAAACGACCGGCGCTAAATAGACAGACCTCCTCACGAGCTTCGAACAGTCGTTTCTCGCTAATAGTTTTCCTCTCCACGAAATAGGGATGGTGCTCCCCGTCCTCTGCTAAACGTCTGCGACCCACAATGCCTTTGCTGAAAAAAAAACACGTCACATCTGACATAACCACTATACACAATTGCACATTTCTCAGTTACGTCGGAGCGCTGGTGGTAAGTCGATTTCCAAGTAGAACCACCCGCACACATGTCAGACCGTCAGCGCGGTAAGCTGGCGTTAATCCCCATATGTGCGCGATGAGCTGCAGTGTCGGACCGGTGACTAGCTCCATCTCTATGGATTTCTGCAGCCCCAGCGGAGACGGTCGTCAAGTTAGATGTAAGTGAATCCTAATCTATAATCTAAGATTCGGAATCCGGTGAGCCCCTACGATTTGAACCAAACTTGGTCAGTGGATAGTACGTAACGTCCTGATTATGATGCACCCAAAATCTAAGCTCGGCCCGCCATATTTACGAAGTAACGGATGTTTGAATTTCAAGGTCATTCGGGAGAGCCCCTACGATTTCCGTCAAAATTTGTGTACGGACACTCTAGATGCTCCTCATTACGAATATCACAAAATTTAAGCTCGGCCCGCCATATTTACGAGGTTACGGTGGTTTGAATTTCAAGGTCATTTGGGTGAGCCCCTGCGATTTCCGTCAAAATTGGTACACGGACATATTACATCCTCCTCATTTCAAATATCATAAAAGTTAATCTCGGCCCGCCATATTTTTCAAGTTACGGAGTCACAAAGTTACGGAATTTCAAGGTCATTCGGAGAGCCCCTCCGATTTTCGTCAAAATTTGTATGCGGACACACTACATGCTCCTCATTACGAATATCATAAAAATTAGGCTCGGCCCGCACTATTTTTAAAGTTACTGAGGTTTGAATTTCAGTGAGTTTCAAACTTCATTAACTTTTGAAATAGTGCGGGCCGAGCTTAGCTTTTACGATATTCGTAATGAGGAGCATGTAATGTGTCCGCATACAAATTTTGACAAAAATTGGAGGGGCTCTCCGAATGACCTTGAAATTCCGTAACTTTGTGTCTCCGTAATTTGAAAAATATGGCGGGCCGAGCTTAACTTTTATGATATTTGTAATGAGGAGGATGTAATATGTCCGTATACCAATTTTGACGGAAATCGCAGGGGCTCACCCAAATGACCTTGAAATTCAAACCTCCGTAACTTCGTAAATATGGCGGGCCGAGCTTAAATTTTGTGATATTCGTAATGAGGAGCATCTAGAGTGTCCGTACACAAATTTTGACGGAAATCGTAGGGGCTCTCCCGAATGACCTTGAAATTCAAACATCCGTAACTTCGTAAATATGGCGGGCCGAGCTTAGATTTTGGTTCATCGTAATCAGGACGTTACGTACTATCCACTGACCAGGTTTGGTCCAAATCGTAGGGGCTCACCTGATTCCGAATCTTAGATTATAGATTAGGATTCACTTACATGTAACTTGACGACCGTCCAGCGGAGATGGTCCAGCCCAGGTATACCCACTGCCCACCAACCACCCGCGGTGGGGAGCTGGATAGGATAGGAGGTGTGGTGAGGAGGAGTTGGGGGGGGGGGGGGTGAGAAAGGTGCGCCAATGAAATATCCAACAACGTATAACTTCCAGATAGGCTTCTATCACAGCTGAGCCAATGATGTTTACTTGTCTTCTACTCTCTCGCTTAGCCCGCGCCCCACTGGGGTCTGCGTATAACACGCCCTGCTGGGGGGGGGGGGTCTTCATAGCCCCCCCTCCTAACTCCGAAACTACTGGGCCGATCGTCAAAATTCAAACGGCGTCTGATAGCCCCGGAAAAACTGTCGAACGAAACATAATTTCATTGACCTCGAGGTCACCGATGACGTCACAGGTCAGGTCAAAGTAAAAATTATTAGCATTTTGGCTTGTTCACGTTTTGGGCTCTGGCCGCCGTCTTACGAGTCAGATCAGGCTCATTTTTGGTTCACACACTCGTGAACAGATGCTCTAGATACCCTAAGGGTACCAAACTTGTACTTTGATTTTCAGGTCAAGGTCAGGTCATCAGAGGTCATGAAAATATTATATCATGCTTCGGTCACGTGACACATGTTTTATGGTCCATTTAGGCCAAAGATTTCGAATTTGATGTCGTCTGTGTCATTCGAGGTCATTTTGAGTCGAATTTAGCTTAGGTCAGATCACTTTCAGGTAAAAAAAGGTCAAATTTTGAAGTTAAAATTTTTCAACAAAAAAGGTGTCTATTGGATGTAGTTTAAGCTCAGAAACACGATGGTGCTATTTATATTGGCGTACGATGTCAAATACGTGCTGAAAATTGATTTGAAAAAAATAATAATTGTGATTTTTTGCAATAATGCGTATAACTTGGCCATTTTTGAAGATATTTAGCCGAAATTTGCTAGAGTTGGTCATAATAATGCGTTCTATCACATATTTCCGGTTTTTTTCGAAAAATAAAAAAATTGAAAACAATGTAAAAATATAAACTTTGAGTTTTATTATATCAAATTTTCAAAATTTTCAAAATTTCGAAAATCCGAGATATCAGTTTGATAGCACAGTCTATTGTGAGTCCTCTCATGCAAAGAAATTGGATCTAGCTTCAAAACTGAGTTCTTGGGAGCGATTGCCGTGGTTCAATGTTTTGCGTCGAAATCGGCCGAACATGACGTCACTCTGACGTCATTTCCGGCCGACATATGGTAGCTACGAAGTTCATATTTTGACACAAGGTGTCAAATTGATGCAGCCGAAGGTACTAAAAGTTTGGCGTCGATACGTCAAGGGGTTTGGAAGTTATTGCAGAAAAACGGGAGGGGGGCTATGAATAGCCCCCCCCCCAGTGGGGCGCGGGTTAGCGGTTACTTAGAATGATCCTCTCTTTTACTTATATACAGTTTTTTGGTACTTGTATTACACCCCATTACCTAAGTACAGCCCACCGCTAAAGTAATGTAGGGTTTTACCAATCTCAACGGTTGGCTTTGACTGGCGATTGTTTAATGCAGAGTGATCAAAAAGAAGATGTCAATAGCTAAAGTTGCAGTTGCAAGGGTGACGATACATATAAGCTACATTCAAAGTTTCATTGTAGTCTGGCTAATCGTTCCTAAGCTTCAGAAGCAGAACATACCCATGACTGAAACCCCACATTACTTCTGCTGTGGACTGTACATATACCGAAGCGAAGAATTTAATCAGGAGAAAAACCGGCACCTACAATTTGTTTAAGATTTACTTCTCGAACTGGTGGTGATCTACAAAGTCTGCCAGATACCTAGCCCTAAAAGAAGCGCAATGTTGTCTTTTATATTCCCAAGTATTATGCAATAGGCCACATCAGTCGGTTGTGTGGGCTCAGCTGTACACGGCTTGCCAGCATATCGTACAGTGGAAATATGAGTGCCGTTTGGCAATTAGGGTATCCCAGCTCAGGTCGGCCTTAAACAAAAATACTCGGATGGCTGGCCAACTTGTCTACCCGGTATTTGGTTTCCAAATTCCAATCCATGTGCATGTAAGCTGAATTGTATTATTTGATTTTCCGAGAGCTTGGCAGCAATGGCAATGTCAGCAGCTCATCGTTCATGTGAATTGAAACAATGTGTTTTTAATAGTTTCTTTGGCTGCATTTCTTTCATGTAATTTATTTTGATTCCTGACTGGGTACCTACCTTTCTCAAAAGGTGCTTATATAAAGCAACATTGCAATTTATAGTCCGGCTTGAAGCATTGAACATAACGGCATTTTTGCGCATTTCAGTCCGTAGTAAAGTGACGTTTCCCGGGATCGTTTCATTGACTCGGATTACGGATATACGGCGTACATTCATACAATCGCTAACCGCTTTATCATTAAAATGCTACCAAATGTCATATATAGCAAAGTGCCCGTTTTTGTTTTGTTTTGTTGGGTTAGGCCCTTTCGACCTGACAAGACCATTTCAGAGCCTGAAGGATGCAGGAATTAGGGGGAGACTTTGGTCTGGGCAGACACGCCAGAGAGTCACCGGGGCTGAGCCCGTCCAAATGGACAGGCCGACCAGCCCCCCCCCTCCCCAGCACTCTCTGCCCCCTGCTACGGGGTGCGCTCCCTCGGGAGCAGCGGTGCCGCTCCAAGGGACCACCCCGCATGAGATAAAGGTGCCTCTCCAGCCCGGAGTGGGGGTTGCGGCGTCGAGGAGAAGGATTTCAGTATCCTGAGGATGGAAACGACGGAACCAGAACGGTGCCAGTGCCCGTTTCAATTCCGCACTATATGCCTGCAGACGAGCAGCGTTCTCACCGGTGTGCGCTGGCTCGCCGCTGGTCGCTCTGTCTGCGGGAGGCCGCTGGAACGGTGCTGACGGGACCTGCGCCGGTGGCACACTGACGAGTGACGCCAGGCCAGACGCCCGAGTACGCGCGGAGGACGTCTCCCCGGCCAGCGGGGAGGGGCGGCGCGATGGAGGGCCCCGAACCGATATTGACATCGGGTGACCGGCTCCGATACCAGCGGAGTAGATTGTCCTGAAGTGCCTGGTCATTACGTCTCAAGAGACAAAGTCATTCAATCGACAGTTTTTTTTATCAGAAATGAATCCTGATAGACCAGTGTATCACAGTCCTCATATCCTCCATTCGATGAGTAAATAAATGTGCAAGGTAAAAGAGACCGCTGCAGAGTCAAACATGTAGGGTAGACCGGGGCAAGTCGCCCCGCCGAGGTAAAACGCCTCACCGATGTTTCTCGGAACTGGCAAGGTTCTGGAGAAACATCATCTCTTCTATAACACGTGCACTATATGATCATTATATGAGCAGACTGGAAATAAATTGTGATGACTCTTTAGGGAGATATAGCCAAAGATGTGTTTTTGGGGTGATTTTTATGTTTTGTTGTCAGCTTATGCATCATGGCGTTCTTTTATGGTCCACATCAGGTTAACGACTTTTATGTATTTTGAACAACTTTGTCTAACGCTTATAATGCCGGGTTGGTTCGTGTTAAATTATGCCTTGCTGGAGTGCAAGGCGGTGTTCTCTGACCGAACTACGTGATGGGGTAAAACGCCCCAGTAGGTCGCGGGGCAAAACGCCCCATGGGGCGTTTTACCTCATGTGTTGTTCGGACTACCCACTTCCTAATGTTCGGTAGCTGGCTAACAGTAAGTGTCTATGCATTTATATCTACTTTTCTCAGCAACTGGATGGCAAAGGAAGTATTTTGTTAACATTTCCATTGCAATAATTTATTATTTGGCCTTATGAGGCAGGTAAAAAACCTGCTCATACAATAGTGTCATAGCTGAACACCTGATAGGATGGAAGAAGCTAACTTCAGTGCCGTGCTTCCCAAGGTCTAACAGACCTCTCATATAAGATTTAAGTCAACTAGCATGTTTAATCTTTAATCTAGAGTATGGGGCTTCTTGCCCCAGGCCGTGGGGCGTTTTGCCCTGGGGTTGGGGCAAAATGCCCCATTTGCAGTTGCTTCACAAATCACTTCCTAGCTAGGAGTCCGATCATAAGTTAATGAATTTGAGGTGTGGAATTTAAAGTAAAATGTCCAAATAACGCATTGAGCACAAATTTGGCCTTCCAGGTGATGTGGGACAAAAGTTATGTAGCAAAATAAATTATCTGGGGCGTCTTGCCCCAGGCTACCCTATGTATAAAATTATCAATGAGGTCAGATTTGAGAATTTCCCATTTCTTTATGGCCATTAACCTTGCCGGTTCATCACTTTGAGCATCCTTCGACGGTAAGTGAGCCGAGGTACCTATGACTCACCATCACGTTTGACCCCTAGTTGACATGTATCTGTTCAAAAGAGGAAGATAATGGTACCCGACTTTAACCCGCGCGGGGCTGGGGTCTCCAGCCGAACGCGCGGGGCTGGGGGAGGGTAAATTTTACCCCCCCCCCTGTTATCTCCCGAACTAATGGTCCGATTTGGAAAATTCAAACGCCAATCGAAAGATCTTATCACGAACAACTAAAAACATGTACTTAATTTAAAGTTTGAGGTCAAGGTCAAGGTCAGGTCAAGGGTACAAATTGCAAGTGTCTACAGTATCGGCCTTGCACCGTAGTTGCCGAAGAATGGAGTCATGGACTGAGACTGATTGCCCAAAACGTGTTCTTAGGCTACCAAGACAATATTCCTTGCATACAATATCATTCAGAGGTCAAGGTCAAGGTCAGGTCAGGTCAGGTCGCCAAAAACAAAATATAGAAAAGGGCATGTGCGACACATGTTTTATGGGTCATTTTACTCATAGAATTCAATAGGCACACTCAATAAGTGATATGGACCACCTCTGGATGAATTTCAGGTCGAAGTCAGGTCAAGGTCAGGTCAAGTGAGGTCAAATTTTGAAGTTGGTTGTTAAGGCCTAAAAAGGTGTCTATCTGATGCAGTTTTTCACGGCGAATCGAATGGTGCTATTTTTGTTTCCGTACGAGGTCTAGAACTAAAAAAAAAAATCATTTTTCAAAATTTTTGTGTGTCGTTACGTCATAAAATTTTGAATAACTCCCACATTTTTGAATAGATTCTTCTAAAAATTGGTATAGAGGTGCACATAGACCACTTCTCTGACATATATTCCGTTTTTTTCGATACACTCAAAATTTTGGATTTTATAATAATTTTCCCAAAAAAGTCAGTTTTTTGAAAAAAAAATTTGGGCCAAAATCCAAAATTTTCAAAAACCGAGATAACCATTTGATAGACAAAATAGTATTACGTATAACCTTTTTTGTTACGTCTTGATTCCTTTAAAAATGAAGATATTAGCGGCGTTTGAAATTTTGTCGTTTTTGAGGCGAAAATGGCGAACATGACGTCACTAAAACGTCAATTTCTCAAACATTTTCCGACGGATTTTGCTCAAATTTTCAGAGAACGTGTCAAATTGATGTAAGAAAAGGTACTAAAAGTTTGGCGGCGCTGCGCGCCGCCGTTTTTGAGATATTGCAAAAATTCGCGAGGAGGGTAAAATTTACCTCCCCCAGCCCCGCGCGGGTTAACCCTCGCCCGGCACATGCCATTTTCCCATCCTAAAACGCACATGGGGAACGTCTAGGTTTTTACCGGCTGTGGTCATTTCAGGTCAAGCTAGGTCATTGTCAACGATATGAGTTTGTATGTCTGTGTGTGTCTGTGTGTATACTGATGTGTGCACCGATTGGTTTGTGTGTCCCAATTACATGAGATCATGATCTGAGAAGCTTTTACCAAAAATTCAGTCGAAAAACTTTCACGAAAAGTAAATTTAGCAAGCCTAAAATGCAATGTTTTTTGATGAACTAGGTTGACCTTGACCCTGACCCTGACATCTGCACAACTTCGAATAGCATGTTCCATGATAGGTGGGAGGTAAGACTAGCAAAAACATACAGAAATCAAGGTGTCAAAAGCTCACAAGACCATAGCTAACGCAAGATATTAACCCGCGCACCGACGGGGGTCTGCGCCAACTTAGTACCGACGGGGGGGGGGGGGGCGGATGACCGCCCCCCCCTGAGATCTCGAGAACGAAGCAAGATAGCGACAAGCGGTAAACGGCATCGGATACGCACGGACAAGGTCTACAATTTTTACAAAGGTCATTTTCAGGTCAGGTCAAAGATGACGTCACAGGGGTCGAAAAAGTCAAAATGGCGGCGCTAGATATGGAGAGGGTTTTTCTCGAATAACTTTCGAAGTAGTCAAGATAGGAACAAACTAAGGGCATCATCGTGATCCTCTCGTCAATCCGCATCGAATGATATATATGTTGACCTCGAAAGGTCAAGGTCAAAGGTTGACCTCAGGTCACGTGACCTCGAGGTCATCATGTATATCATTCGATGCGTCTTGACGAGCTGAACACAATGAGACCATCCGCGCGGCTGTATCTTGTTCCTGTAAGGAGTTATTGGCAAAAAACCTTTGGTGACCTTTGATGACGTCACATGACCTTACAGCTGCCCAACAGCAAAACAGACCTCAAGGTAGTGAAGGTTGATCGTATGTGAAGTCATGTATGGTATATGGGGCCATTCCGACCCGTTTTAGTGGTAAAAACAGGGAGTTGATTTTTCCCCCATTGACTTATAATGGGGAAGTCGCGAAATTGACCTGACCTTAGGTCACCGACATCAAAATTCCGAGATATACAAATTGTAGCTACTAATGACCTAATAACATCCTGCGACTTTCAAAGGCCTCCGACATCTACTGTAGCTCTGGCACGGTGACAAAGTTGCAAAAAAGTGACTTGAGGTTGGGTCATTCAAAGTGACCTGGTGACCTGACCTTAAAAGTTAGGAGGTTCAAACTTGCACACCATGTGTAAAATTGATGAGAGAATAGTCATACCAAATTTCGCGGCGCTACGCGCCGCGGTTTTCCCGCTATCCGCGAAAAACCTCAGGGGGGGCGGATATCCGCCCCCCCCGTCGGTGCGCGGGTTAAGTTTTGGCCATTAGGGTCATGACACGACCTAAAAAAAAGGTCATATCTCATAAACCAAAAACCACAGAAACCTGACACTTTCAGAGGACGCTGAGAAGGGAATAAGGAGCAGCTATACGAAAAATTAGGCTTCTAGCTTTAACCCTCGCCCGCACATGCCATTTTCCCATCCCAGAACGCACATGGGGGGGGGGGGGAAGGGATGCCAACCCCCCGCCATTTCGTTCCTGTTGGAGAGCTTCGCGGTGAAGACCAGAAAGATTCTTTGGGAAGAGACGAATCCAATGATACCCAGTGTTACCTTCTCAGGTCAGTCATTGACCTTCCAGGTCAGGTCATACTAAAAAATGTTGCTGTTTTGGGTCAACGTTAGATATCAAGTGCGCTGCTCATCATATACCTATGACGATGCCGTTTTGTGGTGCCAAGCCAGCTAGAACCTCTTTGTCACATTATCCGATCAGGTTTTTGCTGCTGAGGTCATGTCAGGTCAAGTTATGTCAAGGTCAGTGATATGTGTTTCTATGTCTGTGTGTGTCTGTGTGTATACTGATGTGTACATCGATTGTTTATGTGTCCATATTACATGAGATCATGAAATGAGAAGGCTTTACCAAAAATACAGTCAAAGAAACTTCACGAAAAGTAAATTCAGCTTGCCTAAGACGCAATGATTTAGATGACCTAGGTTGACCTTGACCCTGACGTTGACATCTGTACATCGTCGAACAACATGTTCCATGATAGGTGGGAGGTAAGAGTGGCAAAAAAGGCCGAAATCAAGGTGTCAAAAGCTCACAAGACCCATAGTCAGCGCAAGATATTAGGTAGGTATTTGTCATTTGGGTCATGACATGACCTGGAGAACAAAGTCATACCTCCGAAACAAACAAAAAAAAACACAGAAACTTGAAATTTTTAGTGGACATCAAGAAAGGATAGAGGAGCAGCTATACGAAAAATCAGGCTTCTAGCTCTAAAAATGTTGAGTGCAGAGCAGAAAAACTACCTGAGGGGGGTGGCAACCCCCTCCCCATGTGCGGGCGAGGGTTAAAAATGGTCAGTGCAGAACAGAAAAACTACCTGGGGGTGGCAACCCCTCCCCCCCATGTGCGGGTGAGGGTTAACCCTCGCCGGCCGAGGGGGGGGGGGGGCGGGTGCCGCCCCCCCCATAGGGTTTTTTCGCGATAGCTCCGAACACGCTGGCGATAGAGAGCTGAAACTTGGCATACCTGACCTTTGATCCAAGCCGCATCTTTTGACACCAACCGCATTTTTGGGTCAGGTCAGGTCACTGACCTATGACGTCATAAGTGAACCTCTGCACGGTCTTCAGATGTCGCAACTTCGCAACGCCCTCACTGCCAGAGGAGATGTCACAGGGAAATGAAACTTGCAGGATCTAGTATCCATTATGAGTCCCACAACTTGTATATCTCGGATTTTTCCTAAAGGTCATATGAGGTCAGGTCATTTTCGTGACCTCACCATTATAAGTCAATGGGGAAAAATGAAAACTGCTATTCTGGCGCCGGGAACGATCTCCAACTATCTCAAGCACACAGAATCGTGATTTGATGCACTCCTTGCAAGGTTAGATGCGTCACTTTTGCAATGTTGACCTTGCGTGACGTCATTTATGACGTCATCAAGGTCATATTAGTTTTTCGTCAATAACTCTTGATCAAATTGAGCTAGCGAGTCGGGAAAGCCACCAATGGACTCAGGACGACCTGCCGAATCGAATGATATGCGACATGACCTCTTTCGACCAACTTCGTGACCTGGGGGTGCTGACCTGACCTTGACCTGAGGTCAACACCCCAAGTTGACCTGACCCGGACAAAAAGTATATCATTCGACGCGCCTGAGCGAGACGAACACGATGCTGCCAAAATCGGCGCTCTGCGGCCGTTTTTTGCGAAGTTATTCACCAAAAACTGAACCGTACCTTGGGGCACTTGACCTGACCTCAGAGGTCACCGGTTGACCTAGGATCTTAAAATCGGGTACCAATCTCTGCGTCTCGTAACGGCGCACACGCTCGTTTTTTCCGCGACGCGCTAGCTCCACCAGGGGCGAAACGGCGAGGGGGGGGTCGTACCCGCCCCCCCCCCTCGGCCGTCGCGTATGTAGAAAACCAATAGGTCCGGCGAGGGTTAAAGTCGCTAGTGTACTGGTGACCTCACAGGCTTGCTCATCCACGCATCCAGGGCTGCGGAGTCGGAGTCGGAGTCGGAGTCGGAGTCGGAGTCGGAGTCGGAGTCGGAGTCGGAGTCGGTCGGAGTCGACAGTTGTGACCGGAGTCGGAGTCGGAGTCGGAGTCGATTTTAGAAACCCGAGCCGGAGTCGGAGTCGGAGTCACCGAAAATCTGTCGACTCCGCAGCCCTGCTAGGTCTGCGGAGTCGGAGTCGGGAGTTGGAGTCGGTCGGAGTCGACAATTCTGCCCGGAGTCGGAGTCGGAGTCGGAGCTGGTTTTTGAAAGCCGGAGTCGGAGTCGTAGTCGGAGTCGCCGAAAATCCATCGACTCCGCAGCCCTGCACGCATCATTTGCGAATAACTTGAAAAACAGTCGCGATGCAAATATAAGGGCGCCAAATAGTATGTATTCCTTGTCGAAACACGTCGGTTCGCATAAAGTTGCCCTCAACTGCCAGAGTCTCTTTTATGCATATGTTCGAAGTAGTAACCTGGCAGACGAAGTGCTCAAAGGCAAGGTCAAAACTCGATTCCAAAAAATCTAGCTTCAGCTTCTCTATCCATAAAGTTGGAAAGACGGAAGAACCTTGAGCGAAATAAGCGTCTTTTGTACTGAGCATCTAGACCGGCTCTTGTCCTCGAATACCGGCTTTGACTGCACTCGGACTGCCCTCCAACTGTAGTCCATCCCCGTGGAGAGCCGATGGTGACCCCGCCGGAGCCCGGCTCTCACTCCGGATCGGACCAGCGCGGCGGTCCAGCACAATACAGCGATCCAGTGATCCGGCCGCCATACCTGAGCCACTGATGCGGACCGGGCGCCAGTCTGGAGCCAATGAGCCGACTGATGTGCATGCTATCCATGGTTTGAGAGAGAGAGAGAGAGAGAGAGAGAGAAAAAGAGAGAGAGAGAGAGAGAGAGAGAGAGGGGGGAGGTGGTTGGTTACTGAGGTAAAATGTCCCTCAATCCTTCATGCTAACATATTAGCATATCATGTAGGTATGCATGTTTATATGTATGAATGTACCTATGTATGTATGTATGTATGTATGTATGTATGTATGGATGGATGGATGGATGGATGGATGGATGGATGGATGGATGGATGGATGGATGGATGGATGGATGGATGGATGGATGGATGGATGGATGCATTAACATCAAAAGCCTTCCACATACAGCGTGGTGATTGCGGCTATTAAATTAAAAATGCGCCTGACGTATAGAACATATCACTCAGCGATTTTTATTGTGGGGGATGAATCAATGCTGACGTGCTCAGCATGACTGACTGTGGTATGCTTAAAAGATGATTTAATAGGCATAGGTATCTCACTAATTTGGTCATGCCAATGTACACATAAACACAGATGTAGACACTTATATTCGATGGTAAAAACCATCGAAACAAATTATTGCAAAAAATGATTATCGTATTTTTTGTTGTTGCGGTTAATGAAATATACTGATAAAATTGACCGGAATAAAAGCGGCCTTCTTTTACCCCCATTTACGTTAAGATCCTTGCCCGGTTGTAGGTACACATGTGTGCTGTGCGCCGAGACTGGACTCTGTGGGTGGCGATGCCAATGTGTTTACACCGTGGCACTTTTGGCAGGGCACGCGGACACCAGCGGCCGATTTGAGCCCAAACAGCCGGCAGCAAGCGCGCCAGGCTGCTCGGCACTACACGCCCAGCGGCGACAGGGCTGTGTGGACGGAATAGGGCCGGAGCGGCACCACAAACGTCTGCCCCCCGGTAACGTGCGCCCGGGAACAGGACGACGCTGGGCCCGGAGCAGCGTCGGCAAAAAAACTTCCAAAGATAGAGGAAAGGAGGACATGGCGTCCCAGACATTCACGAGTGGAGGCTAAAGCAGCTTTACAGGCCCCCGATCACTGAAAATAACATTTGGGATCATTTGAAAGTACGCTTTTCAACTAATTAATACAATATTGATAATGAGGTACGCACATATCGAAACCGCAGTTGACCTATGTGTTTTTGTTCCTCATGTTATGGTCTTTTTAAGAACATTCCGCGTTCAGTAGGGGGGTCTGGAAAAACAGCGGCGCTGCACGCCACCGTTTTCACCGCTCGGGTAAACAGGTATATCGAGCGGGACGGCAGAGCTCGCCGTCGCCACCATCGATGGAGACACTGCCGGCCTGCTGCTGCACCGCTTTATACTTTTAGACAGAAGCGCCTGTCCGTTTCTTGTATTTTTCTGTGTAACAGTGCGAGAGGTAGCCATACCTACGTTGGAACATATTTGTATGTATGTATGTATGTATGTATTGACACCAAAAGCCTTCCACATATGGCGTGGCGATTACGGCTTAGATCCGAGTATAATGGGTAACAATCATGCGGGCAGGGGGAAGAACACTCAGCACTAGACGACAGTCATCCATCGATGGGGGTCGCGACAATAATCATCTACATATGTCCATAAGGCAAACAATATATTTACATAAGCACAAACAGATCGTCCACCTATTGGCGGCAAGCCTTGTCTACTACTAAACAGACTCGTCAGCGGCGCAGCGGGGATTTGTCAATCAGCGCGGCCCTGGCAGACCGGGCGAAGCTGGCAGGTGGCAGCTGCACTACCTGGGGTGGGAGGCTATTTAACAGCGCCGCGGCGCGGTACTCAAAACGCCGTTTTCCGGTTTCAAGCCTCGGTCGGGGAAGATGAAGGAGATGATCCTGCCGTGTGTGCCGGTCTCGAAAATTTTGATTTGGGACGAACAGTGCAGCGAGGTTCTCGGGCTCTTCATGCTTAATGACCTTTTGCGCGATCGTGAGTGTCAGGTAATCTGACATGGATTTTGGTGATAGCCAGCCAAGTCTGTCGTGCAGGTCCGAGACGTGGTCAAACTTACGCCGTCCGAAGATCACTCTAGCGGCAAAGTTCAAAATTTTCTGGAGTCGGTCAAAATTTTTCTGAGTCCCGTTACCGTACACAGTGAGGCAGTAGTTGATTCGTGATATGACCAGAGATGTAACGAGAACTTTAATGACGCCGTCAGGGAGACAATTTCGTGCGTGAGACAGTCCGATCAACAAGCCAGTACACCGACGACTAAGCTCGGACACATGTGCTTCCCAGGACAGGGCGCTGTAAAAGACAACACCCAGATTCCCCACCTGCTCGCATGGCTGCAACACAGAGTCACGAAGAGAGACGCTGAAGTCGGGTACTTTCCGTAAATTTTGTCTGCTGCCAAAAACCATGAGTTGTGTTTTGTTTGCGTTTAGCTTGAGAGCGTGAAGACAGAACCAGTCACTGATTGATGCGAGTGAAGCTTCCATGCGAGAGATAAGCGATCTGAGGTCGTCGGCACGGCCGCTCACTAGAACCTGGGTGTCGTCCGCATATTGGAAAACGGTGGCGTCACCTGCGTATAGCGAGAGGTTGTTCGAAAATATGGTGAAGAGTAACGGTCCCAGGGCAGATCCTTGGAAGACGCCCATATTATTTGGAAGCGGCCGCGACAGTACTCTACCTCCGGCGCCATTAGATAGGGACACGCTCTGGGTGTGTCCCGTGAGAAAAGCAGAAAACCAAGAGGTCTCGATCCCGTGCATAGCCAGTTTTTGAATTAAAAGTTTGTGGTCGATGACATCAAAGCATTTGCTTAACCCTATTAGTGGCAGGGGGGTTGTTTTTATCCACCCCTCAGGTTTTTCGGGAATATCTCCGAAACCGCTGAAGCTACGATGCTGAAATTTTCTGACTTTTCCTAAAACTAAATTGGGCACATTCCCTGAAAATTTCAAGTTCATAACTTTACCAGGGGCGGCTCCAGAGCACTGGGAATTGGGGGGTCCTATTCGTGAAGCGAGTCATTTGGGCGAAGATCACGATGCTGCACCAGTTTTACGAACAGTGAATGAAAGGTATCATGTGATAACATATACAAAGTTATTGTGCATCCTCTTTGACACGTTTTTGCTATAATAGGCGGATCCAGGCGTCCAAAAAGGGGGGTTATTTTTTACCTCCCAACATAGGTGCCCTGACACCGCCTATGCATGACCAATACAATTTTAGTCGTTCTCTCATAAGAAAATTGTAACGTAACAAGACCATTGCCACCCTTTTTAGAAACAGTACCAACAAAAACCTTATTTACTATACTTTTTGTGTACCCCCAATCTCAATGATCTGTATCCGCCTATGATTTTTGAAAATGCATATTTTTAGGATCCATGTGAATTCCTGGTTCATTCTCTATCGATCGGCAAAAGTTGCGTTAAGATTGGTTCAGAAACCTGGCCGTGATAAACAGTCTAAAATGTATCTGCAATTTGCCCTTTTTTACCCCCCTCTACCCCCCTATTGACATTTTTTAATTTTTTTTTTTTTTAGAAATGTAGATCTCGTTGAGCCAAATCGAATGCCGTTTGAATTTTGAAAATCGGCCCGTTAGATCTCGAGATATCAAGGGGGGGTCGTAAACAGCCCCCCCCCCCTGCCACTAATATGGGGTAGCCAGGAGCCTGCCACTAATAGGGTTAAGTCAAGGAGACACAACAGTGAAAGTTCTCCCCTATCAGAGGCTGCGAGGATTTGGTCTGTGACGGACAGCAGAGCGGTCTCTGTGGAGTGTCGGGGGCGAAAACCATGCTGCGAGGAGGCAAGGAGATAGTTATTTGAGAGGTAGTGGTAAAGCTGTTGATGTACAAGGCGTTCCACAACCTTCATAATCACGGGGACTAATGAGATTGGTCGAAAGTTGGTGGGATCCGAGGGGCTGCCAGATTTGAAAATGGGGTGGACTGTGGAATGTTTCCAGGAATCGGGGATATCGGAGTTGGTAATACACGTATTGATAATGTAAAGTATGACGCGACCGATAGCTGAGAAGCCGGACTTTAACATTCGGATGCAAATGCCATCAGTCCCACTGGCGCCTGAGTTGCGCATGCCGAAGATAGTGTGACCGAGTTCGCCGAGAGTGACCGCGCGGAGCTGAAAACGACATGCACCGACCCGGGGGAGGCGAACGTTCAGATCGGTAGCGGTGTTGAGAGACCGGACCTCCGCAGCGATGCGAGGTCCGACAGAGACGAAAAATGAATTCAGTTCATCGGCGGGTAAATTAGGCTGCACACTAGGACCGTCCTTTTTCCCTGCTACAACTGTCCTGATAGACTGCCAGACCTTATTGGGACCCCGCTCGCAGATATTTCTCTGTAACTCCTCTCGCCGGTCGCGGCGCAGCGCGGCCCGAACAGAGCGATTCAACTTATTGTAAGCTGTCGACTGACGACCAGACAGTCGTAGCGAGGCGCGGCGCTGGGACATAAGGTTCCGTGTGGCAGCAGAGGCCGGGGGCGCTGTGGGGTTCCGAATGGTAATGCGCTTGAGTGGTGCGTGGTCGTCGATAATAGGCAAAAAATTGGACACGAATGCATCCCACTGATCACTAACAGTCGCGGCGGTAAACACAGGCTCCCAGACGACAAGCTCCAGATCAGAATTAAGGGCAGTGACATCAACACGGTTGAGCGAACGAGCTGAGATGATTGTAGGCTTCGGACGCAGTTTGGGGACGTTGACATCTACGCTAATAAATTTATGCGGACTAAAATGACAAAACTCAACACGGGTGTTAGAGAAGAGGTCCACCTTGTTCACCATACACACGTCTAGGAGCGAACCGGAAGTGAAAGTCGAAGTTGTTACTAGCTGGTCTAGGGAGTAGTCCGATAGGAAGCTGCTGAGATGTTGTCGTGCACGAAAGTTGGGTTCTTTCTTCAGCAGGTCACAGTTTATATCACCGCAGATGACGAGCGGGGTCCTAGGGTGATCGATAAGTACTCTTTGTAGCTGATTTTCAAGGTCGGCGAAATCGGCACATAAAGCGGTTTCGGAGTGGTGAGGGGGGCGATATAAAGAACATACGATGAGTTGACGACCTTTGTCGAGCTTGAGCAGCGCCCACTTTGACTCGAGCTGGCTGCAGCCGCGCTCAAAACTTGGGAACTTGATGGGCACTGATGTGATATCCGATTTTGTTGCGATTGCGACGCCGCCGTACCCGCGGCCATCAGGTCGGTCTGTGCGGCTGAGGGAGTAGCCTGGGAGCACTAAAAGTCTGTTTGGCGTAGAAGGGCGTAGCCAGGTCTCCGACAGTAGTACGACATCGTAATTGTTTTGGCGGAGTTCATAGGTCAGGTCCAATAGTTTAGGCTTAAGGCTTTGAATATTCAAGCTTCCGATACGAAGATTCCGATGGTGGTTTTCTGTCGTTTCCGGTCGGCTCCTGCCCCTGCCGCGGCCACCGCGGGCGCCGCGGCGTTGTGGACGGCGTCCGCCGCTGCGGGCAGGCTTGGGGCGCGGGGAGACGCTGGTGGGCGGGGCCTGGGCTGCCGGCGGCGCGCCGTGGGACGCGGGCAGCGCGAGCGGCCGCTCCCCACCCTCGCGGGCCGGCGGGGCTCTCAACTGGAGGGGAGGGTGAGGCGACACGGCCGCCGGCTGGCGTCCGTGGGGCTCTGCGCGCGGCGCGGGAGCGCGGTCCGTCGTCCCTGGGGCTCGGGAAGATTTGAATGCCGGCAGCCGTTGGGTGGCTAGAGCTGGGGCCAAATCACTAGTAGAGCTCGATGAAAACCGAGAAAAGTTCCGTGGGAAAGCAGGTTTTCTTTTGGTGAGATGGTGCCTGAGCTGGTGATCCGTCACTCGAGGTGTAGACCTGGATGGCGGCGCTGGTGCCGGGCAGGCCACAACGGTCAGTACCCGCACTACGGCGAGCAGAACCAGGAGACGGGCGATGTCACGGTGCATGTTGAACGTGAGATGGGAGTAACAGTCCACAAAGAGATCTTGAGAGGTTCCAATCGACGTATCCTCGTAGAAAAACAGTTCAAAAGTAGCACAAATACACTCTCACACTCACACTAACACACGGAGTAGGCAGAAGGGTGTACCTAACGGGGAGGAGTGAGCAGCGCTCGCGTCCGCACACGGCGGCGCGCTCAGCTGAACTGAGCGCGCTACATATTTGCGTATATGTAGCGATCTTCCGCGCGCTACATATTTGCGTATATGTAGCGATCTTCCGGCTCCTGTGGGCTGGTGTGCCGCTGTCGTTTCTCCATCAGAACCTGATCTTCCAGTACGTGATCGAGAGGACTCTCACCTTGCTGCACGTGATCTGACGATCAGACATAACGTCACGCTTAGGTCACGGGCCCGCGAATGTACTTCGACCGAACTCCGGCTCCATTGTTGAGGTGAGGGGAGCGGCTCCTCCAGCAGCTGGTGTGACTGTTTGTCAGGCGGGTGCAGTATGTGGGTAAGCACCAGTTCGCGCTATCCGTGGAAGGCCCGTCTCTCGCCGGGCGGGTGGGCTGGTCGGCGGATCTCGCGCCGGCTAGCATGCCGCCCCTCCCCGCGCTGCACTGTTGCTGCGGCGAGTCTCAATGGAGCTGCTGATGACCCCCGGCTGTATGAGAAAGGCAGGTAACTATCTACCGAGTCACTTTGCGCTGACGGCCCGAGTCCCAGCACGTGCCACGACTGCAGGACGCCGCCTGCCGCGCCGCGCCCGCACTCAGCGGCAGCACGGCTCCGTGCGGAGTACTCAGAGACTCGCGCCCTGGTCACCGTTACGTGGCGCTCCAGCCGGAGTCGCGGGGTGAGGCCATCCCACCACCCGGCGCCCCTCTTAACGAGCCCATTCACCTGGCGTCCAGCTGCATGAAACTGAATCTCTGCTTGAGTCTGCTGATCGGATCAATGCATTTACCTGTAGAGGCTCTAACTGCAGTCATGCTGTTAGGTGTCAAAGGCAAGCTGTCAGGGAAGCCTGTGTCAGAATGCCAGTCCAGCCTTCGTAACATGGAGCTTTGTCACATCTGATGGCTGCATGTGATCTCAGGTGATTTCTGAGGGCTGCCGGTGACCTCGGGTGATTTCTGAGGGCTGCCGTTGATCTCAGGTGATTTCTGAGGGCTGCCGTTGATCTCAGGTGATTTCTGAGGGCTGCCGGTGATCTCAGGTGATCTCTGGGGGCTGCCGGTGATCTCTGGGGACTGTCGTTGATCTGTGTGACAGGGGAGGGCTATCAGTGAGCTCTGTGACAGGGGAGGGCTACCAGTGAGCTCTGTGACAGGGGAGGGCTACCAGTGAGCTCTGTGACAGGAAAGGGCTGCCGGTTTACTGTCAGGGGCCTCCCCTGCCCCCCCCCCTTCCCAATACACAGCCGCCGGAGCACGGGACACCCGCCTCCGGTAGTATACCTCGGAGCGGATACGGCGCACCTGGCGCGGCGCACCGCTGAACCCTGGCCCGGGGCCGCGACACGTGACCCCGCGGCCCCCACCGCCGCGCCGGTCCCTGATCAGGCCACATAAACGGAGCATTGTGACCGGCCGGAAACGTGCCTCCGGGAGTGTCCGTTAAACCGCCAGGGATAGAGTTTGCAGGCTGCAGCCATGTCGCTATTCGTCGTAAGGGGCGGAACAAAGCAAAATGAATGTATTTTTGTAGTTTATGTTCTTTTTATCGCTCCAGGTCCATTCGTGGGCAGAAAGATGACATGACATTGTTTAAAAAAAAGACACACACACACACACACAATATCAATTGTTAAAAAATAATATACAACTATACAAACTTACATATACGTACATACCTAAACAAAGTAGATTATCAGGTTTTGGAGGTATCAAACAAAGCTTAACCCGGCAGGCGGTGGGCCTCCCGGCCACCTTCCGCGCGGTTGGGGTGGGGGGTGGTTGCATTTTTTTTGCGCCCCGTATCTCCGAAACTACTGGACGGATCCGTAAAGTTCAAACGATGTTCGATAGCCCTGTCAAATTTGTCGAAGGAAACCGAATTTCATTGACCTTGAGGTCACTGATGACGTCACAGGTCAGGTCAAAAAATAAAATGTTTCATCGTTCTCGGGTCTTCTAGGGAATGCACTATAACACCGAGTAAAACGCATTTTGTCGAAAATCAGCGATAGGGCGTCAGTTGCCTAGTACATATGATGCTATTAAAGGTCACTGATAATACCAGGTCAGGTCACAGGTCAGGCCACCAAAGGTCAGCACATGAACCCAACTTGACTGAGGTTGTGCGATGCATGTTTTATGACCAATTTTTTATTTCCAACTCAATGGTGCTGGTTATAAGACCATCAGGTACGGTTTAGGTCATTTTCTGATGGAGGTCAGGTCAAGGTCACGTCAAAAAGGTCAAACTTCAAAGTTGATGGTTTTGCATAAAATGGGTATTGATTCGATGCAGCTCGTCACGGGGAGTCTAACATAACCTTTCCTGAAGGAGTTGTATCTACCGGTAAATTGTGAAGGCTCAACCACCACAACTGGATGGCGCTGTCTCATACAGTTTTTAATCACAATTTTTTTTTAACTTTTTTTCACCAGTGATATATTGGCACATTGTGTGGCGGTTTTCAAGTGGGGCGAAAGTACAATTGTTAGGGTGCATCTTTAACCCTCGCCGGCACAGGGGGGGGGGGTGATGCAACCCCCCTAAGGTTTTTCGCGAATACATCGAGTAAAAAGCGGCCGATCGCGACGAAACTTTCAGTACCCTCGCATTGATCAATTTTACACCTACCCTGAAAATTTCATGACCCTGACCCAAATGACCTTTGACCTGTGACCTCTTTTCCGAGACCATGTTTGGCCGGAATCGCGATTCGGCGTATGTCGGCTCGCATTAGCCGCGCGTTTGCAAGCTTTTCGTGGTTTCAAACGCTCAAACATGTGATTTTATGTTGCTCCCATGCATTAGGGTGGGTGCTCCCATCAAGGTCACCTGAAGGTCAGGTCAGGTCATTGACCTTTGGTGACCTCGGCTCACTTTTTCGAGTTTTACATGTTTCTAGGCTATTTTTGTTGGAGCTGAATTCGAATTTAGCAACCATTTGAACATTTACGAAGTAGTTTTGGTGCCTTCGTAACATGTTACGAAGCTGTCACAGGCGGATGACAGGTACTACGAATACCCGTCACGACCCTACCGGTTGACCTGACCTGACCCGACCTGGTCTAAACGCTTAACGACATCATCTGTGATTAAAACTAACACGATATTCGTGATCAGCACCCCGAAAAACCCCTTAGCAGCCACACTTTACGACTTTCTAACAGGTCCCGATATTCCCGATTTTTGATATTCCCGAGAACTGTCCAGTCAACGATTGCTTGTTCTGTTTGGTCGGGTTAGGTCCTTTCGGTCTGACGAGACCATTTCATTCCATTCCATGCTGGACGGGCTGGATGAACATTTATTTATTGTAGCACGGTAAAGTGTAGCTTTGAAACAAAAAGGTATTTCATTTATTGAGGTCACTGGACCCGGGAAGTGGTATTCCCTCTGATTTTAGTCCAGGCAAATCATTTTGCAAAAGGATGGGCTAAAAAGGCGGAGAGCAAGGGCACTTTTTTGTTTTGTTTTGTTGGGTTATGCCCTTTCGGTCTGACTAGACCATTTCATAGTCAGAAGGATAACAGGAATTGCCAATTAGGGCAATAAGGGGGGGGAGATATTGGTCTGGACGAGCACCCTGGTGAGACGTCGTGGCTGAGAGCCTGTCCAATGGACAGGTCACCCAGCAAAAGGTCACCCCCCCTAAAGCACTCGCCGCAACCGGCTACGGACGTCCTCCTAACCGGCATTCCTGCATGGGATAAAGCTGCCCGTCCATCCAGAGCAGGGGATTGAGGCATGGAGGAGAAGAATTTGGTTATACTTAGGAAGGAAACAACGGAACAGACGATCCGACGATCGTCTGCGGATCTGTCTCTGCCACCTGCTCCCCGCCGCGCCGGCGCTGCTGGACGCCGAGGCACGGTTGGACGGTGGGACTGGCAGGGATAGCCGCGAGATGCCGTCTATGTCGAATCGGGTAATGGGCCGGGGAGCACCGGTGTACCTGCTGACCGGAGGTCGCCCCGCCACGCGATATTGTTATTCCCAGGACGGCCTACATCAAAGGCCGGCGGGCGGCGCGGTGCCGAGGAACACTTAGACGTAACGACTTTGCATGTTCTGGGCAGATTTTCGTAACTGCTGGACCTTGGACCAGGTACCTATTTGTCTTGTTTTCTTCCAGACCGTTAAATGAGGTTACAAACGACGGGGGCCTCGTGCCGTTTAATAGCGCTGCCTTCAGTCAGGCTGGGCCGGACGGCTGGCCGGTCCGGCTCGGCTCGGCTGAGGGCTTTTGATGTTATTTGCATCGTGCCCGGTGAACGTATCTACATTCAGTTCAGCATCTATCAAATGAGAATGCTTGCTTGAATGACTGTGTCTAACCCGCGCCCCGTTGGGGTCTGCCGAGCAACGCGCCCTATGGGGGGGGGCAATTTGCCCCCCCCCTCAATATCTCGAGAACCACGTAACATACCTAGCGACAAGCAGCAAACGGTGTTTAGATTAGGGATAGTTTAGATTAGGGATAGTGGGCTGATTTAGGCAGGCTATTCGGTGCCCACATCGTAAGTACTTGGAGACTAATGATCAGGAATCAGACAGATAGGATAGCGTCACTAGTACCCATATTTCAACTTATCGAGCCGGTTCTTGAAAACGTTTGTTGTTTCTGCCTCTACCACTTCTGATGGGAGGCTGTTCCAGAGAGGCACCACTCTGTTTGAGAAGAATTTTGCCCTTACTTTGGTCTTTACTCAGTTCACTTTGAGCTTCAAACAGTGTCCTCTAGTCATGTGACCTTGCTCCTTGACAAAGAATTGATTCGGATCCACATTGGTTTTTCCTCTCAACATCTTGTAGGTTTCTATCATATCTCCACGCCTGTACCTTTCCTCAATACTGATGAGCTGCAAAATTCTTAACCTTTCTTCATATGTTTTGTCCCGTAGTCCTTGCACAAGCTTTGTAGCCCTTCTTTGCGTCTTTTCCAGCATCTTTAGGTCTCTCTTCATGTATGGCCCTGTTGCTTGTAAACAATGTTCCAAGTGAGGTCTGATATAAGTTGTGAATAATGGCTTGAAATTTTCAACTGTTAATCTGTCAAATGATATCCGCAGCAGCCTCAAGGCTCCCATAGCCTTGTTAGCCACCCTTGCGCAGTTGACAGAGGCCGTTAAAGTATTGGACACGAAAACTCCCAGGTCCTTCTCCAATTCGGTTACTTCAATCTCCATGTTATCACCATTTGTTTGCTTCATGTAATACTTTACCATTGGATTTTGCCGGCCGCAGTGCATAACTTTGCACTTACTTACATTAAATTTTAGCAACCATTTCTCCGACCATTTTGACAAAACATCCAAGTCTTCTTGAATTTGCAATGCGTCTGCTTCAGTTGATGCCTTTCCAAACAGCTTCGAGTCATCCGCATACATTTTCATTGTGCTTTTCACCAGGTCGGGGAGCTCATTTACATACAGGGCAAACAAAACGGGCCCCAGCACCGAACCTTGGGGAACGCCACTTGTAATTTCAGCCCATTCGGAATAACAATTCTGGACAAAAAGTAAAAACCCTTTGCGTTCTATTATGAAGGAACTCACTTATCCACTTCAAGATATTTCCGGATATGTTGTAACCAGCCAGCTTCTTGATTAGCCGTTTGTGTGGTACAGTATCAAAGGCTTTACTATAATCCAGATAAATCACATCCATTCCTTCGCCCTCATCCTGCATCTTAGTCCACTCCTCAAAAGTTTCAAGTAGATTGGTCTGGCAGGATCGCCTGGGTACAAAACCATGCTGGTGTACTGATAGCGATCCAGCTTTATCTATATGCTGCATGATGCGTTTCTTGATTATCCTCTCCATAATCTCTCCATAATTTTTATGTCCGTAAATTTGGCCTCTGGTAGGTATGTATCCGAGCAGCGGTGCCCAGAGCACTAGCGCACCCTGCGAACGGCGCGCGGTTACTGGAGCGCCCCCGTGCGGCTGTGGACGAGAGGTCCGGCACCAGTCCGATCGGCCTACCCAATGACAAGGTTACTAGTGTCAGCAGCGTCAGCACTCAGCACTGTGTTTCTATCATTTATGTGCGTGCAAATACCTCATTCGATACGTGGTGCATCCTTGATTGTCCCTTAACCCGGCAGTTGCTGGGGTAGTTCGCCACCCACCGTTTGCTGGGGGGAGGGGGGGCGTTAAACGCCCCCAGCCGATAACTCGAGAACCAATAGGCGCAGCGAAACGCACGAGGCGGTAAACAAAAGAACGTGACGAGACGCTTCAGATGAGTACTTTAAAGTTGAATTTTGAGGTCACAGGTCGGGTCAAGGTCAGGTCAAACACCTGAAATCGGGCTTTCAGTAGCATGGACTTCAGGACTTCGCAATGGGCGCCTCTCGTCATAAACTCTGTCAAAACGGTGCACAATCCATCATATAAGGCCTCAAGAGTGTCAGCTCCATGTAGGGGTCAGTCAAGCATAGGTCAGGGTCAAGGTCAGGTCAACCGGGTAGGCACATATCCCCGAAAATTGAAACTGATATTCGCAGCCTGTGGCACATGTTGTGTGGGTAATTTGGGGCGTAGAACACGATGGTCACATTCATTTTATCATATGTGTACGTTAGGCCCCGTCATATTTTATAAAGTTTTTGGAAGACCAGCTCCCCTGGTGTTTTCCCATTGCTTGTTGGCCCAATAAGAAGTGTGCAAACTTTCAGCTTCCTAGCTCAACGTTTGCATCTGCCTCAACGGCCTCGAAGTTTGGCTCATAGGGCATAATGGAGACTGCAATGCCGGTGGTAGCTGCATTCTCCCGTCAGCGGCGTTCCTTGACACAATATCGCCACGGATCAACTGCTGCCCCAGCAAGAGATTAACAAAACTAATCTTTGCCTTCCCCCCCCCCACACACACCTCCCCTCCTTACCCCCCCCCCCCCCCGCCCGATTTTTTTGTGCATCGTTTGATTTTCACGCATTGTTCACGATCACTTTTTTTCATAATGCCTAAATGCTGATTGAGACAAATGTCACGTCGGTTTAAGATAGTACCTATCTTAAACATGCATGTGCGTATATTAATATCGACTCAATACTGCGGCGACGGCAAACTGATAACTACGAACGACAGCAGCAGCCAGAGACCAATTGACGGCGGGCACGGCACTGGTGACGGTGACGGGCACCGGTGTCACTTACTATGGTCGAGCCTGCGTGTCCGGTGTCGTGGCCTACCTACAGCAAGAAGGTTTTATTGCGCGGCTTATTGGAAAACTCCTGCAGTGCGGTCTAGGAGTGAACTCCGTAGTCCGCACTATTCAAAACTCAAGTCATTTCTTTCCATGCAACGACATAATATGAGGGCGCCTTCAGCGTTTAAAGGGGGGGGGGGGCAAATTTAAAGGTACAGGACAATGGGCTTGACCTGAATGCCCGCGAATGCTGGATACGGCTCTGCTCTGGAGGGTGAGGGGCGTCATGTTTTTTTCTTCGATGGGACGCCCAATCGCCTGTGATCTTCAAAGGGGCGCTTGTTACGCTTTGCAGATACGTCCGTGGTATTGGCTAGTGTGCCGAGCGCCCTGATAACGCTATATGTAATAACGCTATATGCTTTAGCACATTCAACACCACCGACGTGTCTCTAAAACGTATCAGGCGACCCATTGAAGATCACGGGTGAGTGGGCGCCCCATTCATTATCGCTGGCGTCCCTCTCAGAGCATCCGCCGCACCAGTAAATATCACTGGCGCCCCTCCAGAACATCCCGCGCCCCCATTTTAATATTATTGTCACCCCTCAAGAACATCCCACGCCCCTCTGAACGATGACGCCCATTCCGGGGGGCAGGGCACTCGGCACACTTGTCAACACCACGGACGCATCTGCAAAGCTACAGGCGCCCCATTGAAGATGACAGGTGATTTGGCGCCCGATTGAAGAAAAACCTGGCGCCCCTCAGCCTCCAGAGCAGAGCCGTATCCAGCATTCGCGGGCATTCAGGTTAAGCCCATTGTCCTGTACCTTTAAATTTGCCCCCCCCCCCACTTTAGACGCTAAAGGCGCCCTCATATTATGTCGTTGCATGGAAAGAAATGACTTGAGTTTTGAATAGTGCGGACTATGGAGTTCACTCCTAGACCGCACTGCAGGAGTTTTCCAATAAGCCGCGCAAGAAAACCTTCTTGCTGTAGGTAGGCCACGACACCGGACACGCAGGCTGGACCATAGGGGAAGTTGGGGGAATGCCGAATACTTTTTTTCTGACGCCCGTAGCACGCAAGGTAGACAAGATAAGCTATTCTTGTTGGCGTCATTCGAGAGGCCAGTCTTTTGCCTTTTAAACATACCAGGCGCATTTGATGAAATCGCATACCGTTAAGCGCACAAACTAAAAATATCAAAGAAGTGACTTTTTCGGCGTTGCCCCGGACTGCGGGGAAAGCCGAAAATGAGAGAAATGATTTACGGGGAATGCCAACATTGATGTTTTGCCATTTTATCTCAAACTTTATCCAGAATTCATCAAAGCTGACACGCGTTTTAAGAGCTTGAGGACGCTTGGTGCACACTGGAAGTTATGATTGTGTGATATAATAAGAAAATGCCGGGTAAATCATTCCTTATAGGTAACAGGCCGTTGTGTGGGTTGAAAGTGTAATTTGTGACTAAAAATACGCGTTGCTATTCTACAGCAGTAAGGTCCACGTAGCGTGCTTTAACGTGCGTAATTGCACGTTTTCGGCATTACCCCAGCCAGCCATACTTTCATTTGCAGGCCCATAACTTTTAAACGTGCTGTATAAATTTCAAATAGGCAGCACACTTATGCAAAGAGATGCTGAATATTACTTGACCGAATTGCCCAGACAAACGGTAGCATAATGAGTAAGAAATGCAGCTTCAAAGGCGCATGTAGTACAAGGGAAACGTACCTTGAAAACGCTCTTGGCGCCCTCACGGCCGAAGTGTTCCGAATGACGACTCGTAACAAACATGCGATAATTGTAGTCACTTAAGTTTCAGAGCATCACTGACAGGTGGCACCCATGTCGTACGGTTTTCGAAATATCTCGAATTTCGGCTTTGCTCCAACTCCGGGATTGCCCCAACTTCCCCTAGTAAGTGACACCGGTGCCCGTCACCGTCACCAGTGCCGTGCCCGCCGTCTTGGTCTCTGGCTGCTGCTGTCGTTCGTAGTTATCAGTTTGCCGTCGCCGCAGTATTGAGTCGATAAATATACGCACATGCATGTTTAAGCCTGTACTATCTTAAACCGACGTGATATTTGTCTCAATCAGCATTTAGGCATTATGAAAAAAAACAGAAAATGATCGTGAACAATGCGTGAAAATCAAACGATGCACAAAAAATCGGGGCGGGAGGGGGGGGGGGGGGTGAGGAGGGGGAGGGGCGTGTGGGGGGGGGGGCGAAGGCAAAGATTAGTTTTGTTCATCTCTTGCTGGGGCAGCAGTTGATCCGTGGCGATATTGTACCAAGGAACGCCGCTGCCGGGAGAATGCAGCTAACACCGGCATTGCAGTCTCCATTATGCCCTATGAGGCAAACTTCGAGGCCGTTGAGGCAGATGCAAACGTTGAGCTAGGAAGCTGAAATTTTGCACACTTCATATTGGGCCAACAAGCAATGGGAAAACACCAGGGGAGCTGGTCTTCCAAAAACTTTATAAAATATGACGGGGCCTAGTGTACGTGATTGGCTAAAAAAGTTCAATCTAAGAAATGCATGTATCATGGTTCGTGAAGTAGTCACGAGAAATTGCCAAGATTCAGTTCAAGATTTTGGAAAACGCGGAACGATATTCAATAATCGAAGATAGCCATTTGATTGTTCATGGTATTGGCAGTCTAATGACGTTTACGGCATGTCTGTGTGTCTATTCTGTGATTGTATATGATTTTTTGAACATATGCCGTTTTGGTCGAAAACTCAGAAATCATGACGTCACTAAAACCTTGATATCTCAAAAAATTTCCGACCGATTTTTTTAAAACTTTGTCACAATAAACTTCAATCAATTTCCTACAGGTACCCAAAATTTGGCGAAAAAAAGTGGGGGCTTTTAACGCCCCCCCTCCCAGCAACTGGCGGGTTAACCCTGTCCTTGGCAGGGCATTTTTCATAACACGGCCTGGCAGGGGGGTTGATGCGACCCCCCCTCGCGATTGGCTCCTATGGCACCTAGAAACACCAAATTTGGTAGGTAGGTGGGCCCCCTGGAGTTCTCGCCCCTGTGCAAATTTGGTTGCTCTATGTCAATATTTAGGGGGGTTTTGGGGGTATAAATGTAAAAATTTCGCTAGAAACAGGTCAAAAGTTTTTCGCTTATAACTTTTGATCTAACCCACGCGGGGCTGGGGGGGGTAAATTTTACCCCCCTCGCAAAACTTTGCAATATCTCAAAAACGGCGGCGCGCAGCGCCGCCAAACTTTCAGTACCTTTTCTTACATCAATTTGACACGTTTCCTGAAAATTTGAGCGAAATCCGTCGGAATTTTTTGAGAAATTGACGTTTTAGTGACGTCATGTTCGCCATTTTCGCCTCAAAAACGGCAAAATTTCAAACGCCGCTAACATCTTCATTTTTAAAGGAATCAAGACGTAACAAAAAAAAGGTTATACGTAATTCTACTTTGCCTATCAAATGGCTATCTCGTTTTTTTTTCTAATTTTGGATTTTGGCCCAAATTTTTCCAAAAAACTGACTTTTTTGGAAAAATAATTATAGAATCCAAAATTTTGAGTGTATCGAAAAAACTGGAATTATGTCAGAGAAGTGATCTATGTGCACCTACATACCAATTTTTAGAAGAATCGGTTCAAAAATGTGGGAGTTATTAAACATTTTATGACGTCACGACACACAAAAAATTTGAAAAAAATGATTTTTTGGAAGTTCTGGACCTTGTACGGAAACAAAAATAGCACCATTCGATTTGCCGTGAAAAACTGCATCAGATAGACACCTTTTTAGGCCTTAACAACCAACTTCAAAATTTGACCTCACTAGACCTGACCTTGACCTGACCTCGACCTGAAATTCATCCAGAGGTGGTCCATATCACTTATTGAGTGTGCCTATTGAATTCTATGAGTAAAATGACCCATAAAACATGTGTCGCACATGCCCTTTTCTATATTTTGTTTTTGGTGACCTGACCTGACCTGACCTGACCTTGACCTTGACCTCTGAATGATATTGTATGCAACGAGTATTGTTTTTGTAGCCTAAGAACACGTTTTGGGCGATCAGTCTCAGTCCATGACTCCATTCTTCGGCAACTACGGTGCAAGGCCGATACTGTAGGAACTTGCAATTTGTACCCTTGACCTGACCTTGACCTTGACCTCAAACTTAAGATTAAGTACATGTTTTTAGTTGTTCGTGATGAGATCTTTCGATTGGCGTTTGAATTTTTCAAATCGGACCATTAGTTCGGGAGATAACAGGGGGGTAAAATTTACCCCCCCAGCCCCGCGCGTTCGGCTGGAGACCCCAGCCCTGCGCGGGTTAAGATAGAGAAAAAAGCACCAGTGAACTCAGCACGTCAAGGCGCGTCGAATGATATACTTTTTTGCTTGCTTAAGTGTACTTAAAGTTTTTCTTAATTTTTAAGTTAACTTTAATTAATTAAAGGGACTATCCCACCTTCAAAATTGTTGTTAAAACCAGTTAAATTGTGCCCGACTTTATAGATTGGATGACCAGGAACACGGTTCTGGCATTTATTTTTCATTAAACATCTTAGGGCTTCCCATATTCGAAACACAAACTTTCAAATATGTGACGTCACAGCCCAAAATTACCTCCTTCCCCAGGCCACATTACTGTCATAAAGCTGATTCTTTTTACTCTGTAGGCACCACAACAAAGTTCAGACCAAGTTTTAAGCGATTTTTCAACGAACAAACCCATTTAACCCTCGCCCCGCTGGGCTATTCAGCCATACGCGCCCTGCTGGGGGGGGGGGGCAGATTCTGCCCCCCTGTCTAACTTCCGAACCGATGGTCGTAGAAAGACGGGGAAAACGGCAATCGAAAGCTCTCAACAAGGCGGATCTAACGAGCCCAATTTTTTTTGCTTAAGTAGGTCAGAGGTCAGGTCAAGGTCAGGTCAAGGGTACAAAATGCAAGTTTCTACAGTATCGGCCTTGCACCGTAGTTGCCGAAGAATGGACTGAGACTGATTGCCCAAAACGTGTTCTTAGACTACCAAGACAATATTCGTTGCATACAATGTCATTCAAAGGTCAAGGTCCGGTTAGGTCAGGTCACCAAAAACAAAATATAGAAAAGGGCATGTGCGACACATGTTTTATGGGTCATTTTACTCATAGAACTCAATAGGCACACTCAATAATTGATATGGACCACCTCTGGATGAATTTCAGGTCGAGGTCAGGTCAAGGTCAGGTCAAGTGAGGTCAAATTTTGAAGTTGGTTGTTAAGGCCTAAAAAGGTGTCTATCTGATGCAGTTTTTCACGGCG
Source organism: Amphibalanus amphitrite (assembly GCF_019059575.1). NCBI lineage: Eukaryota > Metazoa > Arthropoda > Thecostraca > Balanomorpha > Balanidae > Amphibalanus > Amphibalanus amphitrite. The sequence continues at coordinate 274,189 of NW_024881716.1, forward strand.
AATCAAATGGTGCTATTTTTGTTTCCGTAGGAGGCCTAGAACTTCCAAAAAAGTCATTTTTCAAAATTTTGTGTGTCGTGACGTCATAAAATTTTGAATATCTCCCACATTTTCGAACCGATTCCTCTAAAAATTGGTATGTAGGTGCATATAGACCACTTCTCTGACATATATTCCGGTTTTTCTGATGCACTCAAAATTTTGGATTTTATAATTATTTTCCCAAAAAAGTCAGTTTTTTGAAAAAATTTGGGCCAAAATCCAAACTTTTCAAAAAACCGAGATAGCCATTTGATAGACAAAGTAGAATCACGTATAACCTTTTTTGTTACGTCTTGATTCCTTTAAAAATGAAGATGTTAGCGGCGTTTGAAGTTTTGCCGTTTTTGAGGCAAAAATGGCGAACATGACGTCACTAAAACGTCAATTTCTCAAAAATTTTCCGACGGATTTCGCTCAAATTTTCAGAGAACGTGTCAAATCGATGTATGATAAGATACTGAAAGTTTGACGTCGCTGGCGTAACGTGTTTAGAAGTTATTGGCGAAAAACGGGAGGTGGGGGCAGATTCTGCCCCCCCCCCCAGCGGGGCGCGGGTTAAATCAGAATGACTAAACGAGGTGACGTCACACTAACGGTCGCTAAATGTTGATGATAGGGCCTTGCGCAAGGCCCATTTTCAAATGAAGGGAACGAATTTCTTCAACACCAAGAGGCCGCGGGGGTTGCAACATAGATAGATAGTGGTTTCTGAACCTCGCCGCAAACTTGGCTATCTCAACTCAAACCCCATGTTAAAGGTGGGATAGTCCCTTTAAGCTAACCAAATTGGTATTTGCAAATAGGGTGTCCGGCGTGTGCACAGACATGGGCCGCGCCTGTAGTGGGGGTCCACAGGTGCCGTGTCCGTCACCTCCCTCCCATACCAGGACAGATCGCCGACGAGACAGTGCTGACTCGGCCACATCGCCCGATATGAATAATGGCGCTCCACAGCTGCAGAAAGCCATCTGTTATCTGCAACCGCGGAGTGCGGACGTGGCTGTCTCATGCGACATGTCTACCCATCCGGCACCCACCCGCAGCGCAGCTGGCACCCACCCGCAGCGCAGCTGGCACCCACCCGCAGCGCAGCTGGCACACTGTGAGCGGGAAAACTGGCCGTCTCCGTCACCATCGCGGCACCCTGAACACTGCATCGTTTGACGGGAGAAGCTGCTTAACCCTCGCCCTGGCAGGGCATTTTTCATAACACGGCCTGGCAGGGGGGGTCGATGCGACCCCCCCCCCCTCGCGATTGGCTCCTATGGCACATAGAAACACCAAATTTGGTAGATAGGTGGGCCCCTGGAGTACTCGCCCCTGTGCAAATTTGGTTGCTGTAGGTCAATATTTAGGGGGGTTTTGGGGGGTATAAATGTAAAAATTTCGCTAAAAACAGGTCAAAAGTTTTTTCGCTTATAACTTTTGATCTAATTAAGATAGAGCAAAAATAAAAGCACCAGTGAACTCAGCACGTCAAGGCGCGTCGACTGATGTACTTTTTAGCTTGCTTCAGTGTACTTAGAGTTTTCCTTAATTTTTAAGTCAACTTTAACTAATTAATTAAGTTCAAGTTAACCCGCGCGGGGCTGATGTCTCCAGCCGAACGCGCGGGGCTGGGGGGGGGTAAATTTTACCCCCCTGTTATCTCCCGAACTAATGGTCCGATTTGAAAAATTCAAACGCCAATCGAAAGATCTCATCACGAACAACTAAAAACATGTACTTAATCTTAAGTTTGAGGTCAAGGTCAAGGTCAGGTCAAGGGTACAAATTGCAAGTTCCTACAGTATCGGCCTTGCACCGTAGTTGCCGAAGAATGGAGTCATGGACTGAGACTGATCGCCCAAAACGTGTTCTTAGGCTACAAAAACAATACTCGTTGCATACAATATCATTCAGAGGTCAAGGTCAAGGTCAGGTCAGGTCAGGTCAGGTCACCAAAAACAAAATATAGAAAAGGGCATGTGCGACACATGTTTTATGGGTCATTTTACTCATAGAATTCAATAGGCACACTCAATAAGTGATATGGACCACCTCTGGATGAATTTCAGGTCGAGGTCAGGTCAAGTTCAGGTCAAGTGAGGTCAAATTTTGAAGTTGGTTGTTAAGGCCTAAAAGGGTGTCTATCTGATGCAGTTTTTCACGGCGAATCGAATGGTGCTATTTTTGTTTCCGTACGAGGTCTAGAACTTCCAAAAAAGTCATTTTTCAAAATTTTTGTGTGTCGTGACGTCATAAAATTTTGAATAACTCCCACATTTTTGAACCGATTCTTCTAAAACTTGGTATATAGGTGCACATAGACCACTTCTCTGACATATATTCCGGTTTTTTGATACACTCAAAATTTTGGATTTCATAACTATTTTCCAAAAAAAGTCAGTTTTTTGAAAACATTTGGGCCAAAATCCAAAATTTTCAAAAAACGGAGATAGCCATTTGATAGACAAAGTAGAATTACGTATATCCTTTTTTGTTACATCTTGATTCCTTTAAAAATGAAGATGTTAGCGGCGTTTGAACTTTTGCCGTTTTTTGAGGCGAAAATGGCGAACATGACGTCACTAAAACGTCAATTTCTCAAAAATTTTCCGACGGATTTCGCTCAAATTTTCAGGGAACGTGTCAAATTGATGTAAGAAAAGGTACTGAAAGTTTGGCGGCGCTGCGCGCCGCCGTTTTTGAGATATTGCAAAAATTCGCGAGGGGGGTAAAATTTACCCCCCCAGCCCCGCGCGGGTTAACCAACTTGCATCATATCGCATATCATTCGATTCGGCTGATCACCAGGAACACAATGACACCGTTTTTTAAGCTCTAGCGTCATTATGTGCCAAGTTATTGGCAAAAACGTCATTTGACCTCAGTTGACCTCATTTGACCTGACCCATGGATAAGCACACCAAACAAAGAAGCACCAAGCGACCTGCTGTTAAGTACTGTGGTTTCAAAGCACAAAAGTGATAGAACGAAGCGGATATCTCCAGTATTTTCCGAATTTAGTATTTTCCCGTAGGCTTAACATTACGACGTAATGACCTCTAACTGACCTCAAGTCAGTGACATCAAAAAACCCGAACTATATTTTATACAACCCGGTGAACTTAGCACATCCTGAAAGTTTGAAGGAAATCAGTCCAAAACTGTGAGTTGGACAGGTCCAAAAAGAAAATTGAAATTTGACCATGACCTTGTACCTGTTTTTCTGACCTGGTGACCTGACCCAAGGTCACCCGGACCTGAAATTTTCAGGTCATATGTAAAAAGGTTGCCCCATAGGCTGTGCCAAATTTGGAGGCGCTGCAAGCCGCCGTTTTTACGCTATCTTAAAAAAACCTTAGGGGGGTCGCAACGACCCCCCTGCCAGGGCGAGGGTTAAATCGGTGAGCAAAGGGGTAATTATTCATATGGTGTTTAAAAGGACCCTCCCACCTTCAAAAAAGTTTATGAATTGGCATGAAAGTGATGTCGCTCGGTTCAGAAAGAGCGAAAACGAATATCTACCAAATTTCACCGAAAAATATTCACCAGTTTTCAAGATATTAGACTTTTACTTTTGCTCACTTTTTGGGATCTCCGCTGTTCCTAGCGACTTTATTTGGAAGCAATAGTTTGGCAGCTGAAAGTGCGGCACTTGTTGCGCGCAAAGCAGCATATACCACCGCGTGCTACAAAACGTTTTAGTCAAACATTTAAAAATCGTTAGATATCTGCGCTGACGTTACACATTCAGAGGGGTATTCCTATGCATTAGCCCCTCTGAATCAAAATGCTGCAATTTTGAAATTCAATATTTCCGAGCTAAGTCATTTCTCGATGTTGTGAGTGCCGAAACCGGTAATTGTGAGCCAGGGACCCCATTTTGGCTATCTCAACTCAAATCTAATGTTAAGGTGGGAGGGTCCCTTTAACTGCCCAATATTCCAAGGGTGACCAATCAGCAATATATAACTAGGCATTAATGATTTCAATAACGAATTTGTTTGGAAATAGATAGCGTATATTTGGTTCCTTGTCACACAGAAATTAATAATCACGTTTGAAGAAAATAGGAAATCAAACACCCCTGAGTAACAAAACAAAACCCAACCAAGCATCCATAAGATCACACCTTGTCCCATTGCTACAGCTCAGTGAAACATAGGCGTTTGTTTATCACATAGACAGCATCGAACAAGACGGGATTCGCACCAGGGGCCGTCCCTTTCCTTCCGAAAAATGCAGTGATTATATAAAGTCCACAAGGCACACAGTGACTAGACCCATGTTAACATATTGAACCTGTTGGTATGCCGCTCACTCGGGCTTGACGTAACGGCCGGAGAACAGAACCACACCGACCTCGTTGTCAACGATAGCGAAGAAGAACGGGTGGTTGGCAAAAAACTCAAACTGCTCCCTGGGCATGCATCGCATCATCATGATCATGCCCGTGGCGGCGGCCGCTTCGGCGCCCTCCTCGTTGACCTCAATGAAGGCCTTGTGGACTACCTTGGACACAAAGAGGTCATTGTTGCCCGATATCTTGGACAGGTCCGCCGAATTGAAATCAAACAAGTGAACGATGCCCAGCTTCTTCAGATGGTCTTCGAGGTTGTAGGACGTCTCCAACTTGAACTTGGGGATGCTGATGGTAGTCTTTTCACTGTGCAGCTTCTGCATGATGGACTGGACCGGTGTGTTGGCAAGCTTCTCCTCCAGAGCCTTCAGTCCGTCCTTCTTGTCGGGCAGCAGCAGCAACATGCTGAACCGCCTGCCCTCGTACGGCAGCTCCAGAGCCTTGCAGCCGAGGTCGGAGAGCACGCCGCAGTTGAAGCGCTTGCCGTCCATGTACATCATGTCCGTCTTCACGGCGCTGTCTGGAGTGACGAAAAAGTCCTGCTTCTGCGTCGCCTTCTTGTCAAACTTCTCTTGCCACGAGCCCTTGAAGTAGATGGCATTCACCAGCACCAGGCGGACAAGTGCGTTCAGGGCACTCGGATCGATCAAGTCCTTGATTTTCCCTCTCGTCAGTGAATCCACGTCATCATTGATCAGTTTGCTCGTGCCGGCCGCGTCTGCAAAGTCCACGCTCTTCAGCTCGCTGAGGTACTGGTTCTTCATGAGCTCGAGGTAGCTGTCCAGTATCTTGTAGGAGTTCTGGACGTACATCTTGTTGGCGGTGCTGAGTGTGACGTTCGGCGGGTCGTTCAGCTTGGCCAGCACCTTGCCGTAGCCGTCGTGGAGCGCCGCGGCGTCCTCGGGCAGCGCCAGCGCCTGCCGCAGCTGGAGCGCCGTGTCGCCGCCGGCGCCGCCGAAGGCCATGGACAGCGCGGTGGCGATGCTGAACGGCGACAGGAACACGTTGTCGTCGCCGGCCGCCTCTGCCAGCACTCGGTACAGCCGGGAGGCCGCCTGCGCCTGGTGGCTGGTCACCGGCTCCATGGCGCTGGGATTGGTCTGAACGGACGGGCACGAGTCGAGACCGAGGGTCGGTCCAGCGAGCAGCAGCAGCAGCAGCAGCAGGGGAGCCGGCGCGGAGCTCAGACACCGACTAGGACCGGCTGCGGCGGGGACTGGTGGGCGGCGGCGGCGGCGGCGGCCGGCCCGCGCCAGTCTGATTCACTGTCACAGACACGTGACACTGTCGTATGACGTGGGCGGTAGCACCGCACCTGCGGGCCGTCACCCGCCTTTTGTTTGGCCCGACACTGCCGTGCCGCTGCACTGTGCGGAACACGATCACGCCTCTCACACACTGTGGCACCCAATTCAATGGCTGCCCGCCGCTATCCGCCACCGGTCGCCGGCCGGTCCGTAACTACACCCAAAGCCACAGCCCGAGAGCTGCCGCAGTACGGACTGGTCTCCGGCCTTGGCTTTGTATCACGCCTTCTCTAGCGACTACGGCAAGTGGCGACATCTACTCAGATTTCTGCAGCTGCTCGCCACCGCTGAGTTGTTGCGCAATCATAGCGTCACTGATTGCTACACTGGAACTTTGCGTAAACATTTTTATCAAGCAAACATGTTTTTTTATAATAGGATTGCAGATTCAAGTAGGGCGTTGCAAAACTAGGTAGGTACTGTACTTATAAACATGCTCAATTTCACCATACACACGTGGTAAGGAAAACAGGGTAACTGGCGAAACCTCGGTTAGAAAAAAGACCTTTTGCGTTAATGGTTCAACTGCCTGGGCATAGGAAAAGACAACCTTTTCAACGTTCTTCATGTTAACCCACGCCGTGGTGGAGGGGGGGGGGCTATTTTTGCCCCCTCCAAACTTTTCGATATATCTCCAGAACCGCTGCGTCGATCGTCACCAAACTTTCAGTACCCTCCCACTTCCCAGGCATCAATTTTACACGTTGTGACAAAAAAAGATCCCAAGGCTCTGATAGGTTGGCAGGAAATGACGTCAGAATGACGTCATGTTTTGCCGCTTTCGACCCAAAGAAAGGTTTCGCGGGAAGAGCTGTCAGGCCTACAGCTTTGAAGATACAGAAAAAATGATAAGGACATAAAAGCTGTAAAATAGATAGGGCTACGAAATTTCTATCTCGGGTTTTTGAATTTTTTGAGTTTTGACCCCCAAAAATAAAAAAACTATTTTTTGGATACCTATATATCAGCCAAAAAATCCAAAAAGGTGTTTCAAATTTCGAGAAAAATCGGAATAAATATGATAGTACTAACCGTGTTCTATCTGCATACCAAATTTAAGATGGATATCTCTTTTTGGCCAAGTTATCGCGAAAAAAATACTGTTTGAAGATGATGACGTCAAATTTTCGAACTCAATTTTTGGCAATTCTAGACAACGTAGCGCAAAATAAAGACCACCATTAGTCTCGCCGTGACGAGCTGCATCGAATCGATCCCCGTCTTATGCAAAAATATCAACTTTGAAATTTGACCTTTTTTGACTTGACCTGTGACCTGACCTGGTATTATCAGTGACCTCTAATAGCAGCATATGTACCTACTACCAACTGACGCCCTATCGCTGATTTTCGATGAAATTTGCTTTGTGAGAAATTTTGGTTTCCGGTTGAGTTGGACTGCGAAACTTTAGGAGCACTCCGAATTCCGCGGATAGACGGTGCCTGGGATAGACGGTGTAAGGCTACCTGACAGCTGACTTTTAATGACAAGCAGACGCCAGTGGTGAGCCTGTTCTGTCTCTGTCTGTCTTTCCCTCTCTCTCTCTCTCTCTCTCTCTCTCTCTCTCTCTTTCTTTCTTTCTTTCTTTCTCTCTCTCTCTCTCTCTTTACCTCTCTCTCTCTCTCTCTCTCTCTCTCTCTCTCTCTCTCTCTCTCTCTCTCTCTCTCTCTCTCTCTCTCCTCCCTCCCCATGCATACATTATGGTGCGCGCGGCGCTGGACAGCCGACGCCCGGCAGGCTCTGCTCTGAAGGACACCGACCGTGTCCTAAATATGAGGCTATTATGTATGCGTGCCAGCGCGGCGACGCCATGAATGCTTTTAGTGCGTTTGTCGTAACCTTGTGGAACAAATAATGATTTAACGTTATCTTTGGAGCGATTTGAGACTTAATTCCTACATACCTCTAAAGTACCGCAGAGAGGCTTTGCAATAAATTTGGTAGAATTTATGACACGTGGGGACCGGGGAAGGGTGACTTTACTCCTATTCACAGAACTAGCACAGGCGCACGGAACCATGCATTCTACAATGACATGCAGGCAATGAACGTTGGAATCGAGCGTGACGTTCGAATCAATGGGCGACCAGCCGGAGATGCGCTCAGGTTTCGCTCTTCCCCCTGGAAGGAGATGGACGGTGCAATGGTGGTCCGTCATCGATTACGACCAGTCCGGATCTACATATGCTGGGTGCATCAGCACAGGCGTCGAGCGTGGCGATCATTAAGCGCTGCACCTATCAACGGTAACATCGTCTAGTTCAATCATCTCTCAACTTCAGTTAGTTTCGTCCATGTTAACTGACATCCAGTCAGGTGATCAAAGAGCAGTGAACAGTATCAACGGACAGGTGGTAACTGGTAAACCTTTCGCGAGTCGCGATGGAGGCGCGACAGGGGTGACATATCGTGCATATCTTGCGATGGAGACGTAACAGTGACGGGATACCGTGCAGTGTTGCCGATCGGGTCTAGCGAGACCTGGTGGAAACGTGAAGGCACAAGGTAATCGGTCGTCAATCTTTACAGCGTTGGTAAAGATATATAGGTAAAACGGTTGTGATAGTGATTAGATATTAGATAGACTTTTTAGCGAGTTCTACGAGCTGTTTTAGGAATATCTATAACTGGAATGAATGACCTGTTATCTACGAAAGCGTAACATGGCTGGTGGTGGTAGTTGATTAGCGAACTAATCTGTTCTCCATTTACCTATGTATAAAGTGTGGAAAACTTCGCGACCGGCCGCCCTCACATCGCCACTCCGAGCAGCGGGGCCGCCCGGACTCGGAGCGCGCGGCCAAGGTTGCGTCGGCCTGACGGCGACGCCGGAGGCATAGACACGGCACGACGGAGCTGCACCTCTGGACCAGTCGACCACAGAAGACAGCGCGAACCAAGGCCAAGAAAACACGGCGGCCGGACGACGGTGCCCGAGGCAGGAGTGTGCCGCCCGGCCCGAGCGGTGGGGCGCGTGACGTCACGAGGCGCGCCCGGGGTGGGGACTGCGTCGGGGCTGGGCTGCTAAGGGCCTGAGGCTACCCGGCCCCTGGTCCGCTCGTCGACGACAAGATGGCGGTGCCGTGTAGCTCCTCCTCCCGACGGAGGGCTGGGGAGGAGGCGAGGTTGGCCGTGACCGAGTGATATAAAAAGCGTGTGTTCGAGAGTTCGTTTCACTTCCTTTCTCTTGGGAGCTCTCGCTCATCCCTAGTGAAAAAATCTTACAGGGTAGCCCTGTATGGTTGACCCTACAGGATTTTTAACGAAATTGTTACCAGGGTTCCTACAGGGTGTCGTACAGGGTACCGTGCACGGTGTCGTGCATGGTACCGTGCACGGTGTCGTACAGGGTACCGTATACGGTGTCGTACACGGTGTCGTACAGGGTGCCGTACACGGTGCCGTGCACGGTGTCGTACAGGGTGCCGTGCACGGTGTCGTACAGGGTGCCGTGCACGGTGTCGTACAGGATACCGTGCATGGTTTCGTACAGGGTACCGTGCACGGTGTCGTACAGGATACCGTGCACGGTGTCGTACAGGGTATCGTAAAGGATCTTGTACAGGGCACCACACTCGCCATTCTATAAGTATTCCGCATCTTGTTATTGTGCTGAGCCGCTGTTGAAAACAGCGGCTCAGCACACCTCCGACTCGGGCATCTCCGACTCGGGCATCTTGAGCCGGTTGACCAGGAATGCTAAAAAGACCCACGAGTTCCCGCGTTACCGACAAAGTCAATATTCGGAATAAATGTATTTCTGGGATAAATACACAGCCATTTCCGGGTCACATCCCGTCACATTACGACACACGTCGTCGCGTCGCGGCTGCCGCTCCGTCCATCGATCTACGAATCTCGAGTGGTGGTGTCGCCCGACGATCCTCGCATCCTGCGTTCCTGTAACAAGGTGGATATTCACATGTTACAATGATAATATATTGATTGAAGGGACCCCTGCCGTCGAAAGTAACTAATCGGCATAAAAGTGATACATACAACGCGATACAAAGTGATCGGCATACAACATTGTTTTGATGTTGTATCACAATATTGCATATCAATCTCCTATCAACCAAATACAACGCAAATTCAACGTGAAATAAATGCTGGATCGATGTCGAAAAACGGTTGATCCTCAATGTTGATAATCAACTTGGATTCAACCAATTTTTAATATTGAATTAATGTTGTGTGCTACTATGTAGTAGCGTCGACGCTACTAATGCGCTCTGGTATCTGATAGTAGACATTTAACCCGCGCCCTGCTGGGGGGGTGTTTGAACACCCCCCCCTTGTGGTTTTTGCGAAAATCTCAAAAACGGCGGCGCTCCGCGCCGCCGTTTTTGGTACACCTTATCATACATCGATTCTACACATGTTGTAAAAATTTCAGACCAAGGTCATTCAAGGTCAGGTCACCAGGTCACTTGAAGTGACCTCACCTCATAAAAAGTTTCAATGTCTGCCATAGTTACACCGAGTGACCGATCGCTTTGAAACTTTCAGCGATTGATAAGGGTAACAGTATCTATCAAATGTGTATGTCGGAATTTTGATATCGGTGACCTAAGGTCAGGTCAATTTTGCGACCTCCCCATTATACGTCAATGGGAGAAAATTGAAATGCGCCTCTTTTGGACGAAAGACATTATAAACACTCCCAAACACTGAATTACAAATGGTTTAGACACACTGAACATGAAAATGATGTCCGTGACCCCTATTTATGCCCCTGAGGTCATCTCAGGTCACAAATTGTGTTTAACAGTTTTTCGCAAATACCTTTTGATAGAGGCATGCTAGAGCGGTGAAAACGCCTTAGATGTGCTCAGCTCGACGATACGGATCGACTGATATGCAACATGACCCTTTCAGGTCAGGTCATGACCTTGACCTGAGGTCAAATTTTCAAGTTGACCTTTCAAGGTCAAGTTATAGTTCATTCGATGCGTCTTGACGAGAGGAACACGATGCCGGTAAAAGTAAGCTCGTACAAGGCTTGGGTCAAAAGTTATTGCAGAAAAACTGTTTCCGAAAAAATCGGCTATTTTTGCAGTTTTTGCCCCCTGCAGGCAAAACCGTTGACGTTAGCTCAAATCTGAGAGAATTACTCAGAAAGGGCGTTAATAGGGCTATCGAATGCGCTTTTCCTTGGCGCTGTAGCTTTATTGGTTCCCGAGTTATGCGTTGGCTTCCTGGAAATTGTCGACATTCGACCTGAAAATCGGCGAAATTTTGCCTTCAATGACCTCTGGTGACCTGACCTTTGACCTGACCAAAAAAGTGACCGAAGTGATTTCGTCATTATTTTTGGCGCTCTTTCGAACTCCGCCTTCCGCGTATCGCTACGTGGCCCAGGAGCCGAGTTAGAAGGGGGGGGGGTGTTCAAACACCCCCCCCCCCCCAGCAGGGCGTGGAAATCCAGGACCCCCAGCCGGGCGCGGGTTAAATGTCTATTTTTTCAGCTATTTTTTTCGATCAGCTATTTCTGAGTGAACGTTTCGGCACCGTTTTTTTTTGTCTGTAATGTTGCAAATATTGAGAACAATTTTTTATTGTTACACAGCAATACAGCATGGCAGAAACTTACCTTCAGGTCGGAAGAGGAGACGGCAGATGACACCGCACGGCACACACTCGACACTTCCGTCGGCTCTCCGCACATCGCGAGCGGGCAGTGAATGGGACGGACGGAATGCGGCGGAGGGGGACGCGCGCTCCCCTCTCCGCCCCAGGCGAGGATCGGGACGCCCGCCGCCGACCGTACGGTCTCTAAAACGGACAGTGGTCGCTAAATTCCAGTCGGTACAGTCTCTGAAAGATCACCACAGCGCACAAATGCACACTTTAGTCCCCGAATAATACAGTACAGCAACGCGTCAAATTAAGATGATAATGTTATGAAAGGATTAGGGAGTTATGAAGTGAATCGATTCTTTTATAGGGATCAATTCACAATTCGTAATTCCCTATATATCGGGACAATGTTGACAACAACATTCGAATGTTTATGTCCCCGCCAGTTCTAATAATGAGCAGTACCGTCCTGAGAGTTCGCGTCTGACCGCCGCCGAGGTCGGACGCTCCCGCGTGTGTTCCGCCGCCGTGTGTCAGTGCAGAGTGCTCGGAGCGCTGCGACCGAGAGCAGGTCCAGATCGAGCAGTGATCCGTGAGTGCACGTAGAACGGCGGCGGGCACCATGGGCCAGGAAGAAATGAAGAAAGCGTTTATGGACATTCTTCTGGATTCTGACGTGTTAGCTATTCTCCAAGAGAAGCTAATCGACCCAGCCATTGACAGAGCAGTCAAGAAGGCCATTGAGACAAAAGATCAGGAGATAGCGTTCCTTAAAGAGGAACTGAAAGCTGCGCAACAAAAGGTTAACGATCTCGAGCAGTACAGCAGGCGCAACTGTCTGATCGTCTCGGGCTTACCTGAAACCAGCGGAGAAGATGTGTCGAGGCTGGTGAAGCAGCTCGGTGAAGCCGCCGGCGTGGAGATAAGCACCATCGACATCGACGCTACCCACCGACTCGGCAAACCGTCCAACCACAAGCCACGGAACATAATCGTGAAGTTCACGACATTCGTGAAGCGCCAGCAGATGTACGCCGCTCGAAAGCAGCTCCGCAGCGCCAGAGCCCCGCCGAACTCAGTTCTAACCCCGGCGGTACTGGCTGCCTGTTTCGTTTCCGAGCAGCTTACAGCTCAGAACGCCACTACCATGTTCGCGGTGCGCCAGATGAGAGCCAAGGGTAAGCTGTGCCACGCCTGGACGGACGGCTGCAAGCTGAAAGTCCGTATCTCTGAGAAGGCACCAACACGACTCATCAGCAGCATCGAAGACCTCATCAAGATCGTCGGACCAGACAACCAGCTAGAGTCGCTCATCAAAAACTCCGAGACTGCCCCGGCTGGCGGTGCCTCTGCCTCGACTCCCGCGGCTGGAGGCGCCTCTGCCGGTGACCGCGGGCTAGACGCCGGTGAGAGCGCTGCAGGTGGGAAGGACGCAGGTGAGAGGGGCGCAGGTATCAAGACAGTATACAGACTTCTCAGTATATCAAGACAATGCAGCACAACAAATAACCAACAACACATAAATAAGATAATAACACCTATGTACAACAAAAAGACATGTTGATGTGTGCCCAAATAATGTTAACATGTAACACAATGAAATGAATATGTATTACAAACTTCAATGCTCTGAATGCAATCAAAATGTCCCATGGTGTCCGCTGTCAATATCACAGTATTATTCGCTCGTTACATCTCACACAAACAATTCTGATGGCAGCAGCTGGTGGGGCAGTGCTGGGGGGGTCCTGTGACAAGAATATTCCATCATTCATTGACAAAAGAACACTTGAACAATGCATGCATGAAAGACAGACTTTCAGCTCAAAATACAACTACCAACAAAATCAAGTTATCATGAACAAAGCATTAACCAACTCTCAATGGAGACACCTCAATCTGCACCACAACATCAAAGACTTGCTTCATATTGCAGGTGTGGAAACTAATCCTGGACCTAAACTCAGTCATGAAACATTGCTAGCCTCCCATATTAACATTAATAGCATAACAGCACCCCATAAACTTGAGGAATTACAACTATTCATAGAAACACATGGTGTAAACATATTGGCATTGACAGAAACTAAACTAGATGCGAATGTGCATACAAGCCTATACAACATAGATGGGTTTCACTCACCAATGACCAGACATCGGGACAGAAGAGGAGGAGGAGTAGCTTTATATTGCCAGTCAACTATACCAATTACTAGGCTCACAGAACTTGAAATAAATGATGAAGAATGGATTTGGGCCAAATTAAAACTAAACAACGTTACCTTAATCATCTGCTGCCTTTACCTGCCACCCAACCTCAGCACAGATAGACTAGACAATTTTTTAGACAACTTTAGTGAAAGTATACGAGGTGTGGCTAAAAAGAAACCGGACTGCTCGTGCTGGCCATAAAGTAGGGGGCCCGAAAACTAGCGAGACACTTGACATTAATGTTTATCATATTGTCGTGATGTGTGCCAAACGGCATCTCGATATCACTATCATTCTCCTTTCCACAGCTCTTTGTTTTATTGACGACGCTGACGCTGGTCACTCTGGTCTGGATGTCCTCGACCGATTCAAAATGGGTTCCCTTGACGACCCTTTTCATTTAAAGCAACAGCCAAAAGTCACAGGGAGGGAGGTCTCACAAATAAGAGGGTGCTTGAGCACCGCGACCTGCTTTTTGGCAAAGAACTGCTTGACGCTAATGGCAGAATGCGCGGGAGCGTTGTCGTGATGGAGCACCCAGTTCTCATGGCTTCCCAGAAATTCCACTTGGTGCGCCTGACTCCTGAAATGAGGCGTCCCGGGTCTTCCTTGTAGAAGAGCTGGTCGACTGTGGTACACCTCCAGCACGAACTGGCGGTGAACGAGTCCCCTATGATCGAAAAAGACGATCAATGTCGTCTCCACCCTCGACTTCGACATGCGCGCGAACGTTGATGGACCTCCAGACTTTGGGGTCATCACCGACGTCCTCACGACCAGTGCTGAACCTCGCATGCCATTCAAACACTTGCATGTGACATATGACCTAACATAACATTAAAGCCTTGAACAGATTCAGCGTCTCTGTTGAGTCTACCAAGGAACGTGATGTTCCTTCTTTTTTCGAAGCTCATTGTAGAAGCCTGGCGGTGACAAAGCCGCCGAACATTGATAAAACAAAGAGCTGTGGAAAGGAGAATAATAGTGATATCGAGATGCCGTTTGGCACAAATCACGACAATATGATAAATATTAATGTCAAGTGTCTCGCTAGTCTTCGGGCCCCCTACTTTATGGCCAGCACGGACAGTCCGGTTTCTTTTTAGCCACACCTCGTAAGTGCAGCCCATGCACACAATCCCTCCAGCATTATTGTCCTAGGTGACTTTAACGCAGGTAATATTTACTTAGAAAACGAAAACAACCACAGTGGTATCACATTATTTGATAACAAATTGAAAAATGTAGCAGAAGCACTGGAGCTAGCACAACTTATAAGTGAACCCACCAGACCATCACCTGAAGTAAAAAACCTCCGTGATCTATGCTTTGTTTATAATACACAATTGATTAATGACAGTGGTATCCTATCATCTTTCTCAACATTAGATCATTTCCCAACATTTGTATCATTGCAAATGAAGCCGATAGCAATACCAAACTCGTACAAGACAATATGGGACTATGACAAATTGAACGCCGACCGACTAACACAAACACTTATGAACACAAACTGGAATGACATAATTGAAAAGGACATTGATACTGCAATAGAAGATTTCACAACTAACTTGTTAAATGCTGCACACCAAGCAATACCAACAAAAAAAAGTGACTATAAGACAGAGAGACAAACCTTGGGTGACCGCTGACCTTAAACGTGCAATCAGAAAACGAGACAGACTGTTTAAACGCGCCAAGCACAACCAGACTGAATATGACTGGAGAAGGTGGAGAGAACAACGCAACCTAACAACAACAATAACAAAACAAAGAAAACAACAATACATGCAGACACAAGTGTCTGTATTGCTGGAAAACAAGCAGAACCCCCACAAGTATCATCAAACACTAAGTAATATAACTGGAAGAAAAGTAGATAAAGCTATACCACCTCTTGAGACGACAGATGGCCAGACAATTACTGAAAGCAAGGACAAAGCATCGCTTCTTAACAACTTTTTTGCAGCACAATCAAACATTGATGTTCCCGATACCCACGCTACCCAGTTGACTTCACAGCCGGTACTTTTTCCAACCTTAAATTCGATTAACGTAAGCAGTCAAGAAGTCCTAAAAGCCCTGAATGCCTTAGATCCAAATAAATCAACTGGTCCAGATGAACTCCCCGCTAAAATTTTAAAGCTTACTGCTATTATCATTGCCGAGCCATTAGCGAAGATATTCAATAAATCACTAAATGAAGGCATCTTTCCAGGATCTTGGAAGCTTGCTAATATTAAACCAATCTTTAAAAACAAGGGATCGCCATCACATGCATCGAATTACCGCCCAATTAGCCTCCTATCTTGCCTCTCAAAAGTTCTTGAGAGACTGGTATTCAAGCATATATATGAGCATTTAATGAACAACAATCTTCTCACTGAAAAACAAAGTGGCTACAGGCCAAATCATAGCACCCAGTTACAGTTGATGTACCTTTCACATAACTTGTACAAGTCTATCGACAATGGAAAAGACTTTACTGCTATATATTTGGACATTTCCCGATACTTTGACAAAATTTGGCACACGGGTCTTCTTCATAAATGTAAATACGAATTTGGAATAACCGGCAACCTTCTAAATTGGCTCACTTCTTACTTATCAGATAGAAGGCAGCGTGTGAAAATAGAAGACTCCTATTCAACCGTTCTCACTACTAATGCAGGCTGTCCACAAGGCTCGGTCCTGGGTCCTCTCTTGGCTCTTCTGTATTTAAACGATCTATCTAACAAAACATCAAACGAAACTCTATTTTTTGCAGATGACACATCTATGTATGCTTCACATACGTCAGCCACTTTGACTGAAGTGGAAAATTCCCTGCAAAACGACTTGAACGAAATTTATAAATATGGGGAGAAGTGGTTGATTACATTTAATGCTACAAAAACAGTTCAACAGACATTCAGCAACAAGCAAACTGATAAAAGCTTGCCTCATTTAACTTTTGGAGGAGAACTCATACCCATACACAAAAACCATAAGCACTTAGGCCTTACGTTTTCTGAAGACTTGATGTTCAAGGAGCACGTCAACGAAATAATAAGCAAAGTAAACAGAAACTTAGGACCCCTGTACCCGATAGCGTCGTATCTACCTAGAAAGATACTAGAGCAAATATACACACTTTACATAAGACCCTACTTCGACAACTCAGACATGATCTACGACGGACTTATAACGACCAGCGACGCAATTAGACTTGAAAGACTCCAAAATAGGGCTGCTAGAGTTATCACCGGCACCCTAACTCGGACTTCATCTGACAAACTCAGAACAGACCTGGGATGGTCTACCTTATCAGAAAGACGAAAACAACATAAACTTAGTATGTTCTATTCTATCATTAACAATCCAAAAATCCCATCCTATATCAAAGAAATAATACCACCACAACGAATCAATCAAATCGATAGACTCTTAAGAAACGCAACAACAAGAACGGAACCAGTCAATCGTACTAAAAAATATCATAATTCGTATGTTCCATCAACTACGAGACTTTGGAATCAACTTAAGGAAGAGAGCAGAGCTCTGAGGACAAAAAAGGCATTCAACAAAGAAATTTACAAAATGCAGGCAAAAGAGCACCCACTGAAATATTATTCCCTGGGTAAGAAAATAGGCAACTGTCTATTAACGAGGCTTAGAGTAGGAATGTCAAAACTAAATGCGCATCAATTTACAATACAAAGAGTAGATTCGCCGAGTTGTCACTGTGGCAACGAGTTGGAAAATGTTAAACACTACTTTCTTCACTGTCCATCATATGAAGAACAACGACGAACCTTATATACAGATTCATCACCCATAATATTTGTGAAGACTTCGCCCTCAAACCAGACTCATATAAACTGAATCTCCTCCTACACGGTACAACCAACGACCACGAACAACTCCTGACATTAGCACAACAGGTCCAAAATTATATTACGTCAACTAAACGTTTTTAATGACATCATGTACACCCTCGTCTGTAGTTCTGGGAACCCCTGGCACTGCTGCTGCCGGCTGCTGATCCATCTTTATTACTGAGCGGGTAAAAGAAACCACACCTACACGAGCGGCGGTCAACAAGTAGTCAATAAATGAATAAGTAAGCAAACACATAGATAATAAGGTAAAAAGTGTACGAAATCAAAATGCTGATTGAGCAAAAGGCGCCATGAATCAAGTGCTAAGGCACTTTTGCGCCAATTGCATGTTCATCTTATTTTTATTTCTGTCCATTTATGTTTGTAATAAAATTCGTTGTGTGTGTGTGTGTGTGTGAGGAGATGAATAAATCCCGGTAGGTTGCAGATTGAGAAAAATGTCCATTGTCCAACATATCAACGCACCGGGGCGAGTCATTTCTCCCTAGGTAGGTACTCGTCAGTCCTCATACTTTACTTGACAGGTGCATCGTTTACAACTGTTCTCCACGTAGTCCGTGTGGAGCAAATGATCGCATTTGCTTGAGAGCTCTTTAATTATGATTTATGCGAAAAACGATTAGCGGGAGTAGCCTTCCATGGGATCAGCACATTCTTGTAAGATTCTTCAATCTTACCAGAATCAGCATTCTCGCGAGAATCTGCCTATGCCAGATTCTTATAAGCTCTGTATGATGTTGGCCAATCTTGTACAAGCTCTGCTAGGCCTTGCAAGACTGTGTTCAAAATCTTATAAGATCATGCAAGATAGTGAAGATTCTGGTAAAATCTTATAAGACTTTTTCACATGGGTGCGTACATGGCTCCCTGTATGACTGCGTACAGGGCTCCCTGTATGACTGGGTACAGGGCTCCCTGTATGACTGGGTACAGGGCTCCCTGTATGACTGCGCACAGGGCTCCCTGTATGACTGCGCACAGGGCTCCCTGTATCATTGCATACAAGGCTCCCTGAAGGATTCCCTACAGGGCCCTGTAGGATTCCCTATAGGGCTCCCTATCAGATACCGTACAGGGCTCCTTGTAGGATTCAGTACAGGGTCCCCTGTTGGATGTCGTGCAGGGCACCCTGTAGGATTCCATGTACAGCCATAGTTGCCTGCATGGAATCCTGTACGGCTACTCCAGCAACCCTGCACGACCCTGTAGGGACGTACAGGATTTTGGTACAAATCCTGTAGGATTTTTTCACTAGGGATTCGTGGTGCTGACGCCGCTCGCGGTGGACGACTCGACACTTCTCTCACAATGTAAGTACCTGGGGCCTATCTTCCACCCAGTCGGAGGTCTCTGGACTGAATTCTTGCACTGCCCTAGTCGCGTCCCTGGCTAGCTGGCCGGGGAGCGAGGGGGTTTGAGCCTGACTTCGGATCAAGTCTCGGCTGTGGTCGGAGATATGTCTCAGGCACAGACACGCACATATACACACACTGGCGTAGGTAACAGTAATTTAGGATTTGGCCGCGGTACTGTGACTAGAATTAAGAGCGACAGGTTGGTTTACATGTCACTGTGAGTCGTGACTGTGAGACACGGTCTTTGGGACTTGACTCATTCCATTTCGGCTCTTCCGCTTGATTTATTTGGCTACTATATGAGTCAGACCCACCCCTTTGGCAATATCGAATCGGCGTTATGATTTGGCTGGGTCATTGTTTCGGTTTTTGTTTCGGCACTTTGGCTATATTTACTTTAGCAGTGCACGGTTACCGTGACATTGCTCGTTTTCTAGCTCTTTTTGTTTGAATTGTTCGCTTTTATTTATTTCGGCCTTTTCAATTACAATACATATTTAATATGTATACCTTCTACGTTCTTTCTCGAGGTTGGAAATGATTGTGGAAACGCTGGCAATATGATGATTCGGACGCGAACGGGTTTGTGGGACACATGGTTTTTGGTCGATCAGAATACCCCTAGACAACGGCTAAAGGATTGTTGAGTGTTAAGACGATACCCCTAGACAACGATGAGTAGGATTGTGCAGATGACAGATTAGTATACCCCTAGACACACGAGGAATATTAGCAGAAGCTACCACAACAGCCAGTAGGCGGGCCTGAATCCATCCTTACACCCATCCTTGACCCACTCAACATCCTCATCCTTCTCCCAGTCATCCTTATCCTTATCCCCATCCCAAACACTACTTATAAATTCACACTGGTGGCTCTCGTCCGGGATATGATCTTAATCAGATCGATTAAGAGACCTGGTGAGGCACCTACTGGCTTTTGGTTGTTTAATAGCCTTGTTTATTATTTTGTTTATGGTCATTGCTTCCGGCTCCGAACTGTAATCACCTTCAGTCTGGGCTCGGCCATCAGTGAAAGTGATTGAGGACGGTATGTCCAAAACACGCACAAACAGTTTCTGAGGGTCGCTTAGTGTTCACAGTACCGCGAGCCTAAGGTTAAGGTTGAAATTGAAAGTTATGAATACGAAATGGACACAATCATTACACACAGACAACGGGACTGGGAAGGTGCGCGGAGGGCGTTGACCTCTTCGCACGGCAAGGGTTATAAACACCTGTAGCCATGAGTTATTCGGGGCCTTCATTACCATAAGGTATTCTTCGGTAATGGTGCAAATTTGCATGTTGATCTGCTCGATCACGAAGCCTGGATGTGTTCCTGCGTTGCAGCATGCGGTTGGGAAGTTGTGTGTGCCGGGGGTTGCATCTTGATCTGCTCGATCAAGAGACCTGGGCGTGGTCCTGTGCCGACAGGTTGTGAGAAAGTTGGTTGCGTGCTGAGATTTACATCTCGATCTGCTTGAGCTAGAGATCTGGAGGTGTTCCGGATTCCGAATGATGTTAGGAAGTTGTGTGGTTGGCTTCTGATTGGGTATTTTCATTATAACGCTATTTCTATTAGGTTTGACGTTATTCAGCTGGATTTTGCTCCGCCTTCAAATGTTATTGTAACCGGCATATTGGTGACATTTTTCGGCTAATTTGGCGGTTGTATGGTCCATGATATCTGGAGAATTAAGCTCGGCCAACGTCGGTTTAATTGGTTCCTTAGGGAATTTCGGGCATAGGATCCGCATTCGATAATTTCGTGTGACTTTATTCCGACTTACATCTACAGCAGTCAGCAGCTAATATCGCCTGGTGACAGCCCGTTCGTTTTTTTTTCTCACGATATGGTAATGGTCGATTAATATTTTGGTTCTGTACCGTAAATTGCATCAGATTTCGTCAAGCTTAAAACATTTCCTTGCTGGTTTTATTTGATTCTCAGCTTCCATTTTAAGAGCCTATTATTGTACTTCGGTTACGGTTGGTTTGCAGCATTGCAATGCAACAATGTTCAATTACGGCATGGGAAGTAACATCTCTTCTCGGTTGGTTTTGTTCCAAGGGCCTATAGTATGGCGATGCCGCGATACAGCAGATATTTCCTACAAAATTGGTAGAATATTTTATTTGCCGTTCAATTATTTCAATAGCAGCTATGCTTCGGACGTTAACGTTTCACAGGCGGCTCTCGCAACTCCACTGTATCGGGGTCTCTGTTGGCGAAAGTGCAGCACGGTCGGTGAAAGCTTTCAGGTGGAAGTAGGACACCACTGTACGCACACGCACTCGCCCAAGGCTAGCGGTAACGTGTTTACTGCGCGCCTCACGGTCAAGGTCACCACAGGCCGTTACACCGATTACACCGGACAGATTCACTGGAGGACAGCAGGGCAGAGTTTGTGAACACCTGGGCTGTGTCAACACCCGGAGTTGGAAGTTCATGAAATGTTTAACGTATTAAAGTAACATTTTAATTCACAGTAACAGACATTTATTTAAGGTATATATTATAGTAAGTGCTATATTCAAACTAAAGCCTTTTATCACAATTCAGTTAATGGTTAAATTTGCTGGCTAAATCTTGACTTTCCTTTGATGTGCATGATTGTGGAATTGAGTGTGACCTTACGTGTGTTACGTGCTAATTGATCTGTGACATGTGTGTGTGACGCATGAGAATTGATGTGAATGCTTAGTGCTTACAGCGTGACTAATGACACAATGACTAGACGATCATCCCCCGTATCAAACAAACTTTTGGTCGACGGAGATTTAAGGGATATTAGGTATTTACTTTTGAAACACTTAATTAAAGTGTGAGGACCAAAAGTAAGCTCAGCTTACCATGACGGAGCAGACGTAACGACACACACAGAAATATTGAGCGATGTCAAGTTCAATATACTCGTAAATAGTTCAAATAGCTTCAAAGTTCTGCTTCACTTAGTAAAATATCTTTAGCTTAAGTATTTTCGTGATAAATAAGCAAGGTATCCGTCGCACAACGCCATAATAAGTAAAGGCATCAAGATTTAGTTTGTTTTCATACGACGTTTATTGGTTAACTAATAAACATCGGCAGTTTTATTACACCACACAAGCATCTTTACGCAAAACAGGATAATGTAACAGCATAACAGATGTTCAAATACCTTCCTGATATGTTTCCATGCAAAGCAAGTGTATCCATACGCGAATGAGTGTTGTGTCGCACTGGTAATTGCGGTACACATCCGGAGCACCGTTCGTTTACGTCGACCCGTGTAAATTTAGCGAAATTTTGAGCTATATGCTGACGGCGGCGGCGCCATTTTCGCAATCTGTCAGTTGTGCGCCGGGGACCGCGGGGGGCGGCGGGGGAGTGTTGTGGCTGCAGTGCGCAGAGTGGGTTTGCCCATTCTTGTGCGATCAGTGAGATAAAACAGTGCTGTGGTGTTTATCTAGTTCGATAATAAGCTGAGTAATGAATTAATAAGTGAATAACAAGTGAAATACTGCATTGTGGTCATCGTCTGATAACTGCAATCAAGACCGAGTCTGAAATCTGAAGCGGAGCGACATTGGAGGAGCTGCTGGAAATTATCCAGCTTTGTCGGAGTGCTAAGGTGGGCTTGTAATTTTTCAACTGAACTGCTGTCGTGTTATGAAAATAATGGATGCACTTTCATGCTTTTCTAGGGTTAATTAGGTATAGGTATGCTAATATTTTGCCAGATAGGCAACAGATAGCCGATGGCTAATTAAATGAACGATAATTTTGGCACAGTGAAGTAGTGCGTACAGATGACATATTTTTTTATTTATTAATTACGGGCAGTTGACGGGAGACGGGCGGTGGCTGCGACCTGTAGCGGCGCCCATGCGTTGTGAAATATCAGCTTATATGCATGATAAGGTATATACGCTAATCTAACTTTTATTTCCGTCAGATGTGATGTCGATTCTTAACAATAAACGACAAACAAACAAGCGTGTTTGCAGCATGGGGTAGGCATTGAGCATCACAATGTTTCGTTGCATTTAGCTAGGCTCGCAGCTGGCGACAACGTCCCGCCGCGTGTCACTTGCGTTACAAATTTTGCGGGCCCAACATTAGCTTTACCAGAAAAAATCGTTATAATAACCGTCATATTTGTGTAAATTTACCGCCATGAATTTGTGTACGATTACCACGCGAGTGTTCCTTTTGGTACTTTTTACCAAAAACACATATTTGTGCGTAAATGTAACGCGAGATCCGCGGTAAAGTTACACTGAAAGCGGTTCTCCTACACAATAGTGAAGCACTCCGAAGCTAGCAAAACACACATATAAGTGTTCTTTTACCCAGAAAACAGAGTAATTTTACACCAAAAAAATGTTCCTTTTGGTACTTTCAATTACACCGTTTTTCCGCTCAATATTTCTGTGTGTGGACGGTTTTGACGTAATCTCTCACAGGATATGTGCAGGACAATCACAGACGGAAATTGTTACTTGGCAGGCGGATACGGTTATTATAATAATTTCGGCACTGATACCTAACGTAGGCACCGGGGTTAATGTGACGGTGATACGGTACGACTCGGCCGCCACGAGGTGGGGCCACCAGCACGTTGAAAGACTACGGCTGGCATGAGGTCATCTGGCGATCGGGTGCTTGGAGTGTCCGGACGTAGAGTCTTAGATAGGAGGATAAGTCGCCCAACTCTACGGGCCGGGAATAGCGTATAGGGGCAACTCCCCCTGGGCAATACGCGCTGCTCGGCTGCGCCTGATCAGCGAGCCCAGCAGTTTTGGACACTGCCAGTGACGAGGCGCCAGAGGGGTACAGATCGAATAATGGGTGACGTCTGCGTGACCCCACGACAGTCATTGGAAAAGAGGATATCAGTTGCCCTCGTTTCCGTTTTCCTTGTTCTAGCGATATGGAAACCCGAGGGCTTGAAGGCGTCTGCCCGCGGGGTATGACGGAATTGGCGTGGACTGCCCAACCACGGCCCCTTCAGCGACGGGAGGAGACGAGAAATATTATAATTCGTGCCCGAAGCCGACCATTCAGAAGGCTTTGCTCGCTGCGGCGATGCCAATTGCAAATTTCGACTCAGAGACAATTCTTATGTCGATGACACGGCGGACAGGCTCGTGGCCATCTGCTTGACAGTGGTGTCAAGAGGTCATGAAAACCCTTGGGAGAGGGTGGAGGTGTGCGATCGAATTGGTCTGAGGGAGACGATTCGAAGTCTGAGGTATCTTCCTGCGGGTAAGAGGATGGGGAAGATGATGCAAAAAGCTAGAGACGACAGCGAGTCCGCGGACAGCTTGTCTGGGAAGAATCCCCCTCTTCGCTTGCGTCAGTTCATGCAGCGGTCACGCTGGAGGTCCACAGGGACCGGTGACCACCAGGTCGCTTAAGTCCTGTAGGGATATATAGGGCGAGGAGAGAGTGAGAAAGAACGTGCACAGTTCGGTGCATTTTGGGCGAGGGTGCATCTTTTGTGTGCATCTTTGACGATCTAGCTACTGAGCTGGATTATATTTTTATCTGGTTTGGCGTAACTTGCTAGGTGTTCGGAACCAGGTGAAATACCTTTTGAACATTTTTTTTTCACAGAATTCGAAAAAATGTTAGGAACGATCAAGTGCGTTGCGATCAAGTGGGCACGACATTGAATAGTCATGAGGACAGACCAATGTCGTTAGCAATAACCGGACGGTTTTGGGCTTTAGTACGGTGAAATATATAACGGTGAAATATTTCGGCCGTCAGAATCAATCATTTGAGGCTTATACGAAAATGAGCAACAAACTGGTGACATTTGTTTCGAGATTAAAATCGGGGAACCGGTCAAATACCGTAAGGTTACTTAAGTTGAAAGTTTTTTCATATCAAATGACACGTAAGGTCTCGAGAGGTTGTTATATGTCCAAATTTGCCTAGTACACGTCTGATATCTTGTTGTGGAGGAACACATGATAATTCTCGATGGACTGGCAACCCAATTTATCCAGTGACCGCTACTGAATGTCATACCCGCTGGTCTGTTGGCATGGGCGTTTGCAGAGATAGTCGGACCAAAGGTCGGCAAGATCAACTCAACCAGCGACTGCTATCCCATAAAGTCGTGAGTTTCCTTATAAGACAGCAGAGTGACTAACCCACTGTTGGGATAACGTAAAACAACCTGTGAGAATGTAAACAACCAAATGGTCGGTTGGCTCTTGTCTCGACTAGCACGATGTCCTCTGACTACTCTGAGAGTGCAAAGGCAGAATATGGTGAGCAGTTGGCGTTCAAGGGTAAATGGTCGCAGGTGTCCTCAGTCCAACCCTTACGATGGCCAGTAATGTCACGAGCGGGATCTCAGCTTATCGGTGGCTAAGACCAGCCGACGTGGGATGACACAGCATGAGATGCAGTCAATCCCAAAGGAACATTCGTTCCCTGCCCTCAGGATCGGTCGACCCCATGCACGTGAGGAACACTTCACGAGTACTGGTACGTCGCTTACCGTATACAAGAGTGGCAATGTTTACTCCTATGAGGGGTCAAACAGCACAAGCGAGACCAAGGCGTGACGGCATCTCAAGTGGCGTTCTGTGTGACTACCAAGCAACCAACCTCCCCGAGACCTTTGTCACTATTCTCGCCCCGCACACTCAATAAGTAGGGACGAAGACATCTGTCGCACAAGTCCTGACAACAGAACAACTTACTATTTTCTTGTATAACAAAACCCTCCCGTGAGGATCCAAACGACAGGGACAGCAGTACGATTAAATGCAACTCCTGGAAGGAACGTACTTCCTGCCCAATTTGCAACGGACAGTGAGTGAAAGACATACGGTACGCAGTACAGGATAAAGGGTAAGCCGTCCAAGCTCTAATTTATTCAGAGCTCACTTACCTTTGGTCTGGTGGGATTTATATGATTGCTTTGCTTGGTTACAAAATTATGCTCTGGTGCAGCAATGGGAGACGGATAAAGTTGGGTGCTAACGAATGGGGAAAAGTAGGGTATGATGTAGCCATAACCGATGACTAAACACACTTTTCGTTAGAATTGGTATAGATTTACAGAGGCAAAGACAGCCAAACGGCGTAGCCATAGACAATGGACGAGAGAATGGTCATGGTTAGGCAATGTCGGGCAATGGACATATGGAAACAACCGCTTTTACACATGTCGTCGTATAATTGTACCGTTTTTAAAGTTGATTCAAAAGCACATTGGCGGTAATACGAGTATATAGAGACAAATTGGTTCCAAGCCCATAGGTGGTAATCATCATTTAGTTATAAAAAATGGAGGAATGTGAGAAATTTTGGTTTCCGGTTGAGTTGGACTGCGAAACTTTAGGAGCACTCCGAATTCCGCGGATAGACGGTGCCTGGGATAGACGGTGTAAGGCTACCTGACAGCTGACTTTTAATGACAAGCAGACGCCAGTGGTGAGCCTGTTCTGTCTCTGTCTGTCTTTCCCTCTCTCTCTCTCTCTCTCTCTCTCTCTCTCTCTCTCTCTCTCTTTCTTTCTTTCTTTCTTTCTCTCTCTCTCTCTCTTTACCTCTCTCTCTCTCTCTCTCTCTCTCTCTCTCTCTCTCTCTCTCTCTCTCTCTCTCTCTCCTCCCTCCCCATGCATACATTATGGTGCGCGCGGCGCTGGACAGCCGACGCCCGGCAGGCTCTGCTCTGAAGGACACCGACCGTGTCCTAAATATGAGGCTATTATGTATGCGTGCCAGCGCGGCGACGCCATGAATGCTTTTAGTGCGTTTGTCGTAACCTTGTGGAACAAATAATGATTTAACGTTATCTTTGGAGCGATTTGAGACTTAATTCCTACATACCTCTAAAGTACCGCAGAGAGGCTTTGCAATAAATTTGGTAGAATTTATGACACGTGGGGACCGGGGAAGGGTGACTTTACTCCTATTCACAGAACTAGCACAGGCGCACGGAACCATGCATTCTACAATGACATGCAGGCAATGAACGTTGGAATCGAGCGTGACGTTCGAATCAATGGGCGACCAGCCGGAGATGCGCTCAGGTTTCGCTCTTCCCCCTGGAAGGAGATGGACGGTGCAATGGTGGTCCGTCATCGATTACGACCAGTCCGGATCTACATATGCTGGGTGCATCAGCACAGGCGTCGAGCGTGGCGATCATTAAGCGCTGCACCTATCAACGGTAACATCGTCTAGTTCAATCATCTCTCAACTTCAGTTAGTTTCGTCCATGTTAACTGACATCCAGTCAGGTGATCAAAGAGCAGTGAACAGTATCAACGGACAGGTGGTAACTGGTAAACCTTTCGCGAGTCGCGATGGAGGCGCGACAGGGGTGACATATCGTGCATATCTTGCGATGGAGACGTAACAGTGACGGGATACCGTGCAGTGTTGCCGATCGGGTCTAGCGAGACCTGGTGGAAACGTGAAGGCACAAGGTAATCGGTCGTCAATCTTTACAGCGTTGGTAAAGATATATAGGTAAAACGGTGTGATAGTGATTAGATATTAGATAGACTTTTTAGCGAGTTCTACGAGCTGTTTTAGGAATATCTATAACTGGAATGAATGACCTGTTATCTACGAAAGCGTAACATGGCTGGTGGTGGTAGTTGATTAGCGAACTAATCTGTTCTCCATTTACCTATGTATAAAGTGTGGAAAACTTCGCGACCGGCCGCCCTCACATCGCCACTCCGAGCAGCGGGGCCGCCCGGACTCGGAGCGCGCGGCCAAGGTTGCGTCGGCCTGACGGCGACGCCGGAGGCATAGACACGGCACGACGGAGCTGCACCTCTGGACCAGTCGACCACAGAAGACAGCGCGAACCAAGGCCAAGAAAACACGGCGGCCGGACGACGGTGCCCGAGGCAGGAGTGTGCCGCCCGGCCCGAGCGGTGGGGCGCGTGACGTCACGAGGCGCGCCCGGGGTGGGGACTGCGTCGGGGCTGGGCTGCTAAGGGCCTGAGGCTACCCGGCCCCTGGTCCGCTCGTCGACGACAAGATGGCGGTGCCGTGTAGCTCCTCCTCCCGACGGAGGGCTGGGGAGGAGGCGAGGTTGGCCGTGACCGAGTGATATAAAAAGCGTGTGTTCGAGAGTTCGTTTCACTTCCTTTCTCTTGGGAGCTCTCGCTCATTCGTGGTGCTGACGCCGCTCGCGGTGGACGACTCGACACTTCTCTCACAATGTAAGTACCTGGGGCCTATCTTCCACCCAGTCGGAGGTCTCTGGACTGAATTCTTGCACTGCCCTAGTCGCGTCCCTGGCTAGCTGGCCGGGGAGCGAGGGGGTTTGAGCCTGACTTCGGATCAAGTCTCGGCTGTGGTCGGAGATATGTCTCAGGCACAGACACGCACATATACACACACTGGCGTAGGTAACAGTAATTTAGGATTTGGCCGCGGTACTGTGACTAGAATTAAGAGCGACAGGTTGGTTTACATGTCACTGTGAGTCGTGACTGTGAGACACGGTCTTTGGGACTTGACTCATTCCATTTCGGCTCTTCCGCTTGATTTATTTGGCTACTATATGAGTCAGACCCACCCCTTTGGCAATATCGAATCGGCGTTATGATTTGGCTGGGTCATTGTTTCGGTTTTTGTTTCGGCACTTTGGCTATATTTACTTTAGCAGTGCACGGTTACCGTGACATTGCTCGTTTTCTAGCTCTTTTTGTTTGAATTGTTCGCTTTTATTTATTTCGGCCTTTTCAATTACAATACATATTTAATATGTATACCTTCTACGTTCTTTCTCGAGGTTGGAAATGATTGTGGAAACGCTGGCAATATGATGATTCGGACGCGAACGGGTTTGTGGGACACATGGTTTTTGGTCGATCAGAATACCCCTAGACAACGGCTAAAGGATTGTTGAGTGTTAAGACGATACCCCTAGACAACGATGAGTAGGATTGTGCAGATGACAGATTAGTATACCCCTAGACACACGAGGAATATTAGCAGAAGCTACCACAACAGCCAGTAGGCGGGCCTGAATCCATCCTTACACCCATCCTTGACCCACTCAACATCCTCATCCTTCTCCCAGTCATCCTTATCCTTATCCCCATCCCAAAAACCACATATAAATTCACAGCTTTACTCGATTTTATAGCGCATTCCCTAGAAGACCCATGAACGGCAAAACATTTTATCTTTGACATGACCTCTGACGTCATCGGTGACCCTGAGGTCACTGAAATTGAATTTCCCCCAACAAATTTGAGCAGGGCTTTCGAACGCCGTTTGAATTTTGCGGAGCCGTCCAGTAGTTTCGGAGATACGAGGGGGGGCAACCCCCCCCCACCAGGTCGCGTTATAAACACAAACAGACCCCACCGGGGTGCGCTAGGCTAAGGACAACTACCTATATGCAGCTATGCTGCTCGAAAGAAAAGACTAAAAAATAGGTTGGAACACTTATATTGGGTTGAGGTATTTTATGTTTGAGCATATCATTGTCTCGAAGGAAGTCAATAGAGATTTATTATAGAGATAAGGTGGAAAGTTGTGATCAATTGATTGTCTAAAAGGTCAGTACTTTTATTGGTTAACCTATTTTTATAGTTTTTGGGGGCGTGGAGCGCGTACATGCCGTGAAACTGTTTCATTCGAAGTGAGGTTTTAACAATGGCTCGGCACCAGAGCACTTCAAGGATAGGCTTTTCAGGATGCAGCCCGGCCCATATCCAGCAAGTCATATCCAGGTCCGCCCATTATCCGCTTTCTTTGAATTTCAGAACCCAGCCCGCCCATGGCCCGTGCCAAACGTCCAAAAAATATCCATAATAATCGTTTCACCAAAAACTGTTTGTGAGACCATCACAAATTCCCTGTAGGGGACCAGACACTAAACAGCCATATATCTCGCAGGCTATCATGGTTCACAAAGGCATGCTTATAAATCACATGTAAACCAATAAACACCTCTGCAAGTTGTTAATTTTTAACATGAGTATTGAATGCTATGATTTTATCCGTTCTGATCCGTGTTCAACATTCAATTCCCAAATCCGGCCCGCCCAGATCCGTTCTATTTTTCCAAATTTGGGATCCAATCCCATCCGGTCCATGGATGTATCCATGGATAACGGACTTATCCGGCCCATGAAGTGCTCTACTCGGCACTGCAAGTGTTCATTGCTGGTTTTGCAGCCACGGACGTCGACCGGACGCCGGGACCGGTCACTTCTAGTTGTCCTTCGAGCTCAGAGATGTCGCGGTGTAACACCGTCGTCGGCTCCGACGCACGAGCGCGCCGGCCGCGTCGGCCGCGTCGGCGTGCAGTCGGCCGGCGTCGGAGGCGGCGGCTATTTCCGTCACACGCGGCACGTGCCAAGCGCGGTGACGGCGTGACGCGGCGGCGGCGACGGCGGCGCGCTATTACTACGGCGGCGGCGTGGGGCGTGTTTTGGGCGGCCGGCGGCGGGCCGCCGCTCGGACGGATGACAGGCCAGCGCGCGGCGCGTTGGGAGTCGGAGAGCGCACCACCGCCACCGCCGGCACAGCATGGCCGCGGCCGAGCGACGGCGACCGGCCGGCCGCGCCGCCAGAGGTGAGTCGGTCCGCACAGTCACCACTGCCCACTACCCACTGCCCAATACCCACTACCCACTGCCCACTACCCACTGCCCACTACCCACTGCCCTCTACCCACTGCCCACTGCCCACTACCCACTTCCCACTGCCCACTGCCCACTACCCACCTCGTACAGTGACTGCCCAGTCAAGCACGACTACCCACTACCCACCTAAATTGCAAGTCTCGACTGCTGCAGTCATCCCAGTGCACGACGGCCAGGGAACGGCTGCCGTACGACAATGCTGACAGTTCGACAGCCAGCTTACGACAATACAGTGTGGCCGTACGACCAACTATACACAGAGTACGACCGTAGACGGTCGCCGCACGACAGTATCCGTGCTCCATATTCCACGTCCCCACTTGTCCCGGTGCATCGTGCCCCTGTAAGTCTATAGATACTACTGCACATTGTTGTGTTGACATTACTACAAATTATCGTAAGAGGTAGATCGGACAGCGGCTTGGGATGGCTCGAACTAAAGCTTGCTTGTGAAACGAGCCGAATCAAAAGGCTCCGCGGCCTAGCACACTGGATCAGACGGCTCCTGACACACTGGATCGGACGGCTGGCGGCTAACGACTTCCTCTGCGGGCAATATTGCCGGAGTGACAGCCGCGACAGCCGTGTTTTACGCCGGGGCCTGTTTTGGCGCGGCCGTCTGTTGGAGTTGGCGCGCCGCGGCGGTGACCCGCAGACACCGAGGGGTCGACACCTCCCTGTGTGGGACCAGCGCCGGTCGACGGAGCCGCCAGTCAGGTAGGCTAGGTTTGGTGCTGCTCCGTTCGAGTAAGAGTCCGTGTCAGATGAAGGGTTATTCCATTTGAACACTTCGTCATCGTGCAAATTAATAATGCGCTTTTTGTCTCTAATAACTAGTTTAGCAAACAAGATAAGGTTTTCAGACTTTTAAAAGGAATAGTCCACTTTCCTGAAGTTAGTGTTTCGCAATAGATTTATGATTTTATATGCTTAAAATGATCAGAAAAGAACAGAAACCTTTTGAATAAAAATAATTGTTTTATATATTTTGATATAGGAAGAGCTATTTTTAATTTTGGTAGAGGCCATGCACTATTTGCAGCGGAAGGTAACGATGCTTTGACCTATCAATTAAAGCTGCATAGACTCGCATGAAGTTGTAGACAAAACAGCGCATTTGATACAACCTATTTGCAAGCTGATTGGCTGAAAGTTTAGCCTCTGTGACAAGTGACACACATAGGCGGCGGAGCGGGGAGGGCACCGGGGCACCATGCCCCCTTTGATTTTGGCATTTTAACCCTCGCCCTGGCGGGGGGGGGGTTGATGCGACCCCCCCCTAAGGTTTTTCGAAGATAGCGTATAAACGGCGGCGCGCAGCGCCGCCAAATTTGGCACAGCATATGGGGCAACCTTTTTACATATGACCTGAAAATTTCAGGTCCAGGTCACCTTGGGTCAGGTCACCAGGTCAGAAAAACCGGTACAAGGTCATGGTCAAATTTCAATTTTCTTTTTGCACCTGTCCAACTCACAGTTTTTGACTGATTTCCTTCAAACTTTCAGGATGTGCTAAGTTCACCGAGTTGTATAACATATAGTTCGGGTTTTTTGAGGTCACTGACCTGAGCTCAGTTAGAGGTCATTATGTCGTAATGTTAAGCCTACGGGAAAATACTAAATTCGGAAAATACTGGAGATATCCGCTTTGTTCTATCACTTTTGTGCTTTGAAACCACAGTACTTAACGGCAGGTCACTTTGCGCTTCTTTGTTTGGTGTACTTATCCATGGATCAGGTCAAATGAGGTCAACTGAGGTCAAATGACGTTTTTGCCAATAACTTGGCACATAATGACGATAGAGCTTTAGAAATGGTATCATTGTGTTTCTGGTGATCAGCCAAATCGAATGATATGCGATATGATGCAATTTGGTTAACTTGAACTTAATTAACTAATTAAAGTTTACTTAAAATTTAAGAAAAACTTTAAGTACACTAAAGCAAGCTAAGAAGTATATCATTCGACGCGCCTTGACGTGCTGAGTTCACTGGTGCTTATCTTTTTGCTCTATCTTAATTAGATCAAAAGTTATAAGCGAAAAACTTTTGACCTGTTTTTAGCGTAATTTTTACATTTATACCCCCCAAAACTCCCCTAAATATTGACCTAGAGCAACCAAGTTTGCACAGGGGCGAGAACTCCAGCGGGCCCACCTACCTACCAAATTTGGTGTTTCTAGGTGCCATAGGAGCCAATCGCGAGGGGGGGGTCGCATCGACCCCCCCCCCCCCCGCCAGGCCGTGTTATGAAAAATGCCCTGCCAGGGCGAGGATTAACATTAGCCCTATGGGCGTTGCATGGAAAGAATGGGACCAAAAGTCGGCAGTGCCCCCCCCCTTAATTGAAGGTGTTCCGCCGCTACTGCTTCACAAACTTGGAGTTGCCATTGATTGCTTAGATTTAATATCATCCCTACAAGTAGGAACTGATCCCCTCCGATTTTTTTTAATGAAATACCGCTATTGAAAAACCATGGCATGGCAGCTGGCAGCCGCGGTCAATCGACACTGCTGTTTGAACGAAAGGGTCCGCCACCCCTAAGTCGTTTGGGCCTGATTTCCTGCCTGCAGCAACATTCAACTGTTTTTCACAGCTGTACTATATTTTGTACTATAACCCCTCCTCTAACTCTCCTCCATACTTTGCCAAACATCAGAATGGTTATTGCCTCCCTTGCGACACCAGCCTTTCATGTTTTCCTATCGGGCGCCGAGTGTCGTAAGGTTGTTGTTGGCTGCGATCTGATCAGAGGCCGTCACTGGCGGCGGCCGTGGCTCCGTCGCGATCCGCGCCCTCGGAGCGCGGTGCAATTCCGGTCCGCTCTGCCGGCACAAATTGACCGCGGCCGTTCTGATGAGGTTGGGGTAATGTCGTTAGGCGGCGCTGCGACAGGCCGGCGGCGCCGATTAGGGCGCGGCGCGGCCCTCATTGGAGCGGGGCCCGTCTATGGCCCCCACCGCCGCAGCTATGGCTCAGCAGCGCTGAGGGGATCGCCCTGCGCCCGACTTTGGTATCCCGCAATCACTAGGGACGCAATCTGATCGGTGTCCAAATGCTGAAAAAATCGTCAAAATATTCCTTTCCTTATTTGATTATAATTCCAATGCAACGTTTGTTCGCACTTCAACTTCAAGTAAACTTTAATAAGTAATTTTCCCTAGAAGGAGGGTTTCCATCTCTGCTTTTTTATAAGCCTAGCTTAGATATTGTTACCGTTGCAGGAAACAAAGACATATCAAAGTGTAAAATAGTCAGATGACGCAGCCATCTGGAAAGCACGGCTGCTTTGTGTTTTCTCATTTCATTGTGTCTTTTACACCTGACAGTGGGAAATAAAGGCCTTTGTTCTTCCTGGCTGGGCCGTCCACTTGTGAGAACACTTGGACGCGTTTCTCCTATTCATACTAATGGAGCCTAAAATTCAAAAGTACCTACAGAGGAATTATTTACGAAATGAGGTAATTGTTTTTGGCAAGATTCTTGGATGCATGACATTAGCGCAAGCTATCTTAATGATGTATGCTGGGTACGCATCAGCCCTGGGATAACGCTTTTACCACAAAGAAAACGTTCCGAAATGTGCTGTCCAGTGTCTTCTGATCTGGCTGTTTCGGCGGGTCCCACATGTCCGGCTGATGGTCGTCCGGCAGGCTCCACGTCTCCACCACGAGTCCCGGCGGCCGTCCGGCAGGCTCCATCGCCCGTCCTGTGACCTGTGGCGCCGGCCGCAGTCGGCACTGGGCCCGGCCGCCTGTAGGCCGGACTGCGATCGATGCATCGGAACACCGTCACCCAGCCGGCGGCTGCGGCCGGGACAGCTCCCTGCGACACGGGACAGCTCCCTCCGACGCGGGACAGCTCCCTCCGACACGGGACAGCTCCCTCCGACGCGGGGCAGCTCCCTCCGACGCGGGGCAGGGACAGCTCCTGACGATGGTGGACGGCTTCGCCTTCCACCATACTACTGTTCGGCCAATATCGAACCTTTTCGAAGCCGGGTCACTTGAATTATTTTAGGCCAATGTATAGCAACCCCACCCGTCCGCAACAGTTTCCCACCATCGGGCGGCGGGGGACGGGTAGCACGGAGCAGCGGTCCCTGGAGAATGGATGCTGGGTGCCCTCGCGGATCAGCGCGTCAGATGATTGTGTTTTCGCCGCTGTCTATATCACCATCATTGGGGATGTATGTAGTCTGGGGCAAATTTTCTCACTCCGCAGACCACTCGGCTGGAAGATTACCTATAGGTATTGATAAGAGCTTAGGACAGGTAGTATTATAATGGGATAAACAATTGGAACTATAATTCAAAATAGTTCCCATTGTTTATACCATTATAATACATTATTATATGTATTATAGGTATTACCAAAGTTATTTACTTATAAGTTATAGGGATTACGTTTGTCCGTGGATTCGTTAAGCGCTTGGGAAGAAAGCCTGCTTTCTTATTTCAAAACGTTTGCAAGGAAACAGAGAAGTTCCAGCCAGCGTCGCCACTAGTGATAAGTTATTATAACTTATAAGAACAGCTTTAACCCTCGCCGGCCGAGGGTTTTCCGAGGGCTGGTGCCGCCTCCCTCCCCCCTACCTATAGGTTTTTTTTTTCGTGATAGCTCCAAACAGCTGGCAATAGATAGCTGAAACTTGGCATACCTGACCTTTGATTCAAGCAAAATCTTTTAACACCAACTGCATTTTCGGGTCAGGTCAGATCACTGACCTATGACGTCATAAGTGAACCTCTGCACGGTCTTCAGATGTCGCAATTTCGCAACGCCCTCACTGCCAGAGGAGCTTTCAGAGGGAAATGAAACTTGCAGGATCTAATATCCATTACGAGTCTCACAACTTGTATGTCTCGGATTTTTTCCTAAAGGTCATATGAGGTCAGGTCATTTTCGTGACCTCACCATTATAAGTCAATTGGGAAAAATGAAAACTGCTATTCTGGCGCCGGGAACGATCTCCAACTATCTCAAGCACACAGAATCGTGATTTTCGTGATTCGGTGCACTCCTTGCAAGGTTAGATGCGTTACTTTTGCAATGTTAACCTTGCGTGACGTCATTTATGACGTCATTAGGGTCATATTAGTTTTTCCTCAATAACTCCCGATCAAATTGAGCTAGCGAGTCGGGAAAGCCACCAATGACCTGCCGAATCGAATAATATGCGACATGACCTACTTCGACCGATTTCGTGACCTGGGGGTGCTGACCTAACCGTGACCTGAGGTCAACGCCCTAAGTTGACCTCACCCAAATAAAAGTAGGATCATTCGACGCGCCCGGAACCGTACCTTGGGGCACTTGAGCTGACCTCAGAGGTCACCGGTTGACCTAGAACCTTAAAATCGAGTATCAATCTCTGAGTCTCGTAACGGCGCACACGCTCGTTTTTTTCCGCGACGCGCTAGCTCCACCAGGGGCGAAACGGCGAGGGGGGGGGGTCGTACCCTCCCCCCTCGGCCGGCGCATATGTAGAAAACCAATAGATCCGGCGAGGGTTAATGAACATTCCCCATCTTGAGCTGGGTAACTTGAAGATAGATCATAATGAGCAAAGTAGATATTGGCCGTTTTCACGAGGGGATATCCGGCCAATGCACCTGATTTGACCAAAACTGCACCTAATATCTTTTACAGCAAATATCTTCATTTTATGAGTTTATTTCAGTGTTTTAATCGATGATGCTCTCTGATAATATGACAAAGCAGGCATATAAGCAATTAGTGCAACCCTAGCTGATAGCTGGTAAGGGACACACTGAACCTGATTTGACCAAATCTGCACTTAATCTGTACCAGATGTGCACCAAATGTGTACCAGATGGCCGTCGTGAAAACGGCTATTAAGCCGCAGTTTTACGTATATCACTGTTACGAGCAGTGGCACATTCCCCGTCGTTTCCCGTATTTCTCGGCGGTGGGTGTGTATCGATTCAGAGGCAGTATCGGAGAGTTGTCCGGGCCCGACGGCGGCAGAGTGGAGACCGCTGTCAGGGGAGGACGGCGCGGTGGCGAACTTTCCCGTGCCCGGGGTGGCGGCGGTGAACTGTGCCCAGGCTGGGTGGGTCGTGGATACCTCCCATCCCGGGGTGGCGGTGAACTGTGCCCGGGCTGGGTGGGTGGTGGCTACCTCCCATCCCGGGTCGGTGGCGGTGAACTGTGCCCGGGCTGGGTGGGTCGTGGCTACCTCCCATCCCGGGGTGGCGGTGAACTGTGCCCGGGCTGGGTGGGTGGTGGCTACTTCCCATCCCGGGGTGGCGGTGAACTGTGCCCGGGCTGGGTGGGTGGTGGCTACCTCCCATCCCGGGTCGGTGGCGGTGAACTGTGCCCGGGCTGGGTGGGTGGTGGCTACCTCCCATCCCGGGGTGGCGGCGGTGAACCCCCGTACAGCTGGGTAGGCAGCACTCGTTACGTTACTGCCGGCCTGATTCGATTGCCGGTCCGGGCGGGCGAGCTCGTCAGGGGCGCCGCGGCGGCGATTGGGACGCCATTCGGACCACTCGTGCGGCTCCTTGTCCTTCTCACCTGGCCGGCGTGACCGGCATAGCCGCCAATCAGCGGCCGGCAGGCTGTAAGGAGGTCACCAGCCCCCACTGAGGGTCACCACCGCGCACGGAGGGCCGGCGGCTCCCGTTCAGAGGGTCACCGGTGCCCACACACTGCTTACACCGTATACATTTTCAAGCTATCTGTTTGGGATACAGTGGTTGACTAGAAAATTGTATTGCTGTAAGGCAAAGGTGATTAAACGATTAGATAAATAAATAATAAGTATTAAGATCCGAATTCGAAAGTGGCGCATTTTCTAAAATGACTTAGCGAGCTTCTTACCCTCTGTCTTGGTGATTAAGATGACAGTTTATAACCGTTTCTTGTCACCTCTTCGGCCACGGCCTTTCTCAGTACGTCGGATTCACCCAACAACCGCCACCAGACGTCATTTGTCAGTTGTCATTCGCTTCTCTGTTTCTTTCGTCCTTTCTCTCTCTCTCTCTCTCTCTCTCTCTCTCTCTCTCTCTCTCTCTCTCTCTCTCTCTCTCTCTCTCTCTCTCTCTCTTTCTCTCTCTCTCTCTCTCTCTTTCTCTCTCTCTCTCTCTTCCTCTCCCTCTCTCTCTCTCTATCTCTCTCTCTGTCTCTCTCTCTCTGTCTCTCTCTCCCTCCCCTCCTCTCTCCTCGCCATCGATCTAGAACTTGTGACCCTCGACGAGGAGCGCTGGGAAAGTCTCCACCTCTGCCGAGTCTCTGGCCACGGCAGTTCGCGACCAGTCACTCAGTGCAAACAAATTAAATAGCAGGAACAAATCAGCTGGACTGGCGGTCCATTGTGTGCTGTTGTGCGGTTATAGCTAATGACACATTGAAGTTCCTCAGTTGGAAATCTGTTCTCGATACATACGTTACCAGATAGATCCTTTTTATTACCACTAACATTCGCTAATATTTCACCGTCCATGACTAATGCTATATTCCTGCGTATGTACCTAAAGCGTACCAATGTGTGTATACCACTATTAACCCGCGCCCCGTTGGGCTCTGCCGAGCAACGCGCCCCGTTGGGGGGGGGGGGGCATTTTGGCCCCCCCCCCCCTAAGATCTCGAGAACCACGCAACCTAGCGACAAGCGGCAAACGGTGTTGGATAGCCCTATCAGGGAACTACCTTGTGACCCAATTTTATTGACCTAGGTCAAACCGATGACGTCACAGGTCAGGTCAAAGGTCCAATTTTCACCGTTTACAGGCATTTCAAGGAATGCGTTGTAAAATCGAGTAAAATGCATTTCATTGAAAATCATCGATGGGGGAAATGTTATTCAAACACATATTTTGCTATTTGAGGTCACTGATACCAGGTCAGGTCACAGAGGTCAGGTCACGGGGGGGTCACAATATGAAAGTGTCGTGTGATACATGTTTTATGGTCCATTTTACATGACAAATGCGATTATGTGGGTCAGGCAGCCTTTGGGGCCAGCTTAGGTCACGTTTTGGTCAAGGTCAGGTCAAGGTCAGGTCAAGGTCAGGTCAAATTAGGTCAAATTTCAAAGTTAATATTTTTGCATAAAATGGGTATCGAATCGATGCAGCTCGTCACGGGGAGTTCAATGGTGGTCTTTGTTTTGCCGTACGTGGTCTAGAATCGCGAAAAATTGAGTTCAAAAATTTGACGTCATCATTTTTGAACAGTTTTGTCGCTATAACTTGGCCAAAAAAAGAGATATCGGTCTGAAATTTGGCATGTATATAGAACAGCGCAGGGACTATCACATATATTTCGGTTTTTACGAAATTCGGAAAAATTTTGGATTTTTTTTTAGTTTTTCTAAAAAAATCAATTTTTTAAATTTTTTGGGGTCGAAAACCCAAAATTTCGAAAATCCGAGATAGCAGTTCTGTAGCGCCGTTTTTTGTCTACTAGACCATATAAAGAACTTTGAAATTGCTTGATAACTGTAGATTTGGTGAGCGTTTCAAGATTGCATGTTTTTTGCTCATTTTTGCTCGAACATGACCTCAGTTTGACCTCAATAACTCCTGACCTAAGGTGACCTAAGACTTGAAATTTGGTGTGAAGGTGTCAAATTGATGCCCGGGAAGGTACTAAAAATTTGGCGGTGCTGCGCGCTTCCGTTTTCTTGCTATTCAGGAAAAACCACAGGGGGGGCAAAATCCCCCCCCCCCCAACGGGGCGAGGGTTTAGTACCTACTGATTGAGCTTTGTTTGTATTTACATGACTAATTGTTGCTTCTCTTAACACGTGCAGTGGAAGGGGGGGGTGGATTTCGCCCACCCCTCCTGTTTTTCGCCAATAACTCGCGCCGCAAACACAATATTAATGTGAAAGTTTTGCTACCTGTCCAAAATTGAATTGCGGATCTTCTCGTGCTAAAATAAGAAAATCGGTTCACAACTTTTCTAGTAATGGCGGTGTAAAGTCAAACATCCTGCCGCCGCCGCGGCGCCGCGGCGCGGCGGCCGGCGCCAGCCGTTAAGCGCCGCCTGAATTGTAGACTGTGCCGGGGCGGGACGGTTCCGTCTTTACATGGCGCTCCTTACCGCTGATTAAATTCGATTCGCGTCAAATTTTGTAAGAAGACTAAGAAATGTCCAGACAAGCTGATGGTCAAAGAATTTTGAAAATCGGCCGGTAAATACTTGAGTTATGAGTGTGTAAACACAAAATTGTGATTGCCGCTTTTCCCGCGTCGGCCGATCCCGCTTCAGCCGGCGACATCTTACCCTTAGCAGGCTTCTAACTGCCATATTTATTGTTGGATCAACTAGAAATTTACCACACATACTCTCAGATGTATGATCTTTCGTATAATGAAAGAAAAAGAAAATCGGCTGGTAAATTTTTGATTTATCGGCGTGTAAACGCAAAAAAGTCCTTCTTATGGCAGATTTGACCACATTTGACCTCATTTGACCTTGAAGATATTGACCTAGGGTCATAAAATTCACACAACAGAGTTCCCCAAGGCCCCCACCTACCCTCCAAATTTCGTCTTTCTAGCTCCACTGGGAGCTGAGATCTTAGGGGGGGGGGGGCGACATCCACTGGGCGTAGTACTCGCAACCCTTCCACTGCGCGTGTTAAATATTGCATCATATCTACCTGTATACTGACCAATCAGTAAAACATCACAACTCGATGTTAAATGAATGCCGAAACCCTTTCCAATCCAAGCGCCCCGCTGAGTCTGAAGGTATGTTCAACTTCCCTCCCTAGATGGTGCTGGTATCGAGCGCCTGAACTGATGCTGTGCCGCCGTGCATGCCGCCTAACCCATGCTGTGCCGCCGTACTTACAACTTCCGTACGCGTTACAACTTCGATGCCGTCTTCATTTTAACCCTATTAGTGGCAGGGGGGGGGGTTGTTTTTATCCACCCCTCAGGTTTTTCGGGAATATCTCCGAAACCACTGAAGCTACGATGCTGAAATTTTCTGACTTTTCCTAAAACTAAATTGGGCACATTCCCTGAAAATTTCAAGTTCATAACTTTACCAGGGGCGGCTCCAGAGCACTGGGAATTGGGGGGTCCTATTCGTAAAGCGAGTCATTTGGGCGAAGATCACGATGCTGCACCATTTTTACGAACAGTGAATGAAAGGTATCATGTGATAACATATACAAAGTTATTGTGCATCCTCTTTTGACACGTTTTTGCTATAATAGGCGGATCCAGGCGTCCAAAAAGGGGGGCTATTTTTTACCTCCCAACATAGGTGCCCTGACACCGCCTATGCATGACCAATACAATTTTAGTCGTTCTCTCATAAGAAAATTGTAACATAACAAGACCATTGCCACCCTTTTTAGAAACAGTACCAACAAAAACCTTATTTACTATACTTTTTGTGTACCCCCAATCTCAATGATCTGTATCCGCCTATGATTTTTGAAAATGCATATTTTTAGGATCCATGTGAATTCCTGGTTCATTCTCTATCGATCGGCAAAAGTTGCGTTAAGATTGGTTCAGAAACCTGGCCGTGATAAACAGTCTAAAATGTATCTGCAATTTGCCCTTTTTTACCCCCCTCTACCCCCCTATTGACATTTTTTAAGTTTATTTTTTTTATAAATGTAGATCTCGTTGAGCCAAATCGAATGCCGTTTGAATTTTGAAAATCGGCCCGTTAGATCTCGAGATATCAAGGGGGGTCGTAAACAGCCCCCCCCCTGCCACTAATATGGGGTAGCCAGGAGCCTGCCACTAATAGGGTTAACCCGCGCATGACTGGGGGGGCTCTACAGAGCCCCCTCCTCATGTTTTTCAGCAATATCTTCTAAACGATTTGACGGATCAACACGAAACTTGCGGTACTTTCAGAGGCATCAATTTGACACCTTGTGTTAAAATTTCAACTTTCTAGCTTCTATAGTTTAGCCGGAAATGACGTCAGAGTGACGTCATGTCGGCCGATTTTCATGCAAAATACTGAATTACGGCAAACGCTCTCAAGAGCTCAGTTTTAAGGCTAGATCCATTTTCTTTGCATGAGTGGACTAAAAATACACGTAGCTATCGAACTGCTATCTCGAATTTTCGAAATTTTGAAAATTTTGAAAAATATTTATTTACAATTACAAAAAATATATTTTATTGATTTTTTTCAAAAACTTTTTGACTTTTCGCAAAAAACGGAATATATGTGATAGAACACACACTGATAAACTACATTTGCAAGTTTAAGCCCAATATCTTCAAAAATAGCCAAGTTCTTCGCATTATTGTCAAAGTTTTACAATTTCATGTTTTTCAAATCCATTTGTTCTGTACGTTTTTGACGTCGTACAACAATATAAATGGCACCATCGTGTTCCTGAGCTGAAACTGAATCTGATAGGCACCTTTTTTGTTGAAAAGTTTCATTTTCGAAATTTGACTTTTCTGACCTGAAAGTTACCTGACCTCCGGTAAATTCAGCTGACAATGACCTCAAATGACACAGACGACACTATTTTCGAAATCTACGAGTAAAATGGACCATAAAACATGCGTCACGTGACCGATACATGATATACAATTTTCGTGACCTAGGATGACCTGGCCTTGACCTTGAAAATTCGAAGTAAAAGTTTGGTACCCTCAGGATATCTAAGGCATCCGTCAAGGAGTGCGTAAACCAAAAATGAGCCTGATCGGACCGGCGGTCCGGCGGTCAGAGCCTAAATTGTGAACTAACAAAAATGTCGATAGCTTCTACTTTGACCTGACCTGTGACGTCATCGGTGACTTCGAGGTCAATGAAAATAGGTTTCGTTCGACAGTTTTTCCAGGGCTATCAGACGCCGTTTGAATTTTGACGATCGGCCCAGTAGTTTCGGAGATAGGAGGGGGGGGCTCTGGAGAGCCCCCCCCCCCTCCAGTCACTCGCGTTATGGAAAATACCCCAGTCATGCGCGGGTTAAGTCAATCATTTTGTCAGATAATGAATAGGTATGATACATGCCTATATTCGCTAGTTTATTTACATTTAACTGCTTAGCTGTGTTGGGGGGGGGGGGGGGAGAGGGTTGCCTTAACGCCTCTCGTGCTCAATGAAGTAGCGAACATATTTGGCCCCTAGCGAACCCTTACCGTTCCTGTCCTTAGTCCACGATCGCATTAGCATTGGGCTTTTGGCCATTTATTGACCAATTATATTTACCGCCTGTCGAGTGTCGTTGCCCGTGGATAAATATAATACAGATAAGTACAACAGAGAGTCATTAGTGATTGGTCTTTCGAACACTAGGTATGTGACTTTAACGGTGGCTATTTTTTCCCAGGTGACATACTACTCATAGCCAGCCTAGCCGTCCTTATTTCAACGGTTTGTGGTAAGTGGTCTCGAAATTCATCTGTTGTTGAATGGTCGATGTCACCTGAAATTGCTGATACATGATGCTGGTTTTTTCATTTTCAAAATAATTGTGTATGCTTTCATTTTACCAGAAATTATTTGTCGATTAGATAAAACTAGAAAAAATCAACAGGCACGGCGGTGAATTATTCGATACTATGCCTAAATGAAATTGCTTCTATTCTGAACCATGCTGTCTTTCGCACAAACTGGTTGTGCTGCAGCATTCGATACAAACAATTTGTATGTACAATAAACTATCTCACAGTCAAAATTGATTGCCTACCAATGCTTGATATATACAATGCAATACACAATACTTGATATGCAATGGTATACAATTACACAATGCTTGATAGGACACCAAAATTAATATTGGTGTTTTTTCAGGTCAGGAGGCAGCGTTGAACGCCCACCCGGCCTGTGTCAACTTTACCCGCGGTAACGAGGTGCTGAGGGAGTTTTACTCGCCCGGCTGGCCGGGCCGGTACCCGAAGAACGCCAACTGCACCCGCACGCTCACAGGTGGGAAACATGGGGAAGGGGGAGAAGCCTGTAGGTACTACACAGAGGTGGGTCATGTACAGGGGTGGATCGTTCCATATTCGATACCATTTAAACATTTATAGAGGATAAATACACGTTGAATTGGGTGGCACAACAATAAACCTTGCAAGAATGCCGTCTAAAAATTTCTGACGGCGATTTTCCCGGCTGTAGTTGGTTGTCGGCACTAAGGGCCCGCTCTGGCGGCCCCAGTACCGTCACAGGGCCCGCTCCGTCGATCCCCAGTCGCGCCGCAGTGCCGCTGAGTGGCGCGGCGACCCGTCCCGCCGCAGGGCCGCAGTTAATCAGCACCTGTCATGTCCGAGACGGTGTCCTGCCACCGCGAATATATATCCGCTGACTGGTGTCTGACTGGCGTCAGCCGCTGGCTGGTAGTCGTGCCTGTGTCACGTGCCAGCGGGACCTGCGGGCTCCTGGTGAGGTCCACTCCGGCGTCTGTCACTCTGAGAACTGAT
Source organism: Amphibalanus amphitrite (assembly GCF_019059575.1). NCBI lineage: Eukaryota > Metazoa > Arthropoda > Thecostraca > Balanomorpha > Balanidae > Amphibalanus > Amphibalanus amphitrite. The sequence goes on from NW_024881716.1 coordinate 317,938, forward strand.
AACGACAGTCAGTCGACGACATTCATGGCACAATCTAACAGCTAATCTGACAGCTAAACGGACTGATAATCTGTCGATCGTTAGCAGATATAGGTACATTTGTAGCAGACTGTGACATAGGGACAGTAAGCAGCATAATGAATATATCTGAAAACAGCAGTCAATCATGGTTATGGTAGATATCTATGCAAATGTTACTTTCAAAATCTGTCCAGCCTATCCTTTTTCGTCTATCGCCGATACTAAAACACTTATGTTACATGAGTGACAAGCGATTGGCTTGTGTTTGTCACCCCCATTTTCATTGGTTTTTACTATTCCATGATGATAATGTGATAGGTAGGGCTTTCTCATTCGTGTTTGTATTTTGTATCGATTTCATTTTATATAATTCAGTTTTGCTTTTCTTTTAGCTTGACGCATGTTCATGACAGCCAAATTCAATGTTTTGTACCCCATGTTTTTTTTGCGCGCTGATGAAAACGGAAGACAAGACTGCACCTGTGACGTCACCAGGCGCTCTAGTGACGTCAGCTGGCGCCGGTTCTCGGCCGTGTGGCGATTAAGAAGAGCCGGCGTGTGTCAGGTGGCTGGCGCCAGCGGGAGGGCCGGCTGTTTGCGGCCGGCCCGTGTAATGGCACCCGCCTGAGGCAGAGCGTTCAAAAAGAACGGCGCCTGCCAGACGGGCGGCGTCAACCTGTGGCAGGCTGAGCTGACAGCGCCCACCGCCCTCAACTCCTCAGCCAATTAACAGACAGTTTTTGCCCGCGGCGGCGCTGTGATTTTCCTTTGTGTTCAGACAATGATGCCAACTTCAATAATAATACTAAAACGATAGAGTCAAAACAAATACTTACAGAACTATGGGGCGAATTGACGTAAGATTGCAAGTCACATGCAGTTTTCAATAATAGGTAAGGCAAAGCTATAGTGAATAGTGTTTTAGGTATATCAACTAATGATCATCATTAAAAAGCCTGTTTGCAATCACCATCCGTGGCCGGAGCCCTGACCTTCTTGTTCCCGTATCCCGCCGGAGCCCTGGCTCACCCTGTCCTGTTCGTAGGTAAGTACTCTGTGAGGGCGACATCTCCCCCAGTTACCTTCCTGTTGGACAGGGCCCACATAGAGCCTCACCAAAGTCACGTTGCCGCGAGGCCCCTCCCTCATGCGAGGCCCCGCGCCGTCGGCCTTTATCAGCGTCTCGCGCTCTCTCGTCTTGTGCCAGCGCGCCGTCTGTTCGGGCGCGCGCGGTATTTCGAGCGGCGCGCCCGTCCTCCCGCCACATTCCCGCGCCATAGTGATAGTGCGGCACAAAGCCGGTCTGAGAACCGGCCTCGGAGGACCGACACACTGCCTCCGTCACACTGCGCCCCTGGGCGGGACCGAGGGGGCAGGCTGCAGGCGCTGGGGAGATGCGTCAGCGCCGCACATCAGCTGCGCCAACGAGTCGGACAGAAATGGCTTATGGTGTTTTCGTGAGATGTGTATCCTGCTTCTTTAGCCTTTGTCGTGTGTGATATCTCAAATCCATAACACGAACAATGTTAAATTTACTCACGTTAGCATGAGAATGTCCGCAGTTGGTGTAGGGCGGGAACAGAGTTTTGAGGCGACGGACGTCGACGGGAACAGAGTTTGGAGCCGACGGACGTCGACGGGAACAGAGTTTGGAGGCGACGGACGTCGACGTGGGCGTGGCTCTCGTAATCTCGTCTGCCATAGCCGCTACCTCCCGCATTCATTCGAGTGTCCTACTCGAATTATTGGCATACTGCATTATTGGCCTGTATTAGTGGTGCGGAGGCAGTGGTGTCGACATGCCCGGGCCATGTTGTCGGTATGTATTCGTGGTCAGCCGACCTGTCAGGGCTGAGGCGGCCGGGAGACGGATGGCCACGAGCGGGACACCACAGCGGCGTGGTGGCCCTGACGGATCGGCGGCGGCGACACCGAGCTCCACAGTCCTACCGACTCCCACCGGGTCCCACCAGCAGTCCCTCTCAGACTCATCGAGTCCCACCGGGTCCCACCAAGCCTCATTCAGCCAAGCCAAGTCCGCCGTTTTATCTGCAGCCCCGTCGATGTCGTCCCCAGTCCAGTTCGTCCATCCGTCCCCAGTCCAGTTCGTCGATTCGTCCCCAGTCCAGTTGGTTTGTCCGCCCCCAGTGTCATTAGGAGCGCGTGCGGCCGAGGTAACCGTGGCGCGCCCGGCTCGTCGTCGCCACCGGCGTGCCAGATTGCACGCTGATTAGGCCACTAAGGGCTTGAGGCGGCGACGACAGACCGACGCGACGGGCACATGTCGTCCGGCCGGCGCCGTCACTGTTCGCCGGTCGGGAGAGGCGGCGACCGCCCTCAGCCTCAGCGAGTCTGAGATTAGACGACTGGCCCTGCGGTGTAAATGCCTAACTAAGCAGTCGTGGTTTAATTAACCTAATTGCTAACCAGCAATCCCTGCTCATTCCAGTCATTTCATACAGTTCAGGCTTGTTTTGAGGTTTGGTGGCTCGGCTCGCCTCTCTTTCAGGTCCACAGGTCATAGGCTACTTTTTAGCTATTTCCTAGAGGCTGGCTCGATTTCAGTTCAGTCCGAGGCTGGACGACTCGGCTGCAGATCGCTGGATGCTGAGCCGCTCTCCCTCCCCTCTCCCTCTCCCCCTCTCTCCAGTGACAGACGGGTGAGAGATGTGACCGAGCGGCGGTCGATGGCGGTGTCCGGACCGCGGATCCAGCCGGGACCACCGGGTGCGGACTCCAGGCCCGCTGACTCTGCGGCGAGTGGACCACTTGGTCCGGTGGTGGTCATTGCCGATCGGGGCGTCAATGAAGAGAAGAGCTAAAAAGATGAGCTTTTACGCTCTCTCATTGCAGCCGCATGACAACAACACAAACTACGAGACTGATACAAACGCCTTTCTGCAACAAAAAATTAATCGGTCACAAATTACGCATTCATCCTTGCAAGTAAAGAACAACTATCACCAACTATTTGATCGAAGACCGTCAGAGCTTAGATTTTGCCACCTTTCTGCAGTGTTAACTGTCCGTGCAGTGGTGGCGCTAATCCAATAAGACCAGCGCCGTACGTTTCCAAGGCTGGCGGATTCCATTTAGTCGGTCCGCCGTCGCTGCGGCGCGCGGTCCTCTGCCCCAGCGAGCGGCGGCCAATTAGTTTCCGATTAGCTCCGCGCCGCCTGCCCCGTCCGTAGCTATTCGGTTCACGGCCGGCTCCACTCGTCAGCTGCTGAGACCGGCCGGACGGCCGGACGGCGGTCAGACGAGACTTTTATGGACCGGCGCGGCGCGGTGAACAGCGACTTGGAGAGCACTGTTCGGGCATCTTGGAGCGATTCGGGCCCTGGCTGGACGGTGATTTGGCTAGGCCAGGCTTTGAGCTGAATAGCCTGGGGCTAGCCTGGGTCGATGGCTGGGAGGAGGGCGGGCAGGGGGACAGAAGTTGCCGCCGCCGGACAGCCCGTCGTTGAGTGACCCAGGACACGGCGGCCGTTCCCTGCAGAGTGCAGACATAGCTGGATTGGGGGCGAGATAATATAAAATGATATTCATGACTGCTTTTAAAAGGATTAAGGAACATCTAGAAAAAGTTGTGACGAAAAATACAAGCAAACGTTCTGCCATGACAAATGAAGATGAAATAATTATCAATTAGGCTAACCCTCGCCCGTATTCCTGTTTTGCCACTCGCGAACATATCCTGGACGTTTCGTCCCTGATCGAGCTAGAGCTTCTCGAAAAAACGAGCGTGCTGTCCGTCACGAGAGGAAACCGTCAACCGATGACAACTAATTTTAATGTCCTAAGTCATTGGTTGACCTTCCAGGTCATGTCAATGACCCTAAGGTCAGGAAAATTGGAACCTTTTAGAACGTCGTAAATTGTGGCTGCTATGGGGCTTTTCGGGGTACTGATCACGATTATCATATTAGTTTTGATCACAGATGATGTCTTCATACATTTATGCCAGGTCAGGTCAGGTCACCCAGTAGGGGTCCTGCTGGGTATTCGTAGTAGGTGTCAACTGTCAACCGCCTCTGACAGCTTCGTAACATGTAACGAAGGCACAAAGCTACTTCGTAAATGTTCAAATGGCTGCTCAATTCGAATTCAGCTCCAAAAACTAGCCTAGAAACATCTACAAAAAAAAGTGAGCAGAGGTCATCAAAGGTCAATGACCTGACCTGACCTGACCTGACCTTCAGGTGACCTTGACCCCACCCTAATGCATGGGAGCAACATCATATTACATGTCTGAACGCTTGAAACCACGAAAAGACTGCAAACGCGCGGCTAATGCGAGCCGACATACGCCGAGTCGCGATTCCGGCCAAATATGGTCTCGAAAAGTAGGTCACAGGTCAAAGGTCATTTGGGTCAGGGTCATGAAATTTTCAGGGTAGGTGTAAAATTGGATAACGCGAAGACACTGAACGTTTCGTTGCGATCGGCCGCTTTTTACGCGAGAAATTCGCGAAAACCGAGGGGGTCCATTGACTCCCTCCCCTAAACGGGCAAGGGCTAATAGGCATGGCGATCTCATGAGGTAACAGGAATAAACTAAGCAATGATAATTAACTTGGGAATAGAAGTAAATCAATTAGCGCAGCGAAGCCTACGGGCACTTTGGAGCCCTGTCATTTAATTCAACACCGATTGACCCTTGCTAAGCTTGAAGGTGAATATCAATATCCGCTCCCTTCACGGCCGGTCGTTTTACGAAGGTAGCGCGCTGTTCGATGCGCCCCGGTACATCCCGGGTCGTTGTCAGCTCGTTACCAGCTGGGTTATGGACGTGCCGGCGGATATTGGCTTCCTCCGCCGGTGGCCTGAACGGTGCGCTAAACCAGTGTTACGGTGCCCCTTCTTGCAACATGACATAACATAACAAAGCAATATTCTAAGTAGGCATTCGCCGTGTGCATTCTCCTATTGGCACGCGCACACGCACACTGGCCTTTGTGATATATTAGCGTTGCAACACTTAGTGCGGCGACGCATGTGTGCCGGACAGCGGCCATACATTCACAGCTGTATGTAAATACTGGAGGAGTGGCCGGGCAGTGTCGGCGATACGGCGGCACCTGTGGACCGCAGACGGCCAAATGGTCCTCTCACGCCGCGCCAAGTCCCCGGAGCCGGCGGCCGGTGCCAGCTCTCTGGTGCGGGGACGGCGGCGCCCGCCGCCCGTGCAGCCAGCGCTCTGTTTGGCACCTGTCAGCAGTGGTGACGTGCATACGGCGTACGACGACGTGTACTCCGATAACAACACCGGCCGGCAGACTCGGCGATGTGTACCCAACATCCGATCATTGGGCCCATGATAATTGGCATAGACGCATAGGGCCGGAGCTGAACTACGTGGACACACGACATGCCCTCATTTATCGCTTTATTGATGAAAGTAGGTATTTTGTAAGCTGTGGAATGTGGATGCAGCCGCAGTTTAGGCAATGATGCCATTTCTGATGATGTCCTTCGAGGTTATAAAGCGCAGGGAATCAGTAGCTCTCTACATATGTTACAGTTAGTATGCGAAATCCGTTAGTTTGCAACGCAACTAGTTTCGTTGCAAACTACCTGACCAGCCAGGTAGTTTGCAACGAAACTAGTTCCGTTGCAAACTAACTGACCGTCCAGTTAGTTTGCAAGCTAACTAGTTAGGATGCAAACTACCTAGGTACGTTGCAAACTACCTAGTTACTTTGCAACGGAACTAGGTGTGTTGCAACGGAACTAGTTGTAATGCGAAATCGACGAGGCAGTGGCTCTATTTGTCGGTTATATTCAACTTGTATGTAAATTTTACCAACGGTTGTTAAAACAAAGCTGTGTTCTTCTAACGGGTGACACTAGACAAGACGGGTGGTCACGTTTAGGATGAAACAGTGAATTAACCGGATTCGACTACATAATGTTACGATTACTGGCGGATCCAGAGGAAGGGGCAGTTCCGGGGGGCATTTTGGGAAATGTTCCCAAGCAGCCCCCGAAATCGACGAAAATTTGTGTGTTTTTTCGAAAAAAAACGAAAACTGAACAACTTTTACAACCAAAAACTTGTTTTAACCCTCGCCCCAGTGGGGGGGGGGGGCATATGCTACCACCCTGTCGCGTTTTTTGCGTGTGAATAAAAAACCGCGGCGCGTAGCGCCGCGCCGCTTGAAGTATCTTTTTGTACATCAATTTTGGACAATGTGTGAAATTTTTTGACCCCAGGTCATGTCAGGTTAGGTCACCAGGTCAAGTTAACGGACCAAGCCTAACAAAAGATGTGCAATCATGTCCAGCCCGCAGTGTTTGTAAGAGAGGCTTAAAACTTGGTGGATTGCATGATGTTATGGGCACCTATAATTTGTATAACTCGGATTTTTTTTGTATCCGTGACCAAAGGTCAGGACAGGACAGTGGCGTGACCTTTCCAATTTAAGCCAATGAAGAAAAATTAAAATGCCTCTAGATCCGTGTGTACGCAAATTTGACTCAAAATGACCTCAAATGACACAGACGACATCAAATTCGAAATGTTTGGCCTAAATGGACCATAAAACATGTGTCACGTGACCGACGGATGATATAATATTTTCGTGACCTGTGATGACCTGACCTTGACCTGAAAATCAAAGTACAAGTTTGGTACCCTCAGAGTATCTAGAGCATCTGTTCACGAGTGTGTGAACCAAAAATGAGCCTGATCTGACTTGTAAGACGGCGGCCAGAGCCCAAAACGTGAACAAGCCAAAATGCTAATAATTTTTACTTTGACCTGACCTGTGACGTCATCGGTGACCTCGAGGTCAATGAAATTAGGTTTCGCTCGACAGTTTTTCCGGGGCTATCAGACGCCGTTTGAATTTTGACGATCGGCCTAGTAGTTTTGGAGTTAGGAGGGGGGGGGGGGGCTATGAATAGCCCCCCCAGTAGGGCGTGTTATACGCAGACCCCAGTGGGGCGCGGGTTAACCGTTGACCTGAGGTCAATTTTGATAATGACCTTATCAAAAGAAGAGTTCAAAAACTATCGATTGCTTTTCCATGCGTTTTTCTAGCTATCATAGTTCCTGAGATAACTGCATGTTTTCTGAAAAATATAATGACATTTGGCAGAGTTTTACCTTTGATGACCTCCGGTGACCCCAATATTGCTCTAAAATGAAAAATCACCGAATTACTTTCAAACGTACGCATTGATAGCTATCAACTGCTTTTTACCGCGTCTTTCTCCCTCTTAGTTTTTGAGTTAGATAGAGGTGGGTGGTAACATATGCCCCCCCCCCCTCCCACTAGGGCGAAGTTGGCCGAGACCGCCACTGCAGGGGCGCGGGTTAAACTGCACAGCAGCACGTAAATAATCGAAATCCGATAAGTTTTTTTTCTGGGGCTTGGAGGAACTTTTTCCGCCAGTGATCGTAACGTTATGTAGTCGAATCCGGTTAATTCACTGTTTCTATCCTAAATGTGACCACCCGTCTTATGTCTAGTGTCACCCGTTAGAAAACACAGCTTTGTTTTAACAACCGCTATTAAAATTTACATAAAAGTTGAATATAACTGACAAATAGAGCCACTGCCTCGTCGATTTCGCATTACAACTAGTTCCGTTGCAACACACCTAGTTCCGTTGCAAAGTAACTAGGTAGTTTACAACGTACCTAGGTAGTTTGCATCCTAACTAGTTAGTTTGCAAACTAACTGGACGGTCAGTTAGTTTGCAACGGAACTAGTTTCGTTGCAAACTACCTGGCCGGTCAGGTAGTTTGCAACGAAACTAGTTGCGTTGCAAACTAACGGATTTCGCATACAAACTGTAACACATATATCGTTCGTTCGTTCGGTCAGAGGCAGCGTCGCACCCCACAGACTCGACCCTCGCTTCTGAGACACTCATTTATCTTGCTGCAGGCGAATGATAATGCCTACCCGTCGAGAACAGTCATCCTTTTTGCTATTCAACGTGAAAATCCTCGGCCCTCCCAGATGACAAGCTACAGGCACGAAATATATGGAGGCCTTAAACGTAATGATCAATCGGAATGATCTTTTTTTGCAGAGTCTGTTTTTAGGCTTCTCCTTAAGTTCAGTAAGTCAATAGCTACAGCATGAATTTAATAGGGGACAATCCCCAGCCGCGTATACATAAACTGCGCAGCTATTCTATCGCCTGAGTTGACGGTCGCAGCATTAGTTATAAATTTACTAAACATAAATGGAGTTGACGTATTGAACGGTGATCTGTTGACCTGGTGTGCTTACATACATGATTTGTAAGTGAAGGGATAAAGCATCGCTATTTAGTTCTGTCATGCAACGCCATTTACATGCAGCAAGGCGCATGTAATGTAATTTACATGCGGCAAGGCGCGGCAAGGCGCATGTATGTGTTCTCTCTCTCTCTCTCTCTCTCTCTCTCTCTCTCTCTCTCTCTCTCTCTCTCTCTCTCTCTCCCATGTTTAGGTATGTGTATGATCTGAGCATTCATAGCGAAGCATGTCAGCCGTCACTCTGAGCCGCCCGGCGCGGGTCGTCAATCATTGGCCGTCAGCCGTCACCGGGAGCAGCTGACAGACGACCGACCGCCTCCCCTCCTGTGACGGCACGCGTCACGTCGCATTACTGACGTGCCGGGAAGTGCGTCACGTCACATTACTGACATCTCGGGCAGCGTTCCTCGCAGACGCACCATCGTAATTTTCCTATCTTGTGCTCGTGAAAACAACATCGGTTTCCGAAATGAAGCCATTGAACTTACGATTCGGTATCACTCATAACATTTGGGGTGCAGCATACCTGAAGTAGAGAGATGACAATTAATTTCACCAGAGATATAATCATTAGTACGACAACTTACAGTTGCCGTTTCAATCTGTTGGTATGGGTTTGTGGTTCTCAGTCTCACGCTGCGATATGGACTTTGCAGCGATTTGTCCTGTCAGCTGTAACAACCCACCCGGCGCCAGCGCTGGCTTACCCGTCCCCCATCCCTGTGCCAACTGATGAGTTACCTTCCCTCTTCATGTGAGGAGCTCTCCTCTCTGTGACGAACTGTCCTCTCCCTGTGAGGAGCTGTCTCCCTGTGGCCTGTTACCCTGCGGCTGAAATGGCCTCTCTGACTCGCTGCTATGGACTGCCTATCGATGTTATCTGCAGTAGATGTTCGGGGTTGTACAAACAGGCTAATGAAGACAGCGGATATTTGCCGATGCTGGATAATGTCATGGATATCCTGCTGGGTAAACCCCTTGAGCAGAGATCCATGTCACCGTCTTTGTCTTTTCACTTATCGTCTAAGGTTGGAACATATTATGTTCTATCGTAGACCTCTGCATACCACGGTATACAGATTCCTTTGACAATGAAATTAAAAGATCGATTTAGACGAGTCGTTGGGAGCTAATAATTATCATTGATATTTTCATTTCCATTAGCCAGCCAAATAGGCTCTCTTTGTCTTTTATTTAGAAGAATGAGTTTAAATAATATCACATGACTGCCTATCAAACATTAGAGTAATGAATACGACGCGTCATTTGTTCCAGCTCCCGAGGGTCAGGTCATCGAGATTGACTTCCGGGACAAGTTTCATCTGGAGCCTAGCCCCAAGTGCGAGAATGACTACCTTTTGGTGAGTTTTCTACGCATACTGGCTCGATATGCATGGCATGCGACAAACCATAGCCAAGCGCCGGGCCCAATAGAAAGTTGCGAACCGTTGGATATATGATGTATGTTTTTGTGTTATATCTCTTGCACATCATACATGCAATAAGCCGACGACACAGGCATCTCCCTCACGTCAGTACAAGTATCCACCGATTCATTCCTGCTGCATGACGGCTGAGCACACCACGCTCGGTGCCGCTGCCGGGGAGGGGGGGGGGACGTCAGGACCTGCTCTGGCAGACCCTCCCTCTGACTGGGCCGGTTCTGGAAGACCCTCCCTCTGACTGGTCCGGTTCTGGACAGCCCCTCCCTCTGACCAGGCCGGTTCTGGCAGACCCTCCCTCTGACTGGGCCGGTTCTGGACAGACCCTCCCTCTCACTGGTCCGGTTCTGGACAGACCCTCCCTCTGACTGGTCCAGTTCTGGACAGACCCTCCCTCTGACTGGTCCGGTTCCGGACAGCCCTCCCTCTGACTGGTCCGGTTCTGGACAGCTCTCCCTCTCACTGGTCCGGTTCTGGCAGACCCTTCCTCTGACTGGGCCGGTTCTGGACAGACCCTCCCTCTGACTGGTCCGGTTCCGGACAGACCTCCCTCTCGTTTGACCGGGCCGGTTCTGGACAGCCCTCCCTCTCACTGGTCCGGTTCTGGACAGACCCTCCCTCTGACTGGTCCGGTTCTGGACAGCCCCTCCCTCTGACCAGGCCGGTTCTGGCAGACCCTCCCTCTGACTGGGCCGGTTCTGGACAGACCCTCCCTCTGACTGGTCCGGTTCCGGACAGACCCTCCCTCTGACTGGTCCGGTTCTGGACAGCCCCTCCCTCTGACCAGGCCGGTTCTGGCAGACCCTCCCTCTGACTGGGCCGGTTCTGGACAGACCCTCCCTCTGACTGGTCCGGTTCCGGACAGACCCTCCCTCTGACTGGTTCGGTTCTGGCAGACCCTCCCTCTCGTCTGACGGGGCCGGTTCTGGACAGCCCTCCCTCTGACCGTGCCGGTTCTGGACAGCCCGCCCTCTGACCGTGCCGGTTCTGGACAGACCCTCCCTCTCGTCTGACCGGGCCGGTTCCGGACAGCCCCTCCCTCTCGTCTGACCGGGCCGGTTCTGGACAGACCCTCCCTCTCGTCTGACCGGGCCGGTTCTGGACAGACCTCCCTCTCGTCTGACCGGGCCGGTTCTGGACAGCCCTCCCTCTCGTCTGACCGGGCCGGTTCTGGACAGCCCTCCCTCTCGTCTGACCGGGCCGGCCGCCGATCGATAGCCGGCGTCATTACGCGACGGCCCGCTTCCGGAGACGGCGCTTGTGACCGCACAGCCGTCCCGCCGGAGTGTCGTCCACAGCCGTCCCGCCGGAGTGTCGTCCACAGTCGTCCCACCGGAGAGTGTCGTCCACAGTCGTCCCGCCGGAGTGTCGTCCACAGTCGCCCCACCGGAGAGTGTCGTCCACAGCCGTCCCGCCGGAGTGTCGTCCACAGTCGCCCCACCGGAGAGTGTCGTCCACAGCCGTCCCGCCGGAGTGTCGTCCACAGTCGTCCCGCCGGAGAGTGTCGTCCACAGTCGCCCCACCGGAGAGTGTCGTCCACAGTCGTCCCGCCGGAGTGTCGTCCACAGTCGTCCCGCCGGAGTGTCGTCCACAGTCGTCCCGCCGGAGTGTCGTCCACAGTCGCCCCACCGGAGAGTGTCGTCCACAGTCGCCCCACCGGAGAGTGTCGTCCACAGTCGTCCCACCGGAGAGTGTCGTCCACAGTCGCCCCACCGGAGAGTGTCGTCCACAGTCGTCTGATTGGAGACTATAGTCCACAGTCGTCCCATCGGAGTCTATAATCCACAGTGGAACGACTGTGGATTATAGTCTCCGATGCGACGACTGTTGACTATACTATCCGGTGGGACGGCTGTGGACTAGTCTCCGGTGGCACGGACTGACTATACTCTCCGGTGGGACGACTGTTGACTCTACTATCCGGTGGGACGGCTGTGGACTATAGTCTCCGATGGGACGACTGTTGACTATCCATCCCACTGGGGAGTATAGTTTTCAGTCCGTCCCACCGGAGACTAGTCCACAGTCCGTCTAGCCGGAGAGTTTAGTCAGTCCGTCCCACCGGATAGTGTAGTCCACAGTTCGTCCCATCGGAGAGTGTAGTTCTCAGCCCATACCACCGGACAGTACATATAGGCGGTCCTTAGCCTGTCCCCCTGGAGAGTATAGTCCTCAGGCTCTGCCGCCGTTCAGCCCGGTCCATCAGTTCCTGACCTGCTACTTGCGGCGGCTACTACAGCAGCAGCTCTCCTCTCCGCCTGCCGTTGGGGGGAGGGGGCGGCTGGCCTGCGGTATCGGTCAGACGGATGGGCCGCCGGGCCGACCTGACACAGCTAGGGGCCGCCCTACACCTGGTCCCAGTCACCGGGACAAACACCAGAGCAGTCGCGTCACTCGCCAGCTGCTGATCGGCCCCGTCCCACCGGCCGGCCGCTCTCCATCACCGGGCTATTTTTAGAGTCACGTAGCGGTGAAATAGGCCGTGAAATCTAGCGTATTCATTACATGCAGAGACGGTTGCTAAGCAAGGTTCATGGTATTGTTCTAAGTCTGGGAGCTGCGGTTCTGCGATGGCCGCGCTGTGTGTTTCCCTGCGGGCTGACCAGCCGCCGTCGGGCCGCCGCAGATCCGGGACGGCAGGGAGGCCTACAGCCCGGCCATCCGCCGGTCGTGCGGCAACGCTTTCCCCCGGCTGGTCACCTCGTCCAGCCGACACCTGTGGCTCAGCTTTCAGTCCGACGAGACCATCGAGTACGACGGCTTCAAGGCCGTGTACGCCTTCAAACCAGCTCAGGGTGAGTGGTAGAAAAGGCCTTGCACGCCTTCAAGCCTGCCCAGGGTAAGTGGTGCATAGACCGGTATTTGCACTCACCTCGCCCGAGACAGAGTGTGAGGCAGCTTCGACCGACATCGAACGACCTCTGTCTTTGAATTCCTCATATCGTAGCGTTCGTATTAGTCAGAACTGAGCTAAAGTTTGTCTCAATGATGGAATACCTATGCTGGCCAAGCGTTCAAATGTTATGTGACGCCAAATGACCTTCTAGATATAACGCTCTCCGCTTCTGGTCGGGGTAATAGCGGTACATTGACTAATTTTAAGGTCACTTAGCGTCGCGTGCACCGTGAATTTCATTATTAGAACGGGAGGGAGAATCAGCCGCCCGTCTGTGTCCGATTTCAGTTCAGCTGCAGCCGCCGAGGTGTCGTTTTGAGCTGACCGGACCGGAGGCCATCATCTCCACGGACAACATAACGGAGGAGTCAGTGGCGTACGCCGAGCGGAACCGACTGCCGATCGACTGCACCTGGCGCGTCACAGTCACTCCCGGAAAGGAGGTCAGAGACCAGTTCAACTATCTCTATAGATGATCAAATAATCTTTTACTTATTAAAACGGTTGTTTTTAAACGTTTAGTTATTTGAATGCGCCCGGTCTATGGCCTACACAATTTACCTTCTTAGAAAATATCGAAATAATTAAATATCCAGTCATCGAAGACATTGGGTGAACAAATTAATAGCTTCAACCGGCTGACATAAGTATATGTAAATAATGCTGTTAATTAAACGGTCTTTCAAACATTTATTTACACTTGTCGCAAAATATGATCGAGGGACCGTATCAAAGCGGCGTATAAATAATGGCTCCACGTTAGATGTTTGGCGCGGGTAACAGTTTTGCGGACTGCGCAGGGTAAACGTTTACGAGCATAATTCAGACGTTTGTGTAAGGTTACAGAGGATCGGCCTCCGCTGTTTCCACAGATTCAGGTATACTTCAAGCAGTTCTCGCTGGCCAAGCCCAATGAGTGCGAGCTGAATTTCGTGGAGATTCTGAGCGGCCCCGAGCTGCTGCTGCGGCGCAAACAGCACTTCTGCAGCAGCAAGGCCGAGTCGGTCAAGATGGGACAGGACAACGACGTCACGTTCCGGTTCTATGCCGCCCGCTCGTCGCTGGTCAGCGCCAAGACCCGCATCCTGGCCGTCATCACCGAGATGCGGCTGCGCTCCAGCGAAGGTAGCACACGCCGACCGGGATGGTAACTGGGCGGTTTGGGAAGCCCTGATACAGAGCCGCATAAAAGATGTGTCAGACACTGACATGGCTGCCGCGGGGACCCCTAATCCGCATGCCGATAGCCAAACGGGCAATGGACCCTGATGAATGGACATGGTTAACCAAAGTGACTAGGTTCGTCTGCCGTCCATGGTCTCTATAGGTATATTGAGTTAGTTACTCATTGACCCTCTGATATCGTGTGTTTGCACAGTGAAGGAAAGTGCACAGGTCACTGTCGGACAGCCTAAAGACAGTCTGCCTCAGCGTGAGTCACCTGCCGTGCCGTGTTTCAGAGCAGTGTCTGGTCTGTTGCGTGAGTCGCCTGCCGTGCCGTGTTTCAGAGCAGTGTCTGGCCTGTTGCGTGAGTCGCCTGCCGTGCCGTGTTTCAGAACAGTGTCTGCCGACCGAGTTCGACTGCGACGACCTATACTGCATCAACCGCTCGCTGGTCTGCAACGGCAACTTCAACTGCGACAAGCTGCTCGACGAGAAGGCCGACTGCGACAGGACGAGCGAGCAGCACGCGCTGGCGTTCCTCACCACCAACTCCAACATCGTCATCATGACCATCGGCTGCGGCCTGCTCTTCGGCATGTGCTTCTCCATGTGCTGGAACTGCATCCGCAAACTCAGGCAGGACTTCAGAGAAAAGCAGGCAAGTCGGGGCGCCAGTTATGCGATTATACAGAAAACGAGAACAAATATAGCTGGTAGCGCTGCCAAGTCGATCACCAGTTCCTAACTGACGAATGTTACGTATAGGTACTTTCCCCTGCTCCGACTGACGATCACGATGGTACGAAATGTGCACCTTACTATCTATAGGAGCCGTGCATTTTCGTGTTCGGGCGACTTGTTTTACCGTTATACTTTTATAACTCGTAGTTTGAAGCGTTCTTGGTTCGAAGAAAAAAATCGATTACTCCTGATCGTTATGAGCAGTGAGCCAGATACACTGCAAGCCCACTGTGATGGCTGACCCGACTGTGTGCCCTACCGCTGTCGGTTGGTGACGGCTGACGTGTGTGACTGTGTGTGCCTATTGGCAGTGGCTGTGAGGGCGGACGTGGTGGTGTAGGTATGACCCATTGGTGCCGGCTGACGCGGCTGTGTGTGCCCCACTGGTGCCGGCTGGTGGCGGCTGTGTGTGAGCTACTGGTGCCGGCTGGTGGCGGCTGACCTGTGTGGCTCTGCGCCGACAGGAGAGCGTCCGGCGGCCGCACGATGACGGCGCGCTGCTCCGGCCCGGCCGCGGCCGGCTCGCCGCCGACCCCGGCTGCTACGTGCCCAGTGTCGAGCTGAAGGCAGAGTTTCTGCCGTCGCCGGCGCTCAATGGCAGCCTGGGCAGCGGCGTCGGCATCGTCCGCGAGGAGACCGTCGACACCGACATCGACACGGCCGAGGTGGCCATCCAGACGCGGCCGCGCCTCGCCCGCGCCCCGGCCGTCTCGCGCTCCGCCTCGCGGACCTCGCGCGGCTCGCGGCACTCGCGGGACAGTGACGACAGCGACGGCTCGCCGCCGCCGCCGCCGCCACCGACGCGGAGCTGCCCGCACGGGCCGCCCATCAGCCCGTTCCCTGAGGACCACTACCGCGGCGCGCCGCCACCGCCGCCGCCGCCGCCGGGCGGAGGCCCGCTGTACGGCGGCTCACTGCACTGTGACCTGCACCGGCCGCGGACACTGCCCAAGGCGCGCTCCGTGCACGCCGGGGTGGAGGTGCCGGGGAGAGGGGAGGAGGGCTGCTCAGGCCGCGCCACGCCGCGCCGGTACCGCGCAGAGGCCGTCATCGAGATGGGAACGCGGCCGCACAGTCTGCAGTCGGCCCGTTCCGCACCAGACGTGGTGGTGAAAATCTGACCCGGCGTCGGCTGACGGGTGTGGTGCAGGACAGGGACAGGGTACAACGCACACAGCGGGACACGGAGCGGCAGACCGGCCAGTGGCTTCCTCTGGTACTGCGGTGGGGATGTGGTGAGCCCTCTGGTGCCGTGTGGCGGTCCCTCTGGTGTCATGGGGTGGGCCATCCGGTGCCGTGCTGAGGGTACAGGTGACCCCTCCAGTGCCGCGGTGAGGTACCTACTGTGTCGCTTGTCGAGGGTCCCCACGCCCGTCCGTGTGAATCGTGAGCGCTGCCTGTATATCGAGCGATGTCCATGGAAGTCGTGAGCAATGTCCGTGTGACTGGCGAGCGTCTGCGGCGCCCGGACCCATTTCACAGAGTGTGAGCCCCGAGCCACGGACAGTGCCCAATGGGCCCGAGGGACGGCTGGCCGGCCTCAAAGGGAGCAGTGGTGTACTCCTGGTTGGCAGGGAGCCGGCCTGGAGACCCTCTTGGCGAGGGTGTGATTGGTGACCACAGTCCGACGGTAAGGCCGTGGTAGCTGCCTGAAACGCAGCGTGGGACGCACAAACTGCATATGAGGTGTCATCGGACGATATTAGACATTGTTTTTGCGCCGCACCCAGTCCCTCCGTTCGTTGGGAATAGGCACTTAACCTCCTCCATCCTGTTAACAACTGAATGGCGGCCCAGCCTGAGTCGGTGCTATATTTGCAATATGGATCATTGCTCGTTAGCTACTGCCGTGAATCGGAGGCGTTCACCTTCGGATCCTAGGAGGGGGAACGGGAGCGGATGCAAATTATACAAACGTCTAAATTGTCGAGCTATATTTTTCGGCATATCCTGGTGCCTATTTCTGTCATTGACTTTTATTTCATCTTCGTGATCACGTATAGGATCAGAGACCTTTTTTCGCATACGCCAACGAAGTGTTAGCTATGCCTGTGTGCTAGCGTATCATTTTCGTATCATGCGATCATAGTTCATCACAGTGCCTGAACTTATAGATCTGCTTTAGGTATTGTTTATCCTACTTGAGAACGATAGAGCGATGACAACCTACACTGATGATTCTACCTCATTTATGCTGTTTTGCTTCAATGTGTGCCTTTATGTTTTTATTTTATTTCGCCAACGCCATCCCTTTTATCAGACCTCAGCGCAGTGGCTTTAAATGTGTTAGAATGCTTGGCTCTTCGACGGTATCAGACATGCTAAGTTTTTACCTCAGCTATCTGATTATTACACAAGTTCCTGACAGATCTGCGAGGCTCATCAGCCTTGTTTCCTGCTCGTCCTCGCGTTTGTTTGTATCACCTGAACACAAGCGATTGACCGACAATCTACAGAGTGTCTGCTAGCATGAACATTAAGTACCATTGACGAACAATAAAAACACGTTCATAGGTCATGCGATTTGAAAAAGATGTGAAGTGCTGAGTGGCTTTTAGTATATGCATATCAGAACGTGCCAGCTGCTCTAGACGTGTAAAGAGAGACAGCCTCCTGCCCATGCAGGATGATAATCACTGCCGATGAGGGCAGGCATGTTTGCACTGCGTCCAGTCACTAAAAGAACTAAACGAGTTCTGGTATCCTTACAGCTCCGGTTCGCTTTTCCAGCACCCAAAACGCTACCACCGTTCCGGAATCGGCTCATAGTGTATTGCATTAAATATTGCATAGTGAATTACTATAACAATGACTGGAACAGCAAACAGCGTCAAATGACGGTCGAAAACATGCGTGAGGTTGGCAGTTATCACCGTTAAAAGCGTCAAATAAATGAAAATGTCCGAATAAATTACCAGAACGGAACGAGTGCGAAACAAAGTGACATTTTAACACCATTTATTCTATGAGCCGTTCACGCTTCCCCGATACCAAAAACAAACGTGTCCACAGACACGCCGAGAACAGAAAGCATCTTCTTTGTACGAAAACCTGACAGAAGATGAGTCGCAGGGTAATGGGTGGCTGGTCCGTCGCCTGGGCCCCCGGCCGGTCGCCGTGTGAAGGCGCTCGGCCGGGGGCCCGTCAGCCAGCGGGCGGCAGGCACAGCGGCACGCCGCGCCGCACGCCGGCCCGGCCCGCTGACGGCCGGCGCGGCGCGGCCGTCACCGGCGCCGGCGGCCGACCGGAGCCGCGGCCGGGCCCCGGCCCGCCGCCGGCCCCCTCCTCCAGCACCACCAGCTCGTAGCCGTCCTCATAGGCGGCGCAGGCCGGCCTAGTTGCGGCCCTTCCGCTGGCGAGGCGACTGCCGCGGGCTGTTCTTAGGACTGGAGCCTGAAACGGGACACGGAGCGGGTCACTCGGCGTGTCCGAGGAGAGCGCAGTTCACGCTACATCGTCAACTGTGAACAGCACTTCAAAGGGTACAATACAGGCGCACGACCAGTCGCTTTGACAATTGCAAAACAACTTTGTTCAAAAATCGAAACACTTCGATTAGAGTGGAATAATACAAAAAAGTGACGACGCAGTATGTTGACTAATTACGTTTCCGCTCGCTGCCCGCCCCGTGTATCGGTCGGCCGGCGCCCGGACTCACTCTGCAGGGCGCTCTGGGGCAACCAGTCATAATCCACACCGCCGTTGTCCGCTGTTCCGCGCTCAACAGTTGTGTGGCGGCCCCTTTTCCGGCGGCCGAAGCCGGCCAGAAACTGCTGTCCGGCCACCAGCACGAGCACGCAGAGCGCCGCCAGGAACACGTACAGGAAGAACGTCTCGCCGTCCAGTCCCTCGTCCACCTCCACGATGTTGACCGTCTCGTTGAACACGGCGCTGACGAACTGGCGGCCCGCCTGCGGAGGGGCAGTCCAGCGGTGAGCGCGTTATCTCACACGAAATAATACGGGGAACGGCACGGAGGGACCCAGCAGCAAAAAATACCTCGTCTTCGCACATTTTCGGGGCTAGCCTCTGATGGTGTATGGTTTTGAATGTCTGAGACGCTTATAGTGGCACAAATCATTGTTTTTCCCTCATATTTTGCTGAACTCTGTAAATCTGTTTTACTTACAATCCCATTATGGACATTCGAATAATTTTTTATTCATTTCGATATAATTGAAATGAGAAAATTTTTGTAAATTTAATTAGTGCATTTTACTTGCAAGATGAGATTTGTTGAAGTGCATCAAGAAACGACCAACGGCAGAAAAAATATAACACTGTTCATGTTTTGCCTAGGAATGTAATTTAAACGGCATTCTTCGAAAAGAGACGAAAAACGCCTCTTCTCAAAGCGTAAGCAGCTCTGCTTGATAGGATACATTGCAAATGCCTGTCGAGGCATGTCTGTCCAGACAGGCTCCCCGGGAGCTGCTGGACGGCGGCGGTGCCGCTCCCGTCCCCCTGTCCGTCCCTCAGGTACCTATCCTGTCCGTCCCTCGGGCGCACCTTGTCCTTGTAGGCGCAGTTGATCTGCAGGCCGAACGGCCGGGCGGCGAACGCGTCAGCCACGATGAACGAGTACGAGATGGTGGCCTGCTGGCGCG
The DNA here is from genome assembly GCF_019059575.1 of Amphibalanus amphitrite. Taxonomy (NCBI): domain Eukaryota; kingdom Metazoa; phylum Arthropoda; class Thecostraca; order Balanomorpha; family Balanidae; genus Amphibalanus; species Amphibalanus amphitrite. The sequence continues at coordinate 337,066 of NW_024881716.1, forward strand.
GCTTCACCGAGCGGAAGTAGCCGATCGCCGAGAAGTTCTGGATCACGTAACTGCGGAAGCGACGACAGTGACGCACAGTTGGTAAAACGGACAAAACGACGGCATTGGTACGATCTGCTGGCTAGGACATTAATTTGAATTGCTTTATTAAACACTTGCCGTAAAAACATTGACTGAATAGCGTCTTTCATGTATGTTATTGAATTTTAAATTTGAAACACCCTGAGAAAAAGCAACCTCCAGAGAAGCTAAAACCTATAATAATTTGTAACGTAGGCATTAAATAATATTGAGCAAGCAAGCAAGCAAGAGTTGTCTGATCCATGCCAGTGCTTACACACAGCGTACGGTAGGTAAATCCCATTGCTCACTTGAAATCCTGCGGGTAGCGGAAGGAGGCGTCCACAGACTCCACGAGGAAGTCGTCCGATCCCTTGTTGGTGAATCCGACCAGAAACTCGACCAGCTTGCCGGCGGGCAGCTCTGCGGGAGGGCGAGACGTCAGCAGCCGAACTCGCAACACGCAGAGTCCAAATAACGGCCTGCAATCGTCAACTAAGAAATGTGTACTTGTCACCCAAATAAAAGGTGAACGCTGAACTAATTAGAAATAAAGAGCATTAACCCTCGCCCGTATTGGTGTTTTTTCCAGCCGGGAACGCTTAAGGAGAAGGGGGGGGTCCGTTGGACCCCCCCCCTTCCCCTTGCCGTTTCGCCCCGGATCGAGCTAGAGCTTCGCGGAATAAACGAGCGTGTTGCCCGTGACGAGAGGAAGCCGATGATACCCAATTTTAAGGTCCTAGGTCATTGGTTGACCTTCCAGGTCAGGTCAATGACCCAAAAGTCGGAAAATCGGGACCTGTTAGAACGTCATAAAGTGTGGCTTCAAATATTTTTTCGGGGTGCTGATCACGAACATCGTGTTAGTTTTGATTACAGATGATGTCTTTAAGTATTGAGACCAGGTCGGGTCAGGTCAGGTCAACCAATAGGGGTCGTGACGGGTATTCGTAGCACGTGTCAACCGCCTCTGACAGCTTCGTAACATGTTACGAAGGCAACAAAACTACCTACTACGTAAATGTTCAAATGGTTTCTAAATTCGAATTCAGCTCCAAAAACTAGCCTAGAAACATGCAAAACTCGAAAAAGTGAACCGAGGTCATCAAAGGTCAATGACCTGACCTGACCTTCAGATGACCTTGACACCCACCCTAATGCATGGGGGCAACATCATATCACATGTTTGAACGCTTGAAACCACGAAAAGAATGCAAAAGCGCGGCTAATGCGAGCCGACATACGCCGAATCGCGATTCCGGCCAAACATGATCTCGAAAACTAGGTCACAGGTCAAAGGTCATTTGGGTCAGGGTCATGAAATTTTCAGGGTAGGTGTAAAATTCATTAACCCGAGGGTACTGAAAGTTTCGTCGCGATCGGCCCCTTTTTACGCGAGTTATTTGCGAAAAACCGAGGGAGGGTCCGTTCGCCCCCCCCCCCCCTATACGGGCGAGGGTTAAAATCACAAGGACACCAGTTTGCTTGACCAGTTTTGGCAGGCGTGAGACCCATAAGAGACCTGAAATGGCAGCTAAAAGCTGCAGAAAGAATTTCTTTCAGAACAAGCAGCGGTAGCAGGCACACATGCAGCCATTGCGAGTCGCCGGCGGCGGTTAGCGCGGTGCTCCGACGCACGCACCCATGGCTCCGGGCGCGGCGGCCACGTCAGGTCGCACGAACAGGATGGTGGTGTCGGCGTTGGGCGAGGCCTTCGGGATGCCGTCGTCCTCCTCCTCCTCTGCGTCCGCCACGTCACCGGTCTCGGCTGGAACAGGGCGATAACAGCGCCGTGACGGGGAACGCTGTGCCCATTTGTACTGGTATTTGGGGATAAATATATGCGCACTTAATTCAAATCAATGAAAATAACTCACAATTTCCTCACAAAGAACTAAAAGTCAGAAATGAACATGATATGGGGTTTGGCTCCAGAAAAATAAATGGATGGAAAATGAACAAAACATAAAACATCTTCAAATTACCCACACTTGTCGCCACTACCAGCTGTAAAACACTGTAATACAAATACAAATTTAGCATACAATTACCTTCATCACCATCAACATCCACGTCCTCATCAGCTGCGTCCTCTTGAATGTCATCCTCTGCCCGGGCAATGGGCAGGGAACCTGAAAAGAGGAGCAGGTGTGTTAAAACTCCAGCAAAAAATCACTATCAACTTTAACACAACATTCAATGCTGATCCAGATTGAGTCAGTAAGGGCCCAGCATAAGTGCCAGAACTTGTCAGCATAAGTGAAGAAGAGACCTGAAGATAATTTTTTTCATAGAACTTATCTACAATTTCATTGAACTATTTTTACTTTTGCTAGAAATCATCCAACAATGACCATCATCTTGTCAGTCTTGAAAATAGGCACCTAGTGGCTAGTGCCAAAACATATTATCAGAGAAGGCTGAACAGAGTGACAAAATAAGGAATTATATGCTTAAGTTAACTTTATTGGTACCAAATGACTAAAATATAAATCAAACTCAGCTACATTTTCTATATGTTCTTAATTCTGGTATAAATTTACAACATATTGATACATTGATTAGCTACTGATTTTAATAGAAGTAAACCAGGCATCATACTTGTTTTTTGTTTTTTGCAACCAAGAAGAAGCGCTGTAGGTTAGGCTGTAGGTTGTAGGTTATAGGTGGTAGGTTTAAGTTTTTTTAGTTTTTAGGTTGTAGGTTTTAAGTTTGAAATTGTAGGTTGTAAGTAAGGTTAGATCAGGTTTGGTTAGATTTGGTTTGATTAGAAAGCAGCTATGGGTATAGTGCCTCTCCTTCTCACCTTGATTGCAAAAAACAAGTGTGACACCTGTTTTACGGCTACACTGATTTCCACTAACATATGTAAGGAAATACATGTAAGCATATGATAATAAATATATAGTAAATATATGAAAATATGTCATAGCTTATTATACATAAAAGGTAAAATTTGAGAAAAAAATGGTACAGTGTCTTGAGTCTTCTTTGAAGATTGACTCATATTGTGTAAATGGAGGTAGGTAGTTAGGTCGCAGGAAACTAGCACACGAACGGAAGCTTAAAATTATCAGCAACACAACTCCTGCACATTTTTAGCATGGAGCTCAGCATTTCTTTTATATTTTTCATTTCAGCACTACATCCAAATAAACAGCTCTAACTATCAATTAGTTCAGGAAAAGCAGGCTTTGACATGACAAACTAATATCCATTGCTCTTCACACATCATTTTATGGGGTACCCAATTAATGTTTTTTTTTTTAGATAGATAGATAGATAGATTTGTATTCCAGACTAACAGTCCATTGCTATGAGTTGATGATGGATGTACCACTATGGATGATGGATGAACAACAACAAACATCGATTAAGGCACACTCCCAGTCGATGCACATTCACTGTAGCACAGCATGACAATAGAGCTTACTGAGCCAAAAACGTTTCAGTTTTGATCTGAAACGGAGATCCCCTGAATTGATTGGCTTGATCCCCTGAAGGCTTGTTTCAAACTCATCGATTGTTACCTATATGATATACCTACCTACCTATATGAGGTACGCGAAATACAAGCAAAACAGCGAAACATTTACATAAACAAAGTTATGAATCTATGATGGTGATGCCACGTCGACTTATGTAAACTTTACCAGAAGGAGAAGCGACGAAAAGCACTGCAGGTAGGACCAGCACAGTCAGACATAGCAACTGACTTAAATTACACTTCATGTTTAACTATTTTTTATTTTAAAACCCGGCTTCAATGTATGTTTGTCCGAAAGACAACAACCCGTCACAGTCAAGCCCGGCTGCTAAATCGTCTGCGATGCTCCACAATCGTGCTCACACATCTGGCAAATTATCAGTGGCATACCATATTCTAGTTTTAAAAAACATTTTCCATCTAGATAATGGAAAACAAAATCATTGTATTTCAATAACATACAAAAGCTATTTTTCATATTTGTCTGCTTTGTTTTAAAACGAAACGAATTGTAGGAAAAATTGAAACTATTTCCTACAACTTAAACGTTGACCTGAATATACTAAAAGCCTATCAGCTACTATATACTACCAAGCCTGCCAGCACGTCAGCGGCCACGTTCGTTGCGACGCGGCCGCCGGGTACGTTCTCTGACAAGTGCAAGTGAGAGGCCCACGGCCACGGGGCAGCGAAGCCGAAGCCGACAGCGCCGGGTCCGCTGCGGTCGCCGTCCTCTCACTTTCGATAAGATTTTTATCGCTTTTTTTAAAGACAAATGTGTTATACGATTACGGTCTATGGTAGCACACATCAACTAAATAAAAACTCGCCTATGGGTAAGGGCATAGGTGTAGGAACGTTTTCGAAAGTGGGGGGGCCAGGCTCCCAGAGGCTCAAAACCTCACCTACCCCCAAAATCCATTTTCTCCTCGGATTTCGGCCACTTTATTTTCGCAAGCATGCTCAAATCGGTTAAAAAAAGTGACAAGAAAAAAAAATCGACCAAAATCTCAGGGAGACTCCCGTCCAGATTTAAATCTCATGGACGCGTCCCCCTGGCCTCCGCAGCCGCGTTGGCACCAGGAGCGGATCCAGGAGAACTCCAAGGGGAGGGTCATGAATCGAAGTAGTGCCCCTACCTAAAGGTACCCAAAATTAAAACCTCAACGGATTTCGGCCACTTAACCCGGCACCGCCTGGGCTATTTCCGTACCCACGACAGCCTGGGGGGGGGGGTCGGATCCGACCCCCCCCCCCCTGTTATCTCGAGAACCAATGGTCGTATCGAGCCCCGCGAGGCGGCGTTCGAAAGGTCTCTACGAGACCTTCCCAAAGCACTCTTAAGATTTTAAGATTGAGGTCAACTTTCGGGTCAAGGTCAGGTCAAAGGTCAAATTCAGGGGTTTGCATGATTAGGCTTACGGACAGCAGAATCGATAGCTGCTGCTCGAAACTCACCAAAAATGACCTCAAAGGCCTAGTGAAGGTACCATGTGCGTATAGGGGTCATACTAAGTACGGGTCAAGGTCAGGTCAGGTCACGAAAGGTCACGGTTTTCACTATCTGCTACATAGGCGTGCGACACATGTTTTATGGCTTATTTTTCACGCCGAATCCGATGATAATGGTTATATGTGACCCCAAGTCACTGTGCTGGTGATAAGTGTGCATTGAAAGCATAGAAAATCGTTTATACCATACATAACTAAAGGAGGGCTGAGAAAAAATGTCAATTTTTCAACTTTTTATTTTTGACATAAAAATGCACTTTTCTAGACGAGCTTTGTCCCAGGAATCTAGTGGTGCCATTTGTTTTCACATGCGATGTTCAGAAGTGCCTCTAATTCACGAAAATGCTTATGACGTCACCATGCCCTATGCATGTTGGAGCTATTTTTTACAATTTGGGGGTCAAAAATCAAGATAGAAAGTTGAAATTTGGGGCATCTAATGTTCTTATAGAGCTCTACAACATATGTTCCGTTTTTTTTGAAATTCCCAAAATTTTGGATTTTATTAGCTGTTTCCCAAAAAATATAGTTTTTTGAATTTTTAGGGGTGAAAAATGCATTTTATGGAAAATCCGAGATAGCCATTTTAAAGAACTCGTTGAGCTGCGTCTTTTCATGTCCTTAATTAGCAATTTGCTTTAAACCCTGATTTTTGGCGATTTTTTAAACATTTACCACTTTTTGACTAAAAACGCCATGTAGTAACATCACTAAAATCGATATATCTCAAAAAATTTTGGAAATTTTTTCTTAAAAATTGCACAGGAGACGTCAAATTGATGGGGGAGAAGGTATGCCAAGTTTCAAGTAGATAGCGAAAGTGGTTCATGAGTTATTCAAGAAAAACCGAGGGGGGGGTCGGATCCGACCCCCCCCCAGGCGGTCGCGGGTTAATTTTGGTGGTGCCCTATTTTCTTTTCTTTTTTGCGCTGGCAGGCCTGTGGTGCCCCTGGCGGGCCTGTGGTGCCCCTGCTAGGCCGCAGGTGCCCCTGGCAGGTTTGTGGTGCCCCTGGAAGGACTGTGGTGCTTCTTACGAGCCTGAAGTGCCAGCGACAGGCCCATGGTGCCTCTGCGAGGCCGGTAGTGCCCCTGCGAGGCCGTGGTGCCCCTGCTAGGCCGCTGGTGCCCCTGGGCCCTGAAAGGACTGTGGTGCTCCTGACAAGCCTGAAGTGTCCCCGACAGGCACGTGATGCCCCTGACAGTCCCAGGGTGCCCGTGCGAGGCCAGTGGGTGCCCCTGGCAAGCCTGTGGTGCCCCTGGCAGGTCTGTGGTGCCCCTGGCAGACCTGTGGTGCCCCTGCTAGGCTTCTGGTGCCCCTGACAGGCCTGTGGTGCTCCTGAAGGGACTGTGGTGCCCCTGGGCCCTGACAAGCCTGAGGTGCCCCTGACAGGTCCGTGGTGCCCTTGACAGGCCCAAGGTGCCCCTGCGAGGCCGGTGGTGTCCCTGGAAGGCCTTTGGTGCCCCTGGAAGACCTGTGGTGCCCCTGACAGGTCTGTGGTGCCCTTGGCAGACCTGTGATGCTCTTGCTAGGCCGATGGTGCTCCTGACAGGCCGGTGGTGCCCCTGTCAGGTCTGTGGTGCCCGTGATAGGTCGGTGGTGCCCCTGGTAGGCCTGTAGTGCCCCCGGACCCCAAGGGGGCATGACCCATGTGACCCTACCTTGGATTAACGCCACTGGTTGGCACCCATGCGAATTCCAGAAGCATCCAAAAACTTTTTTATTACGAGCGAGCGTGAAACGTGAGAAGTGAAAAGTCAGCAAAAGGTGTGTGTGTGTGTGGGAGGGGGGGGGGCAGTTAACATTGCTGGCCCCCATTCGAAAGTGGGGGACCATGGCCCCTTGCCCCCCTGTTCCTACGCCTATGCCAGTAACCGATCAACTAATGCAAGGCCGCCTAACATAAGTTGTTAGTTTACGCCGTTTACGCATTCTGCTGCGCCAGTATTGTCTCTCTTTGCAGCGCGCGCTGCCCCTAAGCTGCCACTTATTGCTTCTAGCAAAATTTCCTTTCATTGGGTGGAGGAAAATTGCACTCAATAACGATGAAGCACAAATGGAAATCGTCATGGAAGGGCAGGCCGGAGAACTGTCAAGTTTGTTCTTTGGGGTGGTACCTACAAAAACATTAATGTTCGGCAAAAAGTGGGGGGGCCAGTTAACATTACTGGCCCCCCCACTATGAAAAGTGGGGGGGCCACCGGCCCCCCGTCCCCCCCGTTCCTACACCTATGGGTAAGGGCATGGTTGAAGGATGAAGGTAAGGGCATGACCCGACATGATGACATATCACATGACGTCTGCGCTTGGCAGTGATGGATCCAGAGGGGGGTCATGGGGGCCATGCCCTCCCCCTTGGGCCTCCCGGGGGGCACCATCACGCATAGGTGTAGGAACAGGGGGGGACGGGGGGCCGGTGGCCCCCCCCCACTTTTCATAGTGGGGGGGGGGCAGTAATGTTAACTGCCCCCCCCCCCACTTTTTGCCGAACTTTTTAATGTCTTTGTAGGTATCACCCCGAAGAAGAAACTTGACGGTTCTCCGGCATGCCCTTCCATGAAGATTTCCATTTGTGCTTCATCGTTATTGAGTGCAATTTTCCTCCACCCAATGAAAGGTAACTTTGTCAGAAGCAATAAGTGGCAGCTTAGGGGCAGCGCGCGCTGCAAAGAGAGACAATACTGGCGCAGCAGAATGCGTAAACGGCGTAAACTAACAATTTATGTTGGCGGCCTTGCATTAGTTGATCGGTTACTGGCATAGGCGTAGGAACAGGGGGGCAGGGGGCAATGGTCCCCCACTTTCGAATGGGGGCCAGCAATGTTAACTGCCCCCCCCCCACACACACCTTTTGCTGACTTTTCACTTCTCACGTTTCACGCTCGCTCGTAATAAAACATGTTTTTGGATGCTTCTGGAATTCGCATGGGTGCCAACCAGTGGCGGATCCAAGGTGGGGTCACATGGGTCATGCCCCCTTGGGGCCCGGGGGCACCACAGGCCTACCAGGGGCACCACCGACGTATCAGGGGCACTACAGAGCTGACAGGGGCACCACCGGCCTGTCAGGACACCATCGGCCTAGCAAGAGCCCCACTGGTCTGCCAGGGGCACCACAGACCTGTCAGGGGCACCACAGGTCTTCCAGGGGCACCAAAGGCCTTCCAGGGGCATCACCGGCCTCGCAGGGGCACCACCGGCCTCGCAGGGGCACCTTGGGCCTGTCAAGGGCACCACGGACCTGTCAGGGGCACCTCAGGCTTGTCAGGGCTCAGGGGCACCACAGCCCATTCAGGAGCACCACAGGCCTGTCAGGGGCACCAGAAGCCTAGCAGGGGCACCACAGGTCTGCCAGGGACACCACAGACCTGCCAGGGGCACCACAGGCTTGCCAGGGGCACCCACTGGCCTCGCAGGGGCACCTTGGGACTGTCAGGGGCATCACGTGCATCATGCCTGTCGGGGACACTTCATGCTTGTCAGGAGCACCACAGTCCTGTCAGGGCCCAGGGGCACCAGCGGCCTAGCAGGGGCACCACGGCCTCGCAGGGGCACCACCGGCCTCGCAGAGGCACCACCGGCCTCGCAGAGGCACCACCGGCCTCGCAGAGGCACCATGGGCCTGTCGCTGGCACTTCAGGCTCGTAAGGAGCACCACAGTCCTTCCAGGGGCTTTACAAACCTGCCAGGGGCACCTGCGGCCTAGCAGGGGCACCAAAGGTCCGCCAGGGGCACCACAGGCCTGCTAGGGCAAAAACAAATAAATAAAAAATGAAAATAGGGCACCACCAAAATTAAGTGGCCGAAATCAGTTGATGTTTTAATTTTGGGTATAGGTAGGGGCACTACTTCGATTCATGACCCTCCCATTGGAGTTTTCCTGGATCCGCTCCTGGTGCCAACGCGGCTGCGGAGGCCAGGGGGACGCGTCCATGAGAATTAATTTCTGGACGGGAGTTTCCGCGATATTTTGGTCGATTGTTGTCTTGTCACGTTTTTTTTTTAAACCAATTTGAGCATGCTTGCGAAAATAAAGTGGCCGAAATCCGAGGAGAAAATGGATTTTGGGGGTAGGTGAGGTTTTGTGCCTCTGGGAGCCTGGCCCCCCCACTTTCGAAAACGTTCCTACACCTATGCCATCACGGATGTTTTGTTTTTTAATTCATCACGGTGGTCACCGACGGGAGCTTCAACCCAGAGGTCTCCTAAGGGCCGGCACCATCCAGAAGGTCTATCGGAATAGGGTACCGTTTCCGGGGTCTCCCGGAGGCCCATTTCTGTCCCTCGCCTCGGGTGGGGCTATTTCCATCCCGAGGTCCGCGGGGGCACCATCTCGAGTTCTCCGGGGGCACTAGTCCCGAGTTCTCCGGGGGCACCATCCCAAGGTCGGAGGGGGCACCATCTCGAGGGTCCGGGGGCACAATCCCGAAGTCTCCGGTGGCACCGCCACCATCGCAAGGTCTGGGGGCACCATCCCGAGGTCTGAGGGCAGAGGGGGCATCATCCCGAAGTCTCCCGGGGCACCATCACGAAGTCTGTCTCCGGGGTAGAGATTGCAATCCCGGAACGTTTTGCCAATCCCGGGACCCCGAAATTTTCATTATTTCGGGATCCCGGGATCCCGGCATCCCAGTCTTGTCACTACAGGTCGTAAGAATGATTTCCTACTGACATATTTTGCGTCTTTTAGCTTACCACAAACAAAGAGGCAACCAAAAGCCATCCTTAGACCATGTCATTTGCATTAAAAACGATTGAATTTGCGAATTGACCTGACCTTAGGTCACCGATATCAAAATTCCGAGAGAAACATTTTGTACATAGGTACTATTGTTGTTATCAATCGCTGAAAGTTTCAAAGCAATCGGTCACTCGGTGTAGCTATGGCAGACATTGAAACTTGTATGAGGTGACGTCACTTGAAGTGACCTAGTGACCTAACCTTAAACGACCTTGGTCTGAAATTTTCACAACATGTGTAAAATTGATGTATGATAAGGTGTGCCGCCGTTTTTGAGATATTCGCGAAAAACCACAGGGGGAGGGAGTGTTCAAACACCCCCTCCCAGCAGGGCGCGGGTTAACCTTGTCTCAGAGTCTTGATACGGTCCCACTAAGCCACAGCCCACAAGAGCCCCGATTTAAGTGCTCCGGCACTTTTGCGCCAATCGAGGCGACACTGATTGTTTGTTTCGAATGAATGTGTTAAAAATATATGAGATGAGAGAGATGAGAGCCCCCACTGTTACGCCCGGCCGCCGGGGCCGGGGGCACCTGCCGCCGCTGGCGGTGCGTCGTCCCGTCGGTACCGGCGGCTCTGAGCCGCGGCCCCGTCAGTCGTCGGTGAGCGGCCACCGGGGCCGGGGGCGTTCCGTGCACTGCACAGCTGGTGACCCGACTCGGCGCCCGCCCGTCCGACTGCGGCCCGAGTGTGCTGTGGGCTGGGGGAGGGGTCCGAGCGACAACCATACGCCGGCTGCTGGTGACGGGCCGGGCACTCAGTGGTCCATCGGAACACTCACACCGGCACGGGGCCTCGGAGCGGCACTCAGATCGGCAGAGAGCGACGGCACCCGGTGGGCAAAGAGGCAAGAGAGGCACTCAGTACGGAGAAAGATTGTCATTGGCCCTCCATCGGGCAAAGAACGGCACTCATTTGGGCGGTAAGCGGCACTCAGTTCAGTCCCGCAGATAGCGGCACTCAGTCCAACAGATAGCGGAACTCAGTCTCAGTTTATGTAATTTTGTGTTCATGCTACTGTTCAGTGTTCAATGCTACGTGAGCATTTTAATCCATTAGTAATATGTTGCAACGCTTAACGATGATTTCTTTATGTGGACGGCTTATTCTTCGTTCTTAACTTCTTGCCTCTGTCATGTGTGTGCGTATGTAAGTACTTACCTACAAAGGTGAGTGTTAGCTCCCAACTGGAATCTTACGGTAACCCTCTGGCAGTGGCGTAGACAGGGGGGGGGGGGCATGGGGGCCATGGCCCCCCCTTTCCGCCCAGCCGCCCAGATGGCGCCCCAATTAGCGCCGACTAGGCTGATGCCGTTTTACAGAGGGAACATGAATTAAAAAGCGATGTGCAGGCAGGGATCGAACTCAATATCTCTTTAGGGGTGCCTGGACACCCCAATGTTCTCCAGGGCACCCCCAAATAGAACCTGAGCCCCCCAATGTTTAAGGGCGCCCCTCCGGAAACCAGAATAGGTATTCCGAACCCCCAGGGTCGATGGCGCCCCTGAAAGCCGCTGGCACCCACCTGAACGGAACAGTCGCCCCATTTAAGGTTGATTGCACCCCTCTGAAGTTCACAGCTGCCCCATTCGGCCCCATCCAAGGTCGATGGCGCCCCCTGAAACCACTGGCGCCCCTCTAAAGCACTAGCATTCATCTCAAGATCACAGTCGCCCTATCTGAGATCAATAGCGCCCTCAAGAGAGCCACTAGCGCCCCCCTTGAGACTGAAGTCGTCCCGCTTGAGACTAAAGTCTAATAACTAATAACTAAAGTCTAATAACTAAAATTCAAGCCCAATGACGCCCCTCCAGAGCGTCCGGTGCGCTTCTGAAGATCACAGTCGTCCTCAGCCGAGGTCGCTGGCGCCCCTCAAAAGTCACTGGCGCCCATCTAAACGGAGATCACAGCTGCCCCATCTTAAGATCGATGGCAGCCCTCTGAAACCAATGGCGCCCTTCTAGAGTACCCGGCGCCCCTCTGAAAATCATAATCGCCCCATCCGAGACAACGCCCCTTGAGACTACAGTCTCCCCCCCCCCCCACCCAAGTTCAAGGCGCCCCTCTAGAGCGTCCGGCGTCCTGCTGAAGGCAACAGCGGCCCCATCCATGCCCAATGGCGCCCCTCAACGCACTTCTAAATATCACAGTCGCCCCATCAATCCAAGGTCGCTGGCGCCCCTCAAGAACCACTGGCGCCCACCTAAACCGGGACTTCAGTCGCCCCATCCTAAATCAATGGCGCCCCTCTGAAACCACTGGTGCCCATCTGAAAATAACAGTCGAATCATCCGAGATTAATGGCGCCCCTTCAAAGCGTCCGACGCCCTACTGAAGGCAGCAGTGACCCCATCTAAGCATTACACCCCTCTAGATCACCCGGTGCCCTTCTGAAGATCACATTCGCCCTATCCGAGTTCGTTGGCGCCCTCCAGTAGTCACTGACGCCCATCTGATTGGAGACTTCAGTCGCCCCGCCCCATTCAAGATCGATAGCGCCCCCCCCCCCGAAACCACTGACGCTAGGTAGGTAATTATTTGACAATGGGGCTGTCTCATCGACACCAAGGACCCTTTTCAAGATGCAACAGCCAGGCGGCGCCGAGCTGGGCTAGGATGTGCCAAGCGTTTCTTATAAGGCAGCCTCGTTAGTGCCACCCCTCGTTGCGATACCGCCCCTCAATGCGACGCCGCCCATTCACCGTACAATGCCACCCCTCAATGCAAGTGCTGCCCCCCAGCGCATTGCCGCCCATTATTGTGATGCCGCCCCCGCCTAGCAGTGCGGTGCCGCCCCAGCGTACGCCACACCGACGGAACGATCACTTTTGAAACTTTCAGAGATTGATAAGACTAACAATATGTATAAAATGTTTATCTCGGACTTTTGATATCCATGACCTAAGGTCAGGTCAATTTTGCGACTTCTCCATTAGGTAGGTATAAGTCAATTGGAGAAAATTGAAATGCGCTTCTTTTGGACGAATGTGGTTCAAAACCCTCTCAAACATCGGTTCATAGGTAAACATAACACACTGAATCGACAAAATGCACCTGTGACCCTTCTGTGTGCCCCTGAGGTCATCTCAGGTCATGAACGGTCACCAGCATTTTTTTTGGCTATACCTTTTGATAGAGACGTGCTAAAGCGGTGAAAACACGTCAGCTGTGTTCAGCTCGACGATACGGATCGGGTGATATGCAGCATGACCCTGTCCGTCAAGGTCATGACCTTGACCTGAGGTCAAATTTTCCAAATGACCTTTCAAGGTCAACGTATAGTTCATTCGTCGCGTTTTGACGAGAGGAATACGATGCTGGCAAAATAAATGTCGTCACTGTCTTGAGTCAAAATTTATTGCAGAAAACGGTTTTAATAAAAACTGTTATTTTTGGAGCTGTTTCCCTCTGGAGGCTAGTGGCAGTCAGTCACTGGAGGCAGTCATGCATGTCCACAAGTAGGGGCTGCACGCACTAGACATCGAATTGTTAAGGTGATGTGTGGAGAAAAAAAAAACAGAACGTATGTCAGCGTTCGGTCGCCTCTGACTGCAGTCGCTGCTGGTATGACAATGAGTTGGGATCTCATGGTGGATCTCATGGTCTTAAATGTTCAAGTCTTTCCTTGATTCCAATTTAGGCAATAAGTCGCAGCGTGTATCCTACATACGTGCACTCTGAGATTCTAAACACGGCAACCCCAGTCGACTACAGGCTGCAGCCCACAGGTCACTTCGGATCAGTGAGTGAGCCCGTATATTTTCTTTTTTTGCAAAGAATAAAGATTCTGCCTATCGATCAACGTATAGTTATTTTACCGTTTCGAATTCGCATGGATGCGTATTTTGAGAAAAAAAAATGTCCGTAGCCTGAGCTCGTTTCCTATATCATGCTAAAAATTCATCTAGATCAAGGTTTTTTGATAAAAAAACACTAGGCTGCAAATTGCATTAGATTTTATGAAAATCAGCGAAAGCTGGTTCTTATGTATTTTGCAACACATAGTAAATCATGCATGAACATAACGTTACATTTTAGACTGACACCCCTGTCACTAGCTGACAATGGCGCCCCTCTCAAGGGAAAAAGTCGCCCCCTCGAGCACCATGGCCCCCCTTTCGCTGATCTCTGGCTACGCCACTGCCCTCTGGACAATGTCGCTAGTGGCTTCACAGCTTTTCATCCCGCACCCAAAACATCTTATCATTTAGTCACATCAGGCATAGGTGAAAGCATTGCTTGCCGTGTAGTTAGTGTAATAAACTGCTATTCAACACCCCTACCGCTGAGAAAATTGTAGGTGTAGGTACCATATAGAGAAAACTAATGAATGCGCTCGCAGATAAGATAAAACGTTTCGAATAGCGGCGCGGCTTTTACCATGTTACGGTTTATTTTTTGATAATACGAAGATTGTGCTGATATTTTGCTTTATCAATGTGAATGTTGACAATTTCGCTATAATACCTAATAGCCGTTTTCAGGGCTATCCGGCGAGTGCACCTGATTGAACCTGATTTGACCAAATCTGCACTTCATTTCTTTTACAGCAAATATCTTTATTTTATGAATTTATTTCAGTGTTTTAATCGATGATACTCTCTGATAATATAACAAAGCAGGAATTTAAGCAAATAGTGCAACCCTAGCTGATAGCTACTAAGAGAAACAATGAACCTGATTTGACCAAATCTGCACCTGTCTGCACCAGATGTGCACTAAATGTGTACCAGATGGCCGTCGTGAAAACGGCTATTACCTATCATTAGGTATCATTTTCCTCATCATTGTCAATCTCATAATTGCCTACTTGTTTCGTTGTTTCGTTCACCTGAAAATCTCTCTCTCTCTCTCTCTCTCTCTCTCTCTCTCTCTCTCTCTCTCTCTCTCTCTCTCTCTCTCTCTCTCTCTCTCTCTCTCTCTCTCTCTCTCTCTCTCTCTCTCTCTCTCTCTCTCTCTCTCTCTCTCTCTCTCTCTCTCTCTCTCTCTCTCATTTCATCTCGCACAAGGAAATACACTCGCTCACTCAGTTATTCTCTCTCATCCCACACCGTAGACAGTGTTTACAGTTGCTTCACGTGCAAAAAGAGAAAATTATCAGATGTTGTTTAACTGAGTTGTTCAACGTCTATACGATTAACATACTATTAAACGTCTAGTAGACATTTTGTCTAGTCTGAAATATGTCGTATTTTTATATAAAATGTATGTTTTACGTTAAAGCGCCCAAAGATATCGGCGGTACGGGATGAAATTATTAAACCGCTCGTAGGTAGAAAAATATTTTAAACGTCTCGCCTATCGGCTCGACGTTTAAAAGATTTGTGCTACCTACTCGCGGTTTAATATATACTATAGGTATCAAATTTCCGTTGCCGTAATGCTTTCTCTTTCTTTTCACTCATTTTCCTTTCGGCGCCTGTCAATGTCTGGCCGCCCCGGTGCGTTCTTCTTGTTAACGCTGCTCGCTGAGCACGCGTGCCGTCGAAGGCTAATTAGCCCGAGGGCATGGCCAGGCCGACATCGATCGGCCCCTCCCCGCCTCCCCCTCCCCGACCCGCCCCGGTGCGCCGCAGTCGCCCTCTGTTTGTCAACACTGCTCACCAGGCGCGTAACTACGAGTCTGAAGTTACTGGGGACCACATGGAGGGCCACGAAGATTTTTTTCCGGATCAGCCTTCGCCCGAGTGTGTGTGTGGGGGGGGGGAGAGGGGGAGGCGTTTTTGACCACACCTGTCAGTTATTTGTTGCGCGTGATAAGGAAAACCGCGGCGCACACCGCTGCGAAACTTGGTATGGCTTATGATACTTCAATTTTGCATCGTGTTTGAAAATTTTGACCCCAAGTCACCTAGGGTCAGGTCACCAGGTCAGTAAAGTGACCATGCCTCTCAAAAACTTTGTGACTCTGTCATTCCTACAGTTTAAATCCCAGAAGTTTGAAACTGAACCTTTTGCATGAGGAAATCAGTATGAACAATTCGAATATCTCAAAGTTTTCACATCGGTGACCTAATGTCAAGGCCAATTTTACGGCCTCTCAATTATAAGTCATTGGGAAAAAATTGAAATGCTCTTCTTTTGGCCGAAAACACATTCAAACACCGTGAGTCGTGACACAGACCTTTTGCATGAGGAAATCAGTATGAACAATTCGTTTATCTCAAAGTTTTCACATCGGTGACCTAATGTCAGGTCAACTTTTTACGGCCTCTCAATTATAAGTCATTGGGAGAAAATTGAAATGCTCTTCTAAGTTCTTTTGGCCGAAAACACATTCAAACACCGTGAGTCGTGACACAGGTAAACATGACACACCGGAAAATTGCACCTGTGATCCCTTCTATGCCCCTGAGCTCATCTCAGGTCATGAAACATCTCCAACAGTTTTTTTGTTGCCACAACTTTAGATAGAAACGTGCTAGAGCGCTGAAAACACCATGAACGTGTTTAGCTCAACAAACCAATCAAATGACATGCAACATGACCTTTTCCGTGACCTGGACCAGGAGTCAAATTTTCAAGTTGAACTTTTCAGGTCAACTTATATTTCATTCGATGCGTCTCGACGAGACAAACGCGATGCCGGTAAAATCAGCGTCATATGTACAAGCTTGGAGTCCCAAAGTTATGATACAAAAACCTTTTCCGCAAAAACGCCAGCCTGGAAGCTAAACCGTTGACCTTAGGTCAAATCTGAGAACATTACTCAGAAAGGCCTTTGAAAAAAAAGCTATCAAATGCGCTTTCCCGCAGCACTGCAGCTCTATTGGTTTCTGACTTATGAGCCGATTTGTGAAAAGTTGCCAAAATTTGGAACAAAAGTTCGTGAAAATTCTATATTTGGTGACCTCCAGTGACCTCAGCGATGACCTGATCTAAAATGGCATAGGTAATTCTGAAAGATACTGTAGCGAGCTATCTGTTGCTTTTTACCGCGTCTTTCTAGCTTGCTTACTTTCCGAGATAAATGGTGTGGCACCCCCCCCCCCCCCCCCCACCACCACCACCACCATGGCGAAGTTGGCTGAGAGGCCCATCCGGGCGCTGGCTAAACAAAACATCCATAGTTTGGTTTTCCGTTGAGTCGTTGACTACATATTACTCTTCACGTCGATTTAGAGACAATAATTCGATATTTAAGCAAATTGAGGAAGTCGTCGGTTTTACTGGGGACGGTCCCCAGTCACCCAAAAGATACTGGGGACCGGTCCCCAGTGTCCCCAGTGGTGGTTACGCGCCTGCTGCTCACTGCTCACTGCTCTGTGCTCACTGCTCTGTGCTCAGAGCTCAGTGCTCAGTGCTCACTGCTCAGTGCTCACTGCGCCGTGCCCACTGCTAACTGCTCACTGCTCCCCGCTTGACTCAGTGCTCACCGCTCAGTACTCACTGTTCAGTGCTCAATCAGCGCTCAGCCACTGGAGGGTCGACGCTCAGCCACGTATGGCCAATTGATCAGCGCCGCCCGCGCTGCTGCCGCCGCTGCTGTGTGGGCGGGTTACGTGCCGCTGTTTTGGTGCCAATAATACCTAACTGAATCGAGCAGTTTGCTCAACTCCGGCATGATCACTGACCATTGACCGGTCTCTTGGGTCGGTCATTGGTACATTTACTACTGGCGTGGGTTGACCACATCGTGTATGAGTAAAATACGTGTATAAATCAGTTTAAAGGGAATAGTTAACTTTCACGAAAATAGTTTTCTTGCAATGGATTTATGTTTTTCATGCTCAAAATGATCAGCAAAGAAAATAGAACCTTATAAAAAAGTATTTTCTATATTTTGATAGGAAGGAATAACTCATCAGTTTTAAAAGAGGGAAATGACCCCTGTAAGGCACACATTTCTCAGCAAGGTGCACCTTTTTCGGGACGAGAAATGGAATATCTTTGCCTAGGGTAATCGTTGGGCCGTAAAAGCTCCTGATTTGTGCTTGTCTTAGCTCAAGCTACGGAACTGCTGTTCCAGTTCAACATCCCATGTTAACCCTCGCCCGCACATGCCATTTTCCCATCCTAGAACGCACATGGGGGGGGGGGGTGGTTGCCACCCCCCCCCCCCGCGCCATTTCGTTCCTGTTGAAGATAGAGCTTAGCGGTAAAGACCGAAAAGATTATTTGGGAAGAGACTAATCCAATGATACCCAGTTTTACCTTCTCAGGTCAGTCATTGACCTTCCAGGTCAGGTCAAACTAAAAAATGTTGCTGTTTTGGGTCACCGTTGGATATCAAGTGCGCTGCTTATCATATACCGATGACGATGCCGTTTTCTGGTGCCAAGCCAGCTAGAACCTCTTTGTCACACTACCCGACCAGGTTTTTGCTGCTGAGGTCATTTCAGGTCAAGTTAGGTCAAGGTCAATTATATGTGTTTGTATGTCTGTGTGTGTCTGTGTGTATACTGATGTGTGCACCGATTGTTTATGTGTCCATATTACATGAAATCATGATCTGAGAAGCTTTTACCAAAAATGCAGTCAAAAAAACTTAACAAAAAGTAAATTCCGCTTGCCTAAAACGCAATTATCTTAGATGACCTAGGTTGACCTTGACCCTGACCTTCACCTCTGTACATCGTCGAACAACATGTTCCATGATAGGTGGGAGGTAATACTGGCAAAAAAGGCCGAAATCAAGGTGTCAAAAGCTCACAAGGCCTATAGCCAACGCAAGATGTTGAGAATTGGCCATTTGGGTCATGACATGACCTGAAAAACAAGGTCATATCTCCGAAACCAAAAACCACAGAAACTTGAAATTTTCAGTGGACATCAAGAAAGGACAGAGGAGCAGCTATACGAAAAATCAGCCTTCTAGCTCTAAAAATGTTGAGTGCAGAGCAGAAAGACTACCTGGGGGGGTGGTGGCAACCACCCCCCCCCCCCCCCATGTGCGGGCGAGGGTTAAAAGCGAACTATTTCCTTTAATTCGAAATAAATTTTATACCAAATGTAATTTGTGACAGTGTTCAGGCTATTCGGGTAGCTGACATATTCGGCCCTTCAGATTATGTGAATTTTGCCGAAGTTTTCAAGTAAATCTATTTTACATTTTTGTTACTGGCAGAATTGCCGTCGCTGTGTGTAAGGTGAATTTCTAGTAGATGAATATTTGATCAATAGCGCGGATGCAGTAATAATTTCCGCCGGCGTGGCGGGATCGATCAATTGATGAGCCATCTGAGATCCTTTTCTGGCCGCCCGCCGGTCTGGTCTGCGGCCAGTGCAGGTCCGCCCGGCAGGGTCTCCGGTCGTTCGGTCCGCCCGGCACGGTCTCCAGCCGTTCGGTCCCCCCGGCACGGTCCCCGGTCGTTCGGTCCGCCCGGCACGGTCTCCAGCCGTTTGGTCCGCCCGGCAGGGTCCCCAGCCGTTAGGTCTGTCCGGCAAGGTCTCCAGCCGTTTGGTCCGTCCGGCACGGACTCCAGCCGTAAGGTCCGTCCGGTCCATGGTCTGCCGCTGCAGCTGGTCTTTATTCTCCGCCCGGACAGGACCAGGGCCCAGTGAACTCGGGCGGAACTTTAGGGCCGATAAAGCCCGCAAATGGGCGCGGATCGATGGGCGGGCCTTTGTGACACAGACGGTCGGTGCCACTCAGAGAGGGCGTAAACCGGTCATCGCCTGCCGAGTTGGGCCGGAGACGCAGCTGATAAAAACGGCTAATGAAGAAAACTGCGTGCCTCTCGAAACGTACCTTATGACCTTCAATAAGATGAATATCTGTGGATGTATTGGACAGAAAAATAGCACCTATTTTGTTTGGTGTTCGTCATGTTGTCCTTACTGTAGCTTTTTCAATGTCATCCTTGCTCTCCAGCTTTCAGTTAGATAAGTCACAACTCATCTCGAGACGACATACGTGTATACCGTTCTTGCCTAGATGAACACAGTAAGTACAAATCGACTGTAACTGGCAGATGTTACTATCGGTCGGGTCTTATAGATACACTCTCCCCATATCCCGCAGTGCTCTCTTCTGCAGCCTCCACGGTTCACGCCGGCCCTGACCTGGGTCGGGTCAGTGGTGACGTCACTATATTGCAGACCGGCGCTACGATTGTCAGTAAATAGCCCGACATCAGTATTGTGACGTTTTTTTTCGAAGGATCTGTTCGATAAATAAGTTATTGCAACCTTTGCATCTTCATATCATTTTTCATTACGTTCTGTATCCTTACCAGCTTCGCCACCTCTATGCCGAGTCATCGGTGTCTGTTTTTGCCGTCCGTCGGGGCCCGAGGTGGCCGATCTGAGGCCCCGAGACGGAGCCGGACCGCAGCGGAAGCGCGCAGCCGCCTCGGCCGACTGTAAACGAGGCCTTATTCAAATGGGCGGCACCGGGTGTCAACAACAAGGCTAAGAACGGGGACCGAACTCAGCGTCAGCGTAAACATCAACGGCGTGCGGCAGCGCCGTCATACAGGACTCTGCCAGAAGTGCGGTCTCTCAGGTCACCCAGTGCACGGAGCGTGACACACTGAGGTGATCCGACATTTGGTGACCAAACGGGACTCAGGCTGGTTTATGGTTATCGCAAGAACCACAGCAGATTCTATTGTTAACTGTAGGTATAGCTAAAATTCATATTAGAATTCCGATATCCGATCAAGCTAAATCTATCGATTCAATTGTTCCGCTACATAATTTGGCTGATCATCGAGCACATCTATCGTTAGGAAGAATATAGGGGAGAATGGGGTGGGTTGTATCAGTTTTTACTCCGAGACCCATAACCTCGTAACTATCCGTGATAAACTCATTATTTCCATACTATCTCCTTCCTTGATTCTTCTGCTTTTTTGTGCAAAGTAACTTTTCCGCTACCTCTTCCAGTTTTTCTTCTACGGTCTGCCGAATAGAACAATGTTTTTTATACAACTTGCCCCATGGCTTGGGTGAGTTTATCACATGGTGGGGTAATTTGTATCACTAGTTCACGTTTCAGGGAGTGTGCTTGCTACTGGTTTTGAACATAACAACAACATTAAATGGGGTTAATACAATGTACATGCTCAAAGGCTTCACTTTTATTAGACCAAACTTAGGTCAATCCGAACGAAACATCGAAACGAACGAAACATCAACAGACTAGACGCAAAAGTGACCCGCTAAGAGCAAAGAAGCCAACACATTGTGCCGAAATGGATCGAGTATTGACTAGCTACCTACAAACGCGAGCCAGGGCTTAGCTTTCGCGATCAAAAGCAACATACCCATACACACCCATACATACATACATACATACATGTTACAACATACCCCACCCGGCTCTGATACAACATGTACCTCGCCGCCATCTTGGGAAAACATTCTCGTGCTCAAAAACAGCGGACAGCTGGAGAAATCCATTTTCACTCACGCAGCCTTAGAACCTACCCTCACCACCGCTACGGAGATCTTTCAAATTCGTGCACATCTAAATGCCCAAAACACACATTTTCTTGCAACTTATTTTTTTAGAATGACATTAAAAAACATAAAATCGGCTCTCACCTCGAGACGCGTCCACCCAGCCACGCGACAGAACAGGGAAAGATGGCGACCGGAAAACCTCGTCGGCTGGTCGTGTCACGATCGCCATCTATTGGATAAGTTTGGCACAATTCGCCCTGATACAACTTGGACATGATACAACTCTCCCCGCTCTCCCCTACCGCTAATATTTGTGTCTTAAAGTGACCATGCCACCGTAGCATTACTTTTGAGTTGAGATAGCCAAATTGGGGTTCCTGGCTCGCACTTCCCGGTTTGGCGCTCACAACATCGAGAAAGGCATTATTTAGGAGACATATGATTTCAAAGTTGCAGCACTTTGGTTTCAGAGGGGCTAATGCATTTGAATGTCCCTTTGAATTTGTGACGTCAGCGCAGATCTAACGATTTTAAAAGCTTATACTAACATCTTTGTGAAGCAGTGGTGGTATATGCTGTTTGAGCGCAGCATCTGCCGCACTTTCGAGATACCAAATTATTTTTGGGACGTCGAAGGTACAGCGAATGCTCCGAAAAATAAACAAAAGTAATTGTCTAATATCTCAAAAACCAGTTTATATTTTTCAATGAAATTTGGTAGATATTCATTTTTGCTCAATCTGAACCATGAGACACCACTTTTATGCCAATTCATTAATTTTTTGAAGGTGGGATACAGATTGGCCCTTTAATTAACTCATAGCAACCAATAACCCATTAGCCAGTGCTCGTATTTATATCCTAACAGCTTAACGTCAATGACACGATTCGGCCTGTCCATGCTTCCCACCCCGGATACGGCGAATAACGGGCTTCTTCTGTGCCGACAGCGGCTGCAGTGTAGAGGAACAAAACGACCGACGGCGGTGCCTGGAATGGCTGGGTTGACGCAGCGCTGAGGAACGAGTTCCGGCGGCAGCACCGAAACACGACCGACGACAGTACCGGGGTTACGACGAGGAAACAACGTCGAGGTACGACAGTCGACAGTGCCGTAAGGTACGACAAACAAGCAGCATCGTGGTGCGATAGGCGACAGTGCTAGACTACGTCAGTGAGAGGACACGACCAGTGCCAGTGCCAGAGTACCTCTGACCTACCAACCGCGCTGTCGGTACGAACGGTTGCGTTATCGGTGCGACGGGCCGGCGGCGTCGGCTGTCGCTGACGACGATGCGCGATGCTCCGCTGGCGGCCGTGGCTGCCGCCTTTGCTGCCGCTCCTGTCACTGCTGACGCTCCTGGTGCTGTCGGACCTGACCAGCTCCTCTCCGACCGCCGCACCCACGGAGACCGGCGCTGGGTGGAGCCCGCCGGCGCCAGGTCAGTGACGATCCCGGGTACCTACAGCAGCCCCACGTATTTACCATTGATAGTTCAACCACGGGTGCTCATCAGAAAAGAAATCGAAAGAAAATAATTGGCAGAATTTAGGTTTTCGATGTATTTTATCTGCTGGAGACATGCGGTTGAGGTATGACCGGTAACTATACGTTTGTGTACATACTGCAGTGACTGTGCTAATGTAGCTGTATCTGGTCCGTCTGCGTTGGCTACGTTCGAGTGCTCTGTGTGCTCCGTCTGTGTGTTTGCAGTCGGTGTCTGTGTGTTTGTAGTCTGTGTTTGTTTGTGTGTGCAGTCTGTGTCTGAGTGCTTGCAGTTGGTGTATGTGTGTTTGCAGTCTGTGTCTGTGTGTTTGCAGTGTGTGCGCTTTGTGTGTGCCCTGTGTATTCCGCCGGCCACTCCCCCGCCCGGCCGGCGGGCGGAGAGCGGTCCGGCCGGCCGGCCCGGCTCGTTACCAGCCCATTAAGGCCCGTCGGCGGCGCCTATCTGCACTGCGCGGCCGATTTCCGCCCCGCCCGGCCGGCCGTGGCTATCGCTCTCCCGCGCTGCAGAACCACCATACAGGAATCGACACACCGTGTCACGGGCCTTCCGCTTCCCACTGGATCGCGGCGATCTAGAGTGGATGCCTACGAGCATCACCATAGTCCATCAGAGTACCTATATCCGTGATAAAGATACGAGCGTCCATAGACGGCATAACTGATGTTATCTATGGAACGTCCAACATATTCAGAATCATTTTTTTTTTACAACACTACTTATATGAAAGCGCCCGTTGTAGCACAAATACTAATGATCATTAAGTCGTTTTCGTTATGGCCTTCCCTTTTGTTGCAGTGAATCACTTGACGTGCTACTTCTGCGAAAACGTCGAAAACAACTACATCTGCAACCGGTTCGCCATCGACCACCCGTGCCCGGCAGGTCAGTGCAGTGCGCCATCGACCATCCGTGCCCGGCAGGTCAGTGCAATGCGCCATCGACCATCCGTGCCCGGCAGGTCAGTGCAGTGCGCCATCGACCACCCGTGCCCGGCAGGTCAGTGCAGTGCGCCATCGACCATCCGTGCCCGGCAGGTCAGTGCAGTGCGCCATAGGCCATCCGTGCCCGGCAGGTCAGTGCAGTGCGCCATCGACCCAGGGGCTTAGCCAAGGGGGGGCATAGGGGCCATGGCCCCCCTGGAGCCCAAAAGAGCCCCCATCGCGGTGTCATAAGTACGGTAAGGGGCACAATAAAAGTAGCGTAAGGGCCCCTCGGGGCACTCCACTGGGTTCGCGGGGCCTTTCGGGCCTGAGACCTTGCCGCTAGGGCCCTCTGGGCTCTCTTCATTGGTTATAAAAGGGCCCTTCGGGCCTGAGGCTTTGCCACTGGGCCCCTCGGGCCCTCTCCATTGGGTTCGCAGGGGCCCTTCGTAATTTTAAGGTAGTTAAGCAAATAACTACGTCATGAAATTAAGAAAATGTTGACCCCTTCGCTCACATGGGCCCCTTTCGGTCTGATTGGCCCCCCTGAGGAAAATCCTGGCTACGCGCCTGGCCCTGTCAGGGGTCCTTAATATGCTCAGAGAGTTTTCCTGTAGATCAGAGGACCCGTCACGCGCGCTCAGGGGCCTCTTCATGCACTTAGAGGGCCCTGTCGTGTACTCAGAGAGCCTTTCTGTGGCTTAGAGGGCCCCGTGAAGCGATCAGGGGCCCCTCCATGCGCTCAGGGGGCCCTGTCGTGCATTCAGAGGGTTTTTCTGTTTCTTAGAGTGCCCTCGTCAAGTTATCAGGGGCCCCGTCAAGCGAAGTTAAGACCTTGTCACTGGGGCCCCTCTGGGCCCTTTCCATTGGTTGTAAAAGGGCCATTTGGGCCTGAGACCCTGCCACTGGGCCCCTCGGGGCCCTCCATTGAGTTCGCAGGAGCCCTTCAAGCCTGAGACCTTGCCGCTAGGGCCCCTCTGGGCCCTCTTCATTGGTTATAAAAGGGCCCTTCGGGCCTTAAGTTTTGCCACTGGCCCCTCGGGGCCCCTTTCCATTGTGTTCGCAGGGGCCCTTCGGTTCTCTCAGTTCTAACATTTTTTTCATTTTTTAAATATTTTTTTTAATTTATTTGGGCCCCCTCCAAAAAATAGTGGATGAAATCCGATGACTTTTTGGATTTTGAGGGGGTTTACCTTGGGCCCCTGTAAGCTTGGCCCCCTCCTGGAGGAAATCCTGGCTACGCCCCTGCATCGGCCATCCGTGCCCGGCAGGTCAGTGCAGTGCAGTAGTGTGGAGATGGATTCAACCCCACAGCGGTCCCTGTTCACTGATATAATATTTATTCTTTCCATCCGATCGGTGCATGCTGGCATTGTTTCGGGTAATTACCTCTTACAATTATTCGGCAATGGGAACTGCTCTTCCTGACCCGTCATATCGTCGGCAGAAGCATATAGTGGTATGCTATGTAAGTACCTACTCCGTTCCACTGTGTGCCAAGAGTCGCTGACATGAGCAGTGGGCACTTACCGCTGCCACCGCAAATATACACGTACCGCATGACGAATAGGAGAGGAGAGGAGAGGAGAGGAGAGGAGAGGAGAGGAGAGGAAGGGAGAAGAGAGGGAGGGGGGAGGGAAGAGGAGGGGAGGGGAGGAGAGAAGAGGAGGGGAGAGGAGGGAAGCGATAAGAAAAGTGATTAAATATTAAATCTTCAACCTCCTAAATCGTCCTACTTTGGACAAAAGTAGAAGCTATCTCACTAGAAGTCTCAAGTGTTTGGTAACCGTCCATCATACGCTGATATTCACCCACTTTTCCATTTGCCCTGCTTCCCGATAATTATTCCGTATCAATACGATGACAAAAAACTGTTTTTTTTTTTTTTGTTGTGGGTTTCGGGCATATGATTTATACCGTGGATATATCGTATGCAATGAACGGATTTAGTTTCCACGAGCGGTTGGATGTGAACATTAGCGGGGTTGGAAAAGTTGAAATACATATGAATAATGCACCTGCTCACTGCTTACCATTACGCCCTAGTGATTCTCAATAATCGGGATTCGAGCATTAACCCGCGCCCCGTAGGGGGGGGGGGGGCGAAACGGCCCCCCCTGTCCTTTTCCGTCGATATCTCCTAAACGGCTAGAGATATCGCCACCAAACTTTCAGGAACCCTCCGGGCATCAATTTTACACATTGTGACCAAAAATTTTCCAAAGGCTATGATATGTTGGATCTTCTGCCATTTTCGACCGAAAAAAGACCTTCGCGAGAAGAGCTGTCAGGCCTACAGCTTTGAAGATACAGAAAAATGATCAAAAAACATAAAAGGTGTAGAATTGACAGGGCTATAAAACTGCTATCTCGGATTTTTGACATTTTAGAGTTTTGACCCCCAAAAATCAAAAAAGCATTTTTTGGATATATTTGCCGAAACATCCAAAAAGTTTTTTGAGTTTCGAAAAAACCGGAATATATGCGATAGTACCTACCGTCTTCTACCTACATACCAAATTTCCGATCAATATCTTGTTTTTTGGCCAAGTTATAGCGAAAACACTGTTCAAAAATGATAACGTCAAATTTTCAAACTCAATTTTGGCAATTCTAGACCACGTAGAGCAAAACAAAGACCACCATTAGACTCCCCGTGACGAGCTGCATCGAATCGATAGCCATTTTATGCAAAATATCAACTTTGAAATTTGACCTAATTTGACCTGACCTTTTTTTTTTTTTTTTTTTTTTATAAATTTAGTCCGAATCTTTTGATGGGAAGGATTCACAAGGACAGAGCCACCGCTAAGCGAAGCTTGTTGCGGTGACCCTGCCCTCTACCCTCCGATCGCGCAATTCCAGTTCTATGGCAGAATTTAGAGTCCAAAGTTTCACGTGCGCACAAAGCCGCGCACGGCCGGTCCCCTCACTGACTTCACCTGGCTACGGCCTGCCACCAACCGCAACCATACCTGTCAGGAGGCCCATAAATGTCAAGCGCCCGTCGCGCTTCGAGCCCGGACTGTTGTAACCGGGAACGCGTGCTCTCACCACGCGGAGTCCAACGCCCTACCAACTGAGCTACGGGACCTTGACCTGACCTTCACCAAAACGTGACCTAAGCTGGCCCCAAAGGCTGCCTGACCCACATAATCGCATTTGTCATGTAAAATGGACCATAAAACATGTATCACACGACACTTTCATATTGTGACCCCCAGGTGACCCCCAGTGACCTGACCTCTGTGACCTGACCTGGTATCATTGACCTCAGATAGCGAAGTATGTGTTTGACGAACAATGTACCATCGACGGTTTTCAATAACTTACCAATTTGCTCGATTTCACAACACATTTCTTGAAATGCCTGTGAACGGTGAAAATCCGACCTTTGACCTGACCTGTGACGTCATCGGTTTGACCTAGGTCAATGAAGTTTGGTCACAAGGTAGTTCCCCGGTGGGGCTATCGAACGCCGTTTGAATTTTGAAAATCGACCGGTAAATTTCCGAGATCTTAGGGGGGGGGCGAAACGCCCCCCCCCCCCCTACGGGTGGTAGGGTCCGCCGATAGCCCTACGGGGCGCGGGTTAACTAGGTCTGGTCTGGTCGAACCTGAAATCTGACCGGCTGCTCGGTAGGCGGTAGGTTCATTGCTTTGTTGAAATATGACCTTTTGTGCCTCTTTTGAACGGAAGAGTAGGGCTAGATATTAGTTTGAAGGCTATACTGCGCACGTCTTCGGCGGAGGGTAGAGACCCATCGTGTGGATTGTGGTATAGATCTCTCTGCAGAGGGTGCTCATACAGGGAGAGTGGTGGCCGGTAACGCCCCAGCGCTCCCCGTCCCCGGTCACAACTCGTGCTGATCTCTGATCTTCACTCATCACTGGCGGTCGCCACTCCCGTAACAGAGCGCAGCGGGACGCGGCACATCTGGTATAGTCATTCCGCCCTGTCGTAGAAAGGACACTGTATCAGGATTGTGCCTGCAGTGTTGTCCTGAGTGAGCCGTTCATTGGATGAAACAGCACGCAGTGGCAAGCTGAGCAATGTGCAGTGGCCGCGCTTGTAAATTTGTGAGCTGGTCTTGCCTGGGATCAATACCGGGGATGGAAAGCGGAGGGAAAGTTTCTCAATGCGTCGTCGTTAGTATAGAAGGCTTTACACAATCAATAAGCGCCGATAGCAGTTCCGACCTACCGCAGGTGGCTGAGCACTGAGCGGTGTCCGTCCCGCCGTCCGCAGGGACCACCTTCTGCCGCACTCTGCACATTTCTGAGCACTGAGCAGTGTCCATCCCGCCGTCCTCAGGGACCACCTTCTGCCGCACCCTGCACATCATGGACACCCGCGGCGGCAGCGTGGTGGTCAACAAACACTGCGCCACCGAGGACCAGTGCCGCGACGACCGCGTCGGCTGCCTGCAGCAGGACCACCAAAAGGTAGGAGGGCGGGGTCCGGGAGGACCACCAGAGGGTAGGAGGGCGACCACCAAAGGGCAGGCGGGCCTCTCGCGCCTTTGTACGCCACTGTGTGCCACTGTGTGCTGTTTTGCTTGCGTTCAGCTGAGCGTCTGGTCCCCCTTGGTGACTCGTCTTATCCCCAGCATGGACGTGCGTCTCGTGTTGTAACCAGCGCCGTCTCCGGCAGACGTGCGTCTCGTGCTGCCACAGCTCGTACTGTAACGAGCCGGTGCCCACCAACTACTCCAACGCCGTGCGGCAGCCCAAGCCCACAGCCCCCACTCGGGCCGTCAAGTCGGCCGGCGCGGCGGCGGCGCCCCGACTGCTGCTGCTGCTGGCTGCGGCGGCGTCCCGACTGCTGCTGCTGCTGGCTGCGGCGGCGTCCCGGCAGCTGCTCAGTGGTAGCCGGCAGCTGTGACAGCTGCTCAGTGGGCAGCTGCTCTGGCCGGAAGAGAGCTGGTAGCTGCGCCATTTGGTGTTACACAGTCGCTCTGACCAGACTGGCGACGTGCCGTGCTGCTGACCGCGGAAGCTGCTCCGGTCGGGCGGGGAGCAGCGCTGTGGCAGCTGCAGTGTATGTACACGCTCCGATCAAACAGGAGACATGTTGTGCAGCTGACCGTGTTTGTGACTGCACCGATCGGGCCAGACTGGCAGTCGCACTGCTGAGTGCTGAGTGGGGCACCTGCCTGTGTGGGCAGTCAGAAGCGGTGCTGTTGGTTAAGCTATACCTGTGCTTGGGAGGCCAATTTTACAGCTGTGATGCGTGATACAACTCCACCGGACACAATGGAGCTGTATGGGAGCAGACAGAGCTTGGCATGGGCTGATGCCGTTACGGCATACGTAGACGTGTGAAAGCTCGGCGGACGAAGGGAGCAAACGGCCACGAGGATAACTGTGTGTATCATCCCGGACCAGTGAGGCATTGTTGTGCTTGACTCATGAGTCGAGTCAGAAATTTGACTCAAATCTGACTCAAATGAGTCAGGTTTGAGTCGAGTCGGATAAAATGTTGAGCTGTTGAGTTGAGTCAGAGTTGAGTCGGACAAAAATATTAAGGTGTTGAGTTGAGTCAGAGTTGAGTCAGTAAAATAACTTTTGACATTGCGTTGAGTCAAAAACATTTAGGAACATGAGTCAGCTGACTAATCTTTTTAGAAACAATATATAAGCTTTTCTAACAACTTAGGCCTGGCCCTGCTGCCGGATTCCCCCCCCCCCCCCCACTCAACAACTTTTTTATCTGAGTCAATTTTGAGTCAACACACTTGACTGAACAAAAAAGTTGAGTCAAGTTGAGTCAACTCATACTTTCATTGAGCCGCTTGAGTCATGAGTCGAGTCAAGGGAAAAAATCAGCTCCTTGTTTGAGTCAGAGTTGAGTCAGGGCTTTCTTAAGTTGAATGATGAGTCGAGTCGGCATACTCGGCAACTTTTTTGAGTCGAGCACAACCCTGCTGAGTGAGGCCGCGCGGTAAACGGTCGGTAGTTGTTGGACAGCTAATGGCTCATTGTCTCAGCTACGAGCGGGGCTGTTCCGAGAGAGCTCACATCCCGCTTATTGTTATGCTACTGCTGTTATGTTGTCCCTATTGTTGTAGTGTTTGAATAGAGAATTGTTATCGACGGCGCGTCACCAGCGCAGTCGATAACTCGCCTGAGTGACTGTTCGCTCCTGATGACGTTATTAGGAATCCTGTGGAGAGCAAGGTTCAGGGTGACAATGAAGTCTGTGGCTCGAACTTGGGTTGAAGTTCTGGTAACTCACTACTCAGAATGAATGCATTAACCCTCGCCCGCACATGGGGGGGGGGGGGGGGTTGTTGCCACCCCCCCAGGTAGTCTTTCTGCTCTGCACTCAACATTTTTAGAGCTAGAAGGCTGATTTTTCGTATAGCTGCTCCTCTATCCTTTTTTGATGTCCACTACAAATTTCAAGTTTCTGTGGTTTTTGGTTTCGGAGATATGACCTTGTTTTTCAGGTCATGTCATGACCCAAATGGCCAATTCTCAACATCTTGCGTTGGCTATGGGCCTTGTGAGCTTTTAACACCTTGATTTCGGCCTTTTATGCCAATCCTACCTCCCACCTATCATGAAACATGTTGTTCAACGATGTACAGAGGTCAAGGTCAGGGTCAAGGTCAACCTAGGTCATCTAAGATAATTGCGTTTTAGGCAAGCTGAATTTACTTTTTTTGAAATTTTTTGACTACATTTTTGGTAAAAGCTTCTCAGATCATGATTTCATGTAATATGGACACATAAACAATCGGTGCACACATCAGTATACACACAGACACACACAGACATACAAACACATATAATTGACCTTGACCTAACTTGACCTGAGATGACCTCAGCAGCAAAAACCTGGTCGGGTAGTGTGACAAAGAGGTTCTAGCTGGCTTGGCACCAGAAAACGGCATCGTCATCGGTATATGACAAGCAGCGCGCTTGATATCCAAAGGTGACCTAAAACAGCAACATTTTTTAGTTTGACCTGACCTGGAAGGTCAATGACTGACCTGAGAAGGTAAAACTGGGTATCATTGGATTCGTCTCTTCCCAAAGAATCTTTTTGGTCTTTACCGCTAAGCTCTATCTCCAACAGGAACGAAATGGCGCGGGGGGGTGGCAACCACCCCCCCCCCCCATGTGCGTTCTAGGATGGGAAAATGGCATGTGCGGGCGAGGGTTAAAGGGACTATCCCACCTTCTAAAATGTTGTTAAAACCAGTTAAATTGTGCCCGACTTTATAGATTGGATGACCAGGAACACGGTTCTGGCATTTATTTTTCATTAAACATCTTAGGCTTCCCATATTCCAAACACAAACTTTCAAATATGTGACGTCACAGCCCAAAATTACCTCCTTCCCCAGGCCACATTACTGTCATAAAGCTGATTGCTCTGTAGGCACCACAACAAAGTTCAGACCAAGTTTTAAGCGATTTTTCAACGAACAAACCCATTTAAATCAGAATGACTAAACGAGGTGACGTCACAGTTCACACTAACGGTCGCTCCATGTTGAAGATAGGGCCTTGCGCAAGGCCCATTTTCAAATGAAGGGAACGAATTTCTTCAACACCAAGAGGCCGCGGGGGTTGCAACCTAGATAGATAGTGGTTTCTGAACCTCGCCGCAAACTTGGCTATCTCAACTCAAACCCCATGTTAAAGGTGGGATAGTCCCTTTAATTCATAGCGTGTCTTTTGTCTTTCCCACTGTTATGATCTCATCTAGTAAAACCCATGTTGTTTCTGAGTAATGGTGTAACGCTAAGACCAGTAGTTGCTGTTGCTGGGTGACGTGTAGCATTTGTTTCTCCTGCAACGGATCCTCTCAACAGCCAACTACGCATCGCACCGTGCAGCCTGCGCTCTGTTTACGAGGTCAATTTTATTGTTAACTTATGCGTACATTAGGCATGGGTTACCTTCGTCAGGTATGAGGCATACTGCTTAAAAAAATATTAGCGAGATAGTGCTTAGGCATTACCAACCATAGGATATTAAAATCATCAATCATCTCTGTGATTGCATTGTTCGTGTTCTGACCTTTTTGCTATGCATTGTTAACAATACATACACCTACTAAATATTATTCATGACTGGATAACTACTATGATTATACATATACACTTTATCTATCTTAGCGTCTTTTTATAAGTGCTGTTTCAAAATCGTTCCAGAAGCCAGGACAAACGCCGAATTAAAATCAATAGCTAATTTTAAACTGAGCGAATTATAGGAAAACGGCAGAATGTTACAACTCTCGGCTGATTTATGTTTGGGAAGCACCTATATTCGAAACGTTTTTAACTATGGATGAAGCTGAGTCGGTTGTAGCTGTAAAGGTAGGCCAGGGTCGGGCGTTAAATGACTAGACGACTGGTTGGGCTGGGCAATGTTAACCCTCGCCCGCACATGAGGGGGGGGGGGTGGTTGCCACCTCCCCCCCGCCCCCAGGTAGTCTTTCTGCTCTGCACTCAACATTTTTAGAGCTAGAAGGCTGATTTTTCGTATAGCTGCTCCTCTATCTTTTCTTGATGTCCACTAAAAATTTCAAGTTTCTGTGGTTTTTGGTTTCGGAGATATGACCTTGTTTTTCAGGTCATGTCATGACCCAAATGGCCAATTCTCAACATCTTGCGTTGGCTATGGGCCTTGTGAGCTTCTGACACCTTGATTTCGGCCTTTTTTGCCAGTCTTACCTCCCACCTATCATGGAACATGTTGATCGACGATGTACAGATGTCAAGGTCAAGGTCAAGGTCAACCTAGGTCATCTAAGATAATTGCGTTTTAGGCAAGTGGAATTTACTTTTTGTGAAGTTTTTTGACTGCATTTTTGGTAAAAGCTTCTCAGATCATGATTTCATGTAATATGGGCACATAAACAATCGGTGCACACATCAGTATACACACAGACACACACAGACATACAAACACATATAATTGACCTTGACCTAACTTGACCTGAAATGACCTCAGCAGCAAAAACCTGGTCGGGTAGTGTGACAAAGAGGTTCTAGCTGGCTTGGCACCAGAAAACGGCATCGTCATCGGTATATGATAAGCAGCGCACTTGATATCCAGCGGTGACCCAAAACAGCAACATTTTTTGTTTGACCTGACCTGGAAGGTCAATGACTCACCTGAGAAGGTAAAACTGGGTATCATTGGATTTGTCTCTTCCCAAAGAATCTTTTTGGTCTTTACCGCTAAGCTCTATCTCCAACAGGAACGAAATGGCGCGGGGGGGTGGCAACCACCCCCCCCCCCCCATGTGCGTTCTAGGATGGGAAAATGGCATGTGCGGGCGAGGGTTAATGACAGGAGTAGGACCATAGTCCTGCAGTTTGATCGAGGATTCCATACATTGCGAACACTGAAGCCTGAACTACTCGTCTCCCTCCTCGGTTATTTCAGCTGGCTGCAAGTGCTCTCATCACCCCCAGTCGGTGTGATATCCCGAGTTTCTCTGGCTCCTTTGATGTCCGTTTTACCATGAGCGATGTCGTTGGGGCTGCAGGGGGATAGGACCGGCCCGGTCGTTACCGCCGTGCCGGGCCATAATTCAGAATTGCTCGGTGGGCAAAATGTCCTCCGGGCCTCGTCCATGCACGGTCTGCCGATTTGACAAACGATCCGACTGTTCCGGTCCGTAACGGCTGCAGGGGAGAAAAACAGCCAGCACGGCAGAGGCAGTGTCACACGGCACCAGTCAGCACAGCGTTACACAGGACACAGCACAGCGTCACACAGCACAGACGGCTCAACGTCACACAGCACATACAGCTCAGTGTCACACAGCGCACAACCGAAATAACACAGCTTATAGTATCAGTACAAAGCAATGAAGACAATCTCGACGAGCACGACACCGCATGGCTCTGCGACCTAGACCTACTGGAAGGGAAAGACAGACAGACAGACAGACAGACAGACAGACAGCACAGACAGACAGACAGACAGACAGACAGACAGACAGACAGACAGACAGACAGACAGACAGACAGACAGACAGACAGACAGACAGACAGACAGACAGACAGACAGACAGACAGACAGACAGACAGACAGACAGACAGACAGACAGACAGGACAGACAGACAGACAGACAGACAGACAGACAGAAAGAGAGAGAAAAAAGAGAGACAGAGAGTCAGAGAGACAGAGAGACAGACAGAGAGAGAGAGAGAGAGAGAGAGAGAGAGAGAGAGAGAGAGAGAGAGAGAGAGAGAGAGAGAGAAGAGACAGAGACAGAGAGACAGAGACAGAGAGACAGAGGGAGAGAGTCAGAGAGATGGAGCAGGCAGCCGGCCGGTGACCTTTGTGCGCCGCCGAGTTGGGAGATGACCCCGGGGGGACGGGGGGACGGGGGAGGGTGGATGTCGCCGGTCGGTGCGGCTGATCAGCGACCCAACGGCCCTCGCGGGACGACCGCCGGCGGAGCGAGACGGAGCGGACACCGCGAGACGAAACGGCAGACACTGCACTGGGCCAGAGCCAGAGGGGAGCCATACTGGGCCCGGGGACATGGAGACACGGCCCCAGAGGGACGGCTGGCGAAACAATGAGACACTCGGCTGAGACAAGAGACACGTCCGACACAGGGTCCAGGGAGACACGCGGGAAGTATGGCACTTAGCACATAACACATTCTGTAGAGCATTGGAACAAACACTTAGTCTAAGGCTCCTGTAGGTACATCGTTCCTACTTCTCTTTCTTGTCTAATCTCTCTCTCTCTCTCTCTCTCTCTCTCTCTCTCTCTCTCTCTCTCTCTCTCTCACACACACACACTCACACACACACACACTCACTCACTCACTCACTCACTCTCTATCTCTCCATCTCTCTCTCTCTCACACACGCACAGAAACTCAATTGTCTTTTAGTGCTGGGGCTCTACAGTAATTTCTATTTTCTTTTTACGTCGACCAACAAAGATGTGATCCGATATCGTTTACGGTTCTTTTTCTTGAACAATTTCTATAAAGACAATCAGTTGTGATTGCCACAAACATTTATAGCGGCACAAACGTAAGTTTAAGTGTTGGCGAAATACAGTGTGGTACCCGCCAGAGCGTATTTTAGCTGAACAATGCGACTGAGACCGCTGTTTTTAGATGTCGAAAGCGGTACAACGCAACACCATTCCTAAAGCCATTCAGGGGTTTATTGGTTTCGACCAACGATTAAAGCCTTTTGTTTAGCGCTCAATATACGCTTCTAACCCATTTGTTATTTTAGGTAAGATGGTGAACACTTTGGATCTGGCTCCATTTTTTTCCTGAATACTGATTGTCCATCATCGCAAATAACCGTGGAGTATAGTTTTTTATCACCCGCCACGGTCAAAATAGGATCTCCGCACACAAACCAGGCTATGGCTCAGCACACACGGGCCCGGTGGTCTCACATAATGGTCACCAGTGAGTGACGAGCGCCCCCATCTGTTGGCTGCTCAGTGGGGCTATTAATTCCTCTGGTTGCGTGTCGCGCAGTGTCTGCCTGCCGCTGCCGTCTGTCGGATTCCCCGGGCGGTGCCGGGTCGATCACCGGCGGATGGACCGTCTGTCTGGTCCGCTCTCCGCTCACCGCTCGACCCATCACCGGGTCCGTGACCGACCCTGTGACTGGCTCTGTGGACCGAGTCTGTGACCGGCTCTGCAGTCCAGACCATGTGTCCGTCTCTGTGACAGTCTGTGTCCATCTGTGGGTCCGTCTCTGTGACTGTCTCCCTCTCCGTCTCTGACACCGTCTGTGTCCATCCATGTGTCCATCTGTGGGTCCGTCTCTGTGGCTGTCTCCCTTTCCGTCTCTGTGACCGTCTGTGTCCATCCGTGTGTCCGTCTTTGTCCGCCTCTGAGCGTCTCTGTAACCGTCTGTGTCCATCCGTGTGCCCGTCTCTGGGTCCAGTCTTACATCTGTCTTTGTATCCATCCCTAATGACCGTCTCTGTTTGTGTCCACTGTCTGGAAGCGCGCCGTACGCCACGTTAAGTCCACCGTCTACCATCCGCCGTCTACTGTCTATCGTCTTCCGTCTACAGTCCACAGTCCACAGTCCACCGTCCGCCGTCCGCCGTCTATCGTCCACCGTCCACCGTCCACCGTCCGCCGTCGGCCGGTGGAGGTTCGGAGAATGATGGTGGCTGTCGTGGCGGTCGGGAATAATGTCTGGGCAGCCGCTCGGTCCGTGTGGCAATGAGCTCTGTCCTCTCCTCTCCACTCCTCTCCTCTCCTCTCTTCCTCTCTCTCTCTCTCTCTCTCTCTCTTTCTCTCTCTCTCTCTGTCTCTCTCTCTCTCTGTCTCTCTCTTTCTCTCTCTCTCTCTCTCCCTCTCTCTCTCTCTCTCTCTCTCTCTCTCTCTTTCTCTCTCTTGTTTTCCACTTGTCATAATAATGTGCTGGAGCAATGAGTCGCAGAACTATTTGGACTCCCGTTAATAAAGCTATTTTAACTGCAGTCGAGAAATGTCGAGTTTCCCGTGGACCAGAAATTTCTTATAAATTCTGTTCATCTGGGAACTGGGCGAGCAAAGCTAATTGTGAATAGGCCAATAACAACAACTGTCCAATCGAATACCTAATCAAAATGCATGCTAAATTATGTTGTAAAATGCATTATCAAATAAAAGTAGGTAATGATGTAACAATATTAGGTATGAAGCATTACAAAAATATTCGTAGAATAACCGAATAAGATCCAATGTCGGCGGATTAATCCAATTGTCCCTGCCTGCGACCATGTTCGGAGTGATCTTGGTGCCGGGATCATCTAAGCTGCGGATACACTAAAATTTGAATTCAGTTCCACGCAGCAATGATCGATGAAGAGCGCATCAAAGCCAGACGCCGAGACCATTTCCTATAATAAATTCGGTAGCCATAGCTGGATACGACAGCTCGGGAGCTTTATTTCTGTTTTTTAACTTCTCTCTCTCTCTCTCTCTCTCTCTCTCTCTCTCTCTCTTTCTCTCTGGCCCTCTCTTTTCTACAAATGTTGACCATTTCCACCTTTTCTTTCGATATATGCAGGTACGAGCAATGAGCGATTAGCAGGGGTGAGGTGGCCAGGCGTTGATAATTGAGACCAACAATAAATTGTGGATATTATGTACTATGTAGCTCCAATCTTAGTACCTCACTGAGAGGTTTCTTGCTCACGGAACGATTGAAAATAAGAAAAGGTATATGTGGGCCAAAAGCAACCGTTTCCACTAGTGAGACAGTTAAAACTCTGGAACATGCTGTCAGCAAGACGCCCAAAACATCGGTTCGGCGTCTCGCCCTATACAGTCCAATTTGAGTTTTGAGTTGCTCCACCACGCATCGGCTGCTCAAGAACACCCTCTCCCTGACACCTTGCAAGGTTTCCGAGCACCATTCCGTCACCGAAGGCTGAAGCTGACTGTGAAGAACGTCTTGCATTTTGTACATGGCTGAAGCAGAAATGCGACATGTCAACCTCTTTAGTCTTTACCCCCTCAGATTTCTATCTATGGGGAAATTGAAGTCAAAGGTCTATGGAGCTGAGCCAGAGAGTCTGTACTTGGAGGATCTGAAAAGCAAGATAAGATCGAGATGGCTATCCGCAGCAACAGGGTGGAGTCGTGTGGCCGGGTGGTGCAAGAGGTCCTTCCCAGGGCCAGCGTCTGCGTGGGGCGGAAAGGGAGGGCACGTCGAGCACGTACTGTAAATAAGGTGCCAGGCACAGATCACGTCGATTTCTCGTGACAGACAAAATAGCACGAAGTGTGCTTTTTAGCAGCGTTGGCTGTTTTGTGATATCTCAATAAATATGGCAGTTATTGCCTTTTAAAATGTGGTACGTTATTGTGGGACACCCTGTATTTATCTATCTTCATTCCAATAATGTGAACCGTTATCAGTATAAACGGGAAATCGCAAATATTAACTGCTTCTCATCCTGGCCATTTTAAAGGGATTTCGCTGAAGGGATGTGGGTACAATTCAGAAACCAAAGTAAAACTTTGCTTTTGTTCCCGCTTCCTCTTTGGGAGTCTTTCTGCGTCGGCTGTAATTTACCGACAGACGGTGGACGTAGTTCCATCGAGATCACATCAGTAGCAGGGCCACGTGGCGGCCCGCACCTGGGACCCTCCGTGATTCCGGGAAATCGCAACAGCAGCGCTAATAATACCTTCGAGCCTGAACAGCACCGGACTGCCGGATTTGTGTACCTCAATCTCTAAATAACCCAAACCGGCTTTTAAATACTGTTGAATAATTAACCAGCGAATTAAAGCCAATTAATTGGACGGCTCGGCTGGACGGCCCGTGGAATCACTACCGGTGGCTATTGGCCGTCCGTCTACCCGGCCCATCTCGGTGACATGTGAGCTCATATCGTGTCCACTGGGGTCGGCCGTTACCGTATGGCGCGGATCTATCGGCGGCACCTCACGCGGGGAGGGGATGGGCGGCTGGGCGGCTGTCAGTGGCTGACACGGCCATGCGGACTCTCCCCTCTCTCCCTCTCCTCTCTCTCTTTCTCTCTTTCTCTCTCTCTCTCTCTCTCTTCCTCTCTCCACATTCTGTCTGCTTCTCTCCGTTCATCGTTTCACCGCATTTGGCACACCTTTGATCCCTGTCCGTTGTTCGATCAAGATATCAAGATTGGGCGATCTACGGATGTCGAAAATAGACGCCAGCCCAGCTTCCCAGCTAACAATTTGCCGTTGTTACAACGTCGTTTAAACGTTGTCAAATGGTTACCACAACGTCCCGATTTATCATTGTGACAACGTAATTTTGTAGACTCCAGACAACGGC
Organism: Amphibalanus amphitrite; assembly: GCF_019059575.1. NCBI lineage: Eukaryota > Metazoa > Arthropoda > Thecostraca > Balanomorpha > Balanidae > Amphibalanus > Amphibalanus amphitrite. The sequence continues at coordinate 375,421 of NW_024881716.1, forward strand.
GTGACAGCGTCATCCGACCATGCATTTGAATGTCATCACAACGTTTCTGTAACGTGGCCGTGACGCCCCAAAACTGTTCTTACAACGTCCCGCCAACGTTATGAAATGTTTTCTGTAACGTACCAACAGTGTTTCTGGAACGTTGTCACCACGTTTCCGCAACGTGACTACAAGGAGTATAGAACGCTTTGGCAACGTCTCTGCGATGTTTTTATCACGTGCGCACCACGTTGTCGCTACTTCGTATTGCCGTCCCTGCGACCCTGAGTAAACGTCCTAAACATTTTCGCAACGCCCTCTCAACGTGTTCGCAACATACTCAGAATGTGTTTCCGACGCTCTCTTCCCGTTCTCTAGACTTGTAAAAAAGGCATGTAAGAAGTGTATATTTCAATACATCATACAGGTCAATTTACAAAAAAAAAAAACGACGGCGGCGGCATCGGTGATGGGCATGGGGCCCAGGGGCGCCCCCATGGGGGCGTGGGACGGAATTGGGTTCTACCGGCTCTGGCGCTAGCCGCTAGCACGCCAGAACTGGTGGAAGTTCACTTCTTCTTTAACCCTCGCTGGGAGGATCACTCGGCGGACCGTTAGGCACCGGCTCATTTGCGGCCTCGATGTCCCTAGGCAGCTGGCAGTGCCTGACTAGACGGTCTGCGCACCCCCCGTTCCGGTCGCAGCTTCCGGACAGCCACTTCGCTACAGCATTGCCGACAGTAGGCCTGCCACAAGGCGCGCTGACGAGTTGCAGGACGTCTGCGGGAAGACATGAGGGAAAATCAGACATTCAATTCATGAAAAAATCACGAAAATACCTGCACCACTTTCCGTAACAGTGCGACAGGCTAGATCAAACATGTCAACACCTTAGAGGCTAGAGCTACAATGAACTATAGCCTAGACCGCACGATATTACAAGGCGCAATCTTGCAAATGCTACTCATAAATGGTACTTTGACTTACCAGTCAAAGCAACAATCACATCAAACGCAGACAACTGGCGCTATCTTTCATCTTCCAGCTATCTCAGCCGCGCCCGCCGCCGGCCCTCACTGCTCGCTCGCGCCGCGTAGACTGCGGCTCGGCCGGCTGGCTCTGAACGCCGGCCGGTGACACTGACGTCACGGCCCCTCAGGCGAGGTCAGGGCGCGAGCCACCGTTCGCCTGAGTGGCGGCCCGCGTGGCTTGCTGGCAGCCGCGGATAACAGCCGCGTTTACATAGGGATAGTTGCAAGCCTCTAGCTCCGCCTGTGATGTTGCAAAACATGCCAATGACGCTTTGGCTTTGCAATTTACACATGTTATATATATATATATATATATATATATATATATATATATATATATATATATATATATATATATATATATATATATATTAGAGAGAGATAGAGAGAGAAAGGTATCAGAATTTACTTGTAAAAACACCGCTAATTATTCAGTACCTATAATGTCAAGGTTGTGAAAAACCGTTTTAACAACGTGTTGGCGACCACCAGCTGACAACGTGAACAGTCCAAGTGTTAAAATATGTCAAATTTAACGATGAAAACTGAATATGCGCATTGAAAGTCAAAGGAAATGCATTATATGGCCATATATGTCACCATGCATTATCAAAATATAATGCTGCAAGTGCGCGGTTGCTGCAACGTACCAATAAAACGTTGTCACGACGTTTTACCACGACTTTCGGACCAAACCATGGCTTCACAACGTTCAGAACGTTGCTACAACCTAATTAAAACGTAATTTCGCAACTTACCGAAACACGACGTTGTGACAACGTTGTAGTAACGTTTCCTGTTAGCTGGGTTAAATAGATTGCCCTTGTTTGCGTGGCTCGCATTTTCAAATGACAGCGATAGACCAGCACAAATTCAGGAGACGGCTGAAGCGTCCGAGCGCGACCGTTTATTGAGACGAACGAGAGCCCAGCACGGGTCGTTCGGCCGTGTCGTAAGTCGGGACTACCCCTCCTGGCCGAGAAACAAGCATATCACGACTCCAACGGCAATGAAAGAAGATAAGCAAGTAGCTTACTTTTACATTACAATTTTATTAAAATGAAAAATAATAGCCAGAACAAGAGGACTGTGAAGCTAAGGTAGCATGGATAGAGTGTGAGAATAATTGTTTCCTAGAATACATGCATATTGCATAAAGTATGTGGGATTTGTAAGTCACTTAAACCAATAGGGACGGAGGGGAACGGACCCAGGACCGGATTCAATTGTCAATACCGGAAGACAGAGTACACCATGAGTACACCATGAATCTTTTTGTGCCGGCTCTCGGTTGATCTATACCTAGTTAAACAAGATTTACTTACAAATAGCCTAGCAACCTATCAAAAACTATATCTGTCTATCTATCTAGTACCTACTAGTGATGTCAGTTACGGAAAATCGGAATACCGATGCCAAACCAAATACCAACCAAAACCGTGGACAAATATCGAAACCAAACCAACTTGGGAACATGAGGGAAATACTAACTTTTTACCGATTTCTTAGCCTCTTATACATTAGTGGGGGTTCATGATACCAACAAAATACCAAACACATTAGGATTGAAAAACCGAACATCAAGTTGGTATCGGTTTGGTATCGGTATACCAAAAAGTCGGTATCCGATTGACATCTTTAGTACCTACCATATCTATTGTGCCCAACAGTGAGCAATCAGTATGCAAAAAAAAGTATTTTGAATAGTTAGTAGATGCATATTATGTAAAGACCTTGGACGGTCTGTCCCAGCATGCATTATCCCTTTTTGGCCTCTTGAGAGTCATAAATTGGGAAAAGGCTATTGTGTTGCGCTGAAACTTTTTATCAGAATGGCGCGTTCACACTTTGCGTCAAACAATTCATGTGTTAAGAGCCCAATCTTCTTGATAAGAACATTTTTGCCTCCACTTTCTGCCAGCGATCGCCTCGTTTTCGTTATTTACAGGGAGTGGCCAGATATTGGGCGAATAGGCGAACGGCGCCATTTGAACGGAGCTATGGAATGAGCGAGCACTTCATCGCAGCTGGTATTGATCGATCCACGCACCACTAAAAAATGTCAGATGTGACATTATTACTGAACAAGCTGAGAAATTAAAGACCTCATATAGAAACTGCTAACCAATGATCATTTGAATTTGTCATTTCAACCTAAGCTGAATGGAGAAGGTTATGTGATCTGATGATCTGATGGCGAAAACAGTTTTCTTTCAAAATCAAGTTATGTATTCCCTTGCTTCAGTGTGAAATAATGCTTTCAAAATGAAGAGAAAAAAAAGATCATCTACTAGCTGCACCTTCGGACGATATCATCTGCTACCCTGAAAATCGTTCAGGCCATTTCTGATTGAGACGACCACATAGCAGCCAACGCCATCGTCAATGAAGCGCTGAACGGCGGCCCCGCGGACAAACCGCCAGCCAACACCCATTGAAATTTTACAAAGGCCCAGTACAGCCGCTGATGAGGCCGTCTGTGGCCGATGTAGTCTCGTCCGTACCACGCGGGCGCTTCATTTTCGCTGCAGCATTGCCCACTAAGCGGCCCGGTCTCTCGGCAATAAGCCCACGACAAACCGTCAGAGCGGCATGTGCGCTGCATGCTAATGTTTCTGGATGTCAACTCGAAAAAGAGAGGGACGTGTATATAATACCGATAGGGAATAAGACCAGTACCTCATTGTGGAGATGTCCACTAATCTGCATAAACAACTGGCCTTTTTTCACAAACAATGAGCCGAGTTCCGCTGCGTCTCTGTAACGTCGATCCTGGGCGTCGGCCGGCCACGCGGTTTCACATCACACGGCCGAACTCTAATGTCGCTTAGCGCAGTTCTCAAATAAATTTTCCTCACCTCGCCTTCATATTTTATGTAATAATTCCTCATATCTGTCACAAAAAACACCGTTCAAGGATGTCCGTAATCTGTATGATGTCTCTTTCATAAATAACTATATATATATATATATATATATATATATATATATATATATATATATATATATATATATATATATATATGTTAATGGCGCCCGCGGTCCGCATTTAATCCCTCACCCTTCCATTGATGCCACACGTCAGTAGTTAAACTTGCAGCTCTAGCTGAGTCGGGGGAGTCCGACGTGGCAGCTGGCCGTGGTCACGTGACCAAGCGTGACCCTTGTGCGGGCCGAGTAGAGGGCGTTGTTTTGTGCCCAGTGTGCTGAGGGGCGGACGTGTGAGCTGGAGCTGCGCGAACTGTAAGTGGATTCTGTATTTGAATTATGCTTTGTTCTTCCTTGATATTGCTATAAACATGCTGATCGATTCATTAACGTAATATAGCTGTTTGTTCGAGTTTGATTTATGTACGTGTTTACTTTCGCTAGGCATAGTGAGCACCGCGGAGTCGGGCTGCTCGTGAGTCCGGGGATGTTTGGCGGCCGAGCTGTGGCTGTGGGTTCCCCCGTGACGGACCGTGTGGACGGAGCGATCTTTGTGATGAGATCGACTTGTTGAGCGCCGGAGACGTGAACAGCCGGTATGCCCGCGCCCCGCTGGGGGGGGGGGGCAGAATCTGCCCCCTCCCGTTTTTCGCCAATAACTTCTAAACGCGTTACGCCAGCAACGTCAAACTATCAGTACCTTATCATACGTCAATTTGACGCGTACCCTGAAAATTTGGGCGAAATCCGTCGGACAATTTTTGAGAAATTAACGTTTTAGTGACGTCATGTTCGCCATTTTCGCCTCAAAAACGGCAAAATTTCAAACGCCGCTAACATCTTCATTTTTCAAGGAATCAACACGTAACAAAAAAGGTTATATGTGATTCTACTTTTTCTATCAAATGGCTATCTCGGTTTTTTGAAAATTTTGGATTTTGGCCCATTTTTTTTTCTTAAAAAACTGACTTTTTTGGGAAAATAATTAAAAAATCCAAAATTTTGAGTGTATCGAAAAAAACGGAATATATGTCAGAGAAGTGGTCTATGTGCACCTACATACCAATTTTTAGGAGAATCGGTTCAAAAATGTGGGAGTTATTCAAAATTTTATGACGTCACGACACACAAAAATTTTGAAAAATGATTTTTTTGGAAGTTCTAGACCTCGTACGGAAACAAAAATAGCACCATTCGATTCGCCGTGAAAAACTACGTCAGATAGACACCTTTTTAGGCCTTAACAACCAACTTCAAAATTTACCTTACTTGACCTGACCTTGACCTGACCTCGACCTGAAATTCATCCAGAGGTGGTCCATATCACTTATTGAGTGTGCCTATTGAATTCTATGAGTAAAATGACCCATAAAACGTGTGTCGCACATGCCCTTTTCTATATTTTGTTTTTGGTGACCTGACCTGACCTGAACTGACCTTGACCTTGACCTTTGAATGACATTGTATGCAACGAACATTGTCTTGGTAGTCTAAGAACACGTTTTGGGCAATCAGTCTCAGTCCATTCATCGGCAACTACGATGCAAGGCCGATACTGTAGAAACTTGCATTTTGTACCCTTGACCTGACCTTGACCTGACCTCTGACCTACTTAAGCAAAACAAAATTTGGCTCTTAAGATCCACCTTGTTAAGAGCTTTCGATTGCCGTTTTCCCCGTCTTTCTACGACCATCGGTTCGGAAGTTCGACAGGGGGGGGGGGCAGAATCTGCCCCCCCCCCCCCCCAGCAGGGCGCGTATGGCTGAATAGCCCAGCGGGGCGCGGGTTAAACGTTGCGTCTGAATTACTGTACGAAATTGCCCGAATTGTTAAGTGTTAATTAATCGAGTAAATGATAGCGCTAATAGTAACTTTTGTTCTAGAATTGCAGCAATATTTATTTCATGTTATGTTCAATGCACAGTTCACAATATGTCGTTTTGTTCGGACATGTCGGTTGTGGACGTGATTGTGTATATAGCCTTTATATAGCCTCGGTTCAAACAGCCAAATTTATTCGGAATTAATCCCAAACAGGCAACAGAGGCTCCAAACGAGGGGAAGCTGCAGGCCAAGAGATCTGCAACGCAGCTTATGCAAAAATTCGTTCTGGTATTCTTGGAAATATATGTCACTGCAAGTAGGCATACACGATTAAAATATTATCCTGGAACACTCTGAATTATACTGTATTAACGTGAGGTTTTACCCAGAACCGTCACCTGCCAGATGACCAAATTCATGTTAAGAATGTAATTTTATTTCTTTTAAGTTCAAAGGCGCACGTAGCACCACGCGTCCCGACGCCCCCCCCCCCCCTTACCCCCACCTCCACTCCGACAGCCTGCCGCCGCTAATATTCGCCCGCAAAGTTCCCGCGCGCGCCAAGTTGTTGCGGTGAGGAAAGTTGGCTTGTGAGTTGGATCGAAAGTTGCTGAAGTATCTTTCGTCTTAATTTGTAAACCATATGGAGCTCTTCTATCATAAAGCCCTGGAGATGTTAGGCACACAAAGATCGCACACACAAAGGACACGTCTGCCCCAAATAAATGCTATTTTACGATCGCGACAAATAGGCATCGAATGGATGTTAAATAGCTTTAAAAACGCAAGTAACTGAATCTATCTACTTCTCTTATTCGATATTTTGTAAATTTACTCAATATAAGTTGATGTTCTTTTCGGTAAAAGCACGTCAACATTAGACATACACAGCTTTTAACACATCTTTTCGAAAGACGACTTTCGTGTTCATAGTCAACTTTTTATCCGGATCTAAATGACAACTGAATGTGTAGAGCCAGCCACCTCGACTGTGAGGCTGAGCTCGGTCCCTGCGGCTGTAAATGGCCGTCCTTTCCCCGATGTAGCAGGGGTAGCCCGCCGCGGCCGGGGCGCGGTCCGCCGCCTCCACTCGCTGTGCGCCGTCCACTGGAGCCGATACTGCCGGCATGTTATTGTTTTGACGCCGCGGCTGAGAAAGTTTTCCGCGGCTTCGCACCGAATTGGATCGGCCGAAATATTTAGATAAGGAAAAGGCTCCTGAATGATTTATGGGAAAATGTTCGGATAATTCGCACTGAAAGGCGGTTTGTTTTTGCTTGGCTCCTTTTTAAAGTTATCTTTTGCAAGGCTTATCTTTTTCAGTAGGAGCCTACCTCATTATTGGCATAACTATCAAGTACCTACTTGATGAGTCACTAACTTTAGATTAATATCTTGTTTAATTTTCTAATGTGCGGTTTAATTTGGAAAAAACGGTTTTCATCCAGCTACCGTGATAAGCTAAGCCCGCTGGTGACTTCCAAAGTCAAGCGAGCCTCGTCTCATTCCAGGCTGTCCCGGCTGTCCCAGCGGACGGCTCGTGTCGTCCCACGCGACCCACGGCGCGCCTCAGAGGACGGCTCTCTGAAATGGGTATTTAATACAGGCCTGGCTGGAGACGACCAGCCCGTCCCTCTCCGACAAACCCCACGGAGAGAGAGAGAGAGAGAGAGAGATCCCAGACACGGGAAGAAGGGGGACTGCAGAAGACAGAGGGCTGGCATTGCGATACATATAGGTAATTAGCGAGTCGTAATGCAGATCTGCTGTAGGTATCACGCTGCAACGAATGAAACCGCGTGCTCGCTTATATTAAAAATCTGCACCTAATCTGCACTAAATGTGTAGGTATCAGATAACCATCGTGAAAACGGACAATGGCAGCCCACAGAGTCATTCGGCATTCCTCTGGGGTTCGGATGGATGAGCTATATCGGTTTGGTCGCGACGAATCGTGTCACTTATCGCAAGCCGCTGTGGCTCGATCCACACAGTAAAGTCGATGTTGTTATGCTGAGTGTGCCCGGCAGAAATGGCTGCGGCAAGCTGTGATACGGAAGCAGCTCGCCGTCTTTGATGGGAACTAACTTGGGACCGCTAGGAGACGGCAGCCGGTGATTGAATAACGCGACCGACGACACCGAGCGCCGGTCTGGTAGGTACTGCGCCCGGCCAGAGTGTGGCCGAGATGGTCATGGTAGGTCACATCTATAACGTGACGAGACGTCGATCATTTTATGTACCGACTGTACCGTGCGCTATCGATACACCGAGCGGCTTGAAACGAGTTTATTTAGAAAAGGTATGGACGACAGATTAATTTATCTGACTACCCGGCCAATGCTGGGATGATGCGTTGTCTATGTTTTAACTTATAATGTTCGCCTTCGTTTGATGCAATGAGTTGATTATCCGGCATTTGTGTTGTGATGCCCCGTCTACAATGGCACTTACGTTTGCTAAAAGTATGTGCCGATGACCTGTGCTACGCTGTCCCGTCCCGTCTATGCTAATGGTGTCCAGTCTTATGATGTCTCGTCTATGCTATGCTGTTCAGTCTATTGTGGTGTTCTAGGTTGCGATATTCGGTCTATGATGTGATACCCTGACTTAGGTACGATGTCTAGTGTAGGTATGCTATATCTTCCTTCTTTGTTATGATGTCTGGTCTACTCTAATGTGTTGGCGCACCGTCTATGTTATCAGATGTCCAGTCGATACTATTGATAATGATGTCCCGTCTAGGCTATGATGTCTGTTACATGTTACGGTATCCCGTCTGTGCCAGGTGTGATGTCGGCCCGACCAGCTGCCGGACCGGGAGCTAATTTGGACCGGGCCGTGTCGCCTCAGACAGGGGCGGCCAACCATTTATCCTCCCATGTCGGGTATCGCACGGCACAGCTAACCACCAATTTTCGCCGGCCACCGGCGACCCACTCTCCAGTTGGGAAGTGTCGCCGCGGGGCGCTGCAGATGTGCTCACGGGTGTCCGGCCGAGCGGCTAGTTGGCCAACTCCAGCGGCCGTCGGGCTGTGTAAAATAGCCCTGTCCGCCGGCAGCCACTGACCGACGCCAATGTCACCGTCGCCAATACACTCCGGACTCCGGAGGGTGAGCATTGCAAGGAATGAGTTGAGGGTTGAGACCTAGGGACCGAGGGGGAACAGAGAGTTCAGTTTGTCTGATTCTGATGCACATTGATGGAGGGAAGCGTGGGCAGTGTCGCATCGCAGGCTTACCTGTCTTCCAGGTCCCACTGTTCAAGCTGTTCCGGCAGATGCTGAAATTGACATCGGCAGCCATAGGCGGCGGAACGGGGAGGGCACCGGGGCACCGTGCCCCCCTTTGATTTTGGCATTAGCCCTATGGGCGTTGCACGAAAAAAATGGGACCAAAAGTCGGCAGTGCCCCCCCCCCTTAATTGAAGGTATTCCGCCGCTATACATAGTCGGCAGCCGATAAATTACGCCAGTTGTAAGTATAATATACGCTGACAGTGACAGGACAACTTCGGACCGGCGTCGGAGATATTGGCAAGCGTACAGCCCTCAGCAGACTGCGTGGTAGGTATTCTTTTTTCGACAAAACCGATAATTACTCAAAGGCTATATGTTATCAGTCGGTCGGAACTCACTTCAAAATCAAATAGATGCGCCATGCTCCACTCCTTCGATTGGGTCTATTTAAAGGGACCCTCCCACCTTTAAAAAAGTTTATGAATTGGCATGAAAGTGATGTCGCTCGGTTCAGAAAGAGCGAAAACGAATATCTACCAAATTTCACCGAAAAATATTCACCGGTTTTCAAGATATTAGACTTTTACTTTTGTTTACTTTTTGGGATCTCCGCTGTTCCTAGCGACTTTATTTAAAAGTGCGGCATTTGTTGCGCGCAACGCAGCATATACCACCGCGTGCTACAAAACGTTTTAGTCAAACATTTAACGGACGTTCGAAAGCCTGATGACGTCATCAGATTTAAGTGCCTATACCAATACATTGTGGCACTTATTTGCACAGATGTCAAAATCAAACTCAAATTTCTTTGCGATGAAGTAATTGCTGGAGAAACGGTTTTCACGGCACTGATTTTCAAAGAACGTCCATCAAGATGGCTATCTCAACTCAAATCTAATGTTAAGGTGGGACAGTCCCTTTAACAAAGTATACGGCTTGTGTGGCAACAACATGCAAAAGTTTGTTTTGGGGGCAAATATTAACTTTTGGGTTTTGTTGCCAAACTGGATGGAAAATGAATAAGATGATAATGCCAATCTAAGGTGCGGTATCTCGCGCGTCTTGCTGTTACGATCATTTCGAGTGACCGATAGCATAGTATTCGCGTTATTCTCGGTTTTGTCGGAAAAAGAATACCTACCACGCAGTTTGCAGAGGGCCGTACATATCAGCATATCATATGTGATATAGGTAAGGGCTAAGGCCTTGGACAAGCGTTTCCAACGCGTTTCAACGGCGGTCAGGGATTTTTGGACAGATACCAAAAATCCTTGGACATTCCAATATGGCAGTGATATGGAAGCAAATAATAGACATAAACAGCGAAAAAGTTTCATTTGCTGGCGCTATTCTTAAAACATTCAATAGTAACACTTGTTCTCTTTGCTAGCAGCTCAACAACCTATGCTGGCTGCTGATTTGTCAAGAAAGAAATTTTGGCTTCGGCAAGCATTTTACAGGTTACTTCCCTGAACAATAGTTATTATGTTTTTCGCAGACGCTCACGAGCCTCGACTCGGACTATGTATGGTTTCGTGTTGGTTAAAGTTATTACTTATTGTTGTGGTGATTATAATTAGGTGAATATTATTTTTGTTTTCCTTAGGTATATGGTTCCTATTACGTTAAATGGAAATTCAATGATATCGCTTCATAATGTAGGATGATGACTAGGTAGTTTGAGTTAGGGGTACCATACACGAGACACTTTGCAGTTCACGTTTGGAGTATAATTTTGCTCATTTTCTGATTTTCTGCTTTTGAGGTTTCCTTTTTGTTTTTACACACATAACTAATCTTTGTGTTTGAGTAATGATAGGAAGAGTTCGTTTTTTCTGCTGCCATTCCTGTATTATTTTTTTCAGGCAATTCTAACTGTAACCCAACATTTATTGTTTCAGTTGGTTATTGATTGTAGATGTTGATTGAGAAGGTGTACATGGCTAATGGCAGGGGTTCTGCCATAGTTTCAGGATCGGGGTTTTTGACCCAAAATTTAGCGGTCAGGTCATGACCTTGACCTGAGGTCAACTTTTCAAGTTGACCTTTCAAGGTCAAGATATAGTTCATTTGATGTGTCTTGATGAGAGGAACACAATGTTTGAAAAAAAACTTGTGCAAGGCTTTGGTCAAAGGTTATTGCAGAAAAACAGCTTCCGAAAAAATTGGCTAATTTGGCAGTTTTTGTCCCCTGCAAGCAAAACTGTTGACGTTAGGTCAAATCTGAGAAAATTACTCAGAAATGGTGTTACTAGGGTTATCGAATGCGCTTTTCCGTGGCGCTGTAGCTATATTGGTTCGCCAGTGATGCGTTGGCTTCTTGGAAATTGTCGACGTTTGACATGAAAATCAACTATATTTTGCCTTCAATGACCTCTGGTAACCTGACCTTTGACCTAACCAAAAAAATGACGAAGTGATTTTGTCATTTTATTGTCGCTGTTTCGAACACCGCCTTCAACGAATCGCTAAGTGGCCAGGAGCCGAGTTAGAAGGGGGTGTTCAAACATCAAACACGCCCCCCCCCCCTTCCCAAGCAGGGCATGGAAATCCAGAACCCCAACGGGGCGCGGGTTAAGTGTATTCTGTTTTTTACTAAAAATAAGCTTAAAGGATAAGGCCTAATAAATGTTTTTATAAGTTACGCTTAAAATGTGAATCACTTTGCTTTCTTACCAAGTATTTGTTTTTCCCTCAAATTTCATGAACATGTTTCCTTTTTGTAAGAGCCCTCCGATTTGCCTTTCTTGAAACTCGGAAGAAGGAAAGTGAAATTGTCACGAGAAGCTAAGGAAAAAGGGCGTGTTATGTGAAAATAAAGTAAATGGTATTTTTTGAATATTTTAGACAGAAAGTAGAATTTGATTTAACATTTAGACGGATTATTTGTTTTTTTTTGTGTGTTTTCCCCGTCAAGGCTTCTTCTGTTACCGTTTAAACCAGTAAATTGTGTGTCAATATATTGCGTTTGAGCACACAGTTGTATATCTTAATAAGCTGACGGCGGAAACAGTTTAAACGTTAACGGTTTAGCTCGTTTTTTATTGACAGGATAGGGTCATACTGAATTACGTTAGATAACGATGGAATCACTAAGTGTTACGGATCGTGTAAAATTAGAAGGTAAAATATTGGAAGCTATTGCAGATGTTGTGGAAGAATCCGAGGACATTGAAAATTCTTTATCTGCAAATGATGACAGTTCAAAATCTTTAGAATATTCGGTGGAACAACGTTGTCCTTCGGTTACATCAGGAATGAGCAAATACCATTCAGTTTTTGAAGAAGCGAGAGCAGCAGGGCTAGCTGCACGATTGGAACTAATGAAGAAAAGAAACGCTCTTCAAAATCATATACGCGAACAAGAATTGAAATTGGCCGAAATGAACCTCGAAATGGAAATCGAACAGGCGCGAGCGCAGAAAGCAGCATTTTCGAAATATGATCTTGTTCAAGAACCAGCATCCACGACGCCTAAAAACGAGCAAAATGAGCGTCGGACTAGTACAGCTATGAGTTTTTCGGCCGAACATACCGACTCGAATCATGATTACCGAACGACGAGACGACACACACAAGACGCGAAAGAGTGCTTGGAGTTGGTACGGCGGATAAATCTGCCCAAAATGTCAATGGATAATTTTGACGGTGATCTCATGAAATACGGCAGTTTCATTCGTCAATTCGAAAGCAATATTGCATCGAAGACCGATAACGAAGAGGAGAAGTTGAATTATTTAGATCAGATGACGACCGGTAAGCCAAATCTAATTGTAAAGACCTGCCTACACCTGCCACCCGGAGAAGGTTACCTAGAGGCCCGAAGACTTCTCGATAAAAGGTATGGAGATAGCTCTAAAGTTGCGGCGTCACTAGTCTCACAGATTCTTGCTTGGCCATTCGTCCATCCAAATGACGTCAATGGACTCGATGAATTTTCAATATTCCTGCGTGGCTGCCTTAATTCACTGAAAAGTATTCCACTTGGCATGTCGGAAGTAGACGCAAGAACCATCCGTCAGATCTTAAGCCGTTTGCCACTTGATTTTACTGAGAAATGGCGAAACGCTGCCGATTTAATAGAAAGTAACGATAATAGAAATGCAAGTTTTGAGGATTTTGTACTGTTTGTCGAAAGACAAGCGAGAGTGTCCGGAAATCCTTGGTACGGAAAGCAAATGTTTCCAGACTCTTCTTCCTTTTCTCAAAGAAGTACATTTCCACACGTAAAAACCATGGCAGGAAGTACCCATCCGTCGGTGTCTCCCTGCGGCTACTGCAAACAGTCACATGATACATCAGAATGTACTGTATTCGCCCAGTTACCGCTACATGAAAAGCAGCGTTTTGTAATGAAGGCGGGTCTTTGCTACGGGTGTTTAAAGAAGGGCCACATATCAGTGGCATGTCCTGAAAGAAAGACGTGCTCTGTCTGCAATGGTCGTCACCCAAGTTCGCTGCATAGAAAGGACCATGACAAACATGAAGGTGTTGTGTCACTACATGCTTCACCGACACTGGTCCCAGTGCAGGGCTCTAAATTGCACGTCGTTCCGTTACTGGTAACTTTGGGAGGAAAGACGGTTAAGACAAATGCCTTTTTGGATTCTGGTTCGACACATTCCTTCTGTTCACATTCGCTGTTGAAGGAGCTGCAATACCGACCCGATGAAGCTATAACTATGTATTTAACCACTGTTCGAAATCAAGCTCGTCTCCCAAGCCATGTGGTTCGTGATGTACTCATCAAAGATCTTAGTAACACCTTTTGCCTATCGTTGCCACCACTGCTAACATTAGAACATATTTCAGTCAGTCGAAACGATTTTCAGACAAGCCGTCATATGTACCAATATCTTCGCGAGAGAGGAGTTCAAATAGCTGAGGTGGAGGGTGACGTGGGTCTTCTTTTGGGAACAAATGCTGCCTTAGCAATGGAACCATTGGAGGTTGTTAACAGTAAAGACGGTGGGCCATATGCAATAAAGACAAGATTTGGTTGGATCATCAGTGGAGGAGAAAACGTTGGTAATCCAAGCGTCAACAGTATGTGGGTAACCAAAGAGTGGGCCAAAGTGAAGGACACATTGGCTACAGAGGAGAGAGGACCATCGGTTGAGGATAGGCTTTGGTGCGCTCATGTTGAGGCTTCATGTACTAGAACAGAAGATGGGAATTTTCAAATAGCCTTGCCCTTACGAGAAGACCACCAACGCAAGAAATTAAAACTTAGCAAGTAGTTACGAGCGAGCGAGCGCAGCGAGCGAAGCGAGTCTTTTCAATATAACGGAAAAATCTCAGTATGAGCGGCCCGGCCCGGCCCGGCCCGGCCCGGCCCGGCCCGGCCCGGCCCGGCCCGGCCTGTAACGCTTTTGAGAGGCTTATATCTCAGCAACCGCTGGACCGATTGGCCTGCGGTCTTTTTTGCTGGGTAGCCCCATCCCTTCTACCCCGTAATCGACTACTTTTGATACACCTCAGTGACCGTCGTGGCACGTGCCACGTGAAAAGTCAAGGGTGTTCAAGCTGTTTTGCAAAAGTAGTGATTTTCATAGGCTCATATCTCAGCAGCCGCTTGGGCGATTGACTTGCGGTAATTTTTGTAGGGTAGCAGCATCCCTTCTACCAAAAATAGGATACTCTCGACGCATGTGGGTCACCTCCAGTGCACGTGCAAAATACAACAATAAGAGGTGTCAAATTTGTTCCCATTTTAATAACTCGGTAATTACTGGGGCGATTTCGCTGAAACTTGGCATACAGGTAGGCACCCACCAGGCAATGCATTCCCATGTGTTGCGGTTAAGGTGCTACTGCACGTGCGCACGTGCAGGGGGCGCTTCCAGATCTCGAGAACGGCTGGGCCGATTGCGCTCAAATTTGGTACACGGCTGGGGACCAGTTAGTAGGGTGCCGTGCAAAAGTCAGTTTGGACCCCGTTTGCACGTGCGCACGTGCAGATTGCCGCTTCCAGATCTCAGGAACGGCTGGGCCGATTGCGTTCAAATTTGGTACACCGCTAGCGACCGGTTAGAAGGGTGCTTTGCGCAAGCCCGTTGGAAGTACCCTCTCGCCCTTCCGCACGTGCAGGGCTCACTATCTCGCTCGCTCGTTCTTCGCCCAAAAGGCGTTTTACTGGTTTTAAGGGCGGGAGTGTAAGAGCCCTCCGATTTGCCTTTCTTGAAACTCGGAAGAAGGAAAGTGAAATTGTCACGAGAAGCTAAGGAAAAAGGGCGTGTTATGTGAAAATAAAGTAAATGGTATTTTTTGAATATTTTAGACAGAAAGTAGAATTTGATTTAACATTTAGACGGATTATTTGTTTTTTTTGTGTGTTTTGAAGAAGCCTTGACCCCGTCAAGGCTTCTTCTGTTACCGTTTAAACCAGTAAATTGTGTGTCAATATATTGCGTTTGAGCACACAGTTGTATATCTTAATAAGCTGACGGCGGAAACACTTTTAATGATTGCATTTTTGTCATTTTTCAGGAGAGCTGCTTGATTTGGTTACACTCATGGACTGGCAGTGGTCAATCCCTGGTGAGGGCAGCATTTCCTGCCCCCTGTGTCACCAGCCTGGCTGCTTCCCATCTGCAGAGCGGCTACTGCACGCTCTGCGGGCGCTGGCCAGTGGGCCATCCTGCTGTGGTATCTGCGGCACTCAGCTGGCCGACCTGCCATCCTACCTGCAGCACCTGGCCAGGCATCTGTCCCCGGCACTACACACGGCTGCCGCTCCCCGTCCTGCCGCGGACCGGAGCTCGGCGCCTGTCAGCCCGTCCGCCTCCCTCTCCTGTCCGCACTGCCCCCGAACCTTCAAAACGGCCCGCGGCCGCGCCAGTCACATGCGCGCCAAGCACGCTTCGGAGACCGAACCGGCTGCTGAGGGCTCACCGGCCGGCGGCTCGCTGAGGTCGGCTCCGTCGCTAGTACCGACGGACCCGCGTGGGGGCCTGCCGAGGGGTGCGGTGTCAGTGACGGCCGGCCGCCCACCGCAGGCGGCAGGCTCTTCCAGCCGTCTACACGGCACCGTGGCTGATTGGAGCAGCCTGGGTCCGACACTCGGCGCCGTCACTAGCTTACTTCCGCCGCCACCGACCACAGCTGCCGTCGGACCGCTGCAGCCACCGATTTCGGCTGCCGTCGGACTCATAGCTCTGATGAACGATACCGGTGGGCCTCCGCAGCCATTCACTGTCCCCACCGGACCCCCAGAATCCTCACCGCTGACGACCGTCACCAGCGGGCTCCATCTCACTCTGAGCTCCACCACCAGCAGACTCGTGCTGCCCCCGACTGCCGCCGCCGGTGGCCTTCTGTCCCCTGGTGCCGCCGGTACAAGAGGTCTCCTGTCTCCGGGTGCCGCCGGTACAAGTGGTCTCCTGTCCGCTGGTGGCTCCGGTACCAGTGGCGCCGTGTCGCCGCCGGCGCTGCTGGCCCGCCGCGGGGACGGCAGCCGCCGGCTGCGGCGGCTGCTGCAGGCCTCGCACGCCTGCCAGGACTGCGGCCGGGTGTTCCGGCTGCGGCCCGGCCTGGCAGCGCACCGGCGCCTGGCGCACGGTGACGGTGCGTGCGAGCAGTGCGCTGTGTGTCAGCGCCGCTTCACCAGCGGCCGCCGCCTGCAGAGACACCTGGCGGCTGCGCACGGACTCACCGGCACGGTAAGGACGCCGCCACTGGCCGGTTTTCTGCCACGATATCGCCATAAAGTTGTAGCACAAGTCGGAAATTGTTAAGTCAATACTCTCCTAAAGCTGTCTTCAGCTGTACTGTAGTAATTTATCCGAAACTATTGCACACCAACGTTTTTTTTTGCACTTCGTTGACTTCGCAGTCGTATCTTCGGGTGCTAGTTAATTGAGCCTTGGCTTATCGTTTTTCGCTGCTGCAGGATCATGCTCCATCCACTGACGACAAAACGAAAGAGAGCTCGGCACACGAGTGTCCCACCTGCAAGAAGACGTTCACTACCGCGCAGTTTCTCAAGAAACATATGAAACTCCACACCGGTAAGACTTATCATATCGGTCGAGTGACTTTTGTAGGCGTAGCATGAGTTATTACAAACCTTATCAGGGGTCGGATGATGTTCGTGCCAATTTTGTTATGATTGCGCAATGTTTATCGAACGCGTACATTGGCTCGCTATTTGACATTTTTAACACAGGAAAGTCCACATTTTAGGTCGTTTTTCTCACCGTGTGTTTGCTCCGTGCTCCTGCTAGTAGCCTGGTCAGCTGGTTACCTGACCTCCCCCCCCCCCGTTCCCGGTGGCAGGTGAGACGCCGTACGTGTGTGAGGTGTGCGGCCGGGCCTTCTCCCTGCAACAGTCCTACCACAAGCACCAGCAGTACCACACGGCCGTGCGGCCCTACACGTGCCCCCAGTGCGGCCGCGCCTTCCGCGAGTCGGCCACCCTGCAGAACCACATGCGGATCCACTCCGGGGAGAAGCCGTGGACCTGCGAGACCTGTGGTGGGTCTCAGAGGGGGGCGGAGGGGGGAGGGGCACCGAACGGCGAGTGGGCTGAGCGGGAGCTGACCCGCCTCAGGGGCGGGCTTTGGGATCGTGGTCTTCCGCAACTGTACGTGAATGTGTGGTTAACTGATATTGGACAATAACTGTATGACCTTCCGGCCTCTCGTTGGGCCTCAGCTGGTGGTTTTGCATAAGCTGGTGGTTTTGCATATGTGCTTTTTGTGTCCAGTTTACTGTCTAGTTAATAAGTGCTGTTTGTTAGAGACACCTTGTATTCGACTGAGAAATGAACCGACGCCTCGGGTGTCGCGGTGACGCTCGGTGGTGGCTCGTGGGATGCCGGGAAACGACCCGACTGAGAAATGAACCGTCGCATGAGCAGGGACGATGCTGGGCCGCGAGTCGGCACGCATCAGGCCGAGCCGGTGTATACTTAGGCGCTAGCGGCCGCATAGGTAACATAGCCAGTTGTCAGTTGTAGAGGATTTCTTACCGGTAAAATATTCAGTTTCAAATTATGTTCGGTAAATACATGGAAATTGTATCCTTGTACTTTCTTCGAGTTTGAGCGTTGACCAGCATGTGCGTCTTTGCGCATGTCTATTACATTGACATCGCATGTCCACTACATTGGCATGTTGATGTTTCCTAACTGACTATGCTGCCCGCACCCCTCCCCAGGAAAGTCGTTCCGTCAGCGGATAACGTACGTGGTGCACCGTCGGATCCACACGGGCGCGCTGCCCTACACCTGCGAGCTGTGCCACAGAGGGTTCAGATACAAGGTGAGGGGTGGATGCAGCACACGTCCGGGGGCCACCCAGATCCAGAGATGTTCCTCGGGCTGCGGAGCGGCTTTCCACCGCCTGCCACCGTAGCTGTGTGCGGGAGACAGTGTTATACTGGTCCCGGCGGAGACCAGGAGTGGACCGTTGGATTTCACTAAACACCGATCAATGGGAACAGATGGATATGCAGGCTTTGTCGGTAACTCGGTATTAGTCGTAGGTACGGCTCAGACCTGACCCTGTCAGCAGAGTACAGCCCTGGCTGGCAGAGTATCTTCAGCTGGCCCAGTAGTGGCGTACACTTCCCCAGCGCACAGCTGTGTGCGTTTCCTTCGTCGCAGCCAACCCAGAGCATGCTGTGTGTTGAAACATCATTTTGTCGTTTCTCCCCTAACTCCAATGTTTTTCGTTCTTCCCATTGTAGGGAATATCGGTATTCTATACTTATGCCGATCTGCCTTCTGTTGATAATTTTTACTGCATTTGGCTTCCTTTATGTGAATCGTCATCTTGCGTGGCTCTTATTTTGAGCCTTCCATCGTAACTGATAATTCCTCTAACTCTAATGAATTTCAGTGCTACTTTTATCAGCAATTCTTCTTTGTCATGATTTGACGTTAATTCTAACAGCATGGAGTTCCAGCCTAGCGGACCCGTCTATTCGTGTGTGTTACCGTTTGTTGCTAACCACTCCCCACCTTTAACCGCAGCTGAACGCGTGTGGAGGCTGAGCGACCGAGAGCGGTACAGGTGCGTACAAAAATGTCTCCATTCGCCTAAAGTCAACCATTAGCAGCAGTTAATTAATGCCTTGATATTCGTTAGTCGATTGTTTTGTTTTAAAACTTTCGTTTCGGTTCGCTTAATATAAAAAAACGCACACCTTCGTGCATCATCGGGCCAAATAGGTGTGTTTTGTTAGGTTAATTTGTTCTGCAAATCGGTCGATTTATAGCTGTCACTGATTGAACTGATTAACTGAATAAATCATTTGCATTCACGCCCAATTTACTGTACCAAAGTGCGTTATTACAGCGCGCAATAGCCTTTGTTTGTCGTTCTGAATGGCGTGTCTGAATTCTGTTGCCCTTTCAGGTGAGTCTTCGCGCTCACAAGTGCACCCAGGGTGAGCCGGTTCGGGACGGAGCCGGTCCGTCGGACTCCGGTCAGCAGCCCCCGCCGGCCGCCGGCCCATCGAGTCCCCTCGCCATCGCCGGACCATCGGGAGACGACGTGGGACCGGTGTCAGCACCTATAGCAGGCTCCCCCGCCGGCAGCGCGGGGCTGGCTGCTGCCTCGTCCAGTGGCACCCAGCCGTCACTGCCAGACAAAGTCGGCAGACATCTACCAGGCGCAGTGAACAGCCAGGTACCGGATGTAGTGAACCATCAGCGGGCAGGCACAATGGACAGTCAGGTGCCTGACGCAATCAACAGCCCATTGTCGGACACAATCAACAGCCCTTTGTCAGACACAATGAGCAGTCCGTTACCAGACGCGGCCGGCGGGCAGCTGCCCGGCGGTGTCAGCGGACAACTGCCGGGCAGTGTCGGCGGACAGCTGTCCGGCGGTGTCGCCGGGCAGCTGCCGGCCGTGGTCTCCGCTCAGCTGCCGGACACGGTAGGCGCTCAGCTGCCGTACCGCCCCAAGGTATCGCGGGTGCTGCTGCGGCGCCTGGTTCATAAACTGCGCGCGCGGCAGGAGCGCAGCAGCAGCCGGCCGCCGGCCGCCGGGCCGGACAGACCGGAGGCGCGGCAGAGCGGCGCCGGGCTCGGAGCACTGCCAGCTCTGAGCCGGGGACCGGGCGGGTGGCAGACGGCGCCTGTCACCGGCCCGGACGGAGGGGCAGCTGTCTGTCAGGGGAGCCCAGTCCCCACCGAACCCCACAGTAGGGACGGAACTGGGACGGACGGCGCTACTTCTGCCGGCTGCCTGGGCGGCGGAGCTGCTGCTGGCCTGGGCAGCCCGGTCCCTGCCGAAATGGGCGATACGCAGCGTGGCAGTGACGCCGTTCCAGAGGGTATGTCGGTTGATGTACCCAACCATCCTGCAGTGCTGGCTCCCGAAGTGCTGTCGGAGATGCAGTTGGAACCCGCCGCTGAGGTGCAGATCGGACCCGTATCGGGGCTGGGGCTGGAACCCGCCGCTGAGCTGGATCTGGGATCCGCGCCGGACCTGGACCTGGACCTGGACCAGCTGTTCGAGTTCCCGGTGCCGGAGCGGCGCCCGTCTCCGCTCTCCCCGCTACACAGAGCCATCGAGAGCGTGGCGCGAGAGCTGGCCAACATCCCGCTGCACTCGCCGCCGCCGGCCGCGGCTGGTTCACCGGACCCTGAGAGCCTGCACGGGCAGGGATACCGCCCGGCGGAGCCCCCGCGGCAGCAGAGCGGCGCGCCGGGACCCTGGCCGTCACCGACACCGGGACTAGAGGAGCCGGCCGACCTGGACCTGCTGCTCAGTCAGCTGTTCGAGCCGTGAGCCGCGGCTGCAGCAGGCCTTTGGTCCAGAATGTTGGAGTGTTGACCGCTAATGAACTAGGTCAGTGATTTGGCCGGAGACTGCCGTCGACTCAGCTGTCCTGCACCTAACTATCACTCAGCAAGCCGGCCTGCCCTGGACGTATTGCCTAGTCGCTACGGAGCCCTGATCACCACCAGTCTCTCGTGTTGTAGCTGGCTTTGTGTGAGCTGCGGCAGAGCTGTCACGGTGGGCCGTCTGACACCGTATCTCCATGTGTTTGTTTGTGTTTTACGCGGCATGCACGGACCTGGGCAGTCTCGCACGTCCTCTTCGTGAAGGCTGCGTACTTATGGCACTGTTAGTACTGTGAATAGCCCCAGTTACTGCCCTAGTCAAGTCTGCCCAAGTTTTTAGGTACATGGCTCCGTCGTTCTCATGATTCACTGAAAGTCCGTTTTGCTGGAGCGTGGTGTGCATGTGTTTGTTTTTTCCCGACGTAACCGACATTAGGGCCGTTAGTAGTCCTGTTTCAGCCCACACTCGCCAACGCTGATGTTTTTACATAATTTTGTATTTATCTATTTTCATTCATCTGATAAATACAACAAACATAACAATCCGAACAAGCTCATAAATCTGTGTCGGCGTTCAGGCGTAACAACGGGCGCCAACAGCAGTCGGCCTTTGTTGCAGTCATATCGCAGTGATTCTGTGTGCGGACGGCGGCACCACCAGGAAATAGCGAGCGTCTAGCGGGACGAACATCATCAGCAGACCGCTGGAGCGGCGGGAGGGAAACGGTACTGAAAGCTACCGGAAATCAACGAAACAATCACTGGTAATCTACCGGGAACACATCATCAACTGTGGATAAAAGGACCATAATAAACATAAAGCCTGGGGTAGGGAGTCCCGAATGTATCGGGTAAACATAGCGTGATTGCATAAACATAAGCAGAGCTGCCAGTGCGCAGAGACGCCAGCCTTTAGTCATATGTCATACGCGTAAACATAAGGAGAACTGTCAGTGCGCAGAGAGCCAGCCTTCAGTCACATGTCATACGTAACGTTCGTAGCGCACCAAGCGCAGCGCACGCCTCGCTGCAACTGTGCAGGGCGTGTGCAGTGGAGGAGTCGACTGCCCTCTGCCCTTCCCGGCCGGTCAACAACAGACCCACAGCACGGCCGGCGGAGCCTGCACGCCCGCATTTACACAGCCGCCTCCGCCGCTAACACAGGCGACTGACTGACTAGATACCGGCCTCCGGCCGGCCGGGGTGCTGCGGAAGGGCCGCCTAGCTGGCCGGCTGGCGGCGGAAGCTGCCGCTGCGGCCCAGCTGGCCGGGCCGCAGGTCCACCACCATCACGGTGATGTTGTCCAGCGAGCCGCGCTGGTAGGCCAGCAGCGCCAGGCTGCGCGCGCCCAGGTCCGGCTCGTGCAGCCGGTCGCGGATGTGCTGGACGGCCTGCTGGCCGGTGGCGGCGTCCCAGAGGCCGTCCGAGGCCAGCAGCAGGAACGGCGCCGCGTGGTGGCGCACGCTGACCGTGCTCACGTCCGGCCGGCAGGTCAGCAGACGGCGCTCCTTGAACGGCAGGTCGCCCAGCGCCCGGCTCGTCGCCAGGATTCCGTTCACGCGCCACACGCCGTTAAACGTCACGAAACCGCCCGCCTCCGTGATCCGCTTCTTCTCTGCCAGCTGGTGAGAGGCAGGGAGATACGTCAGCCAGAGATATCACAGGGAAGACGTTAGACAGGGCAACGGAGATACGCCAGCGAAAGATAAGAGAGGAACGTCATAAGAGAGATAGTAGGGGAGATACGCAACGGAAGATAAGTCGGGAGAGATACCGTAAGGAGACATGTCAGGGGAGACAAGGGAGCTGGGAGCCGGACGTCAGAGGTGACATGACTGAGGGGATACAGATCGGGAGACATGACAGGAGACCGAGAGTAATGATAAGCGAGGAGAGGAGCCAAGACAGGAACACCATACATGGCAGGATAGCTGCTGGAGCTGAGACATGTCATGAAAGACACACGAAATGAGACATCACAAGACGACATCCTGCCGGGAGGCATAGCAGCGAGGTACAGCAAGATACACCTGAGAGACACGTCAAGGGACCTTGTGTCGAGAGGAACGTGGCCATGAGATGGTAAACGTTACAACAAATCGGAAAAGCACAGGATTATCGGACACCAAAAGTGAACATGTCATGGTGACTCTGCGGCCTGCAGCTGCATAATGCAGGGACTAGCCAATAGCCACAGCCCCGGACCGAGTCGGGCCCCTCACACAGGCCCACCATGGCCGATTCAGTCGGTACTCGGTAGATTGTCGCTCAATGATTACAATGTACCTGGTCGGGCTTGTGGTCGGTGGTGAGCGGCACGGCGTTGCCGCGCGCGTCACAGAGCACGGCTCGGGAGTCGCCGCAGCTGGCCACCACTACCTGGTCGCCGTCCACCAGCGCCACCACCGCCGTGGTACCTGACGGAAAATTGTGTGATGTAAAATACAGCATCGAAACAGTCCATGCAGCCTCTGATTGATGGAAAATAGTAGCATGAACGAGGCAAGGACTGGGTTACCCTTGCTCTGCAGCCGCGCGCCCCTCCCCAGTGCCCTCTGACCGGCGATGTTGGCCTCGCGGCGCGCGGCGTCCAGCAGTCGGTCGTCCACCTCGCTGAACACCTCCTGCAGCACTCGCGTGTAGTTGATCTCGCCCAGGAAGTTGACCAGCATGTCGCCCTGCAGGCCGCCGCGCGCCGACTCGGCGCGGCGCGGCGCGCGCGGCCGCTGGTACGCCTCGTGGCAGCGCGCCGGCGCCGCGCTCGGCCGCTCAGCCGGCTCCGGCGGCGGCTCCACCGTGATGAGCGGCGGCGGCGACGGCCCGTCCGGGCTCGCCGGCTCGCCGCTGAGGTCACCTGGCGCCGAGGCCACCGGGTGCAGCGGGGCCGGCGCCGCCAGCAGGCCGGATGGACCGGCCGGCTCGGCGGGCTCCGACGGCTCGGCCGCGGGAGCGCGCTGCGCGTGCAGCTCCAGCAGTTTGACCTTGAGCGCCGTGATCAGGTGGTCCTTAGTGTACTCGGCGGCAAACTGCAACAGCAAACATCAGCTGTTGTCAGTGCCCATCATCCATGAGGTGAAAACAAAACATCACAGGGAAAAGCTGGAAATTCATTAAAAAAAAAACGTACAACAATATTCTGGGCAGAAGTAGACGGAATAAGAGATAAATAGTTCGTGCATTCTCACAACATAAATATCACAGAGAACGGGAACATAGTAAGAGCCACCGTCGGTAAGCTCCGGGAGATAGGTGAGGGGTGCTGTGGCCGTCGTACCCGGTCCGTTCTAGGGAGTGCGTCGTCCCCCGCGATCCCCGGTAACTCACGTCTCCGCCGTGTCCGTCGTACACGGCGTACACGGACACGGCGCGGCCCGACGGGCCCAGCGCCATCTCCTCCTCGGCCGCGAACCGGTCCTCCATCTTGGCGCGCAGGCCCTGGATGGCGAAGGCGGTGGCGCGCCGTCCGCGCCACTCGGCCGGCGGCGTCTCACCGCACAGCGCGGCCGCCATGTCTGTGACGCGGCGCGCGCCCGGCAGCGGCACGCGCGCCGCCACCGCGCGCCAGATGCTCACCAGCGCCGCGAACGAGCGGTCGTTGATGAGCAGCGTGAGGAAGCCAATGGCCACGGCCACGCCGACCATCTCTGGGCGCAGCAGGCAGAGCTGCAGCAGCAGCAGCACGCTCTCCAGCAGCGTCTCAGCGCGGCCCAGCGCGCCCCACGCGATCCCGGCCAGCAGCTGGCCGTGGCTGGCAAAGAAGCTGCACAGCACCTCCGACTCCACAGCGTCCTCCATCACTGGCTTTGGTGTGTTTGTTCAGGGTGAGGTGACACTGGGCAAGCCCCTCTAATGTTGTTTTTGTTTTATTTGTGCTGCTAGTTCATAGCACAGTTTTCATCGCCTATTGGAACTGATAAAACAATCAGAGTGTTTGAAACCACTGTTGGAGGCAGAGTTCATCCTAAACAGGTGTCTTCTCTCCGATGTCATGAATTGACTTGACAAAAAAATTGTCCAAATCACTGAACTTCACCAGAATCTGCAAAAGAACAGAAATGAAATCATAATCAGTTTGAATGAGATGCTTTCAGAATCCAAATCTTTATCCTGAACATTACAATACATAGAATTGTTACCATATACCAGAGTACATGGATTTTCTCTTATTTAGAAACTAGTCCAAAAAGATGAATGAGTGGCATAGGGGACAGGTGTCACACAAATCAATGAAAACCCAATGAAATGTGGTCCTGTTGTGAACAGTGAAAGACAACGACTCAGCAATCAGGTCAGTACTCAGTACCTGACCTTGCCTGTGCCTGGTTCAACTGTGATAGGTAGTTTAAATCAAAAGGTTAGTGTATTGCAGGCAGATGGCAACATAGTCCACCCAGGTCTTACACAGACCTCTCTCACCAGGGCCCAATCTTACCAATACCATAAATAAGATTTGGCAGCACTTGCCGGAGTTAACAGCTGCACAGCACTGATATCAAAGATATCCTTTTTATTTACATCCAGCTAATCTTGTCCTATGAATGATTTTGATAGCATGAATGATAATGAACCTTGCCCGAACAATTGAGTAAATGAATGTTGAATAGTTCTAAATGTCACCAAATGCCATGAATGTGCATTCAAGGCATTTGGTAAGATTGGGCCCAGGTGGCCACTACCCACTGTCTGAATACAGAAATACAGGTCAAATGATGCAGAGCTTCACACCCACATATACCTACTTGCCACCACTGAGCTCAGTGGCGGCAGAACACCTTCAATTAAGGGGGGCACTGCCGACTCTTGGCCCCATTCTTTCCATTCAACGCTAATAGGGTTGATGTTAAAATGCCAAAATCAAAAGGGGTACGGTGCCCCCCCCCTATTCTGCCGTCTATGGATGAGCTTCAAGATACATGCCTTATCCACTGGGACACAGAAAGACAAATGCATGATATTAAATACCTACACGTCGAAATACTAATGAATAAATACACTCCAGTCTCCAGATTACCACACTACTCAGCATTGGCAATTCAATGCCATGGGAGCTCGAAATCAAGTTGGGAAATCACAGCGATGGTATGACGTGGTAGAATGACACAGAAAAATCACTTAAAGGGACCCTCCCACCTTCAAAAAAGTTAATGAATTGGCATGAAAGTGATGTCGCTCGGTTCAGAAAGAGCAAAAACGAATATCTACCAAATTTGATCGAAAAATATTCACCGGTTTTCAAGATATTAGACTTTTACTTTTGTTTACTTTTTGGGATCTCCGCTGTTCCTAGCGACTTTATTTGAAAGTGCGGCATTTGTTGCGCGCAAAGCAGCATATACCACCGCGTGCTACAAAACGTTTTAGTCAAACATTTACGGACGTTCGAAAGCCTGATGACGTCATCAGATTCCCGTAATGGTTAAGAGATAGGGACCACGCTGGTCCCACCCTGCAAGTAAAGGGAAGAAATTTCTTGAACACCATAAAGCTGCGGGGGTTGCGACCAGGATAAATGGTGGTTTCTGAGCCTGGCCGCAAACTTGGCTATCTCAACTCAAAACTAATGTTAAGGTGGGAGGGTCCCTTTAACTCATGAACGAATTGAAAATTAAAAATATCAATAAGCAGCTTACGCTAAAAGCTAAAAAAATTCCCTAAGCCCTGATCGGCGGCCGGCTAGTACTCTTGCCCGCCAGGGAGACACCGGTTGGTCACGTGACTCGAAAACAAAAATCAGCTGATAGAGTGGCGGAATCGCCGTAATCAAACACGAATAATTCCGGACGATAGAGCGGCAGTATAGGAGCTTTCTTCACAACAGGCAAACATTGCAATGTTTTATCATTCTATGATCAAGAAACGTTCATAAATCATATATTTCTTTGATGATTACTGCCGCAACCGACACGCACATATCGTAGCCAGCGCATAAAGCTGTGCTTTGCGATATTAAATGTAAAGAAAAGCATTCTATATCTTGCTTCAACCTTCTACTTACGCTTTTAAAATTACGACAGCGACACCATACGGCCTATCGACGCTATGCAACTCCATGGAGTGTCCGGCCGCACTCTGCCGAGTGTGCCGAGATCAGAGGCGGACCATCCGGAGCACGTCCAGCTGCACTGCCCGGTCGCTGGGAGGGCGACACCTAGCGCCGCTCTGGCCGCTCGCTTCCACGCACAACTTAGCTACCTGGCTACGCTTGTGGGAGGGGAGGGAGAAAACCAACAACAGTCTGATGAGCCAATGGAGTCTGCGAGCCGCGCCAATCTGAGCCCTTCCGCGCGCAGACGGGAGCTAGAGCTATTCATCTCCTTTCCTGTTTTCGCTGGTCCGCCAGTCACCAGCATCGTTCCGTGCTCTCCATCGTCGCGATTCGGCGGCCGTGTTGTCTTGTGTGCGCAGTGCGTCAGCAACAACAGAGAGCGAGAGCGAGAGCGAGAGAGCGAGAGCGAGAGAGCGAGAGAGAGAGAGTCTCGGATCACGCCAGGCAGCCACATGGGTATCTATTGTTTATTTACTTTCCAGTGATCGCAAGCGTTTAGTTGTTTGGAACCGGGTGTGATCAGTATTATCTCTATGATAAAACTGAAAAAGTGAAATGCATCCACTTTAATTCATATATCGCTTTTGATTCATGGTACGGCTGCTTGATTTTGCCACAGCGTACATAGTACATACACAGCCGATCTCGGCATGTTTCTGTTCCAGAACAGCAGCTGCAGTGGACACCAAAAATGCATTCATGTTCTGACAACTTATTCCAAAGATACACATATTTTACGACGAACGTTCCAGAGAAAGTATTTTCTCGCTCACAGATGCTCAGCAAGAAGCGCGCGATTGATTGCAACTAGCACGCTCACGATTTCTAATATAGCGCTGGCCAAAACCTGCCCCTTACATCCAAATATAATAATCTTAATTCCAGTCTCTGTCCTATTTATTATTTATTAGCGCAGCGAGAGTGAATGATACCACGGCATAGCCGTCATATTACATAGCACAAATTGCGAGACGACGTCGAGACCCGTATCGGCGTATGTTTCACAGATCCGGGTGTCTCGCCTCCACTCTCAATCAACCCTGACACACCATCAACCGAACCACGTCGGCTCCAATCATCTTGAGTTCCGTACTGAAATCTGATGGCCGGCCCGTCAGTTGATCATATCTGCCTGCGCGCACTACACCCGAGCTCAGCCTTAAGTGCACTGTGCGGCCTTCTCCAGATGACGCCTCTGAGCATGGCGCTTATCCTGCACCTGGATGCATAGAGCCTCTTGTTCGTGTACGGCCATTAGCATTTCAGGAGTCTGATGTTCTCGGTGGAGGCGGCGCTGGTCACCGTGGAGCCGTCAGACGACACCGTCAGCTCGAGCGCCCGCGACTAATGACCTGCAAAACAGCGAGTCGCGGCACGTCACGACGAGTGACGACCGTCACGTTTCAGTCACGAAGGCCGTTATAGAACAGTCACGGCGACTGTCATATAGCAGTCACGGCTGCCGTCACAGGTCACGACGGTCGCGTAAAATGCCACTACCAGCCACGGCGACCACGAATCATACCTCATAACGTTTCCTGTCGCACACTCATCCATAATAACAGTACATTCGCCTGTATACACATTACACATTTCTCACTCAGCATTTCTCACTCACTCGAAGCTCGAGCCTGAGACCCATCAAGCGTCACGACACTTGCAACGGCACCTGCATTAGCAGACATCCCATCCCGGCAACACATAAAGTTCCCCCAAGCAACCCACCTAGGGTCACTGACCTAGTAACGAAGCAGGACACAGCTGACCTGTGGATGCGTCGGTTGACACAATTACTGACCTGGACATAATGTGATCGTTTCTGATCAATGTCAATACGCGCGCCGGCGTATCGACGCCGTCGGCGAGCGGGACGCGGTCGGCCGGCAGGGCGCCGTCGGCGGGCGGGCCGGCGTCGGTCGGCGTAGGTCGGCGAGCCTCGTTCGGCTACCGGATCACCTTCGGCCGGCGAGCGACCGTCGGTCGTCGGGCCACCATCGGCGGGCAGAACGCCGTTGGCTGGCGGAAGCCCGTTGGCTGGCGGAACGCCGCCGGCTGGCGGGGAGCTGTCGGTGAGCAGGCCACCGTTGGCAGTCCCATCGTGGTCGCGTGGCGCTCTGAAACACAGTAAAGAGTTAATGACTCATTAGGGACCATATTATTTTCAAGTCCTATGCTGAATATCCCTAAGGTAATCTATTTAACTCACCAAGAAATATTCAGAGCATTCACTGGAAACATAGTCATGCAAGTAGGCCTTTAACTGCAATACTATATTTTTTCCTTATGACACAATATGCCATGCCATTCAAACAGCCCATTATGGTCAAACAGCAGACTGAGTGGAGCATAAAGCAATTAATCTGGTTGTAACTTGTAACACCAAAGGATTGTACAGTGAAGGATAGGTGGTGCCTGCCGGCCTTCAATGACAGGTTCAGGCTCCGGAGCTGGTCCTGGATCTGACTCAGCTGACTGCCTGAGGGTGGAGGGCAGAGAAGGACGCAGGTCGGGTTATATTGGCAGATGTTGAACAGTGATTGGTCACAACCATTTACCTATAAATTGATAAATTCACATATTAATGGGAAATGCATGTATGGGACCACGCCTCCATCAGGCGGCCAAGGAGGTCGCCCCTTGCCCCGCCTCGGCTCTCGGACCACAGCGGCAACCGGCCCCGGCCCCGGTCGACCTGTGGTCAGCCGGTGACCGGTCACAGTCATCACGCCACTCACCGAGGACGGGGGGACGCCATTATCACCTATCAGGGGGCAGGTAACACAATTGGCATTATATCACTGCCCGGCCTACAGAGTCGGTGGGATGCACAACTGACCTGGAGATGACGTGATTGTTTCTGGACAATGTCCGTATGCGCGCCTCGTAGCTGGTGATAACACGCTGCCATTTCTGCTGGGTGACGTCTGGCCCACAGCTGGATCGAACCGCGCTGTCTCCAGAACCACCGCCAGATACAACCTGGTAGATAGGATGATAACTCAAGAACCACACAACACACAATGAAGACAACAAAGGCGACAGCAGCGCATAATGACGATCTTATATCATTTGGCTTATTCAATGTCACCACAGGTTGCAAACACTATATTTTACTAGTCAGACTCCCATGGTGCCTGGTGGGCTGATGTGCCTAGCTGTACTCCGAATGTAAGACTTTCCAAATGTAACTTAAGTAAATGTAAAAAATCAACAAATAACTTGTCTAGAAAATAATGTTGCTAGTCTAAAACCAGCTTGCGCTCCCCCCCCCCACCCCCCAGGCCCCCACCCACCAAAAAGGCACCCAGGAGCACATGAACTGGAACACCAATGCACAATCACCTGCACAACACAGCACATACTCAAGGATGCCTGGTGCATGGTGGGTTTTGTAGGTCTACACAGCAATTTATGCTTAGCATGGGCTCTGGATCAATTCTTCCATATTCATGCAGGGCATACTGGTACGGCCCTCCAGCAAAAGAGTGGTTGGTTAGCCTATGTGCTTTTGATGTAATAACTTTGAATGACAGAGACACTCCTGTAAAATGACTCAATAGAAATGAGAAGAGGGTTCGTGCACACACTTCGGCAATGGTTTTCAACAGCCATTAGACGTATTCATCAATGAAGATCGCTTATTGTGATGTTGGCAACCAACCACTAAATATCTGGAGGGCCGTACACTGGTGAGTGGTGGGTAGGTACACATTTCCAGCTTGGTTGATATAGAATGATACGGATTAGTCAAACTAAGTGATGCATTTTGCTTGCCTTTTTGCCTAGCATTGTAGTCTGTTTCATACTCACGTCGTCATCTCCGCATCAGCATGACACTGCTTTGCTTCGCATACTCCATGCAGCCTCGGCAAATGAACCTCGATTGCTTTGAAGAATATAAAAATGTGCAGCATCCATTTGGGCACAGACTTGCTTTCTTGAATGCAAATCAAGGCTATGAATGAGCCAGGACTTGAGGCAAACTTTGCCCTGCCGTGTTGCCCATAATTGTGGCATGAAAAAAAAACACTGTTTCAGTTTCCTGGTTGTGGTGGCATTGCAAATTTCCATTCCAACCCATGCAAAGATCTCAAAAGACTAAAGAGCACCAGAAAAAGGAAACTACAAAAACGCCAACACCCCATACAATCTCTACACAACTCTTTTATGTTATGCGCTTCACAACTTCTACCATCAACAAGCTACACAATTTTAAATTGAATTTTAACCGAATTCCAATGTGCCTAATCGGCCTAATCAAAACAAACAAATTCGAAAATCAGGGATGTTCTCCGACAGCAACGTACACGCCGTTAAACCAATTAAATGAGAGCGCTGGCGTTCGCTAGCGATAGCAGTACAGTAAACTGTGCGCAGCTCCAGGTGATAATCATGGTCTGCAGTTTTCAACATCGAATTTCGTACTGAGCCCCAATTTATTTTGTATGAAACCTTACACCAGCAGATAGAAAATTTAATTTTGTATATTACTGAAGTATAAATAGATGCCGACTCGGTTTTATTTCTTAGTAATATTCCATTGATTGTTACAGTGTGACTTTTGGCAGCAAGGAAGATCTCACATTCTAGACCCAAAAAATATATCTTATGACACCGAAACTGCAATAAAACATGCTTACCTGGAAAGAAAATTTAATTTGCATTATGATAAATACCTTTTATGAGCCCATCTGCGGTAGGTTTACCAACTATGGATGTTTTTGTTCAAGACTGTTTGGTACCCAAAACTTTAAATTTCAAATTTGGAAGGAAAATTGACAATGAGCCCCAATTGTACCGCGAGTAGCTTAGTTGCAGCAGTTTAGTAGGGATACGCCCCTCGTATACGCCCCTCGACTTTTCGGCCGACCTTGTTTCTATGCTGTTTGGGTGTGGCCGCTACGCAACGCAATACAAGAAAACTTGGCTAATCTAACTTCTCTGCAAGATATCGATACATGGTGCCCTGGGTGAGGAAAACACAGAGAAATGATCAGCAAATTCATTGTCGATAAGCTAGAGAAGTGCCAAGGATATTCAGAGTGAAACTACGCAGCAAAACGATTGGATATTTTTGTGACGAAAGTGACGCAGAGCATCAAAGCAATTCAAGCCAATATTGAAGGTTATTTTAAAAGCAATTCAAGCCGAAAGCAAGCTCAAAAGCAAGAGGTAAGCAAAAAAAAAAAAAAGAATTGAAATACTTTCCATGTGATAATGCCTCTCTATCCACCACCTGAGAAATTTGATTGTAGAGCACCAGAGGATTGGCCAAAATGGAAGGAAAGCTACAAAATGTTTAGAACTCTACATCGATTGGATAGGGAATCTCAGGAATATCAGGTTACCTCACTGCTGTATCTCATGGGAATGCCAGACAGTGGTGAAATTCTCGATTCGTTTGGACTAACTGAAGCTGAAAGGGCCAACTTCGAAGTAGTGATGGACAAATTCACTGCATACTTTCTGCCAAAATCCAACAGTTCAGTGAAAAGGTCACAGTTTCATCAACGAAACCAGCATGAAGGCGAGACAATCGATGAATATGTCCGAGCGCTGTACTCAATGGCCCAGAGCTGCGGCTTTCAGCAGAAACGCGACCAGATCAGGGACAGATTCCTTGTTGGGGTCAAGGACACTGGTCTAATCGAACGACTTGCCCTTGAAACAGACCAGGAGCTGGATCACCTGATCAACTACGCAAAGAAATATGAAGCAGTGAAAAAGGCTGTGAAAGAGAAATCAGAAGAAACAAAGCAAGCTGATGCTGTGCAATGGTCAAAGCCCAATCTGCAAAGCAACAAAAGGAACTACCATTCAGATAACAGGAGAAACAACCAAGAAAGCAGAAACCAAAGACAGCAAGGTGTTGGCACTCGTCCAAATCTTCAGACAAACCAGCCAATGACTAGGAACGTGCAGGGAGCACACGACGCAGGCAACAGAAACCGGTACCAAGCTCCCCACTGGGAAACCAGTGGCAGAATGTGCAACTTCTGTGGCAGGAGTCATCGTCTCGGCAGAAACAACTGTCCTGCGTACGGAAAAACATGTGCAAGATGCAACAAGAGAAATCACTTCCCAGAAGTCTGCCGAAGCGCAGTACCTCATCAAGTGGCAGAAGTTCAAGCTGGAGAAGCAGAAGCTGGACATGCTGAGTCTGATGCATATTTGGGGCTCATTGAAGAAATGACTGGCTGCACAGAAATGAAGAAAGAGATGGACAAAGCAGAGGTCAGTGCAGTGGAACATGAACAGAACTCGGGGATGGTCATGCTGAAAATAGGCAAAGCGGAAGAAGAAATCCTGATGAAAATAGACACTGGAGCAGACGTCTCTGTCGTCAGCTATGACACGCTCAAAAAGCTGAATCTGGCTCACAGAATGCAAAAAGCGAACATCAAGTTGAACAGTCCCGGTGGCCAAGTGGACGTGCTAGGCAAAGTTGTCACGAAACTGAAGTCTCCAAATGAGGAAGTCGCAGACGTCGTGCTGTATGCTACACACAGCCTCGTCCGCCCGCTGCTAGGCAGAGAAGACTCACTGAAGCTAGGACTGGTAAAGCTTCTCAATGAAGTGAACATTCCTAAGGAGCTGTTTGCCAAAGAAGTTGGACTGTGGAAAACAACGCCGGTCAGCATCACGTTGAAAGACGGAGCTGTGCCCTACGCCGTGGTGACAGCACGCAGAGTGTCACTACCGCTGCAGCAACCCGTCAAAGAAGAGCTTGCGCGCCTGGAAAGCAGCGGTGTCATCGAAAAGGTCAGCGAACCCAGCGACTGGTGTGCGCCGATCGTACCTGTGCCGAAACCAAATGGCAAAGTCAGACTGACTGTTGACTTCAAAAAGCTGAATGCCTCTGTGAAGAGAGAACGCTACGAGCTGCCAACCTTCGTGGAGCTGAGCAATGCCGTTCGAGGATCTGACACCTTCAGCAAGCTGGATGCCACCAGTGGTTTCTTTCATCTCCCGCTGGCAGAGAAGTCAAAGCACCTCACGACGTTCCTGACGCCGTTCGGACGGTACCGCTTCAACCGCCTACCGATGGGAATCACCCTGGCTCCGGAAGTGTACCAACGCAAGATGGCAGAGATGTTGGACGACCTACCGGGAGTCGTATTCTTCCAGGACGACATCATCGTGCACGGCAAAGGCAAAGAGCATGACAAGCGCCTCTCTGCAGTCCTGCAGCGCATCAAAGAGACTGGCATCAAGCTCAACGAATCGAAATGCGAATTTCGCCGAAGAAGTGTGGCGTTCCTGGGTCACCGCCTATCCGCAGCTGGTGTCCAACCCGACAAAGAGAAGCTCAGAGCTGTGCAAGACATGCCACCGCCAGAAAACGTTCAGGAATTGAGATCGATGCTGGGTGCCATCAACTTCCTGACGCGCTTCGTGCCCAACGCTCAAAGCATCATGGGACCTATGCATGACCTCCTGAAAAAGGACGCCGAGTGGATCTGGGATCACCCTCAGCAAAAAGCTTTCGAAGACATCAAAAAGAAGATAGCCGAAGCAGGAGTCCTGGCGTATTTCGACCCGAAGTTGGAGACTGTGGTGTCTGCAGATGCAAGCTCCTATGGCATTGGAGGCTGCCTCATGCAAAAGAAAGATGGTGAGCTACGACCAGTTGCCTTCTGTTCACGCCGACTGACCAGTGCCGAAAGCAAATACGCACAGATCGAGAAAGAGTGCCTGGCAGGAGCGTGGGCGTGCGAAAAGTTCCACGGATATCTGTACGGTCTTCAACGATTCTCACTGCTTACAGATCACAAGCCGCTAGTGCCGCTCATCAACGCCAGAGACATCGCTGATACGCCACTCCGCTGTCAACGTCTACTGATGAGACTGGCAGCCTATGCTGGAGAAGCTGTCTACACGCCAGGCAAGCAGCTGCTCATTGCTGATCTCCTCTCACGCAAACCCGTCAGTGAACAACACTCGTCCGACGAGGACGTGGCGGAAATCGAAGCCCATGTCAACGCCATCATGTCAGCCTTGCCCGCAAGCCACGGCAAGCTTGAAGACATCGCGCAGCAACAACATCAAGATCGAAAGATCCGTCAGGTCATCAACTTCACTGAAATCGGATGGTCATCTCCTGTCCATCCTGACCTGCTGGAATTCTATTCAGCTCGTGGATACTTCAGCGTGTCCTACGATCAAACCAGCAAACCTCTCCTGATGTACGGGAGCCGAATTGTCATCCCTGAAGACATGCAACGTG
Source organism: Amphibalanus amphitrite (assembly GCF_019059575.1). NCBI lineage: Eukaryota > Metazoa > Arthropoda > Thecostraca > Balanomorpha > Balanidae > Amphibalanus > Amphibalanus amphitrite. The sequence continues at coordinate 410,497 of NW_024881716.1, forward strand.
AAATGCTACGAAAGATTCACGACGACGGACATCTGAGTCTGGTCAAGTGCCGACAAAGGATCGCCGAGTCAGTCTGGTGGCCTGGTATCAACGGCCAACTGAAAGCATGGATCGACCGCTGTGGGTTCTGTCAAGCACACAGACGGCGGCAGCATGCAGAGCCACTCCAGCCCACCGAGCTCGCCGATGGCCCGTGGAATACAGTGGGGGTAGACTTCGCTACCTATGAGGGCCGGATCTTCCTCATCGTCGTTGATTACTTCAGTCGCTGGCTGGAAATTCTTCACATGACGTCAACCACCAGCGTAAGCACGATCGACCGACTCAGGGGTCTCTTCGGACGCTTCGGAATCCCAGAGATTCTTCGTTCCGACGGTGGACCGCAATTCTCTTCTCAAGCCTTCGCCGACTTCTCCAAAACGTACGGCTTCAAGCACATCATGAGTAGCCCTCACAACCCGAGAAGCAATGGAGCTGTCGAGCGTGCTGTTCAGACAGCCAAACGTATCATTCAGCAACCGGATCCGACGCTGGCGCTTTTGGCCTACCGGAATACTCCACTGGAAGTCACTGGACACAGTCCAGCACGCCTGCTCATGGGACGCAATCTGAGAACCCGACTACCAATTCATCCGGTGCACATGAAGCCGCAATGGCCTGACTTCATCGAACTTCAGCATCATCATGATCTGCAAAAGCTTCGTCAAAAGGAGGGATATGACAAGAGGCATGGCGCAGCGCTCCTCGACCCTCCATCAGTGGGTGATGACGTTCGTGTGCGTCATGACGGCGAGAAACACTGGAACGGACCAGTGCGCATCATCGGACCAGCTGCGCAGCCAAACTCATTCATCATTCCGTCAGCTACCACGCAAACGCCTGTCGTCCGTAACCGACGTTTCATCCTTCCGATTCCACCCGATTCTCGCCCGAGTCCAGATGCTGCTCTTCCGCCAGTTACCCGACCAGCATCCTGGGACATCGCTGCTCCACAACCGTCTCGGAGCTCACCGCTGAGTGCATCACCGCAAAGTGCACCGTCGTCCTCGCCGCAATCGCCTCCGGCATCGTCACAAGCACCCGAGGAACCCGAAGAACTGCTGCCAGCAGCCGAACCGCCGCCACCGCCTGCTCAGCCTGCCCAGAGAACGGGTACAGCACCACCAACAGCAGCACCGGGCGAGCTTCCGCGATTCACGCGCAGTGGTCGTCGTGTGAAGCCCACAAAAAGTGCGGACTATCAGTATTACTAAAGTGGTGCGATCCGTAAAAGTTTTGGAACCTGACATTTATTGTTCCCGCTTAATTTGCATTACGCTTAGCAAGCTTGTATATTCCAGTGTGCGCTCTCGCCTGACCTGCGCGTCTATTGAAAGGGGGGAGGTGTACCGCGAGTAGCTTAGTTGCAGCAGTTTAGTAGGGATACGCCCCTCGTATACGCCCCTCGACTTTTCGGCCGACCTTGTTTCTATGCTGTTTGGGTGTGGCCGCTACGCAACGCAATACAAGAAAACTTGGCTAATCTAACTTCTCTGCAAGATATCGATACACCAATTAGATGAGCTTTAATACTTTTATATGTTATACTCTGTGCATTTTTGCATATTTTGGTGGTTTATTTAGATGCCGACTCGGTCTTGTTTTTTTAAAATATTAGATTTAGTGGAACAGGGTGACAAAGAACACCAATGGTGGTGATGTATTCAACATGGATTAATTCTAGTTTTGAGTATTAGTAAATGCAAAACACACAAAAAAATATGAAAGACAATTCAATTTTGATATTGATTGCTACTGATTTGAAACCCACACCACTGGTATTATTCGAGAATTCGTGGTACAACTTTGGCAAGTCCGGCTGGATGACAACTTTGGGAGCATGGTGGTTTCGAAATTCAAAGAAGCGATATTAGGCTACGATAATAGTTTTTCATTATTAGTTTTTATTTTTAAGGATGAAAACGTATTTTCATTACTAAAGAATCCCTACAACCTAAGATTTATTATTTTCGAAATGGCGTGGCCGGCTTCAAAATTATTTTCGCAAATACTTTACAGAAATACACCAGTCCTGCCCTGAATACATTTATGGATAATATATATGTAAATAATAAAACATATAAAAATATGAGGCCTAGTTCCTTTTTTTGGAATGAAAAGGCCAGCTGAAAATAGTGGTCAAAATACCTTAGTGTTGTGGCGGCGAACCGGTTTTACCTAGTTCTCTATATACCGTGTTGCCCGCGCTCACATACGTGCACGTTACCCCGGCAACGGGCTATTGACCAATGAGAAGCGAGAAGTGTTACGTCACTGCGATTTTTCATATACCTGTGCCCCCCGGACGTGACGTAGTGTGCTCGCGCGCGTGCAGGGTCTCTGCGATCGAAAGAGAGCGCTAGCAGCGCGCCACTCGACGCCGCAATTGTCAAAAGCGGCGTGTTAGTATGCTGAATGATGTGTGTAAAAGTGAGTTTTTATGTTGTTAATTTGGAGGAAATGGTTGGAATAAAATAAGTTATTTTTATTTCTATTGGTTGGAGTTTTTATTCAAAAGATTTCGGACTATAGCATTGATATTTACTGAAAATACCTTAGTTTGAATAAATTGCAGATATTTGGCAACTGAAGTGTAAGGTAAGCCTAAATGATACGTAAAAAGGTGAGAGGCACCCTGATTATCATTTGAGAAACGAAAATATATAAATTTCCCTTATAAGACTCGCTCAATATGCTACTCCGCGGTTTATGCCCCGAGGGTGTCCGAGGGTTCCCGTTAGGGTATTGTTATAGCAGGCGTCTCACATGCTGCCACCGGTTTGGGAAAAGCCGCTAGATCCGTCAGGTCTAGAGATATTTCTACCAAGTCGCTATATAGGGTAATCACATAGCGGTGATTTCAAAAACGGAGTCAGTTTTTTTTTTCTGAGCTGGCGGGGGGGGGGGGCGTTTGGGGGGGATTGCCCCCCTTGCCGATAGTTCGGGAAAGGCTGAACGGAGCCAGGCTTGCAAGGCGGCGTTGGAAAGCGGTCGAGTAGACAAGCCTAATTAGTAATGCAAACTATCATCGGGATACTGGGGGGGGGGGGGCGTAGGGGGGATTGCCCCCCTTGCCGATAGCTCGGGAACGGCTGATCGGAGCCAGGCTTGCAAGGCGGCGTTGGAAAGCGGTCGAGTAGACAAGCCTAATTAGTAATGCAAACTATCATCGGGATACTGGGGGGGGGGGCGTAGGGGGATTGCCCCCTTGCCGATAGCTCGGGAACGGCTGATCGGAGCCAGGCTTGCAAGGCGGCGTTGGAAAGCCGTCGAGTAGACAAGCCTAATTAGTAATGCAAACTATCATCGGAATACTGGGGGGCGTAGGGGGGGATTACCCCCCTTGCCGATAGCTCGGGAACGGCTGATCGGAGCCATGATTTGTCTACTTGAACGCTTTCCAACGCCGCCTTGCAAGCCGTGCCCCGATCAGCCGTTCCCGAGCTATCGGTCAAGGGCAACACCCCCCCCCCCCACACACACACACGCCCCCCCAGTATCCCGATGATAGTATGCATTACTAATTAAGTAATTAGGCTTGTCTACTCGAACGCTTTCCAACGCCGCCTTGCAAGCCTGGCTCAGATCAGCCGTTCCCGAGCTATCGGCAAGGGGGGCAATCCCCCCAAACGCACCCCCCTTCCCCTAGTATCCCGATGATAGTGACTTGTCTACTCGAACGCTTTCCAACGCCGCCTTGCAAGCCTGGCTCCGATCAGCCGTTCCCGAGCTATCGGCAAGGGGGGCAATCCCCCTACACCCCGCCCCCCAGTATCCCGATGATAGTTTGCATTACTAATTAGGCTGGTCTACTCGACCGCTTTCCAACGCCGCCTTGCAAGCCTGGCTCAGATCAACCGTTCCCGAGCTATCGGCAAGGGGGGCAATCCCCCCAAACGCACCCCATTCCCCTAGTATCCCGATGATAGTGACTTGTCTACTCGAACGCTTTCCAACGCTGCCTTGCAAGCCTGGCTCCGATCAGCCGTTCCCGAGCTATCGGTCAGGGGGGCAATCCCCCCAAACGCCCCCCCCGCCAGCTCAGAAAAAAACTGACTCCGTTTTTGAAATCACCGCTATGTGATTACCCTATATAGCGGCTTGGTAGAAATATCTCTAGACCTGACGAATCTAGCAACTTTTCCCAAACCGGTGGCAGCATGTGAGACGCCTGCTATCATAATACCCCCGTTAGTTTGTCGTTGGCGCGCTCGCGCGCGAGCCGACGTCATCGCCCGTGACGTCGGCTCGCGGAATGCGTCATACCCTGCACACTAGAATAGCCGGCTGCCGAACAGCGCTCTAGTCATCCTCACACAAATACAACACAACACAAAAGCGGGGTATTTGGCGCATGTGCGACGATCATCTTTTTTATATCTGCTAATTTTCGAAGTGGAGTAGCGCAGCTGAACTTGGGGCTATGACGTCACAGGCCCAATTTAATGATGTGCATCATTAAATTCCTGCAACGGATCTCGCAGTCGTCTCCCTAGGCTGCGCCTATGATCACACTATTGTGAAATTTAAAAAATCGAAATAGGCGCAAAAGTATCAGCCACTCCCCCCAAAAAGCTAAACGATGGCGCAAGCAGATGGATAACTGGCAGGCGCGCCCCAGATGCCAGAGATGGCACCGCACTGGCAGATGACGGCCCGGGCCATTTACCCATATGGGATATTCTGCATGGCGTTGCGACCGATTCAAGATATAGCCAGTCAAAACACAAAAAGTCAAGCAATTAGCGTCTGTTTATCATGCTGGTAACCGCTTCATCTACATGAACAAGAGTAGCACGAAATTGTTGGTTCACAACACGGAAGATCCTAAATTTGGAGCCCTTTACAAAACACCGAGGAAAACGTAACAAACTTACAGTTCCTTGAAACTGTGCAATCATCTGCCAGCTTACTTGCACCAGAGCTGTGTCACCAGTCACCGGTGTGATATCGCCACCCATCTGCCGCCGTGCAGGCACAGCGCGAACTCTGCGCAGTCGGGCGACACACATCCAGAGCCGGACAGCGTGCAGCGCTGGACTGGCAATGTGCCAACACCCACAGACCCACCCTGCACCAGTTTAGCCGGCCAGCGCCGGAAACACCCGCGGCACACATCTGTCCCCGACTGATGACCACGACACCAAATCAGATGGAACCTGTCAATAGCTGACTATCTTAGGCACGGGCATCTCCTTGACACAGTGGCTATCCACCCGTCACCACCACCCACGGGTCGGCCAATAGCACTCGCACGGTCTCCAGGCTTTGTCAAACTCCGACCACATCGATCAAGATGACCTGCCAGTCTCCGACCTGCCCGATCCCGGTTTTGCACCTGTACGATCTCGTTGAAACTGGCTGGCCTCAGACCTGCGCGATGTCCCTGTCCTGCACGACGTGGCTATCTCCGACCTGCACGATCTCGCCCAAAGGCTGGCTTCAGACCAGCACCGTCACCCCGTCCCTGCACGCCCTCGCTGTCCGACTGGTCTCACACCTGCACAATCTCGTGGTCCTGCTGGTCGTAGTACTCGTTGAGCAGCCGGTACACGTACCAGGGCGAGGTGCCGCCGGTGTGTGTCACAAACAGGGTCACCAGCTCTGGCGGCACGTAGTCGAACAGGGGGCAGGTGAGGCGCGCCCGGCCCACCAGCGCGCCGTCCGCGTATGGCAGCACCGACTCCGGCGACACCGACTCCAGGAAGCCCTCCTGCTGGTCACCGCGGTGGAACTGCGGCGACAGCTTGTACGAGGGCGCGCACACGATCACCGGCACCGAGTGGAACCTGGCGGACAGCGCCAGCGCCTGGGTGCCCACCGGCGCGCGCAGGCCGCCGTCGGCCAGCACCGTGTGCACGCCCAAAATCACCTTGTTGACGCGCGCCATCATGGCGAACAGCGCCGACTCGGCGATCACGGTGACGTGCACGCGCCGCGGCAGGGCGGCCAGCTCGGCGGCAGCGCGGTGACCGCCGCCGAACGGCGCGCCCTCCACCACCAGCACGTGGAAGGCGCGCTCGCGCGCGGCGCGCCGCAGGAAGGCCAGCACGGTGGCCGACCGGCCGGCGGTCAGCACCACGTCGTCGGCGTGGATGTGGCTGAGCGCCTCGCGCGCGATGTTGTCGGCGCTGGCGTCCAGCTCGGTCTGCAGCTCGTCCAGGCCGGCCAGCAGGTTGGCGCGCAGTCCGGTCAGCTCCGAGCTGAGGTCGGCGGCCGGCGCCGCGCCCCGACCGGCCGTCAGACGCCGGTGCAGCGAGTCCACCTGACTGGGCGGCGCGCCGTGCGGACGCGCCTCGTGCACCTCGTCGTGCGCGCCGTGCTCCTCCCGCGCCATTTTCAGCAGCCGACAGACCAGCGTGCCGACGGCCGGCTGGGTGGGCAGCTCGGCGGCCAGCTTCCGTCCGGCGGCGCGCAGCTGCCCCACCAGCTGCGCCGTCTGCCGCCAGCCGGGCTCGGAGACCAGCTGTCGCAGCAGCTCCAGGGTGCGGTCGGCCACCTGGCGGCTGGGCACGGCGCCCTGGCGGCGCGTGGTGCGCACAAACTCAGACACCAGGCGCTCGGCGGTCGGACTGAGCTCCTCCATCCTCGGCTGGTGTGGGCGCCGACAGCGTGCCGTCACTGGATTCCGTTGGCTGCGGACTGGAACAGATAGAACGGGACACCGGTTAGTGTCAGGTGGGGCCATGGAACACTCGTTCGTATGTGAAGCAAAACGGTAAATTAGCATAGTTCTCATTAAAGTGATAAATTGGTGCCGATTTTCGAATGAAACAATGTTGAGTTTCGTGAATAGTTTATTACGCCTTATTCAAGTAGCAACACATTTCAGGGAATTTTGACGCAACTGACATAAGTCACAGCACTCAAAACTATCTTATCACGTCACTCGGGCTCGGTAAAAAGCCGCCCGGCGTTGCGTCGTGCCGCACCTGGCCTGGTCGGCGGCCCGGTCGGTGCCCAAGGCGTCTCCCAGTATCGCCGCGAACTCCTCCGGCAGCTGGTGTTCGGCCGCCGTCAGACCGTCACAGAGTCGCGGAAGGCCGTCACAGCCGGGCGCCGCGCGGCACTCCGTCATCACAGAGACCAGGAGGGCCCGCAGCGGCGCCGGCGGCGGCTCGTCATCCGGCGCCGACAGGTCGTAAGCCACTCGGCAGAGCAGGAAGGCCAGCGCCGGCTGGTGGGCGGCCAGCCGGGGCCGCGCCTCGGCGGCCAGCCGGCGGACGGCGCGCAGCACACCCTCCAGCAGCGGCCAGTCACCGCCCACAGACGTCTCCACCAGGGAGGTGAGCACCTCCAGGCCGAGTCTGAGCCACACCACGGCCTCCAGTCCGAGCCGGGCCAGCAGCGGCTCCAGCTGGGCCAGCAGCAGTCGCCGCAGCGCCGGCTGACTCTCGGTCGACAGCGAGTACAGCAGCTGCTTGGTGAGCCGGTGGAGGCGGGCAGCGCCCACCAGCGGCGTATCGTCCCCGCCCGGCTCCTGGGCGGCCGTGAGCGCCAGCAGCAGCGCCGGGTACGCCTCGGCGGCCACCTCCGGCTGCCGGCCGGCGCAGAGCCGCTCCAGCGCGGCGCACATCACCTCGGCGCGGCCGTACTGGCGCAGCGTGGCGCGCGGCACCAGCTCCAGCAGCCGGCGCAGGCAGCCGGCGGCCACCCGCTGGTGGCGCGCCTCCCAGTCGTCGGCGAGCAGCAGAACGGGCGGCAGCAGGGCGGCCAGCCGCGCCGCCGCCGCCGGCCCGTCCAGCAGCGCCAGCAGCCACGGCAGGCAGGCGGCGGCGGCCGGCCGGCGGCGCCACTCGGCCGGCGTCAGCTGCTCGGCCAGCCGGCGCACGGCCAGCTCACCGGCCGGCGCCGGCAGCAGCTCGGCCGGCGAGTCGGCGCCGGCGGCGGCCAGCAGCGCGGCGCTCAGCTCGGCCGCCGCCGCCGCCTCCTCGGGCGAGCTCCAGGGCGGCTCGGGTCGCCGGCGTTCGGCCACCACCAGCAGCGTCTCGGCCAGCACGGCCGGCGGCGGCAGTTCGGCTGTCGTGCACCGTAGCTGCGCCGCCAGCCGCCGGAGGTTGGCCGCGCTGGCTGCCCGGTCCCTGCTGAAGTCGGAAGCAGTGTATGGGCGGTCCTCGGGCAGGTGCAGTGGTGGCACGCGCAGAGAACACGCCACACTCCATAGATCGGATGCATCCATTAGGTATCAACTGATTCTCCCTGTAAGTGTCAAGGAAATCCAACCAACGCTCTTTTAATAAGAGAACCTGGAAAATATCAAGCAATGGCACTACTTAGCAATGGCAACTTCAGAGTTACTTATCATCATACATTTAGTAAACACAAACATAATATTTTCACTGAGAAATGATTAATAAACCCTCACACTTATAGAGTGGGTTCCCTTCCCCCCTCGGTTTTTCTGTCCCCTGACCACTGGTCGATCCAGAAAAGGTTCTAGAGTATGTGGTCTAGTAGGAAACAGCACCACTCCCCAAGCTTGATTAAAAAATCCCAGGATTTTACATCCCAATGTCTTGCTATGAAGCAATGCAAAAAATGTCCAAGCTTCTTCCTATGCCAGAAAAAACTTAAATTCCATCAACTGTGAGCACTGCAAACTGCAAGGGGCCCAAATATACCAAACAACCTCCCTTGGATCCACCAGTAGCTGACGACCATGATGTTTGTTTATAACATGTGAGCAGCAACATAAAACCTGCCAAGCACATGTCTCAAGCTATGATTCTTAAGGATCCAGAAGCAGATCAAAGATTTATTTGCTCATATTCGTTCCCCAGAACCAAGCACTGCACGTCAAATAGCAGGGCATGACAATAAATAAACAAAAGATCCCAAATCATCATGTCCACTTGCACTTACTTGAAAGTCGAGTTAAATTATGCTCAAGCAAAAAACAACTTACACTCTTTACAACGTCAATCGCATCAATCTCGACCGTGTCAGAGGATCCTGAGGGATCCTACTCGGATCCCACATCCAATAAATCTTGAACCCTTTAATCTGTTCTGTTCAATACACCACAATAGCTCGTTTGGGATCATAAAGCTAGCTAAGGCAAGTTCTCCTTTTTGATTCGTCGAAATTTCATTCCAAAAGCGCTAGCATCAGTATTGTTTCTAGACTGAACACAATTTGTAAGGACGCAGTTTTTACATTTATTGCGTAGCAAAGGCAAAAACTTTTGTTCAGAAAGTATCTGCCTATGTTGTTCTTTAATTAAATTTATAATTACTTTGTTCATAAAGAAAAAATTAAGATTTTTTTTAAAGAAAACATATTTTTCTAGAGTCCATTGTACGTATCGTACACGTAATTTTTAGCTCATTTGAAATTTTCTCCTGTAAAAAGCAAACGAAAAAAATTGGTTTTCGAGTTGCTAGGCAACGCAAACACTTCTTCCAGGTAGTTGAGCACAAATAACACTTGGGTATGGGTGGTGGGTACTCGGGGATCTCCAGTCGATGCCAAACGCCCCCGGTTTCGTTTGAAACTTTGTATTTTTGTAGATTACCTGTGAGTATTTTACATTTTATGAAAGTATGAACCCATCACACATTCTGAAGACCAGTTCCTTGCTTTAAACAAAGGGACCGTGTATATCACACCACGGTGAGATTTACACAATACCGGCCATTTGTGTAAATCACACCCACCCCGGTGTGATATACACAAAATCTACTACGTAGTGTAAATCACACCCGGGTGAGGAATACACAGAGAGGGCAGCTGTGTGTATATCTCACCACGATGTGACGTCATAGCAACGCTGAACGTCCATTGGTCAGAGCAGTGACTCTGCTCGCCCATTGGTCAGATCAGACTCAGCACTACGAATATTCCGGCGGGATTCCGGGCGTCCTCTCTCTCGGAATCAGCTGACCGCCTGGCCTAGTGGTGAAGGTGCTTGCACCATGATGCGAATGTTGCGGGTTCGAGTCCCGTCGGCGCGGGCGCTTTTTCCCGCATTTTCGCTTTTCCTTGGTAGCGGTGGGTTCGCTGCCGACCGACAAGTTTAAAAGCACCAATACAATATGGAAAGCGACGTCTGAATGCTCGTGGCGAAGCGGTGCAGTGCCGAAGGCAATGCCTTAGGAGAGATTACAGGCAATGGTAAGTCAAATATTTTTAGGTTAAGTGGTTGTGTATCTGGCTTCAGGCCGAAGGCCTGAAGCCTGATGCACAACGACTTAACCTAAAAATATTTGACTTACCATTGCTTGCAATCTCTTCATGCGAGTAACTTCTTCCTCATCCACGGGTAGGCAAAAATCAGTAGGTCAGGTTAGGTTAGGTTAGGTTAGGTTAGGTTAGGTTAGGTTAGGTTAGGTTAGGTTAGGTCAGGTCAGGTCAGGTCTAAGGTTTGGTTAAGTGTCTTGTTACCGTGCCTACTGTGTAAATCTCACCCAGGTGCTGCGTGGTTTGACACCCAGGTGTGATTTACCCACTACCGAGCACACAGTGTATATCACACCCTGGTGAGATTTACACATTGGCTAGGCCTACTGTGTAAATCACACCCAGGTGCTGCGTGGTTTGACACCCAGGTGTGATTTACACACTAGGAGCACATTGTGTATATCACACCACGGTGTGATTTACGCATTTGCCGGGCCTACTGTGTAAATCACACCCAGGTGCTGCGTGGTCTGACACCCGGGTGTGATTTACACACTAGGAGCACATTGTGTATATCACACCCCGGTGTGATTTACGCATTGCCGGCCCACTGTGTAAATCACACTCCGCGTGGTGTGATATACACAGGAGTAGTGTATTGTGTAAATCACACCCGGGTGAGGTTTACACTACAGTGCGATGCATTATGTAAATCTCACCGTGGTGTGATATACACGCGTCCTTAAACAAAACAGGTTGAGAAGCTCCTGGTGTCCTGCCATGTCAGTGCTGTGCTTATTAGGGATTCCAGGACAAATCTTCGTATGGCATTTCTTCGTCGCGCAATTCTTCGTCCGCATTTCTTCGTCCGCAAATCTTCGTCGGCGCATTTATTCGTGTCGCATTATTTCGCCTCGCATTTCTTCGTAAGCGCAAATATTCGTAGCGCATTTCTTCGTTTCCGCATTTCTTCGTCGGCGCATTTCTTCGTCACGCATTTTTTCGTCCACGCATTTCTTCGTCTACGCAAATCTTCGTCCGCATTTCTTCGTCCACGCAAATCTTCGTCTGCGTATATCTTCGTCCGCAAATCTTCGTCCCCGCAAATCTTCGTCCGCAAATCTTCGTCCGCATTTTTTCGTCCACGCATTTCTTCGTCTACGCAAATCTTCGTCCGCATTTCTTCGTCCACGCAAATCTTCGTCCCGGCAAATCTTCGTCCGCAAATCTTCGTCCGCAAATCTTCGTCCGCAAATCTTCGTCCGCAAATCTTCGTCCGCATTTTTCGTCCACACATTTCTTCGTCCACGCAAATCTTCGTCCGCAAATCTTTGTCTGCGCATATTTTCGTCCGCAAACCTTTGTCTGCGCTATCTTCGTCTCCGCAAACATTCGTCCACAAATGTGGTTCAGTAAAACCATGAAGAAATATCAGACCATTGCAAGTGAATGACGAATTTAATGCATGGAATGCATGATCGAAACTTTTGAAGTCAGGTAGATGAGGTCAGTCAGGTGAAGCTATTGTATTTGGGAGCCGACAATTGTAACATTCCATATCATTTGTGTCCCGGACATTCTTTTTTCGCGGTCGATGAATGACAATATAATCTCTTTTACCCTCGCCGGCATAGGCGGTGGAACGGGGAGGGCACCGGGGCACCGTTCCCCTCTTTAATTTTGGCCTTTTAACAGTAGCCCTATGGTCGTTACATGGAAAGAATGGGACTAAAAGTCGGCAGTGCCGTGCCCCCCCCCCCCTAATTGAAAGTGTTCCGCCGCTACTGCTCGCCGGACCTATTTGTTTTCTACATACACGCCGGCCCAGGGGGGCGGGTACGACCCCCCCCCCCCCATCGCCGTTTCGCCACTGGTGGAGCTAGCGCGTCGCGGAAAAAACGAGCGTGTGCGCCGTTACGAGACGCAGAGATTAATACCCGATTTTAAGGCCTTCTAGGTCAGGGGTCGGCTTACGCCCCGCGGGCCGGATCCGGCCAGGTGGGTGACGGTTGGATCCGGCCCGCGACCATCTGACGTCCGGCCCGCGGCTGGTATCAGCGACTTACATCGTGTTCCGGCCCGCGGTTCTTTCAGAAATCGACTCCGATATAAAAGTGACTTAAATGTGCTTTGGCACAATAGTTCTTCCTTCGCACACTTCATGAGTTTATAAACACCATTTGCGGGTTGGGTTCATGTGGTGACCCTTGGTGACCTGACCTGCGACCTGACCTGGTATGACCAGTGACCTTTAATAGCAACATATGTACTAGATAACTGACGCCCTATCGCTGATTTTCGACAAAATGCGCTTTACTCGGTGTTATAGCGCTTTCCCTAGAAGACCCGTGAACGGTGAAACATGTTATCTTTGACCTGACCTGTGACGTCATCGGTGACCCCGAGGTCAATGAAATTTAGCTTCCTTGCACAAATTTGACAGGGCTATCGAACGCCGTTTAAATTTTCCGGATCCGTCCAGTAGTTTCGAAGATGCAGGGGGGGGGCAAAAAATGCCCCCCTCCCACCGCCTGGAAGGTTAAACGAGTAGACCACGTGAAGCCGCCAAGTGCACGCAGCCAGCAGTCGTTGATGCTGCGCGCAAAAGCTGCTGACCAAATCTTACCGTTGCAAGTTTTGTCTTTAAGTAGAATTAGACAAAAACACCCGCAAATGGTGTTTATAAACTCATGAAGTGTGCGAAGGAAGAACTAGGTATTGTGCCAAAGGTCATTTCAGTCACTTTTATATCGGAGTTGATTTCTGAAAGAACCGCGGGCCGGAACACGATGTAAGTCGCTGATACCAGCCGCGGGCCGGACGTCAGATGGTCGCGGGCCGCATCCAACCGTCACCCACCTGGCCGGATCCGGCCCGCGGGCGGTATGTCGACCCCTGACCTAGAAGGCCTTAAAATCGGGTATTAATCTCTGCTTCTCGTAACGGCGCACACGCTCGTTTTTTTCCGCGACGCGCTAGCTCCATCAGTGGCGAAACGGCGATGGGAGGGGGGGGGGGCGGGTCGTACCCGCCCCCCTCGGCCGGCGTGTACCTATGTAGAAAACAAATAGGTCCGGCGAGCAGTAGCGGCGGAACACCTTCAATTAAGGGGGGGGGGGGCACGGCACTGCCGACTTTTGGTCCCATTCTTTCCATGCAACGCCCATAGGGCTACTGTTAAAAGGCCAAAATTAAAGAGGGGAACGGTGCCCCGGTGCCCTCCCCGTTCCGCCGCCTATGCCGGCGAGGGCACAAGAGATTATATTGTCATTCAACGACCGCGAAAAAAAGAATGTCCCGGACACAAATGATATGGAATGTTACAATTGTCGGCTCCCAAATACAATAGCTTCACCTGACTGAGTGATCTCATCTGCCATGACTTCAAAAGTTTCGATCATCCATTCCATGCATTAAATTCGTCATTCACTTAAGATGGTCTGATAAGATGGTCTGAGACAAAGATTTGCGGACGAAGATTTGCGGACGAAGATTTGCGTGGACGAAGAAATGCGGACGAAGATTTGCGAACGAAGATTTGCGGACGAAGATTTGCGGACGAAGATATTGGCGGACGAAGATTTGCCGGGACGAAGATTTGCGTGGACGAAGAAATGCGGACGAAGATTTGCGTAGACGAAGAAATGCGTTGACGAAAAAATGCGGACGAAGATTTGCGGACGAAGATTTGCGGGGACGAAGATTTGCGGACGAAGATATGCGCAGACGAAGATTTGCGTGGACGAAGAAATGCGGACGAAGATTTGCGTAGACGAAGAAATGCGTGGACGAAAAAATGCTTGACGAAGAAATGCGCGTACGAAGAAATGCGGATACGAAAAAATGCGCTGCGAATATTTGCGCTTACGAAGAAATGCGAGACGAAGTTATGCGACACGAATAAATGCGCCGACGAAGATTTGCGGACGAAGAAATGCGGACGAGGAATTGCGCGACGAAGAATTGCCATACGAAGATTTGTCCGGTTACGCTTATTAGGTGCTTATTTGAGCACAATTTTTGAAAAAAACATGACTCATGGGTGAATTGATGACGTTGAAGCTTAAGCTACATTAGCAAGAAATTATGTCAATTGTTTTTGTTTTTCAATTGTCCCTGTACTACTGATGAAGGCGCGGGCCGCGGTGACATGATCGCATTACCTCAGATGCTTCATGCCAGACTGGGAATAATACACGTTATGCTGAATATGTCTGGCGTAGTGGCAGGATTGCGCCAAAAATTTTGGCACACGTCCGGCATAAAGGCTGAGCTACACTATGCGTGACCGTCCAGGAAATTACGTGCGTGATCTGCAGATCCGTGATTGCGAGACTCCCTTGACATCGGTTTCTGCGTTTTTCCAGAATTTCCGTGAATTATTGTATGCTGACGTAATAATAACAACTAATAAATGTTTTTGCAACAAACGCTTAAGTTTGCTATCTTCTATACTATTTCATTAATAATAAGTTTATTTGGTAAATAAAACATCAAAAGCACATGAAAATTAAAGAAACAATTATTAATTACGTCACTCAGATTCATACGGTGAGCCACCAAGTGCGCCAACAACTGTCTCACTCATATCACGCAAGCACGCAGATTCTGCAAAAAGTTTGTAGCTCTGAACTTTATATCGGTATGGAACATCCTGACCGTCCTGACTATCCGGCATTTCCAGTACTGAACGTCCGGGATTTCCTTGACTGAATCTGCGTGACCCCAGTGTAGCCGACCCTGTGTATTTCCTATCAGCTGAACTTGACCTGCGTACCGATTTTCTGCTAAACCCACAAACTCGGGGCCTTGGTAACAACTGGATTTCCATTACGTCATGGGTGATGATGTCACACCACGGGTGACGTTTCACTGCTGCTGCTGCTGTCCACGGAGGGCAGCGTTTGTGAGTGGAAAACAGTAGCAAAATTGTAAATGAAGGCAGTATTGGCGCTTATGCTACATATGAAATTTATAACAACATATTATGTTTATTTTTGTTACTTTTCATAAACCCTCCAGTTTCCAGGGTCTGCATGCAAAAGTTCTGTTATTTTAGAGTCAAGCTATTGTACTAAGGGATTTATTTTGGCAATTTAGTCATGTGTTAGGTTATAAGGCTGCAGAAACTTTTAGTTGAGGTTGGTATCCACTATCCAGTTGCAGCTATAATTGTGTCATATTTTGTATCATTTTCTGAACATGTAAACACCTACCTTACCTTACCTTACCTTACCTTACCTTAGTTGGTCATCGGGTTATAAGGCCACTCGGCCTATGGGTCCCGCTCGTATCGAGTGAAAGGCATAATCGGAGAGGCTATGGTCGAATACCTATAACCTATGTGAAACGTACCTATGGCTACCTATATGAATTCAAATATTGTGATTGTAGAAAAGCAGTTACCCTCACATTGCAGCGGGGATTAGAACAATTAACCACACTTGTTATACAAAAAGCCTGTTTGCCATCAATTTTGGGAATTCAAATTGGGTATTGGTAAGGTAGACGTAGCACAAGCTGCCCTATGCACGAGAATGGGTTTTTCTAACCAAACCTTACCTAACCTGACCTACAACCTACAGCCTTAAACCTAAAATTTACAACCTACGACCTAGTCCTACGGTATGGCATATCACGACAGCTTGTGCTACGTCTGCTACCATGACCCAACTTTGTTCCAATTCATACCAACTTGGGATGACAGTCACTGCAGATGTGTGCTGACCATGCAGGTCTTTGTTACAATTGCAATTCTATTGCGTTACAGGTTCGGCGTTCTACAGCTGCGACCCGCCATGGCTGGGCCACCGCGGCGGCATCACCTTCAGGGTGGACCTGCCCGTGGCCACCCGCCGGTCGGACCCGCCTGCAGTCCGCAGGGAAGCTGCCCTGCGAGCCATTGCAGAGCTCCCGCACCCGGACGTCACTATCTGGTCGGACGGCTCGGCTCGCGGCGGGACGGAACAGGGCGGCGCAGGCGCGCTGATCCAGTTCCACCACCTCAACAGAGAAGAGACCGTGCGCGCTCCTGCAGGGGCGGTCTGCTCCAGCCTAAGAGCAGAACTGACCGCCATGCGCGAGGCGTTCGCGGCTGTGGCCGGCCTGGAGGACGGGGAGTTGGCATCGACCAAGTCGGTCCGCCTCCTCACCGACTCAAGGTCTGGGCTCCAACTACTCGGCCGCGGCCCAGCTAACCAGACCATGGCCCTTGCCGCCGAGGTCTGGAGGCTGCTGAGCACCCTCGCCGAGAACGGCACCGAGACGGTGCTCCAGTGGGTGCCAGGCCATGCCGGGCTGGACGGCAACGAAACCGCCGACCGCCTGGCTGGCGAGGCCACGGCGGGCGACCAAGACAGCGCACCGATCGACCTGTCGAGTGCGCGGGCCGCCGTCACGCGCCATGTCCGGGAGCTGTCGCGACAGAGGGCAACCGCTGCCCACCCGCACCCGGACCCCACGCCTGGCCACGACTCCCTGGCGCGCTGGGGGTCGGTCACGGTGACGCTGTCCCAGCTGAGGACCGGCACATCACCGCTGACCCGTGACACGCTCCACAAGATTGGCCTGGCAGCCGACGACGAATGCCCCGCGTACGGGGAGCCCGACAGCGCGGCGCACCTACTGACCGATTGTCCGGCCTATGAGGCGGCCCGCCGCCGCCGCTGGGGTGTCGACCCTCGCCTGGTCGACGTCCTCGGCGGCCCGGCGACGAAGGTCGTCACCTTCATCGAGGATGTTGGGCGGACCGAGCTGCCGCTCGACCCGCCGCCCCCCTGAGCGGGTTGGCGGTGGGATGCAGAAGAAGAAGAAGAAGCAACTGCCAGCGCGCCACGGCGGCGAAGCCGAGTTCCGCTGCTGGACCGCCCGCGCAATGGCCAGCACAGACAAGAGACAACCGAATCACAACACCTACAATTACGTTATTGTTATGGTATTGTTACAATTAACCCTGCTCTTTCGAGCGTGGATGCACGCTGAAATTGTCGCATAATTCCATGCAGCTTCCACCCTTCTGCAATACAAAGCTTGAATACAAAGTAGTCTTGCAATAGGTTTAGAACTTATGTGCAGATTGTCGATGCTGGTTGACTTGATGATTGGAATTGTGTTTATCTGTTTCATCTGTTTTGACTTAAATATATGGCCATGGACTATGGCCTACCTTGGGAAGTGTCTCTGATTTCAACAAAACATTTTTCATCAGGGTACGCTGCAGGGTACATAGTACATACGTAGTGAAAATTTTTAGCATGTATGGGTGCGCATGTGGAGATGTAGACTGCGAATGAGACGGACTACGACGGTTTTTGAACCAATTAAATCTGATTGACAACATAATGTAGGACTAAAAACTGACTGTCAGAAGAATATTCACAGAATATTCACTTCACCCGGTACAACGAAAAGGGAAAGTCAGGGAACAGAGGCAGGGTACATCTCGAAGATCAAATTGCAGGTGCCGATTGGTTATGGATCATCGCAGCTCAAGGTACTGCCTTGTGCTGCTTTATTGGTTACTGAAATTGCTTCCACCTTGTATTGAAAGAAGTCATCATGGAAGATTTTAAAAAGGTTCTTGAAAAATGTTAAATACTTTGAATTTATATTTCTGCAGAATCATACACCCGTATCATTCTTTACATGTCAATATTTGTATATTATTAAGCATATTTTCTTATATATAAGAAAATAGTGGCCTCAAGTTTCTAGGAAATATCTGATTTTGCTCTCTGGGCCACTGCAGATCCCTAAAAAGTTAGGAGCCGTCTTCATTATTTAATGTATAAAACCAAATAAATTATCACTGCTCAAAAGTGGAAGAAATGACAAATGAAAAAAAGTTTTCCTACAGCGTTGCAATCCAGATTTTAAGATAGTGATGGGCGCACTAGAAAGCAAGTAAAAGGTATTGTAAAAGTACTCCACAAGGTAAAAGTAAGGAACAGGAATATCCTTATACTGTTTCAGAATTTGGTAACAAACATTTTTTATGTGTTTTAAATACCCAAACGAATCGATTCCAGAATCAGTCTAGATGATATTATATGGTTTTTGTATGGTGTTGGTGGTACTTGAATGACCAAAGTCAGTACATGTCCATCACCTTTCGATATTTCCGTGGTGCTCGCTCCCATTTCATAGCTGCTCACGGTGTTTTCTGCTGACGTCATATGGTGCTGCTCCACTAGCGCCACCATACGGCGTCAGCTGGCGAATTATCCAGTTAATACCAGAGCCCCAAACTCGCAGATCACGGACGTAGGATCCCGCATAGTGTAGCTAGACCTTAACTTCGCATGTGCCAAATTCAGTGCATGGTGGCAGGTGGCAGCTGAATTTTACGCGCAGGGCGACGGCAGATTTTTTTTTGTGAAAATCATGTCGCCGAACTTGGTCGGCACGCTGGTCAATTTAGCAGCAGATTCCCCCTGCATGCGGCTCTGGACTTCTGGAGAAGTTTCGGGACGATACGTACCCGCCCCGGCCATCGCGTGCTCGAACTGACGAGCCACCCCGAGTTTACTTGGTGTAGGAGCGGCTGCCCAGGTGAGGCCTCAAGCCTCGGCGTGGAGACAGGTATGGAAGACCTTTTTGAACATCGCCGAGCGTCGTTTAGTAGTACTGCAGTGGGTTCATGGCTCCTGCCCACTGCGGTATCGAGGAGAATGAGAGCGCGGCCGCCCTGCCCTCAAACTCTGACCAGGGCGGTACATTGTGCGGTCTCGCATCAATGGCGCGACAACTGGTCCGAGTCCCTATTCAAGCCGCTCCTGGGGAGCACGCCGCTGCTCCCTATCCACGGAGAGGACCGAGAGGACGTCGTTTCGACTTGTGCATCACAGATGAGGGCGGGCCGCTGGGGCCGCCCGCTCCAGTACGTGCACCGAATCGGCTGTCTCCACTCCGCGGCGTGCCAGCTGTTGCCAGACAAGCGGTGCCCCGCGGCGCTCTGCGCCGTGTGCCGAGAGGAGGTTGATGTGCCGGAGCACGTGCTGCTCCGCTGCCCGGCCTTTGCTGGCTCCCGCTAGCTTCGAAAACACCGCTCCGTCGTTTTTTTTTTGTCCCGGAACTTCCGGCTCCGGCCTTGTTTCACGCTACAGTGCGCTAAGCGTATTGAGGTACCTACTGGGTTTGTAGAAAAAAAACTTATTCAGACGCTCAAACATTGGAGGGCGTCCAAGGCGCCGGAGCGCTCTGTCTGGTTGATACAGCCTTGATCGGTAGATGCGCACAGGTGCTTTCTTTAAAAGTGGCTTAATTTTGGCACAAATAGGCGCCCAGTTTTCGGCACAAATCATGAGAAATTTCGGCGCAAAATTGCTTGCGCCGAATTTCGGCGCAAGAGGGTCTCAAGGGCGTCCGGCGTAGTGTATGGATGCTTTCCAGTCTGGGCTTCATGGAGAGAATTGACCTGGACTCATGAATGAATCCATGTCAATTGCGCATGAATTCTTCGACCGCCCAACCGACCGGGAAACCATAGGTCACTTGGCTGTGGTACAGGGACCCGCAGTTGCTACTGTACAGCGACCCTGAGTAAATTGTCCCAGCACCCTCACAGGGAACAACGATAAGCTGTCAGAGGGTACTCACAGGAAACTCAGCTGCTCTTGTACAGGGACCAGCAGTCAATATCAATGTTATCGGTTGTTACTGGACAGGACAGACGGTTAGACTTGGGGTTCGTGTACAGTAGCAACTGCGGGTCCCCGTACCTGGTGAAGCCGCATGCGGTCTCCAGAGTCCTTCGCAACACCTTCTCCGTAAAGGTAAAGGGCTACAAACGACTGTAGGAGCCTGCCATCAGAAGTTGTTGACAGTTGACACCACTACATTCAACCAATTCAGGAATCGCCTAGATACCAACAGTGGGCGGACGTCGTACACACGATACCGTACACAGAACAGAGCTCTGTTCGGTCGCTGTTTTTTATCAGCATGCTGTGGGTTTTCCCCATAAAAGGAAATCATTGCTGGCGCTGGCGCTTCTTGGCCTCTCATTGGTCAAATTAATTGACCACGTGATTGCGACCAATGAGAAGCCAAGAAATAGCAGCATGCTTGCAGCCTGCTGATAAGTGATAAAAACTGTGACCGAACAGCGCCCAGTACGTTTAATATTTGTGACTACATCTGTTATTGGGTGCCCACTCCTGATGATGTTTTTTTTCGATAAACTATAAACAGTGAACAATAAAACTCACGCTAAGCAGCTCGACTGGAACAGACATAAAGGCCAAGTGGCCGATCGAAATTACGTACTTCTAAGTTTAAGTTTAAGTTTTAAGTTTAAATTTCATCTCCAAAGAAATGCATAGCTCGAGCGTTGAGAACAAAATGGTTTGAAACTTACAAGTCACAGTGGAATTCAATTAATTTCAAAAAGATAGTTAAAAAGTATACATGGCAACAATTTTTAGGGTCAATATATCCTTAGATCATAGTTATAATTATAAGCTAAGAGATAAAAATGATGGCCTGTCATGATACTTGCAAACTGTCAAAGCAAAAAAAAAAAAAACTACATATTGATTATTTCATTTCTTATTTTCAGTTCCTCCTGTGACGTGGCTTCCATTCCCGGACAGTCATGGACACCCCTCAGCCTCGGCGGCAGCAGAGCCGTCACTCGGACATCTTTGAGCGTTCGCTGCAGCGGCTGGACGATGCCCTGCAGAGTCCGTCCGGTTCCCTGCAGGGCCGGCCCCGGCAGCCGGACCGACGCTCCGGTGAGTGACCGGCCTCCCCTGCACGCACCGCATGGCTCACTGTGGGTACCGTCAGTCCGTTGTGTGATGGGGCAGCCGGTTTGTCCTCTGACACTCCGCCAGTCTGTTGTCTGATAAATTGTGTTGTGCTTGACAGGGCTGTTCCTGTTGCAGTGCTGTCGCAGTTTGTTATCCGAAGAGTGTGTTGTGTCTGACGAATCCACGGCCGTTTCAGTGTTGTCCCGGCGCAGCGGGCGGCTGGATGACCTCACCATGGACCTCACCAACTACACCATGGTCGGCGGCAGACGCAGTGAGTGACCAGTCAGCGCAGCCGCCCGGCGCCCGGCGCGTCTATCGCCGTTCTACCATTCACAGCGATCGTCATTTGAACTCTGTTGCGCTACCTGCGGACGGGCAGCCCGATTAGGCTTCACCGCAGGCGTTATTTGCTTGGCATATTTATGCAGCATTTGAGAGAAAAAAATAAAAAAAGCATTTTCGTTAGATGTTTGCATGTATTTTGTCCAAAATTCCTGGGAAATCCAACATTCACTTAATGGTTGTATGCTAGTTAGCTCCGCATCACGCTATTCAAACAATCGGAGTTTTGCGACCAATGTGCTGGGTCCACTGTTGTCGCTGGTGGTGTTAGCCCTCTGACACAATGTCGCCGGCCCTGCCCACCCGTTCCCCTCCCCCAGGTATTTTACCCGGTGAGATGACCGCTCTGGAGGAGTCCATATTGGAGGAGCCCGAGCTCACCATGCTCACAGAGGAGGATCCGGGCGATAAAGGTGCGTCCGACAGCCGAGCCGTCCAGCCGGCGCCTGAGAGGAACCTCCTGCAGTGACAGGCGCTGCGATGCGGAATTATGTGTGTCAGGAGCACGGCGTGTCACAGAGACTCTGTAGCTGGTGCACGTTCCTGGGGAGACTGTCTTAGCGCGTGTGTGCGTGTGTGTGAACGGAAGTGAACGGAGCTCAGCGCGGCCCACCTGATCTTGGACCGATGACTGCCCGTGTGCTCTGTACTTCCTGCTGACGCACTACACGGTGTCGGCGGCGATTCTGACTCATCCAGGCAGAGACTAGCCGCGTCTGGCGGCAGATCGCCGGTGTCCGCTGACCGTCGTGCGCCCACCCCGTCCCCAGCGGTGTCTGGCCTCTCGGAGGAGTTTCTGTCGGCGTACCGCCAGCGTCCGTCCGAGAACCAGCTGCTGGACCTGCTGGCCGACTACCAGCAGCTGACCGAACAGCAGGTCGAGCGGCTGGCGCAGCTGGTCAGGAGGGTGCCCGCGCAGCGGGGCGCCACCCATCTCACAGCCACACGACAGGTGGGTGAGAAATACCTGGGGCGCAAAATGGCCCGGTAGCCGGCGCTCGTTAAGGCCCCAATAAACAAATAATGAGAAATGCTTCTCACCTCACCGCAGCGCAAGTGAGGTGAGAGACCCACCTGCTCACCGCCATCAGACAGCAGCTGGTGAGAACCATACCATCAATTAAAATCCGATTAGATATTCATCAGTTCGGCTACACCGACTCTTTTTTTCCCGCCGCTCCCGTCTGAGCAGCTGCACTGACCGCTTCCCTCTCCGCTGCCAGCTGCACAGCCAGCTGTCAAAGGAGCGGAACACCTGGCGGCTGCTGGTGTCGCTGTACCGCGACCGGCTGCTGGTCACCTCGGAGGAGCCCGGCGCCCTGCTGCTGGAGGGCGTCGGCCGGCCGCGCTCCGACCAGAGGCTGGCCGAGGACCTGTTCAAGTGCCAGACCGACGTCCGCCAGGTGCGTACTGTGACAAAGGGCGGTGAAAAGATGAACGAGGGATATTGAAAACGGGAGTCTGGCCCTGGGGGAGGGGGGACAGATCTCTACTGGGTGTCTGGGACAGTGCCGTAAGGGTTGGTGCGGGAAGTTTTTCACTGTCACCAGTGGTCTGGTCCCAGTGAGGCAGCTACTGCCGACTTAGCCAGTGTGTCTACGCCGAACTCACTGACGTACACCGTACCGTAACCACTGACGTACCGTGACACGTCCGTCTCCGCTAACTGACCTGTGTTCAGTCTCCGTCCACTGACCGGTCCCTGATGGACAGGCCCAGCTGGTGGTGGACTGGCTGGAACACTGCGCCGCAGACGACATCGTCAGCGGGTACATGGACAAGGTGGAGTTCTTCGGCAACACGGCCGTGGCCTGGGAGAACACGCTGCACGCGCTGCAGGCGGCCGACGGGCGGACGGCGCTCGGCCAGAGCCGCAGCATGGACCCGGACGGACCGGTGCGCGACAGGCAGCCGCTGCACGACCTCGACCAGGTAACCACTAACCACCGTGATCCCTGGTTGACACCGGTCTGGTGTTTTTAAAGCATTATGGCTCCCGATAGGTCCCAAGCAGGTTTTTCAGTCTTTTCTGACCAGTGCCTCAGTCCCTGTAAAGTCAGGACCAGCAGTTGGTTAAGTTGTCCCAAACTCCATCTTTCTGTGTGTAATTGTTCCGGGTGACCTTTCTCTGGGTGTTTAACTGCTCGGAGTATCTGTGCGACTGCAGTGTCTGTTGCTTGGTCTCTTTTGCTGACGCTCCGCCTCCTCCGCCGCTCTGCAGGACGACGAGCGGCGCCTGCTGCGCTACATGTTCGTGCTGCTGCGCTCCGGGCAGATGTCCAAGGCGCAGGAGCTGTGTCTGCGCGTGGGTCAGCCGTGGCGCGCCGCCACTCTCGAAGGTTGGAAGCTGGCGCACGACCCCAACTACGAGGAACCGGCCAGTGAGCCGCGGCCCGTCCAGGGGAACCCGCTCAGGTGAGAGTGGAGGCGCCGCTGGACGCCGGGCACTACCGCATGCTTCTGTGGACTGTGGACACTGAAAAAAAAAACACCACCGGACACATAAGGACTTTGAACGCTGTTGCACATTGGGGGACAACAGACACTATCGGACACTAAAGAACATAGCGCTGAAGGATAGCGGACATTCGGGAATATCGGCCACCACCGGACACTCTGAAGGTATCATGATCTGACTCCCGCTCCCCGGCTCCGTTCAGGGACCTGTGGAAGCTGACTGCGTGGCAGCTGTCGGAGGACGTCTCCTACGACGAGCACGAGCGGGCCGTATACGGCGCGCTCTGCGGCAACCTGGACGCCCTGCTGCCCGTCTGCAGCACCTGGGAGGACCGCGTCTGGGCCTTCTTCAAGGTCAGTGTCTCAGAGACCGCGTCTGGGCCCTCTTCGAGACACGCCCATCCCAGCCTCCTCCTGGCCGCAGCCGGGACGGGGCGAGTTGTCGAGCAGAGTTTGTAATATCTGTCTAACTGGTATTTGTGTTGACAGGACGTTTTGGTGACAGTCCTCTGGTTGGTATTTATTGACAGGCGTTTGTCATTTCTGTCTGATGTTTTCTGACAACTGTTTGTTACACCTCTTTCTGGTGTTTGTTGACTGGTGTTTGTAATCACTGACTGGTGTTTGTTTATAGGTGTTTGTCGACTCGCGCGTGGAGGCCGATGTGCGGGAGAACAGTCAGTCGCTGAGGCAGCTCCGGCCGCTGCCCCAGCACTACACTGAGAAGAGGTCAGCCATATGGTGGGCCCACACAGAACTCATAGACCGCCAGCCCGATGGCAGTCTCCCCGCAATAGACGGGCTGGTCACAGTGCAATTATCCACTGGGAACTGCGCTGCAACAGCAGTTCATTGCAGGGCATTGTATCTTGCATTTTGTGTGTCGGTGTTCAGTCGTCAGGCGCTTTGTCAAGAACTCTCATGCTGTTTGAGATACCACTCTGCAGTGACTGCCTGTGTGCCTTTCAGCCGTTCGCCGGACGCCATTTTCTCGGAGGTGGACGCTCTGGAGAACTCCTCGGGCCGAACTGACGAGGCCGTGCGGCTCTATAACGCCATCCAGCAGTGCGCCATTCTCGGCGACGAGGCCACCATGTGCGCCAAAATGGCCGCCTTCTGCAAGGTTAGTTAGGGCGAGCTATCACTCCGTAATGGAAGGGAACTTATAGTTATCGAGATCGAGAGGGTGAACTTATAGTTATCGAGATCGAGAGATAGTTATCGCGATGTTGGCCTTTTCGGAACTGAAAGCTTTTGAATACAACGCGTCATCATAAATCAGATAATCGATTTACTGTGGTTCATTTAGCTGTTAAGCGTTAGAATGTCCGTGTTTAGAGAATGTTTCGAATTTTCGGTTTTATGCCGAAAGTTTTACGATCTTATCGCTTTTCTTCCTCCATGACTGACCGCCCTGTCGTGGTCTGTTCAGGAGGACCAGGGTAACGACTAGCTGCTAACTAGCTGCTGCCGCCCCCCCCCCCCCCCCCCCACACACACACACTCACACACTGCACGTCCTGGGCCGTATTCACGTCGATCATTTTCTTAAGAATTTTCTTAAGTTTGACCTACTTAAGTATATTTTTTATGCACGTGAACTCCGTCGATAAAAACTTATGAAGTGTCTACGTGAATACCAAATTATACTTACGAAAGAAAATCGACTTACGAAGTCGACGTGAATACGGCTCCTGGTCTGTTTAAGAGACCAAGGCAACGACCAGCTGCTGCGCTCCCCTTCCCCCTCCACTGACCGCCCCCGTGGTCTGTTCAGGAGGACGGGGGTAACGAACAGCTGCTGCGCTCCCCTTCCCCCTCCACTGACCGCCCCCTTGCCCCGCTCAGGAGGACGGGGGTAACGACCAGCTGCTGCGCTCCCCTTCCCCCTCCACTGACCGCCCCCGTGGTCTGTTCAGGAGGACGGGGGTAACGACCAGCTGCTGCGCTCGCTGGCGCACATCGTGCTGCTGGTGCGCCAGTACGGGTCCACAGAGGTCGACCACGAACACTGCGTCACCGTACTAGAGGCCTACGTCAAGGTGAGTAATGGGCTGCGATAGTGGAAAGTGGGGAAACGGGGCCCTCATACGGGCCGAGTTTCGAAATGCTTCCCGTTTCTCTATGCCAACTAGATTGTAATCCCTTGTCGTTCTCTGACCGGTTTCATATCTTGCGCTCTGGACCTTTTACGAATTTCCCCTGCCAGCCTGTTTCTGACCGCCTA
Organism: Amphibalanus amphitrite; assembly: GCF_019059575.1. NCBI lineage: Eukaryota > Metazoa > Arthropoda > Thecostraca > Balanomorpha > Balanidae > Amphibalanus > Amphibalanus amphitrite. The sequence goes on from NW_024881716.1 coordinate 436,435, forward strand.
TCCCGCCGTGCGCCGCAGCGCCTGGTGTCGCGGCAGGAGGCGCCGCTGGCCGTCTGGTACACGGCGCTGCTGCCGCCGCCGCTGCAGACAGAGTGGTGCGCCGCGCTCATGGAGTCGGCCAGGGCGCCGGCCGACCGGCTGCGCACCCTGCGGCTGGCCGAGGAGGCCGGCCTGGACGCGCCGGCCGCCGCGCTGGCCGTGGTGCGCGCCGCGCGCCTGCCCGCCCAGCCGGCCGCCGAGCTGTCGGCCGAGACCAGCGAGGACGACCGCCGCGCCGCCGGTGCCATCCAGTGGCTGCTGTTCGAGCCGGCCCAGCGGCTGGACGCCCTGCGCGAGGGCAACGCCATCTGTCGGCGGCTGCTGCTGGCCAGGAAACTGCCCGCCGCCAGGGAACTGATGCAGCTGGTGAGAGCAGGGGCATGCAACTCACCTAACTGGTGAGAACAGCTGCTAGCTGGTGCAGCCGGGCGATGAGACCTCAGGGACTCGTCGAAAGGCTCCGACTGGATCTGTGTCAAATCCCGCTTAGGATATCTGTAGAACAATTGAATACACTTTCAAACTAATTTTCCGTTTCCTGTTTTAGCTCAATGTGATATATCGAAAGCGGGATTTCTGTGTTAAGCCGCCACTGTTTACGTCCTCTGCGGCTGATGCCTTTGTTCTTTGAATGCTCCTACGGCTGGCTGACCTCTGTAATTGCCTCTCCGCCGCCGCGCAGATCCCGGACGACAGTATCGCCGTGCTGCTGGCCGCGTGCTGGGTGGCTGTCTTTGGGTCTGACCCCTGTTGTCTCTCACAGATCCCGGACGACAGTATCGCCGTGCTGCTGGCCCGCTGGAAGGAGACGACTGGAGAGACTGAGCTGCCGCCAGATCAGGACAATGTCGTCAAGGAGCACCTCTGCGTCAAGGCGTTCATGGTAGGGGTGCCAGCGGTGACCACTAGTTTGTGGGCGGGGACGAGAGGTAGCTTTGGCTGTTGGACTGATTGCTGTTCGAGCTATATCAAAATTGACCTCTCGATTCTCACCTAATTCTTTGTTTGCGATGAACTTTCGCTTTGCTATGCGATACCTACCCATTATCAACTCTAATGATTAAAAGTGACGTGCGGCCTCTGATGTGTGTTTGCGGTGGATGCGGCTGTACTGAGACGTCCCTCCGTTCGCAGCTGGGCCAGGACTCGTACCAGGACTGGTCGGACCAGTTCTACAGCCAGCGGCCGCGCCGGCCCGAGCTGCGGCCGGCCGCCTCCTTCGCCGAGACGGTGGCGCACGAGCAGCGGCTCAAACAGTACGAGACGGCGCTGGAGCGGTGGCGCGCGGCGCACGCGGCCGCCACGGCCGCCACCGCCGAGCGGCTCTACAACGTGCTGCTGTTCCCGGACGGCGGCTGGATGGCCGACCGCGCCGCGCCGCCGCCGGCCGCCGCGCCGGAGGGTGCCGGCGAGCCGCAGCGGCAGCGCGAGCTGGCCCAGCTGCGGCGCCTGTACGTGCCGCAGACGGTGTGTGTTCTGCACACGGTGCTGACGGAGAGCGGCAGGCTGCGGGAGGCGGCCCGGCTGGCCGACCTGGTGGCCGGAGACGAGTACCAGCTCTACAAGGTCAGTCAGTGGTGGGGGGTGACAGAGCACGGCCGGGGTTAGCCGGGGTGGGTGATTTACCGCGTACTTTGCCGTCCGAATCCGGCCCGTGCCGACCTATTCAATCTTTGAATCTAAAGAAGGATTGACATTTTTCATGAGTTAATGATTTTCCAAGAACACTTATTTAACACGCGCAGTGGAAGGGGGGGGGGCGGATTTCGCACACCCCTCTTGTTTTTTTGCCAATAACTCACGCCGCAAACATAATATTAATGTGAAATTTTGGCTACCTGTCCAGAATTGAATTGCGGATTTTCTCGTGCAAGAAATAAGAAAATCGGTTCACAACTTTTCTAGTAATAGCGGTGTAAAGTCAAACATCCTGCCGCTGCGGCGGCGCGGCGGCCGGCGCTAGCCGTTACGCGCCGCCTGAATTGTAGACTGTGCCGGGGCGGGACGGTTCCGTCTTTACATCGCGCTCCTTACCGCTGATTATATTCGATTCGCGTCAAATTTGGTGAGAAGACAAATGTGCAGGCAATCTTATGGTTAAAGAATTTTGAAAATCGGCCGGTAACAACTTGAGTTATGAGTGTGTAAACACAAAATTGTGATTGCCGCGTTTCCCGCGTCGGCCGATCCCGCTTCAGCCGGCGACATCTTACGCTTAGCAGGCTTCTAACTGCCACATTTATTGCTGGATTAACTAGAAATTCACCATACATACTCACAAAAGTATGTTCTTTCGTATAGTGAAAGCAAAAGAAAATCGGCCGGTAACTTTTTGAGTTATCGGCGTGTAAACGCAAAAAAGTGGCTCATATGGCAGATTTGACCACATTTGACCTCATTTGACCTTGAAGATATTAACCTAGGGTCATGAAATTCACACACAACATAGTTCCCCAGGGCCCCCACCTACCCTCCAAATTTCGTCTTTCTGGCTCCAGTGGGAGCTGAGATCTTGGGGGGGGGGGCGCCATCCGCACCCCCCCCCCCCTTCCACTGGGCGTAGTACTCGCAACCCTTCCACTGCGCGTGTTAACGCACAAAACTTCATGAATGCTTATAAAATTAGCATCGGAATGATTATCTATCTGTTCTTTCAAGTACCAAGTGCTAGTGAAACAGTCGCCGATGTGATCGTGTGGTCTGCTGTTTCCCAGGAGTTCAGCCAGCCGGAGCTGCAGAACCTGCTGGGGAAACTGCGGGAGACCTCGCTGAGACTGCTCGACCAGAACCTGGACGCCCTCGGCTACCCGTTCCAGTGATCCGAGACGGCGCATGGTGTCACAGAGTCGTCCAGTTCCATCTGAACCAACAGATCGCCAAGTGGACTTACTTTAGCTCACCACAGCTCACAGCTGAGCTGACCGCAGTTCATTGGAGCTACCTGGACTTATCACAGCTCAGTGTCAGAGCTCACAGCTGAGCTCACCACAGCTCACTGGAGCTGCCGAACTCGCCCAGCCTCCCGTTCCATTGAGTGAGAGAATTAGTCCAGCTGGCAGGGCCCTCCGTGCGGGCCGTACGATGTAGAGCGACGTTTTGAGAGGGTTGGGGAGGCTGTCTCCCGCCCATCTCGTATGCATGTGCCGATCATTGGATTCGTGTTGTTGGAATACACTGCCTTTTGGATCTCGTCTCTACTACCAGTGCTGGGAAAATAAACTATGGTGTCCTGCGGCACAGCATGGATCAGGCGCTGGTCGCCAGACATCTAGCGGCCGTTAAATAAACTATGGTGTCCTGCGGCACAGCATGGATCAGGCGCTCGTAGAATGAGCTATAGGGTATTGCGGCACAGCATGGATCAGGCACAACTGCCAGTGACATCTAGCGGTTGTAGGATAAACCATGGTGTTTTGCGGCACAGCATGGATCAGGCGCAACTGCCAATGATATCTAGCGACTTGCTAGCGACTGTAGGATAAACTGTGGTGTCCTGCGGCACAGCATTGATCAGGCGCAACTGCCAGTGACATCTAGCGGCTGTAGAATAAACTATGGAGTATTGCGGCACAGCATTGATCAGGCGCAACTGCCAGTGACATCTAGCGGCCGTAGAATAAACTGTGGTGCGTCGCAGCACAGCATGAATCAGGCGCAACTGCCAGTGATATCTAGCGGCCGTGGAATTAAATCTTGCGGCACAGCATGCGCCTGACGTCCGTATTCGGATATATTTATTGGCCGCGGAAGGAACTAATAACACCAACGGCCGCCGTCTCCATGCGAGAGGCAGGTGAATGACAGACCGGTGGCTAGTGTTCGAGATGTTTCATCCTCTCTTTTGTCTTATGGTTCCGTGCTCTATGTGACCGTTTCTAACCCATACGATTTGTTGACCCGTGTTCCGTTGCCGCTGCTCTTCTCACAAACATCGTGGCCCCACTGCTCCCTCAAACAATCACCCTGTCCGTCATTTCCATCCCAACAGCGTCCCATATTCCCCTCCTACATAACCAGTTCCGGTCCCTCCCCTCCAAAGCAAACACGGTGTCCGGGGCCACTGCGTGTATTCGGGCCGGTGCCGGTCGCTGTGCGGCGCGCCGGCCGGCCGCCGTCCGATTGTACGCTTTGAGCTGTCTGCAGGCTGCGGCGGCCTGGCCGGGCGCGCGCCGACCGACCCTGCCCGCCCCGGCCGCACTCGCTCCTTAGCCTAGCAAGATCGCAATAGGGCAGCGCCCGCGCGGCGCCCGAGCCTACGGCGGGCGCCGCGGCGGATCAATTATATCTACAGTGGGCACGACCGGCCGTGGTCGTCTGAGGCTACGGTGTGGGTCTCTGCGGTCCCGGCTGGCACTCCCCCGTCCGCACTCACACACTCTGCACTCTCCCCGACACTCCCGCACTCTCTCGCGCACTCAGTCGCTCGGTATGGCGCAGCCGCTCCCGTAACTTGCTCTCTTCCTCTCTCTCTCTCTCTCCGTCCCTCTCTCGCTCTTCTGGTGATACCAAGTCTCCGATACGAATTGCAGCAGCTGAAACGGAGAGGTAACAACTAACAGTAGGTATTGACGAAGCATCAGTTCTAATGTTCCTCAGGTAAATGATTGTGATTCGTATTCGTGTCGAGCTACACTGAAGTATAACATTGCTTAAAAAACAATTGTTGACAATTTTTTACCTCAGCGAAGCCCGAAACGAATACGAATTACAAATAACAATAGCATTCAGAACCATTGAGCCAGATTGCTGGGCGAAAGAAACGAGAAATATGGACCATTGATGTCTGAACCCTCGCCCGTATAGGGGGGTCGAACGGACCCCCCCCCCATGGTTTTTCGCGAATAACTCGCGTAAAAAGCGGCCGATCGCGACGAAACTTTCAGTACCCTCGCGTTCATCAATTTCACACCTACCCTGAAAATTTCATGACCCTGACCCAAATGACCTTTGACCTGTGACCTACTTTTCGAGACCATGTTTGGCTGGAATCGCGATTCGGCGTATGTCGGCTCGCATTAGCCGCGCGTTTGCAGTCTTTTCGTGGTTTTCAAGCGTTCAAACATGTGATATGCTGTTGCCCCCATGCATTAGGGTGGGTGTCAAGGTCTCCTGAAGGTCAGGTCAGGTCATTGACCTTTGATGACCTCGGTTCACTTTTTCGAGTTTTACATGTTTCTAGGCCAGTTTTTGGAGCTGAATTCGAATTTAGCAACCATATGAACATTTACGAAGTAGTTTTGCTGCCTTCGTAACATGTTACGAAGCTGTCAGAGGCGGTTGCCACCTACTACGAATACCCTTACTGGTTGACCTGACCTGACCTGACCCGACCTGGCCTAAATACATAAAGACATCATCTGTGATCAAAACTAACATGATATTCGTGATCAGCACCCCGAAAAACCCCATAGCAGCCACACTTTACGACGTTCTAACAGGTCCCGATTTTCCCGCCTTTGGGGTCATTGACCTGACCTGCAAGGTCAACCAATGACCTAGGACCTTAAAATTGGGTATCATCGGCTTCCTCTCGTCACGGGCAACACGCTCGTTTTTTCCGCGAAGCTCTAGCTCGATCAGGGGCGAAACGGCAAGGGGGGGGGTCCAACGGACCCCCCCCCCCCTTATACGTTCGCGGCTGGAAAAACACCAATACGGGCGAGGGTTAACTCTTACATTTTAGAACAACAGAACCAGCGGAGGACTGGCACTTCATCCGCGTTGGGCGCAGCGGAGCGGCGGCGGGCGGACTCACGTGTTTAGGACTTGGTGACCGAGAGGCGGCGCGCGTTGGGCTTGTCGTAGTCCTCCATGCTCATGGAACGGTTGCGGCCGCCGCCGCCGCTGCCGCTGCCGCTGGAGAGGGTGCGCGCGCGGGCGTTCACAGAGGTCAGCATGCCCAGGCCCTTGCAGAAGAGCAGCATCGAGCTGCAGAACTTCTCCGGCTGTCGACAGAGGGCGCGCACATCGGTCAGCTCCTCTGAACAGCAGAGGACGGCGCAGCAGGCACTCAGGGGGGCATATACCAAAGGAAGAATAGATAAAACAGGTAAACAGACGAACATAAGAAGGACTGATCGCCGGTATCGGCTCTCGCCCCAGTCCGGTCTGACACGGGACTCGACCAGCCGTCGCCGGTCCACTCACCGCCTCGATAAGCACGTCGCCGACGCCCTCCAGTGTGATGAGCGACGACTTGGCCTTGTTCATGTGCGAGTGCATCGTGTGCACGGTGTGGTTGTGGGAGGCCTTGGCGCCCGTGACCAGCAGCGTCTCCATCTTCAGGTCGGCCACCTGCATCGAGATGTCTGTCCGGCTGGGAGAACGCAGGACAACGGGCGACGTCAGTGAACGGAACGTGAGCCGGCGTAAATAAGAGGCAAATCTGTTCCTATGTAATCTCCTCAATCGGCCCTCTCCTCTCTTTCCTCCCTCCCGTTCCACCACAATCCCGTCACCCGTCTCTCTGCCCTCTCTCTCCCTCCCGCCCACGGTCCGCGCCGATCGAGCGCCCCTCTCCCCCTCTCCCCCCTCCCCGGCCGGGCGCCCGTGGGTAGCCGCCGCGGCCCGGCCCGGCGGCCGAGGATCAATGCCGCTACGAATCGCCGGTCGGGGCCGCGGCCGCCGGTGGCAGCGGACTCAGTTCAAGGCTGAGCTGAGCTGAACTGAACTGCAGGGACCGCACTGAATAGGTCATACCTGGACCGAAATGGTCTGCCAGGCCCGTATCGACATTAGGAAGCATACCGACCAGGTCGGTCTCTAGTACAGGGAACGTGACGGAGATAAGCGATTTCATTTATCAATATTTGGTTTAAAAAGTTTTGTTTCGTTGAACTTTGTTTCCAAGCGCAGAACGATACGCTACATAGTGGGGTCCGATGACTATTGTTTTACAATGAGTGAAGTTCTAGAGCTCTCGACACAGCCCTGTTACAACCAACAATCCCTGTCTTTGTGCAGATTCCGCCCCAGGCTGCGCCACCGATCCTTACTCGAGGAAACACTGCACGTAGCGCTGCAGGTTGCGGGGGTTGATTTTGCTCTTGAGCCGGTCCTGGAAGTCCTTGATGAGTTTCTCCCGCGTGCTGGCGTCCATATCACCGTCCAATTGCTGCCGGAGCACGGGAGCACAGAGCACAGGGCACGGAGCACGGTCAGAGCGCGCCGAGCACCGACAGAACACACACGGCACGGACAGAGCACACACAGAACACAGGCAGAGTACCGGAAAATATACGGCTGTTGGTCGCTAACGCAACTAGACTGCTAATTTTAACAAGGCCTGTGGTAAGCCTTTGATTCACTATCTTTAAAACAACTCATTTAGCGTCTATTCGATGTTATACGAATCAAATGAAACAGGACAATCGAAGCTACGTTTTTAACGGCTGACACAACACGAAACGCGTCTAACTACTGGCAAATACGGTATGCTGTAAAAACACCAAATGATTAAAGGGGGGGGGGGGTACTAGAGTACGTCTACAAAAAAAACACGAGCCTTGCTCTTCATGGCCGTTCACTGATGAAAAACCTCTACACGCTTACCTCGAGTGCGACACATCCCACCGATTCAGTAGCCAGCGTCGCCAGCCGTGATCTACGTGAGCCCGTGTCTCGGTGCATCCGTACCGTATACCGTCCGGTCAGTCGGCTCTCAGACGTTATGGGACGTGATCTACTCTGCTTAAGTGTACCACTACACCTACGACACCCTCCACTATGTACACGAACCACCAGATGTCTCGTGCATCGTACTACGCCCAACTAAAATATGTACATACCATGTCATGGGTATATCTAATGGGAGGCCTTTCGGGGCAAGGTAATTTGGGGTATATTTCAACGCCAATATGCCTAGGTAACAGAAATCAGATGCTTATTCGCAAATAGTTTAAAAAACTCATTGAGCGAGCTTTAAAGCCTGAGTTCAAAGATTCGGTAATCTCATATCAAAATCACCAAACCGATCGTCCCCGCCCCGAAAGGCATTCATACTGTGTCCCAAAAGGGACCACAGGTAACCGTGTATGTAACGTGTACCCGTTAAAGTACCGCGCACCCACTGTACAATGTAGCTGCACGGCTCCCGTGCCGTGCCGTGTATAGTGTGGCCGTGGAGCTACCCGTGCACATGTTCGGCTCCGTGGTAACGTTGGAAACCGATAATTCATGTCATTAACTCCCGTGCATCTTTTCCATGTTACCGTGGCGATCGCGTGCTCCCACGTCGCATGTCGTTAAGATAATCTCATCGCCCAGGGTTTTGTACAGAGAGCCGCACGCGTCTCATCCATCGCCAGTCTCCTGTGTCTATGTAGTGTCTACCCACCGTGGCTCGTGGGACTGTACCGAGGGGTGGGGATGTCGTGCTGCTGTTCCGACGGACTACCTGTACACTGAAAACTTTTTTACCATTTCCTGAAGGGTAAACCCGCCATAGCATGGTAGCTTGACACACAGACGTTTTTTACCACCTTCCAGATGGTAAATTTTACTCTTTCATGAAGAGTAAACTCGCCAGGGAGGGGTAACATGACACACAGACGTTTTTTACCATCTTCTGAATGGTAAACTCTTTTGATTTACTCTTGTCTAGAGTGTAACATTTTTGGGGTTACACTCTTTGAAAGGGTAAATCTTTAACGGAACCCTTTTTTAAGGAGTAACGCATCATCTACTCTGTGCTTTACCCTCCTACAGAGAGTATATTCTTATGGCCTACCCTTTGTCACATGGTAATGTTTACTCTTTCCTTTAGTGTAAACCCCCCAGAGGATGGTAACAGACCCACATACGCTTCCTTCAGAAGCTTCACGAAGCTTCTGTTAACCGGAGCTCACCAACTAAAAAAAAATGCTTCAAGAGCAACAATGTAGGTATATTTGGCTTCCGTACAAACAATACGAGGGGCACACCAACCATGAACATTGTGAGACTCTTCACTTATTCATACAAATTTATACAAAGCGTTCAGCAATGCACAAGCGGTAAATAAACACCACGATACAACTTGAATGCAATTTGAATATGAATACAAGACATTCAGCGCCCTCATATTGGATTAGGCAGAGCGCACAATATTTGAAGTGAGCGACGGCGTTCCTGGGTGGTCGCCCGTCTGCGTGAGATAATGAGACTGGATCACTACAGTGCAAGGCTTTTTCAAAGTCACCAACAAAATGCATAAACTTGTAGCATCACAACAAAATTAATGTACGTACTCACAACACTAGGCCACGTGGCCGTGCACGGGGTCCTGTTAACCAGGTCAAATTAGCACCACTCAACGGCACGCAATGCTCTAGCACATCGGTACTTACAATAAAATGTCCACAGAGGCTCTAGGCGATGAACAACACACAAGCACAATCACCAACGGCCACGCCGCGCGGCACCGACACTGCTCACATCCGCTCTCGGAGACCAACGGCCGAAAACTGACAGATGCGCGCGGCCTTCAAACCGCAAACGGCCGATCTCGTTTCTGATTGGCTGATTGTTTCCATTTCAAATATCATCTTCACGAGGGTAAACAAGATCCACGCATGGAACGACTATCTGTACCCGAGTCACGATACCCAGGAGGAAAGAGTTTTCGTGATGTTCTGGATCGCGAGAGTAATATTGATATTTACATGGTAATAATACTCTTCGCTGGCGAATAAGTTCATATTAACCACGTACCGTTACTATGCACATAATGGTAGCAGCGAGTTACCCTTTCAATATACTATTATCTTGCGGGTTTGATGAAAATGAACTCTCCAGGAGGTAGTAAAAAAGTTTTGAGTGTAACCACTCCATCCCCACATGTTGTACCGTTCTGTAAGCTGCGGCAACTACACAGCTAAGGCGGACTAACAGCTACGGCTGCGGGCGCTGGCGGACCAGCGCCCGGCGCAAGGAGGCAGCAGCGTATCAGACAAAGCCATGCACAGCAGCAGCGAGCGGCGGCCGGGGCGGCGCCGGCGGTCTGACGATACATTACCTCCTCCAGCGACTGTCGGCGACCGGCAACAGACAGACAGACAACGGCCGGTCAGTGCGCGACACGGCCGGCGGCGGTCAGCGACCCAGGGGGCAGGTCAGCGGTATACAGAGGTCAGAGCGGCGACCCAGAGGTCAGAGCAGCCCCGTCAGAGCCGGGCCAGGTCAGCGGCACAGAGGTCAGTCAGGTCAGGTCGGGTCACACCGCAGAAGTGTGATCCGACGGTCAGCGAGGAGCAGTCAGCGACGAGCGGTCAGCGAAGCCAGAGGCATAGCACAAGGAGGGTCGGGGTCCCAGGTCAGAGGACTACTCCCGTCTCCGGCTGTTAAATTAAGGCACAGTATATCGTCTCTAGGACCAGAGTAACCGCGATCTCTCCATGACGGAAGACCTTCTATTCTGATTCAGCAAGTCAGAATAAAAGTCTCTTGGCCTGCGGTAAAATCCCGCATGGTCTGGAGTTGAGCTCTTCCCAGCTCGATATTACCTATGTCTTTTCAGTCAAAGGCTACATCTGCAGTCTAATAAAAAAAAAAATTGTCCAGTCTATATAAGTCCATCCGGGTCTAGGTAGGGTCTCTCTCAACCTCACAGGTCAGTTGCCTCCAAGTCTGGGGTAGTTTCGGTCGAGCTACAAGTGTCATCACTGCTTAAGTCTGAATATACATACGTTTCATCAATTATCTTAACATCAAGTCAGCCTTGCCGTCCTTGCAAGTCAAAATTGTGTCCCTCCCCTCCCCGTCTCCTAGGATTCCCAGGATGGTGGTAAGGACGGGCACACAATCCGTGACGCGAGCGAGCGAACTGTGTCAGAGCGCGACATTCGTGAGCCACAGTTCAAGCAGCGGTGCCCGTATAGCACAGTTGGCCACAGCAGAGAGCGCGTCGCGGCGAGGCAGACCGGTGACGGAGTGTGCAGTACATCATCAGAGCACGGCCAGACAACATCAACAGAGCACTTAGCGACAGTCGGCGAGTCAGTGGCGCCGGCGCTCAGGGCAGGCAGGCAGGCAGGCAGAGGATATGGATCCACAATGGATCATGGCGAGGAGAAAGGCTTGGACGGAATGGAATGCTGTCACACACACACTAATCATTTGGACGGGACCACTGTGACTTCAAAGTTAAACGAGTAAGCTTGGGTCTCTTAACCTTCCAGGCGGTGGGGGGGGGGGGGGGCATTTTTTTGCCCCCCCCCCCTTTAGTTTTTTTCAATATATCTCGAGAACCGCTCGACGAGCTGCATCGAATCGATACCCATTTTATGCAAAAATATCAACTTTGAAATTTGACCTTTTTTGACCTGACCTTGACCTGACCTCCACCAGAAAGTGACCTAAACCGTACCTGATGGTCTTATAAACAACACCATTGAGTTGGAAATGAAAAACTGGCCATAAAACATGCATCGCATAACCTTAGTAAAGTTGGGCTCATGTGGTGACCCTTGGTGACCTTTGGTGACCTGACCTGTGACCTGACCTGGTATGACCAGTGACCTCTAATAGCAACATATGTACTAGACAACTGACGCCTTATCGCTGATTTTCGACAAAATGCGTTTTACTCGGTGTTGTAGCGCTTTCCCTAGAAGCCCCGTGAACGGTGAAACATTTTATCTTTGACCTGACCTGTGACGTCATCGGTGACCCCGAGGTCAATGAAATTTGGTTTCCCTCGACAAATTTGACAGGGCTATCGAACGCCGTTTGAAGTTTCTGGATCCGTCCAGTAGTTTCGGAGATACGGGGGGGGGGGCAAAAAAAATGCCCCCCCCCCCCCCCACCGCGCGGAAGGTGGCTGGTAGGCCCACCGCCTGCCGGGTTAAGCTCCGGCATTCAGAAAACTAGGATAAAAACTTCAACGTTTTGAATGGTAAGAAAGACAGACAATATCTTTGCCTAAACTAACTTATTTTTGAGCTAGTTACAGCTAGGCCATAGGGTAAAACAATGTTCTTCACAAGGAAAACTGGCAATGAATACGCTCCACACAACAATGAATGTTCACAAACACGAATGCCAGCAGCGTCATTTACGTTATAACTAGGATCACCGAGAGACGACGGCTTGTTAGTACGAGTTAATAGGCAGGACGAATCATTCCTGAGCTCGATATGGCATTTGACAGCCACAGCATTAATGACCAGACTGGCAGCAGGTGCCTGTAAGGCCCGACAGCTCGGCAAATCAGCAGCTGAGGGGTTAGATAATGATCATTCAGCACAGACGGTAAAGCTCCGGGACCTCAACGAAGCCATCTCTTTCGAAGCCAAAGCGCCTCCCAGCCGGCGCCCGCTGGTCAGGTAAAGGCGGCAGCATTGGACAGATCCGGTGCAGAGCCGAGTTATTTGTCACTCGGACTCGCTCCGCAGCTTTCAGTGGCGAACTGTCGTGGGTACGACACTGTAGTACTGACGGTACGACACTGTAGTACTGATGCTACGACAGCAGCCAGAACAGACGCTCGGGAGTCGGACAGCGCCGCCCCGAGCGAGCGACAGAGTGTGCAGGTCAGGCCACTAACAAAAATAGCACCGACGTAAACGTCGCCGAGAATTGGTGCACTGTGACGCACAAGATAAACATTTATCGCCGCTACCTTCCTTTAGCAGGATCCATTAGAACACAAAGTCCTTGTAAGAAGGATATAAATGATTTGGGACGGACGGGCCAAAGGAGAGGTACCAGCGGTTGGTGTGAAATACATTACACCGGCCGGGCGCTCTGACCGGACAACCATTCCGTCTCACAACACTGACAGCACACCGAGTACTCGGTACTCGGTACCGGTACTGGGGGCGGGCCGGTACTCACGTTGCCGAACCGATGGAACACGAGGTACTGCTCGGCGCTCGGGTGGTGTCCGATTGAACTCAGCTTCCAGTTCATGAGCTGAAACGGAAAAGAACCCCAACGTAATTAGCAGGGGCCTGGGGTAGTAAGTACTGGGTACCTATATGACGATCTGCTGGTATGAAAAGCCAACTGTTTTTTTTTCTAATATTCAAAAACGTTACGAGCAGATACGGACGACTCATTGGTTTTCACATATGCTCCTTAGAACATGTAGGCTAGCAGCACGTCGCCGATGCAGTGCAACTGCACACGTGGTTGAGCCTTGACCCTGTCCGGCCCCGCCACCTGGCGTCCACTGCTGACAGCTCGCTCTGTGGCCTGTCGGTCGAACTGGAGACGCCCCTGCAACATCCCCCCTCTGCCCCTCCCCCCCCCCCCCGACTGCCGGCGGCGGCTTCAGTTGGCTGAGCGCCAACTGGCGCGGCCGTCTGCCGGCAACCCAGCCTGCGTGATGTTGCATGGCAGCTGGCGGGGAGCCAGCGGCGGCACCGGCGGGCCGACCGACCGACGCTGCGGCCGAGCCACCCGGCGGCGGCACGGCCGGCCTCAACCTGCACGGCGCCGGCACAAAAATAGCAACTCCTTTGACGACGGAATCAATGAACGGCCGGCCGGCGCAGTCGTGCACCGCGCCCGGCACAGAAGGATGATTACGCGCTGCTCAGTGTTTTATAAAACACCAGCGCTCGGCGGGCACCGGCCGGAGATACGGGTTGCCAGGGCGCCGCATTCCACACCGTCCGCACCCGTACATCCAATGACAATGCATAAACGGCATCTGGTTTGCAGATGGGCTAGTCACTGCGGCTGCCGGCCGCGGCGGCCGGTGCAGCGTACTATTCGGTCCGGCGGCGTACTACGGGCCCCAGCCGACAGCGTGACGCGCACTATACGAGCCGGGACGGCGGAGCTCCACGCGGCTCACCTTGTCGCTGAAGTACTCCATGATGCCGGCCCGCGTGGACGTGCAGTGGACCAGCACCAGGCCCAGCACGCGGTCCGGGTAGGCCAGTCCGAAGCGGGCCAGGATGTTGGCACCGGCGCCCTCGCCCAGGCCGATCACCATGTTGACCTTCAGCGTGTCCAGCACCTGCAGCATATCCTCGCCCAGCTGCTGCATCGTCGGGAACTTGAAGCTGCCGCACAGAGACGGGGAGAGGGGTGTCAGGAGGGGGCGGTAACCGCGGAGCGAGCGACAATGAACCCGAACAACCCACACTGACAAAGGTCGAACTGATACACGCTAAACGGGGCCAGGTGAGGATTGTGATGCGATTAGTTACAAGCGTCAATTATATACACTATACAGGTGAATTGAACGAGCCTAAGGCGGGCTAGATAAAGGGACCGGTGTAACACTCGCCCCAGAAATATGGGCCTCATACAGCGTCATTTTCCCGAAATATTTCCACCACTTCAACAGCACAGAAGTGACCCCTGGAGCACATCCCATCGCGGAAGATAGCCGCTGATTCAGCAGTGTTCTCCGATGGGGGAGACCATTGTCGGCCACTGGGTGGTTACTGATCAGTGTCTGAAAGGACGGCTGGCGGCTGCCGGACTAGGAGTGGCTGCAGATAGTCCGGATACATAGGGGACACTTTGAGACATTGTAGAAAGTAAAACAGGAACAACCACGTGTAGACTGTATATATGGACCGCACGGCCGGCCAGCCAGAGCAGGACTGGCTGGCCGGCACACTCACCCCACACCAGCCCGTCGCGGCGGCGGCCATCACTCAGCGGCGGGTGTCAAGTGAAGAAGACGACCCGGCCCCATTGTTCGCCGACGCCGCGGCGGGCTCACAGGGCACGCTGCAATGCCTGACTCACACACTACAGTCACATTCGATACCACATCACCCCCTGTTTCTCAAGAAACACGCCATGCCTAAACCAACTGGTCCACGACATCAGACGGCACAGGGTCACCATAAAGTTGCGTAGCACGGCTCTGCCTAGTGCTGCGCCTTGGCACGACCTCACCCGACTCCAAGTTCTGACAATCGGATGCTTCGCCACTCTCCGCATCTGACACACCGTCAACACGCACTGCCGGCGCACCAGTCTCTGGCTCGGGCCCCGTCCATTCCATATCGCTGGCGATCGCTGCCCGGTCTGCCGCCTCTAATCCCGCCCCCAAGTCACCTGTCGCGAGTCGTGGCGCCATAGGGAGCGGCCAGACGGTGTCATCGTCCGAAACAGGTGACGGGGCTCTCGAAGCCCCGGACTCGACCGTTCGCTCCGAGCGATGGCGCAGGTTTCGGACGTGCTGAGGAACACCGTCCACTTCGACGGTTTGTGGAGACAGAATCTTGGTGACCACTCCTCTCTTCGATGAGGAGAAGCAACGATCCCCCCGCCTCCGAATCCAGACGCTGTTACCCACTTGGTAGACTCCTCTCTGCTTAGCCATGCGTTCCACTGGCCCATTTGCCTCGTCTGTCTGTCTGATGCACAGGTCTCCTCCAGGATGTCGGAAAATGCCACTCATGGGCGCTGTTCTTGTATCCTGACCGTCCTTCGGCGTGACGTTGTAACGGTGCACAGCTTCCAATACTGTGCATGCTTGGCGTGCAGCCATGGTTTTGATGGTCCTGTGATTTCGTTCGACGATGCCGTTCCCGCTGGGTTCATACACGGCTCGGAACATCATCTTGATGTGCCAGCGCGCTGCCAGCGCTGACACAGCGTGTCCGCGGAACTCCGTTGCGTTGTCAGTTAGGATTTCCGCCGGTGCTCCTCTCTCCAAGAAGATGTTTTCGAGCTCTCTGACAATCGCCTCGGCGTCTGCGCGTCCCAGTCGGCGCCAAATAGCGTACCGTGACGGTCCACAGTCCACCAGAGTCAGGAACGAGTGGCCACGGAAATGAGTTACATCCATGGCGAGACGGTCCCACGTTCGCTCCACTGCTGCCGTCCCGTGCGTCCATCGCTCAGGTGCAGGGTCGATGGAAGCACATACTTGACAACCTCGTATGACCGCCTGCACTGCGGCTTTCGACACTCGAGCCGTGCCGAACTCGCGGCGAGCATACCACAGGGTACGCCTCACCCCCTGGTGTCCGATGTTCGCATGCACCGCACATATGTCAGTCGACGTGGCTGGTCGCTGGACGGCCGCGACGACAGCCGCCGGCTGTGTAGACGATTCCTGGGCGGTCCGCGTGATGTGTAGCCAGTGTTTTGGGACGCGCGTCAGCTCGTCGGCACGGTTCAAAGCCGACCCCACAAGAGTCACTTCCACGTCCAACTCGTATTCGGCTGCCAGCTGTTTGAACACGGCAACACGCCGACGAATCAGCATCTCTGACTGTGCCTTTGTCCGAAGTCTTGCTTTGCCACACAGCGCGTCGCTTAACCAGCGCTGGACGGTGACAGAATCAGTGCGAACATCCAGTCGTCGGAATCCCCACGCTAGAGCAAGATTCACGCCGTTGATCGCTGCATCCAATTCCGACATGTTGATGTGCATGTCGGAATCTGTCTCGGGTCGAAGCCATGACGCATCCTCGATGACAGCGTCTGTGAGGGGGTCCGTCAGTACCACGCCTCGAGCAATGGCACTGGCATCGGTCCAAACCACGACAGCGTCCCCAGACACACACCACTGACCGCGCGCCGGGTCACACTTCTCCACGCGCCGTGCCACCTCTGCCACCGTTTCACGCAGGAACTTGTCTTCTATCGGTGTGTCCCAGTCTTTGCTAGCATTGTTCGCAGTCCGTTTGAGCCACGCGACAGCCGGCCGCAACCAGCCAGCGACCGGCAGATGAGAGATGAGCTGTCCCGTCCACATGAACACCGAGCGCCTGGTTAGCACTTCAGGGGGTGTTGTTGGTGCGTCCCCGTCTCGTTGCCATTGCGGGGTGCCGTTTTCGGATGTAGTCACGCGCAATCCCAGCATCCGGGCTCCGTCCTCTACTCGTTCCGGAGCTTTGCAGGCGAGCCCGAATCTGGCAAAATGCCGCACTACCTCCTCAGCCGATATAATCGACTCGTTGACGAGCAAATCATCGGCATAAGGCAGAACAGCCTTCTCCATCTCGGGATCCTGGCTCAACACTTCTCGGACCACCGCTTGCATGATCAGCGGAGCCACACTGAGGCCGAAGCCCATGCGTGTGAGGCAGTACAGCTGCCCGTCCACCATCACCGTCTGAAAGGACCAGAGTTCAGGCACAACATGCAGCTGCAAGAATGCCTTTTTCAGATCGATGACCGCGACCTTCTCGCCGTGACGCCGCCACTTGCGCAGCTGCTCGCCGCACACGTCGGCCTCGGCCGTGTGCGGCGCCAAATATTCGTTCAGCTCGCGAAAGTCGAGTACCGGTCGTACTTTGTTCTTAGCCGACTGCTCCACTGCCATAAGCGGGATTAGTCCACGTGCCGGTCCGTACACCTCTTCGTCATATGGCTGCAACCATCCTTCCTTGATCCACGTCTCCACTTCGGCTCGGAACGGAACATACACCTCTTCTTTCATAGCATACTGGGCTACTGTGTTTGTCAACTTTTTGGGCTCGACATTGTCCACCCATTTCCACTTCACTTGCCATCTGCCCTCACGAAAGCTTGCCACAAAGTCCGCCGATTCGATTTGCCTGTTCTCAGGCCACTGTGCGTTCCGACGCACCACTGCACCTGCAGTCAGCTCATCCACCTGCACGCCGCAGGCTTTACCCTGACTGTCACCATCATGTGCGTTCTGACGCACCACTGCACCTGCAGTCAGCCCATCCGCCTGCACGCCGCAGGCTTTCCCCTGACCATCACCATCAGGTGCGGTCTGACGCACCACGGCACCTGCAGTCAGCCCATCCGCCTGCACGCCGCAGGCTTTCCCCTGACCATCACCATCAGGTGCGTTCTGACGCACCACTGCACCTGCAGTCAGCCCATCCGCCTGCACGCCACAGGCTTTGCCCTGGCCATCACCATCACTACCACCGAACCGCACCGCCCCCGATCGAACCGTAACGCCACCCAGCGCTTCAATACCGGTCATTCCCAACAGCACGTCCGTTCCCATCAGTCGTTGTGGCGCTACCACCACTCTCACCGTTGCCTGAACACTCTGCACCGCCAAGTCCACTTCAGCTTTGCCACAGCACTGCAGAACACTGTTGTTGACGGCTGTCATATTAACCGTACACTGTTCCCACTGTGGTACGCATCCGGCGTATACTATAGTTTCTTCGCAGCCTGTGTCGACCAGCGCGCGGCACGGACGCCCATTAACCAGGACCTGCACTACTGGTTGCCTTCCTCCAGAGCGCGGACGTGAGCCGGCGGAGGGGCGACTTGCGCTGACGTAGCTCCTCCGCCTCGTCCGTTTGGGTGCGGCGTCTCGGTGCGATCTCCATCACGCCTAGCCGGACACAGGCGGGCGATGTGACCTGGCTGGCCACACAGCCAGCACCGCACTGTACCGTTACGTTGACGGGTCATCCCTCTTCCACCACCGTTCCGTTGTGGCGGAAGTCCTCGGGTGGCTGCGGCGGCGTATCCACTGGTCAGTTCTGACCTCGCCAATACGGCTCGTGCGCGGTCCAGAACAAGCTCCAGTTCAAGCGTTGTATCGGCGACGCTGTCTTGCACGGCCGAACGCACCGACTCGGGAAGCCCGTTGACGAATAGGATGGCGATCGCTCGGTCTGGCAGGCCACCAGTCAGTTCAGCGAGCTGCTGCAGCGCTGCCATGTACACGTCCACCGATTCTCCAGGAAGCAGGCGCCGTCGTACCAGCTCCGCCTGGGCCGTGAACGGATCCATTGCGAACGCCCGGAACAATTTGGCCTTGACACTAGCCAAATCATATCGGGTCGCTGGGGTCATTCGGGACCACACAGCGAACGCCCCGCCTCGCAGCCGGGTGGGCAGGACCGCCATGAGCGATACTGAACGTAGTCCACACAGCAGCGTAGCTTGCTCCAACCACTCGACCACATTAGATGAGCCATCGAACTCTGGGATAGACTTCAAGTCGAATGGAGGCACTGCCAAACTGGCATCTTCTGTTGCAGCACCGTCTGAGTCCGTTCCACTCACACCAGCGGTCGGTGCGTCCTCACCCGGCATCTTGTTGCACGGTAAAAGCCGAAATAGCTTGTAGAAAGTAAAACAGGAACAACCACGTGTAGACTGTATATATGGACCGCACGGCCGGCCAGCCAGAGCAGGACTGGCTGGCCGGCACACTCACCCCACACCAGCCCGTCGCGGCGGCGGCCATCACTCAGCGGCGGGTGTCAAGTGAAGAAGACGACCCGGCCCCATTGTTCGCCGACGCCGCGGCGGGCTCACAGGGCACGCTGCAATGCCTGACTCACACACTACAGTCACATTCGATACCACAGACATCACGGATCACGTAACACTATAACGAGCAACAACACGGCAGGAAATGACACAGAAGGGGAAATTCGCTCATTGTTCACTCGCTTATTTTTTCTGCTAGTATGAGTTTGACATCTATGAGCAGACGATTGAGAATGACATCTACGGGAGGAGCTGCCCTACACAGAGATCACACAGGTCATCTAAATGATGTCTGCCGTACGATTTCTGGGTAAATATTTGGCCGCGGCCGGTAACTAATGACGGGCCGTTCCAGTGATCTCGGCCGGCGGCGTCTGACCCGGCGGGTCGGCCGGCCGCGGCCCGGTCCGAGGGGCTGTCTGGGGGGACGGGGGTGGGGACTCACTCGTCGGGCAGGGTGATGGCGTCATCCTCCTGGCCGGGCACGTCCACGTGGATGAAGATGGAGCGCTCCTTGATCTCCTTCATCACCGGGTGCTCCACGAAGTCGTGGAACGATGTGTCTGGGGGACAGGTCCGCGCCGTGGTCACACGAGGACTCAGACTCTTAAGGGATGACAACTCGGCGACTCAATACACAGCTTTGTTTAACTTATTCATATTAGAACAAAGGTGCTTTTTCACGTCGTCAAGTCTGGACATTTAATCCTTCACAGTTTTTTGCCTCGACTAACGCATTTTAAGAATTTTCGTCCATAGGAAGGAAGGCAGCTACTCTCATATCCAATGCTTAATGCTCCAATCCATATAATCGATAGGATACATGTATATTATTCACCATGTCGGTTCAGGTATGCGTGTTTCCTTTATATGACGGTGAAACGGTGAATCTATCGAATACTAAACGGACGAGAAAACCAGCCTACACGGACCAAAAGCCGGCACAATCATATCATATATTATATACATGTGACATGGTCAAATGCATATGATATACCGAGGAGGCATAATTTCCTCAAACCCCTTGCTACGCTGTGGGCGGTACTTTATGCCGGCTTTTGTTTGGGGGGTAGAAACGTCAGAGATGAGAGCGCGAAAGACCTCGCCATAGATTGCTGTATTACTTGATATACAATAGTTAAGGACCTCGCATAAGAACACCAACAAAGCGAGGGGCCACGCCTCCCATCCAATGCACAGGAAAATGAACCATGACGGGATAGCAGGAGCTGCGAACACACAATAGTCGGACGGGGGGCAGCGCCCGTCGCGACAGTAGCTGTTCCCGCAAACCCCGCCGCTGCGGGCTGCTAATACTACCGCTGCTGATTGTAGGCAGGTGCCATATAGGCAGGTGTAGGCAGGTGTGTGGGCAGCTCGGTAACGACCTGCACGCCGTCACTGTGGAGTGGCTACTCTATTGGCCAAAGTGCCGGTCGGCCGCCAGCTTAATCAATGGCGATAACGGTTCACCGCGTATCGACCAGAGCACGGAGAGCCGAGCGGTCCGTCAGAGCACCTCACCGGAGCTGACGAGCATCTGGACAGAACATATGGCCGGTCACAGACGAGCGGTGGTACATGTGACCGGCCAAAATAACTGACCGGCAGCCGACTCGACCAAGAAATGACCAATAACTAATGGATAGAAGAAGGCATGCCTATCTGAACACCCACATACAAGTAGAAAATTGCCCACTGGTCACAGCTCACACACGATTCGAGGATCGTCAGAAGAGACCTACCACTGAGAGTGACGTGCGAGCAGGACCTGCCGGGCACGTGGGCCGCACTGATCGGACATGCCTGCAGGTCACGGGGTCAGACCAGCGCACTGGAACGATCAGCTGGGCTACCTGACCCTGCCGTGTCTGTTTTAGAGACGCTGCGAGCCACGGATAACAACCGAGGCGTTATCGATGGGTGATGAAGCTAACAGATGCTAGACGGTAGCACGGAATACACCCATCAGCGTATCACACGCCGTCATGTGAGCACGTGTGATAGCCTCATTTTGCCATCAAACGGGTAGTATCAACATTACTGATGAGCCGGTAGCGCAGATATGGTAGATCATATACCTAGTTACATAATCCAGTCCGCAGGTCTGGCGCCACTCTCTTTGATCCCATGCCGTCCGGCAGCTCGCAGTGAGGCAGCGGCTGGTTGGAGTGGTTACCGCGCCGGACCATTTTTAGACGGCCCACACGCCATCGCAGGCTGCCGGACCGTTTTTCCAGATAGCGTGTCATATTGAGCGCCCAGCGGCCCACCGAGCCGGCGGTCGCCGGAGTCGCTGGGACCCGGACAGACCTCAGTTGGAGGGCAGTGCCGCGTTCACTGAGTCACAGCTGGCCGGAGCAATAACACGGGGCTACATTACCCAGGGGTGCCGGGAATATGACGCTATACATAGAACGTGCAGTTTTCCCAGTGGAAAACACTGGCGATATTGGGAGTAGGTATATGGTGTGCAATATGTAGGAATAGGGGCATTCCACGTCAAGTGAGACAAAAAATGACCATTTTGAACCTCACCTCCTCCGATTTTTGCGAAACTTTGTGAAACTACTCATCTATATGTGAAAAGAAAGGAGACATGTTTTTGTAAAGATATGACGTCACGTTTCAGAGATACACGTCATCAAACATTGACTTAGGCAAGGCACATTATCATCTTTAAAGCGTCATAACCATTGAAGTTTTAGACATATCACCATGAGACAAAGTGTGAAATGGAGAGAATACATCAGGCTTTAATTTGAGGATGACAATATTGACGTAATAAGCTAATTAATGAACTAAATCAAAATTCAAAAAATAGATTTTGATTTTCTGAAAAATGGGTACCCTTCGATTTTGCTGATTTTTACACATTTTATTCTCCCATACATTAGCTACATCATATAAAAAATCCAGAATGGGCCGACGTCTACGTAACTGTCTTTTGGACTTCGTAATGTCTGGCACTCGCGTGTTTCATTTTAGCAACCAAGGAGAGGCGCTACCCGGAGATGCTTCTTAGTTCTTTCTACCCAAAACCAAAGCAAACCTAGCCTGACCTGACGTGACCTGACCTAATCTAACACGCGTAAATATGTACAGCCCTCACGGCAGTTGCCGACTGGCCAAATGCTACCCAAATGCCCGGAGAATGCAATTGGGCATTTTCCGGGCAGCGCCTCTCTTTGGTTGCAAAAAGCAAATACGCCTGACTCTCCCAGCGCTAGGGGAGAAAGGCCCGGTTTAGCCAAAAAAGGTATTTAAAAAAAAAAACGGAATTTGAATTGTAGGTGGGGCGGTGGGGAACTTTATCGTGTGCCAATTTCATGGCCCTAGATCAATATCTTCAAGATCAAATGAGGTTAATCGTGATGAAATTTGCTATAGTGACTATTTTGCGTTTATACGCCCATAGCTCTAAGAGTTACCGGCCGATTTTCCTATTTCTTCCTTTATACGACATTTGTAGTGTTATGAGAATCTCTAGTTAATCTAACCATAAATTTGGCAGTTAGTGGCCTGCTAAGAGTAAGAAGATGTCGCCGGCAAAGACGGGGATCGGCCGACGCGGGAAACGTTTCAGTCACAGATTGTGTTTGCACCCTAATAATTCAATTTTTACCGGTTGATTTTCGTATTTATTTGAACATTAGATTGCCTTTACATTTTTAAGCCTTCACACAAAATTTGACACGAATCGATCATAATCAGCGGTAAGAAGCGCAGTGCAAAGATGGAACCGTCCCGCGCCGGCACAGTCTACCATTCAGGCGGCAACGGCCGGCGCCGGCCGCCGCGCCGCTCCGGCAAGATGTTTGACTTTACACCGTTATTACTAGAAAAGTTGTGGACCGATTTACCTATTGCTTGCACGGGAGGATTTGCAATTCAATTCTGGACAGATGCTGAAAGTTTGGCGTTAATATGATAATTATGGCGTGAGTTACTGGCGAAAAACAGATGGGGTTGGCGAAATCAGCCCCTTCCATCGCCCGTGCTACGTTGCACTACTTGTTGCTATATCATCCAAAGTTATCGTTAGCCCACTCTAATTTTCTCAGCACGTATGCCTTACGTGTAGTGGAAGACAATATCTAAATTTGAGCAAAATCGAAGGGTACCCATTTTTCACAAATTAGATTTTAAGAAATTAATTCAAAATAAGATAAATTCAAAATCACCCAAAAATGTTAAAATTGCCAAATTTAACTAGCATAACTCCTTATGTACACGTTTCAGTTTGTTTGAAATTAATAGCTTCAAAAATGTTGAAGCTATAGATCTTTCAAGATTGCAATACACGTCCAATTCTGCTAAAAAAGCAGAAGTTTAGCGGCTTGTATCTCTGTAGCCCGAGGGCATATGACAAAATCCTTTGACCCTCAGAGGTTTCACCCAATAGCCAACAAGTATACCAAGTTTGAACAAAATCGCAGAGGTGGCCGATTTTGGCTGTCCCGGTTGACATGGAATGCCCCAATACTTATTGGCACAGCGAGAATAGCCATCTCACTAACGCTGAACCCTGGCGTACTCACGATTGCATCCCAGGTCGTGAACTGTGAGGAACACGGCCTTCTTGTCTTGGAGTGACACATCGCCCTGAAACGGTTATAATCAGGTTAGCGCAAGGTAACCGGGACGCAAACACGGTCTCGGACAATAGTGCAGCGTTTTTATTCTAGTCTTGCATACTGATCTCAGGCAGCTTTTGCCAAATTGTCAGGGAACTCAGATTTGTTTTTCAATAGAAAAACACAATTCTAAAGAATAGTGTTTTAACTATTGACAACAAACCTTCGGTTATTAACTTAGCAACAACGTGCTAAGTTAATTTGGAAGGCAATTATATTTGGAAGTCTGCCTAAGCAGCTTGTAAACCGATCGAGGGCAAAAGATTAAGTAGAGCTAGTGTCCGGCTAGTCTCGCCTTACCTGAACGTAGATGGTGAGCGGGCCACAGTGCTTGGTATCAATCACGTGCTTCTGTAAACAGAAAGAATAATACCGTGTAAGAATAACGTCATTTAGCAACTAACTTGTATCAACACATACGATGAAAACAAGTGCAAACAGTCGTCCTTGGAACTCAGTTACGCACAAATAGTTCATGACTGTGTTCGATATGTACCGAATACCGACCAGCAGAGCCCACTGAGCCCTACTGAAGGCGCTCTGTCGCCCTCCCTGTTTGGTATGCAGTTCGGTGTGCGCTGCCGAAGTATACCACGGCACAGTGGACGGAGTGGTGCCGCACACCCCCACGGCACTCCCCGACGGGGCCGTCTGGTCACCGCGACAGTCAACACCGGTAATTGGACCGCCCAATCAGCGCCGTACCTATAACACGCCGCCCCGACAAACAATTAGGCACGGCGCCCGGCGGCCCGTGCCCACGGCCGTATAGGCCCACAGGGCCGGATAGGTCAGCAGCGATCCGCAGCCGGCAGCTGGCGGCGGCTGGACAGAAAACGTGCTGCAAACGTGTTCTGTTCTGACAGCGGTGTTCCGGCTGAATGAATGCCTACAACCACCGGCGAGCGTGTGAGGTCACACGATGCATACTGGACTCGCACAAGTCGGCGTGACCCTCCCAGAATTGTTAAAGTCGGCGTGTCCCGCCTCTAAAGACACGCCGCCTGAGAGGCGGTCAGTCGGCCGGAGCCCTCGAGAGAGCCACACTGCGAACTTACGGAGGGCATCCATCTACGTTGGTGGACGACATATGGCACGTAGTTCAGCGCTACCTAATTCACAGTCAGCATAAGCACGACCGCGGAGAGCGGAGAATGAATCAAAATATAGTCGTCAAGTCGCCCACAACTCTGCAGCTGCTAAGGACACAGCTGGTTCTCGGTATGGGTCGAGTCTCAAACGAGAAAACTTAGCCAATCTACTGCGAACCCAGCCGAAGTATGCCAACCAGGCCCGCATGTAGTTAGTTAGCGAGAAGGGGCTTCCCACTGGGCAATTTCTTCCCGACACTGACGGTCCAGCTGGGTTTCACCAATCGCGGGGCTCTATCAGTCGCCAAGGGCCTCACTGGTTGCGGGCCTCATCAATGTCGTGGGGCCTCACCAGTCGCCAGGGGCCTCGC
This sequence comes from Amphibalanus amphitrite, assembly GCF_019059575.1. Lineage (NCBI taxonomy): Eukaryota > Metazoa > Arthropoda > Thecostraca > Balanomorpha > Balanidae > Amphibalanus > Amphibalanus amphitrite. The sequence continues at coordinate 461,689 of NW_024881716.1, forward strand.
CGGCGCTATGGGCCTCACCAATCGCGCGGCGCCTCCTCATGGTAGCTCGGGGGCCTCCCAGTCGCCCGGGCCTCACCGGTCGCGTGCCTTACCCACTCGACGAATGTGTAGACGGCCGGCCGGTCGTCTCCGTACCGCTCGCCGTCCGACAGCGACTCGTCCGTCTCCTCGGAGATGGACGGCGTCTGGGAGCCGGTCTGCAGCATCGGGATCCGCCGGTCCGGCTGCGGTAACTCGGACATAACGTGGACTTAACCGGGCTGAGGAGTCGCAGGGAGTGATCCTACACGGCGTCCTCTCGACGGCGGCCGCTGAAATCGACAAGCCGGTCGCTTAGTCTTCCGCACAGACTTCGGGTAGCACCGGATCACTGCTTCCTTGTGTCCGAATGAAACGAAGGACTTGCTTTCCACGCTCAACCTTCCAGAAGAACTGGCTCGTGACGTATGCGCCCTGACGGTCTCGATGGCGGCAGTGGATAGCACACTGGACCCGCACCACGTCACACCACAGCTCTAGCCCCAGCTCCGGTCTCTGAGTGCCCCCGCAGCACCCGTCGCCCGTCGTCAGACTGTGCGTCCGGCAGGTCCGAGTGACAGTCACTGCCGGCGACGGCTGGCCGCTGCACCGTTCACCGGAACACGCCGCCGCCGCGCTGGAGGGGCGGCGACGATACACGGCACGGTAGGGGCCGCCGATCAGTGCCGATATACGGCACGGCACGGCCGGACCGGCAGCGCAGTCACGCAGGCGAACTGCGCCGCTGAGGGGCGACCGGACCCGGATGTCTGCTTACACCACCAACCACTGCAGATGAATCCACACAGCGGCTCCACCAGACACGACTCCTGTCCTCCGGTCCACACGGCGGTTCCACAAAGTCCCACAAGGTCCAGCGGGCCTCCAGCGCACGCTCGCCGCGCAGTTGCCACCTCCGGGCTGCTCGGACCGCTGTCGATCCGGCTCCTGCACGATAGCTCGCGGCTGAAGCGTCAACACGGCGTCACAAGGCCAGCCGGTCGGACAGACTGCCGGCGGTTGAACTGACTGCCTGCTGGCGCGGCGGGTCGGTCGGAGCGTGCCGGGACGCTCGTCCGTGTACCGTCCCCCGACGCTGCAGCGACGGACCGGGCGCGGAGGTCGCTACTGAGTCTGACGAGCGGACCGCGCCGGCGGCCAGTGGTCTGAGTAAACATGTATCCGCAACGGCCGCCGAGCCTACGGTGCCGCGGACACTATCCAAACTATACGGTCCCCTGGCGTCTGTACGGATATTGCGCCCGGACTGCCGCTCGAGCAGCTCTGAAAGCCGTGGCTGAGACCACAGATTGCAGAACCACGAGCGACGAGAACTGCAATCTACAAGCGAGCCACCTCCAACAAATAAAGACCGGGTTTATACAGGACATTATAAAATCATGGTGCCCTGCACAACGTGCACATGGAAAGTGCAGGGTACGTTTCGCTTCATTTGTCTTGCGGTAGCCGCCGTATGCCTTTCCCAGCTTCTTAAACACCCTGTGTTTAGGTGGGCTAGGGCCAAAGTCAACATCGTCAGACCAGGTGTCAATGTGATTGAGATAGCTGAGACTACAGACTGAGACAGTATCATACGAAAGTAGCGCTCAGCTTACGAATGAGATTATAGGCGTAAGCTATCGACCACCGTACGATAGCTAGGTAACCTTCAGTGTGGGCACATGAATACTAATTTGACTTACTTACAGTCTACCTTGTCATAAGCTACAGGCCGTGAGCGGCGAGTCGCTGCCGTCAACTGACACACTCCATTCACGAACATTTCCTTCTCCGGCGTCTTATGCAGTTGTTTACCTGTTTCTGACACATTTAAGATATGGGGCTCAGTGGAAGGAGATCGACCGATGTGTGCCTGTACCAGGTAGCAATAGATCTTGAAAACAGACTCAGAAGGCACCTGCATCTACTCCCTAATGGGCATCGGTATGTTTTCAGGCTGCACGGACACCCTGACCTCGCCTGCTGCATCCTGCCGCTGTCGCTCAACTCTCATCGTACTGTCGCCAGCTGTCGCCGTCAGTGTCGCTCAACCGTCGCCGTCATTGCCGCCGCCACTCGCGCAGATCGATGCTGCGTCGTATGACGCAATGCCAGCGACCACCGAAACTTCCACAGAACTACGGTACGGTCGAGGTGGTCCCCGAAACTACCCGAGGGACTTTGTAGACGCCCCGTGGAAGAGCTCAGATAGAACGCCGCGACCACGGGCGACGTGACCTGTTATCCTATGATAAAACTGTGTGGACTGAACATGCTCAGCCATTAGACATTCTAAAAGAGCAGCAGGTCTAAAGCCTGTTCAGTGTTCCTTATTATATATTTCAAAGGTTAAAATAATGCCTGGTGTCCTTGCCATAAACATCGTGACACAGAAGCAGGTTGTGCAACGAAGCGATGTAAAGTAAGCGATCTATAGCACATACAAGGGGTGTGTACAATACATGGCACACACCCCTTCATGGGTTATTCATCCTCAGAGGTGAGCAGCACGCGATGCGTCACAGGTTCGCTCACTGTAGTGTAGTCAGGTGCTCCCCGTTCGTTCCGGAGCCCGGTGGCGCGCCTGCATCACACTGCGTAAATAAACCCGGCGACATATCTGCCGGCGGCAGCGGGCAGCTCCCCGTCTGTATCCTTCCCCCAGCGGGGACGTGGGGGCTGCTCCCCGGCTGTATCTTTCCCAGCGGGGCGTGGGGGCTGCTCCCCGACTGTATCCTTCCACCAGCGGGGACGGTGGAGCTGCTCCTCTGTATCCTCCCACCGCCCGCGGCGACCACAGTTGCCATCCGGACCTGACAACTACGGCGCGAAACGGAGCTTCAGACTAGGAACAGGCCAAAGACAAACTGAACGACAGAATCGCTAGCAAGGTTGATGGCTGAACATGCTGATGAATACTGTGGAATTTGCAGGTGTGCATAAAGAAGAAGGCATCTCAAAGAGGCGTTACAGTACCTATGCACGCCCACTTTTCTATTGCACGGCATGAAGTGTGAATGTATCTCGCTCACTGCCCATTAGCGGGGGACGTGACCAGATATCACACCACAGTGAGCGTGCCAGTGATGTTTACACCAGAGGCGGCGGATAGCCTCATTAGATGGCCGTCATCCCCCCCCCCCCGTCAGCCGAATGCACTGCTGCACCGCCGGCACGAGGCGCTGAGGGGGGAGGGGGGGCACTGGTCGCCGCAGCCGTGTCCTTCAGTTCCGCCGGCCGGGAACAGAAACACGTCGGGCCCGGTTTCTATTCCACACGCTCATTTGCAATGCGGAGAAAGGAACCGGTTCGGTCGCCAGCGGTCTGGATTGTTCATATTCTTGTGTTCGAATCAACGCTACTGCGCAATACAGAGCCAAACAAACAATACAATTAATTTTGGAAAGTCAAGCAAAACATTCTGACCGGAAGCCAGCCTACTGAAGGTCACAATGAATCTCACCAGAAACCATAAAAAAGGCTACCTAGGGCTCCAAAAGTGTCCCCGTCACGAAGTCCAGCGGCCAGCCTGGGCTTCGTTCTCTACCTCGCGGCTGATTCAACTACTTGGTGTAGAGGACCAGTTCGGTCACACAACGGTCGAGGAATGATGAAATATAAACAATTCCGATGCATCGGAGACACCACACTTCCTGAAGCGCTCGCTCACGCTTGACGTACTCTCGAAAGCCGTGACTGTTGACTTGGACGTTAGAGTGATTCCTGGTAACAACAAACATGGCTGGTAGTGCCTGAGCCCAGCAAGCTTGCGTCAGAAGAATGGACCAGTCAGAGCAAACTTTCGCGGCTTGGAACTGCTCGGTTCGGAACGTTGTCTGAATGCTCTTCCTGACTATCAAGAACTTGTTGGAAATAAGTTCGGGCGTGCATTACAAAATTTATTAAGCACCTTATCCATACGTGTCCAGAAATGCGGGTGCCATTGATACATTCTGATAATTTGACATTACCCACCGCTGCGCTCCTCTGTCGCGACTACAGCTGCCCGTAACGCTTTTAAAAATGCGAGGCACATGTTTGTAAGGTGAACTTCGGTTCGGAGAAAGACGGCGCCGGACGGCCCACAGCTACGGTAGTATGATTACTTGTATTGTTTCTAATAGATGTCGCTAGTGTACGCACCTGCAGCTATACTGTGCCGCAATGCTCACCACGCCAACGGAGTAAATTGACTACGAATATCATGGCGTCAAATGGCATATAATGTTAAAAAAACAGCGCAGACGACACCGCGTCGTATGCAACTAAGGTTGTTGCATGTCTCACAGACACACAGCTACAAAAAAGGTGCTCGGGTTAGCAGGTCAGCAGTCCGGTATTCCCTGAAGTCTCGACAACTACCTCACGCTACATTTTTAACCGCCGAATAACTAGACGGCACAGTTGCGCAGCAAGCTATCATTGGTTGACTCCTCTCTCATGGTACTTGTACCCAGCGGACCGCCCCCTCCCTGGGGACCTGTGGCGACCGGTTGACTCAACACCGGCGCCGGGGTGTCGCGTGGCGGTCTGTCCTTTCCTGTCTGGTCCAGTTCTGTCCAGTCTCTCAACACTATCCCTTCTCGGGGCTCAGACGGGCTCGGGTTGGAGGTGTCAGGGAGAGCGTTCGCCGGATCAGACGCCAGTATACCCCGCACGTGCTGCACGGAGCGGTCGATGGCTGCCCGCTGAATGTCTCGGGAAGGATAGCACTAATCCTGGACGGTGGAATGACTAGCCAGTCATTAGTGCGCTCCGGGACTGGAGGGAGCTGGAAACGACCACTGTCCGCGCTGACCGAGCCACTTTCGAGCCTGGACTGCTAGAGCGAACCGGCTCTGGAGGCAGGCGAACCCTAACGCCAGCATCAGGCAGCAGAATGTCCGACCGCAGACCAGCACACGGCGGCCGTGAATGACACACACGGCACTGAAACGATGGCTGGAATTCGGCAGCGCTATCAACCGCCGGCACATCCGGCCTATAGGATGGTTGTAACATCCGAGCCAGTCGCGGCGTGGCCAAAGTGCCTGGCTGAATACCTATGCGGATCCTGACCTATTCGCCCGTTGAATACAGCCCGTCACATCCAGTGATGTTGCCATGGATATGTGTCGGAAGCCTGCCCAGAGTTTTCCAGTAGCTATGTCGAGTAATTTCCGGACAGCATGTCACGTGTTTTCGGGGCACGGTATTCGGAGGGTACTCTGTCCTGGCATGTTCCAGGACCTGTCAAGACAGCCGGTTTTCCGTGAGGCCGTCTGCCGGCCGATCAGATGCACGAAGAGGCCTCCACTGACCCGCACCAGCCTCCACCGCCCGGCTGTCACCGCCGCCGACAAGGCCACGGCGCAGTGCACGCCGACAGCGGCATTATGCACGCCGTGTGGACGGCGGCCACCACGGAGACCGAGCCGCAGTCCTCACTGCGCAGTTCGGCGCCCCAAACAGAGCTACTTCACTAATAACCCCACCGACACACGCCAGGTAGTGTGACAACTGGGACTGCACCCGGCCCCGACTGAAATGTCGCCCTCCAAACGGGCAGCTGCACAGTGGGACTGCCGCCTGACGGACGAGCGATGGAAAACTACCGCTTCCCTTCCCAGACCGTCCCGCTCCAGACGGATCACGGAGAGCCGTGACGGCACACGGCAGTGGCCATTGTGTATACGTGCTGGGCAGATGGAGTCAAACCATGCAACACAGCGCAGATGAGGCATTAGAGCGGCGCCCAAGCCCCGAGCAAAGTACAACTGCCGCTCACGTAAAACAAATAAATGATTGAAGATGTAAGAGAGAACGGCAATTAGGTCAGGCACATTTAGAAGTGATAGTTCTACGAGTGAGTTGTCAGCTTTTATTAGTTCTAGGAGTGGGTGGTCAGATCTTTATTAGAGATTACGCCAAAGCACAATTAACGATGGCTATGTATACTTATTAAAACAAATGAAACGTATCCATGCCACGGGAGAGTGAAACCGAAGCACAAGCCAACAAGGCAGTAATGACTGAATAGGGGACGCTGAAGCGCACAGTGAGTTTTTTTTTATAAATGCGGTTTCATGCAATGCTAACCGGGACTGTATGTCTGCACTCGGGAAAGCTCATAAATTTTACTTCGTAATGTCAAATGTGCAACTAATGGAATCATAAAATTTGAAGGGGATGATAGTCTTTTCAAATTCCCGTTTTTCAATACTCCGTCTGCGAGCGCCCCGGTAGGAGTTGGGTGCTCCCAGTCCCCGCCCCTAAAGTTCCGGCGGGTCGGTGCCGCCCCCTGTCGACGGCCGGCCGGAGGGCTCCCCTCAGCGCCGCCCGCATGGGGCTCCCCTCAGCGCCGCCCGTTCACTGCCGCCGTCTCCGACAGGCGGCTCTGCCGTCGCCCCGAGCGGTCGCCGCGCCCCCGTAACGTTCCAGACGGTTCGCCGAAACTGTCACCAGGCAGACCACGGGCCGAGCGACCGCAGGACGGCGCAGTGTGGGCACGTATAGAGGACCTGCCACCTGCCCCTGAACTGGCACCTGTCCCCACCCCTGAACTGAGGCCACACCTGAACACCCACTGGGCTTCAATTCAAATGGGGGACAGTGCGATAAAAAGTACCCAAAGCCCGAATTAAGCGATCGATGTGACGCAGAGAGGAGATTGGAGTTTACGTGATCAAGTATGCCACTTGAGGGAAGGATGAGCCTGTACCTAGTAGAGACCCGAAGGTCAAGACGAAGATGCCGCGTACAGTTTCCTCATTCCTGGTTTGCATGCTTCACTCGAAGACCATGTTTATCCAGCGAATTGAAGCGAACAGTCGGACATAGTGGCATATGTCTGCCACAGGACCCGCTGTGTTCGGGGACTGATATGATCTGCAGGCCGCTGGCAGATGGCAACCACTGGCGGATCCAGGGAGACATCAGAGGAAAATGACCCACTCCCCTTAGGCCCCAACGGTTTGGCAAATCTATCATTCTCTTTGCATAGAAAACATTCTTTCATTACAAAACGTCTGTTTTTATTGCATAGCAGAGCATCAGGAAGTGAAATGCATGGCTTTAGGAGATAGTTTTTGCGAAATGCGAGTAATGTCACTTTTTGGATCACTTTTTGGCACACTTTTTGGATCCGGCAATGTTACACACACCATGTGTGCACAAACCAACCACGCTTGGGAGAGTCGGCGGAAAACAGGATCGTTGCCGTCGGGCGGCCGCTGACAACCTGTCTGGCAGCTCCCCGGAAGCATACGCCATAATTCCGCATTTTAGTGCGGCTGCTGGTGAGGACGGTATGAGGATAGCACGGCTTACAACTGAATTACATGGCAAAGTTGCGCAAGAGAAGATAACACATTAAGCCTTGGTCATAAGAGGAAGCAATGTCAGGAAAACAATGTTCAAGCAGTGCTGAACAATAACCCGATGACGTGAGACGGCCAACAGGAGCGGCATTCCACTGCTGCCTCGTGGTAAGCAGGTAAATGTCCTATCGGTTGCACTTCGACATTTTCTGTTCGGAAAGACGACAGCCTGGTCACATGAACGTCGCCACAGTCTCGGAAAAAAATGACTCACTCCCTTAGAAATGGCTTTTCAACAAAGCCAAATATATTTTCGATAAAGCCAAATGTCAAGTTGACCTAAAAACGGCAAAATGGATCAGAGCCCACTAACTTGGAGCGCTCCGTTCTGGACATCTGACGCCCAATCAATACCGATGGTTTGTGACTCACCCCGTCCCCATGGCCCGGGCCGCCGGCGGTCGGCCGCTCGGGCTGCCCGGTCAATGGAGCGGCCCGTTACGACGCGGCCGCCGCCGTCTCCTAACCGACGGCGGCGACGCGGCCCGCGCGTCGACAGCGACAGCGACACCGGGGCGGCCGCGCAACGACGCCTGGTACAATCCGGCGTCAGAGGAGCGGGCCCGGCCCCGTCCCGAGCCAATGAAGGAGCCACCCCGTCCGGCCGGCCCCGTCCCGAGCCGCTGCAGGCCAGAGGAGGCGTCCAGCCACGCCCCCCGCCGGTCGCCGTCGCTCAGTCGAATCTCCCAGGGGGCGGAGGCCGTGCACATCGCGAGACATGTCATCACCTCCGCCAGTGACGGACGCCGCCGCTCCCCTCAGACCGAATTCCGGCGAGTAACGGGATTGAAGGCCCGGCCGCCGGCTGCCGCGGCGCTGGTTACTGCACGCTAACGATCAGCGCCAGGGTGGAATTCGAGTAAAAACAGAGCAATCACTGCAGCGAGCGGCCAGGACAGGGTCTGGGCGGCGATAGCGGCGCTGGGACGGTAGGAGACGAGGTCCGAGACACGAGTCCGCCCCTGCACCAGTGGAATATAACGCGGCTGGCTGCTGACCTCACGATGAAACGCGAGCCTCGCGAGGGAGCAGCGTCGCATATACAGACGGACCAGCGAGATGGATCATCGCCTCACGAACCAGCGCGCTGAGCGTCGGTATGAGACGAATGAGCCCAATTTTCGAATTAATCAAAATAGACGCATACAACTATCCAAGCTCAGATTGTCACCCGTGATGTGGCGTGTTTAAGGAAGTCATTTTCAGTAACATTTCTCGGAAACATTAGTACCGCTTTTGTAGTCCCGAAAAAACGAGCCATATCCCCGTCCCGGTCGTATAAAACTCAGCTAGCCCATGTCAGGCCAACGGGCTGCCTGGGCGAAACACGTCTACTTTGCATCCAACTGGCCGAGCCGACGTCAGAGCCGAATAATCGATACGGTTACCATGTAAATCCGACGGCCAGGCCTGACCCCAGGGGCGGCCCACCGCGCCCTACCACACCCGCAGGACGCCTGCAACACCCGAGACGGCGGCCTCCTTTACATCCCCGGGAAAAAAACAGCCCGCCCACAGCGCGGGCCGCAAAACAAGGCCAACTACTGCGCAACAAAAACTCTGTCACACTCAACGCCAACAGAACCTGGCAAAAACAACCGACCGCAGCTGTCAACACTGTAACAACCAACAATCTACACAGCAGTAATAGGCCACGCCTGCGTGCCGCAGCCGCCCGAGCGGGCGCAGTGGATCTACTCACCCTCTCCTGAACGTATTCGGCCATGGCTGCAGTGTGCTGGCGCGCTCCCACCGGTCTGCTCGTGGCGCTGCGACTGGGCGGGGGGCGGCGGCCGCACTGACGGCGGCGGCGGCGGCGGCGGCGGCGGCGCGCATCCCGCCGGCCGGCGTCAGCGGCCGTCCGCCCTCCCCTCCCCTCCCTCCCTGCCGTCCAGTCCTGCCTGCCTGCCCACCCGAGCCCCATGCAACCCCGGCGCCGGGCCCTGCCACCCGACCGGCCTGGATCGGCTCGGCGGACGGAGGACGGTCAGACGAGGACAGTTTACACACTCCGGCGCCCGCCCGCGCACGCACGCACTCCCGACCGAAAACGGGGTCACACACGCGGCCCGATGGAAATGGAACAGAAATGAGGGATGGCGATGACCAAGTTTATGGCAGACGCACTGAACTGTTTGGCTTAACTTTCTTAGTTAGCAGCCTCTTAGGAGGGAGAAGTTATTCTCCTAAATGTTGAAATTCAGCTTGTGAGGGCCTCCTGGACGGACAGCTTGGGTCTTCAGGAAATGAAGACTTTATATAGATGCTCCCAAAACGGACATTGAAAAAAAATATTTCATCATTAAATGCTAACCACAAGGCAGTTAAGGAACTTACAAGAGACGAAATGTCCTGTGAGATCGCTGGGACGTCTATGTTGCAAAAGGGTAATATTTCTTTGGCACTTCCTCGTTCGCCCCTGCACCTCGAAACCAAGTCATCAATGATTCGATATATGTAATACACTAGACAGGACAGTCACAACACAAACGTGTATTTTGGGTATATTGAAATCCATTGAACCTTTCAGCGCCACTTATCGTCGTACCTAACTACGATACGATAAAGACCAGCCAGACTCTTATCTCGCACAGTAGTTATGGTAGCAGTCCAGACAGGTGGGAAAGTTCCCGAGGGCATCTGTCACGCAGGATACCCGCCAGGTTAACCCGCCGACAGTCAGGAGAGCTGGACAGGCTCAGCCGAGGACAAAGCCGCCGTAAGGTCAGCCAAAACCCGCTGGTGTCGGCCGCACCACAGAACATATCCTGCGCAGTCGAGAGGGTCCGCTTTACCAGATCGGGCCTGCTCGCCCGCTCAGGCGGCTCTACGCCATTCTTGGACAGTGGAGACTCCCGTTCCGTGCGACCATGAAGGCCGTGTCGTCGGGAGGCAGGCTGTCAGCGGCCCTGGAGACAGGCCCGGCCGGACGGCGGACGGCGGCGGCGCGGCTGCACCCTGCACAGAGCGGACCTGCCGCCCAGTCAAGGCCGCCGCTGTCGCCGCCGGCAGTGTCGGCGGCACGCACCGCGGCCCGAGCCGCCCGGCGCCTCCGATACCATCAGCAGCCGGCAGTGCAGCCACGAGCGGCCGGCCGAGCCGCTTCACAGCAGCCGGGGAACAGCTCAGTACGGAGCGGCGAGCTTCTACCGGGAAACGAACAGCGGGCGGCCCGAGCCGCCGCCGGCCGGCCGACAGCTGCGGCAGCTCAGCAGCGTCGTCGCCTGCCGCGGTGTTAGCAATCAATTATAAATGTTTCATTAGCTAATGAACCAAATCGTACCGCGAAATTAGCAACGACGTGCACGACTGGCATTGCCAGTGGCAATCCACGTATGTACAAGCACTTCCGCGACTTACCGTAACAACCGACCGCGACAAAGCCATCGATGAACACAATCTACTGGTCAATAACTTTAAGCGTTCACACATGGACCACAATCGGGACTAATTTTATGCTACGAGGAAGCCCCGCTCGATTATGCATGGTGCTTGAATTCACAATCCCTGGGCGGTGTGACAATCGGGCTGAGGCAGGTGGTCGTGCAACTGCACTCGTCCCTGCCGCGCTGGTTCCGTGCTGTGTTATGGACCAGGGGTCGAGAAGCACGGGGCGCGGCCTCACGTTCAGCTCGGACACCCAGACAGGCCTCAACAGACAGGCGTGTCTCGGACAGATGTAAGGCCATGTTCTCACCAGACGAACAGGCCCCCACAAACGAGTGAGGGATTCGACAGACGAGCAGGCCATAGAAACAAGTTAGTTCCTCTTCGGCTTGCGAAGGTAGTCAGGCAGCGACCAACAGAGTTCACAGTTGACAAATTACTGAAACGTTTCTTACTTCCTCCACACGATGTTAACTGGGCGGAGTAGTTACCTATTTCACTTCTAATAAAATGATTTGAGTTTGTCATATTCAATTATATAAGAACATGATCATCCAGATGCTGAGCTGACAGACCATACAAAAGAGTTCACTAAATGACGGTGTCTTTTTTCGACGGATGGCTTGAGGGATCACTTCTAGCCATGTAAACAGTCCTTGAATAGGCTCTTTGCATACACTGCTAATGATCCCAGCACACCATTTTGACAACCACCTACATTTCATTAACACTAAATACAATATTTAATGAGAGATGCACTGCACAAGTTGCAGAAGGAATGCTTTATTGAACTAATCTGAGAAGACAAGACGAAAACCATTTGTTTCACCGAGCAGACCGGAATAGCCCGATATCAATTCATATGGCTCTTCTGGACTTGACGATATAATCCAAGCTAGTTATAGCTGATATGATAAATCGCTCAATTTATCCAATTGGGCTAAGCACATCTCCCGGAAATTAGGTTCTACATATGTTTATGTAGATAGGTACTTGCATTGATATAGTCCATGCTGTGTTGAAGGTTGCAAAGTTTTATTGATTTTGTAAATCTCCTTCTTTTGTTACCAAGAAAACATTCCCGATAAAACAGACGATAACCTTTACCCGATAACCCGACGATAACTTTTACCGGACATGTCCATTGTCCAAGTATTCGTGTGATGGATATATGATCTCAATTCTCAGTGGATCTCAAAGAAAACGACACAAAAGGATCTGACACTTAGGATTATAGTTAGAATCTAACGGTTACGATCCCATTGGGTCGGGGGTCCCACACATAAAATATATGGACCATGGACCTGCACCTACGAGTTGATCTCATTGGATCTGACGACTAGCCAAGAACAGGATATATGATCCGAGTGGCTTCCACCATATGTGAGTCGTTAACCCGGCAGTTGCTGGGGTATTTCGCCACCCACCGTTTGCTGGGGGGGGGGGGGCGTTAAACGCCCCCAGCCGATAACTCGAGAACCAATAGGCGCAGCGAAACGCACGAGGCGGCAAACGAAAGAACGCGACGAGACGCTTCAGATGAGTACTTTAAAGTTGAATTTTGAGGTCACAGGTCGGGTCAAGGTCAGGTCAAACACCTGAAATCGGGCTTTCAGTAGCATGAACTTCAGGACTTCGCAATGGGCGCCTCTCGTCACAAACTCTGTCAAAACGGTGCAAAATCCATCATATAAGGCCTACAAGAGTATCAGCTCCATGTAGGGGTCAGTCAAGCATAGGTCAGGGTCAAGGTCAGGTCAACCGGGTAGGCACATATCCCCGAAAATCAAAACTGATATTCGCAGCCTGCGACACGTGTTTTATGGGTAATTTGGGGCGTAGAACACGATGGTAACATTCATTTTATCATATGTGTACGTGTTTTGCTCAAAAGGGTCAATTTAACAAATGCATGTATCATGGTCGTGAAGTAGTCACGAGAAATTGCCAAGATTCAGTTCAAGAATTTGGAAAATGTGGAACGATAATCAATAATCGAAGATAGCCATTTGATTGTTCATGGTATTGGCAGTCTAATGGAGTTTACGGCATGTCTGTATGTGTATTCTGTGATTTTATATGATTTTTTGAACATATGCCGTTTTTGGTCGAAAACTCAGAAATCATGACGTCACTGAAACCTCGATATCTCAAAAATTTTCCGACCGATATTTTTGAAACTTTGTCACAACAACCTTCAGTTAATTCCCTACAGGTACCCAAAATTTGGCGCGCCTGCGGCGCGCCGTTTTTATGCTATGGCCCGGCGAAAAAAGTGGGGGCGTTTAACGCCCCCCCCCCCAGCAACTCGCGGGTTAAACCGTGTTTCCATGACAAAAAGTGCCACAAAATTAATCACATAAGATCCCCAAAACAGAACCATTGCGAATTGGAACAAGTGATCCTTGAATATTTACAAGTCGACAAAAAGTACCTAAGGATCTATGCTTCCAGCTCCATTGCATGTCTGGACAAAAATAGGTTTAAATCTATTATCATAATGGATCTTTAAGGAGACTTGGATCTATTATCCCATATGGCCCGAGGTCAAGATTCACGGGATCAGATCTCAGATCTATCTCGGGTCCAAGTACAGCCCTCAGCAGACTGGGTGGTAGGCATTCTTTTTTTCGACAAAACCGATAATAAATCAAAGGCTATGTTATCAGTCGGTCGGAACTCACTGCAAATAGATGCACCATGCTCCACTCCTTCGATTGGGTCTATCACTAAAAAAGTATACGCCATGCGTGCAACAAAATGCAAGAGTTTGTTTTGGGGGCAAATATAAACTTTTGGGTTTTGTTACCAAGTGGATAGAAAATGAATATGATGATAATGCTAATCTAAGGTGCGGGGTATCGCGCGTCTTGCTGTTACGATTTCCGAGTGACCGATAGCATAGTATTCGCGTTATTCTCGGTTTTGTCGAAAAAAGAATACCTACGTTTGCAGAGGGCTGTACAATCATGTCTGACCATTGCACGTATTTGTGCACCCTCTGCTTAAGGATCCTGGTGGTGGACCGTGCGCCATGTCCGGCGACGGACCCGTAATCGATGGTCATCGCCTTCCTAGCCGCGGGAGCAATGTCGCCGCCGTCGGCGCTTTCTTTGCCCACCGTGCGTCGCCGGTTCGGGTCCCTGGCCCACCGTGCGTCGCGGGGCGGGTGGCGTCGCCTGCGCCAGGCTCGGACTCGGTCCGCTCTGGATATTGATTTCCTCAAAGGAGGCCGGCGGCGGCGGGCGGCGGGTCTCGCACCATCGCGGGCCCGCCGGAGGGGCCCGGGGCGCCGGCCGGTCGGCCGCAGCGCCCTCCGAGCGGCACACCACCTCACCGTGTACATGGCGTCTCTGGCCGGCGGCGCTGGCGGGCGGACAGGCGGCGGAGGCTGGCGGCGGCGGCGGCGGAGGCAGAGCTCGTCAGTTCCGTCCCACTACTGCAGCCGGCCGTCGGATGTGCGCCACTCCTCGCCACGGACGCGCAGCTGCGTCGGACTCGGCGCAGGGGCGGCGGCCGCTACGGGCGGGCCGTACCTGTGCGCCGGGGTCGATACGGGCAGCTCCGCGCGCTCCCCACTCACCGTTGGCACCTCTGACGCCCATGGCTGGCGGACGCCGACGATTCGGGTATATCATGGATACTGGCAGAACTATCACGCAAACCGGGTGTTCTGCCTACCACCGAGCCCAATGTAGGCACAAACAAAGAACGTGGGGAAACAAAGAAACTGACGCATTCTCGTAAACGTAACGCAGACAATGTGTGAGTCGACCAATCTGTACATTCATACCGCTGCGACGAGGCTTGGATAATCTCTTCGCAAATACCATTTTCTTTTTCATCCCATGTTTGAGTCAGAGGTTCCTGAGCGCTCTAGGTTTGCAATGACTGCCCATATGTTCGGGGCCTTGAGACTGAATAATTGTATTCCAGAATTGTGTAGTAGCTCCGTGCCGGGCCGGGCCAGGAGATGGCCGTATGATAGACTCCGCGCTGAGGCGGAGCCCGGCCGGTAATGTCATGTGCATACGTTAGCGCCCGGCGGGAGCAGGTCGACGGCAGTGGGGCGGCCGGGGATCAGTGACTGGCTGTGGGGACGCGCAGTGACCAGTGACCGGCTGTGGGGGAAGCGCAGGACTACTGCCTGGCTGTGGGGGACGCGCAGTGACTACTGCCTGGCTGTGGGAACGAGCCGTGACCCCAATCACACACCAGCCACATTGATGTACTTACATATATGCACCAGCGGCGCAGTGAGCCGCTCGGTGACGCCGTGCCGACAGACAGACGGGTCCGGGTCAAACCGAGTCGCAGCAAAGCCGGATGGTGGCCAGGCACCAGCTATACCACTGCCAGCTATAATGTGTGCCAGCTTCCAATTTGCTAGCACAGAGGCAGAAAAAAAGTTTGAAGCATCAGTGAATGAACGCATTTTTCCAATTATACTTTGCTATTCCCATCTAACTTATATCCCACCTAGATTATTCATACGGTGCCTTACAAGGCAATTTTAAAGCGAGAATGAATAGTTATTTTTACGCTCAGCACTCGACTGCAACGACAATCCAGCTCCGTGGGACATTTCACATCCTTATGGAGACCGATTCTGGACGGAGATTGCGAACACTCGAAAAATAAAAACGCTTGCCAGTCACGCAACGTTCAATTTCTGGCCAATTATTTGGGTATGAAGCGTTCTGCGATGATACCAATGAGGAAATCCCTGGCGCTTTCTTTTCAGTCTTCTAGTGGGGACTGGGCTTGGCGGCTTTTCTATAGGTATGGACAGAATAAGTCAGCTATATGCCGGCTGAGCCGGAGCCACCCTTAGCTTCTATCCCGGGGGACGACAGTCATGCCAGCTAGAGGAGCCGCCGTGATAGGCAGAGCGATATCACACGACATACAGGACCAAGAAGGGACGGCTGCGGGACCTGAGAATCCAAGGAATAATTGTAGAGCCCGAGAAGAGCCCACGAGGAGAGTTGCGCACCCTGAGGAGATTCCGAGTGGTGGGCTCTTTAGAAGGGAGAAGCGCATATACGAAGTGGAGTCTGCAGTCCGACACGCTGACTCTGAAACTGAAAAGACTACGGGCTGGCGGTACGGACTCCTGAAAGAACCCGGGTGGGCGGTGCAGACTCCAGACTCGCCGATCGGTGGACTGAGGCCAGACTCCTGACAGACGGTGCAGACTCCGGACAGACTCGCCGAGTCAGGCGGTGCAGACTCGGTGATCGTATGACTGCACGGCGGTGGCCCACTGCGTGTAGCCGGCTGGTTCGGTAAATAAACAGCTGCACTCGTCCGGCCGGCAGGGCGCGGCTCTGCAGGACCGACTGACAGTGTCTGGGATCCATCAGCGGCCCGGCACGGCGCGGCGAGTCGCCGGCCCCTTCCGGCAGGGGACGAGACGCGGCCAGTGGACGGCCCGAGGGGCCACGGCATGATGGCCCGCACTGAGTACTGACCAGTTGAGACGAACGGGGGAGTGGAAAGCGACCACCTCAAATACCGTGTGCAACTGTGCTCCACAATGCAGAGACAAGATGTGACAATCTTATTTGCCTGCCATTCTGATTTCTGAAGCTCAGGAGTGTGGGCGGTGTAGCCAGCTGAAACGGACAGACATATCAATTGTTTCGTAAATGGAAGACGTGAATTAAAGCACATTTAACTGTTATCGATCAAAGCGATACACTGATCTGACACCAGCTTGACACCGATTAAACTGAAAACTGACCAGCAACTATGCTACCAACTATCGTTGTCGACAACAGACCGTCGCAGACAGTAGCCTCAATATCTCCCTCTCCCGTGCTGCCATAGGTCCATTACCTCATCCTTTGCACGCAGTATGAAAGACCCAGACTATGACGTCCCTGCAATTCGTAGTGTAGAACATACTCGTACTGTCCTGGAACTCTCTAGTTACATGGGGTGGGTGGGTGATGGGTGAGCCGCCCCACAGTTTACATCTTTAGTGGGCGCTACTGACGTCATACGGAAACAGTGAAAGGTAATGCTGCAGCGAGACATGATTGACTTTAGGTCTCAAGAGTCATCCTTGGCACTCAGCATGACACTAACCAGAGCAGAGTAACAACCATTCTTCAATTCCCTCCCATCATTCCACGATCTCGGCCTTTGGACACGGTTTGCTAGCATTCCTCTCATTTTCAGTCATCCATGTCCTCATGTGACTGGTCACCGGGTTGCAATAGGACTGAGATCATAGAGAAAAAGTGGAGCTGCTCAGAGGCGGCGGAACGAGGGGGCACCGGGGTACCGTGCCCCCCTTTGATTTTGGCATTTCAACATTAGCCCTATGGGCGTTGCATGGAAAAATGGGACCAAAAGTCGGCAGTGCCCCCCCCCCCTCCGCCGCCACTGGAGCTGCTTACCTTGGCAGGCCCTCACCAGCCTCGATAAAACAAACGCAGGATGTGTTCAGGTCCTAAATGTAGCCCCTTCAAAAGTTATTGTACAAATAGGACTATTTCTTTGCTGATACCACTGGAAAACATCACGAGTATTCACCGATGACGTCTCAGAAAATGTTTATCTTCACCCGCAGCTTGATAACCTGTGGCAAGCAAGTTCCGTTGAAATTTCATATTTCTATTTTACTCGTAATTAAATTAGCCCTCAAACGACACCAATCGGCAATCGTATTGAATTATCAGCCTTCTTTCTTTTCACGCAAATAGCAGACCATCGGGAAAGTTTGACATGCCGACGCAGAAAAATTGGTGAGCAGCCATCAGTTCCCTGTGCTGGTCAAGAAGACGCTCGGAGCACGGCGCCCGGCGTCATGGCTCTCCACTGAGGGAGGACGCGCCTCCGGCCGCCGCCGGCCCGCTCGTACAGATGCCATCTGTGTGTCTGTGTTGTGTGCGTGTGCGTGTCGGCCAGGGGTCAGTGACCGGCTACTCGGCCACGCCGTGCGCCGTCCCACGGGGCAGCGGCCGGAGACCGACGGAATGAGACGAAACGAGAAGGGACGGGACGGGCATGGACGGGAGGCGACGACCGAAGGCCGAGCATGACCCGCCACAGCCGTATATACGGCGCCACCAGAGGCGTCTCCTGAGCCCCGCGGGTGCTCGGAGGTTCAGAGAGGGGGAGTCGCGGCCGTCCTCGCCGGTACAGCGACCCCATGGCCGGGCGACCGGCCGCCACACTGCCTGGCATTCATCGATCGCAGGGCGGTATGTGTGTGTGGGGAGGGGGTGTGCGTAAACACGTGCGTAGGAGCGAGGCGAGAGCATGCACAGAAGTTACGGCATTCACGACTGCGTCATGCAGATTCGAGGTGCTTCAATGCATGCTTATATGACAAGTACGCCGTGAAGTACGGACTTGGGCACTCCGAAACCTTCACGGACCGACATGAAACATCTACCGTCGCTCAAATGAGGGTGCCCAGAACAACTGGTCGTCGGTGGGCCTCGGGCGAACCAGACAGGGTATCCACCCGAGCTGCAAACGGTGGGGTCGATCCCTGTTCTGCGGCATCGGGACATTGTTCGGGTCAGATTGGAGAGAAACAGCCGACAGCCCGCCCACAGAACCGAACGGGTTACACTACAGATTGGACAGCGAGGGTGGGGTTCCTCAGTTTCCCCACATATCAGACCAGGGAATGGCTCCTGGTTTTGACAAGCTCTGAAATACGAGGACCGACGGAGCGGAGATAGATGGCTTTATCAATCACCAGCGAAACTCACTGGTCATTTCCAAAGTAGGGCAGATCATCAAATTGTGCAATGTGCATCACATAGCCAGGCATGCAGGGCGCAGGCCTACAGGAAGAAAAGAATGCTGAGAATTTCCAAACGCATTCGGAATTACATCGCCACCAAAGTATCTTTCATGAGAGTGATAAATCTGGCCAGCCATTGAGCCCGGGCCGCTCGGCTGGACGGCCCTGCGGTGGCCTCCACTCGGACCGCCGCCCGATCGGTCCAGCGGAGTCGCCCTCCTCTCTCCCGTGCCCCTCCTCTGCTCTGTTTGCAGAGTAACGCAGCGTGGAGCGCCCTCTGCCCCGCTCCGGGCCCTCCTGCCAGCCACCAGGGGGCGGTAGTCGGTCCTCGGCTCTGTCCCGGAGGACACAGCTCGGCGGCGGGTCACAGAAGCGGAGTTTCAACCAGTCGGCCGCCAGGGGACTCCCCAGGACAGCCCCCGGCGCGCGCACATCGGAGCGAGGGACGGTTACTTGTAACATTTAGCCTTCTCCCTCGGTACGGTTGACGCATTGAAAGATATTTTCACCAAAAAGAAAATACTTCAACAGGCAAGAAGTATCCTTAGCCTGTTGGAGGGGTGGAACAGATAAATAGCCAAATATTCAATTTCGGTAGGCTGCAGATTTCATATATGGGCCGATTTAGGTGCAACGGTTTTCCCATGGCCGAAATTCAGGTATAATTCAGATCCCGCATGAAAACGTTCATGACCAGGCGCTAGGCGCTTGACCAGCCTTACACTTTTAACCTACCCGGTGGGACTGGTAGTTAAATTCCCTGATCTGTCACTCACCGACCCCCGGGCCAGTGGCCGCTCACAGCGATGGGTCCGTGCGTGCAGCCGATAGATCAGCCCCGGGCCGCGGGGTCACGTCCCATTCAGTCGATACTGGATGACTCCAGTCCCAGCTGCCACGCCTCTGGCCTGGCCGGCAGGCAGGCGCCAGTGGCTGGTCGGTCTATTTTGGCCGCCGGGCCGTCTGCTGCGGCCGGAGGCGACGGCCAACTCGTGCAGCGACGGGCACGGCGCAACATGACGTGTCGCTGCCACCGGGGGTCGCGGCGGCACCGGTACAGGTGGTGAGCGGTTCGGCGAGACACGGGTACAGGTGGTGAGCGGTTCGGCGAGACACGGGTACAGACTACATAGCGGAGACCGCGGCGGGAACGGGGACCTCGCAGGGGAGACACAGGATCAGATCGAGGGACACAATGGACACTGAATAAGCCACTGTCCACCTGAATCCGTTTAGCATTCGAAGGAATTGAAGAGGGGGTGAGACCTTTGACATAAATGATAAATCGTAGAGCGCTGATGCTCTTCGGGCATATATTGATCAGTCCAGTGCTCGATACTCTGCTGAGATGATAGCTTTGGAACACCGAGAGTTCGAGAGCAGCCGAGGAATACATATCCATCGACAGTGGAAGTCAGGACCGGCTGAGAATTAATGTAGGCCGGTAGAAATAACCACATAAAAATGTAGGCCGGTAGAAATAACCACATTTAGTGCATCTGACAGAAATATGGAGACGGGAATAGATCACTCAGACCGTTTGGCAGATAAAAGTGGTATGATTCAGCCTCCGTACTGCACGCTGCGTGCTCACCGTTATGTTAGGGCGCTATTAACCCCACAGCCTGCCCTCCCTCCCTCACGGCTGCAGTAGCATCCGACGCTGCCAGCCGGCTGGCCAGAGATAGGCCGCGACATTAACCCACACGCCGCCGTGCCAGCCGAGCCGCCAAACGGCGCCACCAGACGCCAATAAACCTATCCGGAAACGACAGACACCACACCTGCTGGGCCGCACAAAACGAACCGCGCCCTCCCCAACTGAGCGCGGCCCGAGCTCGGCCGAGCGGGCCGCTGCTACTCGTATGTACCATGGACCTGGGTTGTTGTAATTCTGGGCAGAATCCCAGCTGTGTTGTTCAGGGCTGCACTCTGTGCAACTTTGGCTTCCTCCGCGGCTCCGCGGGCCAGGGTCGATCGGCCTGATTCTGAGCGGGCTCTGTTCATGCTGCTCAAAACGCCGCGGGCGTACGGCCGGGCCAATCGAGACGGCCTCTGATAGTCTGCCGAGTTCGCCCGGTCGATTGTCGATCGGCGCACACCCTCCTCCTCGACCGCTGGCCCCGGCGGAGATCACTGTCCTCGGCAGCAGCGAGGCAGCTCAGTGCGACTGTAATGACGGATTACCACGGAAAATGCAGATATGATAACTGAAATATCCTCCAACAAGACAACTTATCATTTGTGGAGGCCGGAGCGTTGAGCGCCGGCCCGGAGCGGGGGCGGGTCGCTAATGAGACGCCGCGCCGGGTCGCGGCGCACCGGGTCGGGTCGGGTCGGATCACCCCTCCGGAGAACAGAGCTCAGACTGCCGGGCCGGTCCGGCGCGGCTCCATTAGCGCAGGCCGCGCTGGCGACAGTCGACCCGGTCCCAATTACCGGCGACACGGGTCGTCCGGCGCGCCGCAGAGAGCCGCCCGCCGGAGCAGGTGACGAGCGGCGGCGGCACGGTCCGCGACACACAATACTCCGGCGACACGGAATCATGGCCGGGTGTCAGTGTCGGTATACATGAAATATGCACGACATGGGACCGTGTCACCGCACATACCGATAATATGCATGTAATGGGGAAATATGTCTCCTCCAAATATATAGATCCTGTTATGTCGTTAAGTAACTTGTTAGTGGTATCGAGTTTTTGCTGATACCAGCGCTGAGAAGGTAATGACGTTATTGATTAAACCTGCACCTCTCGTCTGTATCCCTTTGCAGGGCAGCCCCGGCACGGCAGACGGCCCTGGTGAGACCGGCTGGCCTCCACTGGTAGTCTGCATCCACTGGGGCGCCGCGGGCAGCCCTCTGAGGCACCGAGAGGAGCTCCGAGAACAACAGGCCGCCGGCCACTCCGCCGCCGAACGAGCCGGTGGCACGTGCTGGGAGCGGGCGGAAAAATCCCGGGGAAAGCACAGACACCGGGTGATGGGTATGGGCAAACTCCTACTAACGTAACGGTAACCAGCGGGTAGTGGCTAATTCATCTCCATGCAGGCAGAAATATATGACATCGTGCCGCACTCAGCCCCAGGTCAGAATCTCCCCGCTGCTGCATTCGAATGGCGAATGCCAGACAGCAATTTGATCACCGGATCAGAATATCGCCCGATCACGAGATCCCCTGATCACGAGACCACCAGAACATCAGCACCGATATCCAGTTAAGTCTTTCGTACCACCGCAGACGAGCAGTGAGCCGTCTCAGAAACTTGATAATGACTGCCGAACCAAATGTCGGCGTCGTCGGTCCCACCACCGACTCGTGTACAACTCCCATCAGCCAAATGACGCAGGTACGGGCGCTGATTACCCCGGCACTGCCGCCGCTCGGCGCCGGAGGGGGAGGGGAAGGGAGCGCTCTCCGCCGTCCCCGTCCCTCTGTCCGGCCGAGAGAGAGAGAGAGAGAGAGAGAGAGAGAGAGAGAGAGGGGGAGGGAGAGAGGGAGAGAGGGAAGAGAGAGCCGCGAGGTTCGGGTACCTGCCTCTGGCGGTAACAGCAGTCCGTGCCTCTGGCTCTGGCCTCCAGCGGCTCATTCCGTGATTCGAGACTGCATGGCCGTGCCTGGGGAGAGGCGCCCGGTGCCAGGGGAGACAGGAACGGCCTCTCAGCAGGCGCCGGGCACGTAACCGTAGTTGCGGCGGCGCCGGAGCCCAGCGGAAAGACGAGCTGAATCTGAATTACGGTCCATCCACAATTCACGGCATGATTGTTTTAGAGCAGGAACCTCTCTCGGTAGTTGAGGAACAATGACGAAATGGCCTGCAACGCTCACCAGCGACTTATCAATGTCAAAAAAGCAGATATAAAAAGGCCAAACAGCAGCCGAATCGCTGATGCTGGACATTTTCAGGGCCGCTCAGATGCATACTGCGACTGTTTGCGTCCACTGCATATAAACACTGCCGGCTCGGCCACAGGCAAAACATCACCATAAAGCTCAGATTCTGATGTGCAGCAGGGCAGTCAGAGCAGGCTCTGTGGTCCAGTCTGCAGTCGCAGGGACGGCGGCCCTTAGATCCCAGTAACACCACACCAGCCGAGCTGGTAAAACACCGCAGCCGCAGACAATCGCTGTCGGCCTTTGAGCCGCGATCGCAGCTCCCTAAGTTGATGCGTGCTAATCTAGAGCGAACACTGGACAGAATCGCTCTGTAGATGCAATAACACCATAGGAGTAGTAGGCCGGAGTTATATTTATCTGACTGCATCTGGTGCCTCCAGCGCGTCTGAATGCGGGGGTGGGTGTTGACAGGTTCACCAGCTAACAGAAATAGCTCACAGCGCATGGGTGACGGCTCCCGCCATCCGCTGAGGCGTGATGCCTGCCCCGTTCAGCCCCCGCCATCCGGTCCCACAGCTCGCGGCGACCTGCATTGTTATTTCAGCAGCGGCCGATCGGACAGGTTTTTGTGCACGGTGCGGAGTGGGCTGTGCCGCAGCGGCGGGGGCGGGTTTTTGCGCAGGTAGCCGGGAACTCAGTGCAGTGAGCAGGTACGGCTGCAAGGAGACCAGATCCCCGACCGGGCGACGCACACTGGTCGGAAACGCTCCAGCGAGAGGCCAGCGGCCTTTCCGCAAAAGTTTTTTGCTTGTTATTCCACAACTAGTGAAGCAAACTTCATAAAACTTTGCATACCTTCTATGTCATATGTAAGCTATCATTTGGATGTCAAGAACTAAATATATGACGTGAATCTGTTAAGTTATGACGTCATAATTGAGTATAATACAGGATCTAGCACCACTTTAAGTCAACAAGGGAAATTGGGAGCTGCTATTCGGGCACCGGGAATGGTTTCATGCACCCCTTGCAAGGTCCAGTGCTTGACTTCAGCATTGTTGACTTTGCGTGACGTCATTTATGACGTCACTAAGGCCATATAAGTTTTTCGTCAATAACTCCTGATCAGATGGAGCTAGAGAGTCGGGAAAGCCACCATTGGACTCAGGAAGACCTGCCGAATCGAATGATATGCGATATGACCTCCTTCAACCATTTTCGTGACCTGAGGGGCTCCGACCTGACCTTGACCCGAGGTTAACACCTTAAGTTGACTTCACCCGAACACCAAGTATAGCATTCAACGCGCCTGAGCTAGACAAACACGATGATGCCAAAATCGCGGCAGTGCGACTATTTTTGGCAAAGTAATTAACCTTAAACCGAGCCCGTGACCTTAAAATCGGGTAGTACCTAATTTTTGCGTCTTATAACGGCACACAAGCTTGTTTTTTCCGCGAGGCTCTAGCTCAATTAGAGGCGAAACGGCGAGGGAGTTGTACCAACCCTCCCCGGTCAATATAGAAAACCAATCGAGGGTTAAATACCGGAATTGTGATCTAATGTAAAAAGACGGCCCAAGGTAACCCGACGTCAGTGACAGGTGTCCTATATTTGCAGCGTCTTATATTCACGAAGGTTTCAATTTCCACTTTCTTCAGCCGAGTGATGGTTGTCAATAGCAAGGCTCTCTAAATGCAAGCCGTAATCGCCACGCAATATGTGGAAGGCTTTTGATGTCAATACATACATAAATGCATACATAAAACGCGCTTTTCACAAAATTCATAAACTCAAGCGCATCTGTTTTTAATGACCAGTCAACTACGCATGGATGCGTGCAGGCCACACAGGTCAGCGTAAGCCGGGCGCGGCGGCCGAGCCGAAACTGGGGCGGGGCGGGCGGTAGTTGGGTAGGAAGAGCGGCTCCTGCAAATTTTGCGCAAATATGCGCAGTTAGCTTTTATGTTGCCCTGGTGTAAATTTAAATCCTACTTCATCTCACAAAAAATCAGAGTGGAACTAGATGGGACTACCTGTTGTTTCCTTACCTAAACTTTGCAGTTATATTCCAGAATCACTGTAGGAGAGCCTTCATAAAAAAGCTGTAGTACATCTTAGTTAGGGAAAAAGTATACCAAAAATTTTGCACTGACCAGTTGGCAACTTCATAACAAACATTTTGATGCATAATATGTGGGATTTCAATTTGGTGTCTATCAGCAATAAGACTCTGAATATCCGGCTCAAGAAACCTCTTGCTCCGCGTCAGTTTCCGAGTTCTGGGATACCCCATCTTCGGGGGCTGATTACAGTTATTTTTGGTCACCCGGATTAGTTTTTTTGGCCTAAGTATAATAATTTGATCAATTTCAAATCGATCTATATAAAAAATAATCCGAAACTCCGGAATCGCCCGTGGCCTCTCGTGAGGGCGTTTCCGACCAGTGTGCGACGGTCCGCGCCGACCAAACTGGACCGGCCCTCCCCCGGAGCTGAGGGAGCTCTGGAGCCGCTAAGGGAACCGCGTTCCAACTGAAGTAGATGTAAGCGCTGCGAGTAAGCCTCGGCCAGGCCCGCCCGAAGCTGGTGGGAGCTCTGAGGGTCGCTAGGACGCATAGGGCAACCCTGTGACCATCTGTAGCAGCTGCTGTGGCTGAGGCTGGGTCCTGCTGAGGGGAGCTCTGTACTCACCATTTCCTCTACCCAGACGGGGTCCGACGAGTACTGGCGAGATAGGGAGCGTGTCTTGAGCGGCGGCGGCCGGCCGGCCGGCGGACGCGCTCCGTCCGACTCCGACATGTTCGCTCACTGAGCTCCAACGGCTGCAGGACGGGGAGAGACAGAGACACGTCAGTCAGTCACAGCTACAGTCACTGACCACAGTCACAGTCACAGACTCAGTCACAGGCACCGACACTGTAGACGGGCATAACGCTGATATACCTGTGTGTCTCTGTTTCAGATCCGTTCCATGCGGGACCGATGTGGACCGTGCAACCGCAACGCCCCTTCGCAACCGTGCGCACCCCCGGAAGACATTCAGCCGCCGGAATATCCCTTCCAGCAAGTGTGCGCTGACTTCTTCACATACATGGGGCAAACGTATCTCGTCGTCGTCGACCGGTACTCTGGCTGGCCTGTCGTCGAGAGAGCGAGCGGCGGCAGC
The DNA here is from genome assembly GCF_019059575.1 of Amphibalanus amphitrite. Classification (NCBI taxonomy): domain Eukaryota; kingdom Metazoa; phylum Arthropoda; class Thecostraca; order Balanomorpha; family Balanidae; genus Amphibalanus; species Amphibalanus amphitrite. The sequence goes on from NW_024881716.1 coordinate 487,227, forward strand.
AAGGGCCTGTCTCCGACGGACGTTCTCCACCTTCGGCATCGCCGACGAACTCACCAGTGACGGCGGCCCTGAATTCACGGCAAAGGAGACTGAGGCTTTCCTGGAAGCCTGGGGAGTGCGTCATCGACTATCCTCTGTGGCATTTCCTCACGCCAACTGTCGGGCCGAAGTCGGAGTGAAGACGATCAAACGCCTCATTGTGGGCAACACCGGCAACAGCGGCGAGCTGGACGTGGATAAGTTCCAACGGGCGATGCTAACGTACCGCAACGCCCCCGATCCTTCCACTAAACTATCGCCGGCACAATGCGTGTTCGGGCGCCCGGTGCGAGATTTCATCCCATGGTGTGTCGTTTCGGGAACAGCGACCCGCGGCCGGGCGCCGCGGAGGGGTGCCCGTCATAGGGTTTTGGGGCTATTTTTTCACTTTTCGGTCTGAATCGTGAAAAGTACTGGTCGTAGCAAATATGTTCCCTGGTTTCTGAATTTTCAGCCCACGTGGAATACGATAGGACAAGAGTCATTTTCGTACAGTCAAAACTGTGCCCGCGTTTTTTGGTCAAAGTAAAAATGTTCAGCAGCTTTTAACACGTGGGCCGCCGCAAAATAGGGTACACCGGAGGACTTAAGATTCAATATCTCCTAAACCATCATAGATAGCAAATATGTTCCCTGGATCTATGTAGATCATACTTTAGAGGACACTTCAGGCCAAAAATTGTTTCTCGTCAACTTACACCCAGCCCGCGTTTTTGGCTTAAATGCAATGCAACACGGCAGCCGACCTTTAGGGCTCAGTTAGCGAGTTTATTTTTTAGCGAGCACTTCGAGCATTTCAGCGTTCGATGAAATGACATATTTTTTCAACGCAGTCGTTTCTTCATTTGCATCTAAACGCGACCTATATGATAATGTGACAGTGTCGTCACACTAGAAGGTGTAATTCATCGTAATTTATAGGGCTAATTCTCGGCGCACAGCAGCAGACGGACACCGACTGACCCACCATCTAAAGGCAGTTTGGCGAAGCAGTATCGTGAATCACAGCCGCGAGATGTCCCTAGCGTAGAACACCGTCTGTTTGTCCAGTTTAAATACGTGATGTTTGCCCTCTGTCAACCCCTCAGTCATGGGGCTGGGGTCGCGGATGAATGGGCGACCGCCCGCCGCGCGGGGAGGGGGCTGCTCCCCTGACCCGGACCGCCACGGCGTGGGGACGGTCCCGCACTCGCGTGCCTCACGTCGCCGCCTCACACCGGTCAATTACGCTGGTTTTGAGGAACCGCCCATTGTGGTGGTGGATGAGCCAACGCAGACCATGCCAGAACCCCACTGAGGGGATGTCACCCGTGTCAGCTGGCCCAGACCTATGATATCCCCATACCGAAAGCGACGTTCCAAAGAGCAATATGCCTATAGTAGGTATTATTGATGTTTAATTCGAGAATGTATGCATGTAAGTACGTATCTACATGGTGTGTTAAAGTACTCCAACTGTACAACTTTGCCCTCTCAGCTCGAGGAATAACCTTTCTTACTTTAAAGACAGATTTTTAGTGACTTCACATGCAGTTACAGCGGGGTCGAACGGACCCCTCCCGGTTTTTCGCAAATAATTTGCGCAAAAAGCGGCCGATCGCAACAAAACTTTCAGTACCCTCGAGTTAATCAATTTTACACATATTCCTAGCATTCAATGACCCTGACCCCAATGACCTTTGACCTGTGGTCTGATTCTCGAGACCATGTTCGACCGGAATCGCGAATTGGCATATGTCGGCTCACATTATCCGCGCAATTTCCAATATTTTTGTGGTGTGGGTTTCAAGGTCACGTGAAGGTCAGGTCAAGGTCATTGACCTTTGATGACCTTGCTTCACTTTTTCGAGTTTTACATGTTTTTAGGGTAGTTTCTGGAGCTGATTTCGAATTCCCATTTGAAGATTTATGAAGTAGTTTTGGTGCCCTCGTAACATGCTACGAAGCTGTCAATGGTGGTCAACATCTGCTATGGATGGCTGGCAGGTCTCCTACTGGTTGACCTGACCTGACCTGACCCGACGTGGCCTAAATACGTTAAGACATCATGGGTATGTGGTCAAAACTAACTTGAACCACGTGTTCAGCGCCCCGCAAAATCCCTTTTTCAACCTCACTTTGCGAACTTCCAGCAAGTCCCGATTTTCCCGATTTTTGGGTCATTGACCTGACCTGGAAGGTCAACCAATGACATAAATAAGACCATAAAATTGGGTATCATCGGCTTACTCTCGTCGCGGGCAACACGCTCGTTTTTTTCTGCGAAGCTCTAGCTCCATCAGAGGCCAAACGGCTAGGAGGGTCCAACGGACCCTCCCCCCCTATACGTTAGACGCTGGCAAACACGAATACGGGCGAGCAGGGCATATTTTAAGGCACTTACTGCGTCCCATTCTGGGACGCAGCATTCTGGGACGCAGCCCCCTCGCCTTGGGACGTAGCCCCTGCTGATTTGACCCACTGCGTCCCTGCCCTGTGCCGTCCGGTTCCCTGACCTGTGCCCTGCTGTGTGCCCTGACCTGTACCTTTCCCTCTAAAATGTCCTGTGCCATGCCCTGTGCCTTGCCCTGCCCTACTTTCTGCCCTCCTCAGTGCCCTAGTCTGTTCCTTGCCCGGTGCCCTTAGTCATAGCACGTGCCCTCTGCTCAACTTAAGGACGCAGTAAAAAATTGTTAAAATATGCCCTGCGGGCGAGGGTTAAAACGAAGGAGAAATATTATTACGAGCGAACGGGCCGCGCAAGCGAAGCGAAATCTTTTTAAGATAACGGAAAGATATCAGCATTTACATACCGGGCTTCTCAAAAAAGCTAGACGATTTTATAACTAACGTATTGAAGGGTGTATCAGTGTAACAAAACATAATTGGGTATCACCTAAAAGCCTCATCAAAGACATTTCGTTTGAGGGGATTTCGATCCTCGGCAGTCGCCTTTCTGAGCCGCGCCGAGGTTATGTTCGAGATTATTCCCTTTTTGCTCGATGCACAGTTTAGCCCGGCGCAGCGCGACCTCTGCTGCAGCACGACCCATGGAAAGCTGCAGACGGCACACCGCTGACTTCACTGCACCCTTATGATCTTCGGAACTTTTTGGGTGGTTTCGGTACACCTGGGACTTGAGGTGATCCTAAAGGAAAAAGTCCGGTGGGGTTACGTTCGGAGAATTCGCCGACCACGGACGTGTCTCGAACCTCGAGATCACGCGCTGCCCGAAGCGCTCCCACATGTGGGAGCGCTTCGGGCAGCGCGTCCCGGTTTTCTTTAGCGGTATTGGCGTGGCACCGTCTTGCTGGAACCATTGGATCTTAAGCGTTTCCGGATCTCTGCTCATCCTGATATTGCAGTACCCTCCAAAACGTCGGCAGAGCCACCCGATATCGCTGACCATTGACAGTCTGAGTAGCGCATCTCTCACACGAGTGGTGTTCGCCGTGAGCCTTTGATTGGATTTATGGCCGCCGCTGTGTTCCTTGCATTGCGTGAACCACTGTTATCTATCACTATCACTACTGTTATCTGTGCGTGAACCTTTTGTTAACACTTCCTCGAGCCAGAAACTTGTCAATAATGTGGAAAATTGTGTTTCAAGATGTTGCTCTCTTTGCCATAAAGTGTTTGCGGACCTTCCGTGGTGTCGAACCGACCGACTTAGTCTGGGAAAGCATAAATTCACGAGTTTTGCTTTTACTTCCTAAGACCACGGCTTCATTTTTTAAGCTCAAATCATGATGTCATATAAATCTACGAAAAACTCTCCGTTTTTCCACGTGCATTGATTTTGCTTTAACCCTCGCCCGCACATGCCATTTTCCCATCCTATAGAACGCACATGGGGGGGGGGTTGCCATCCCCCCCGCGCCATTTCGTTCCTGTTGGAGATAGAGCTTGGCGGTAAAGACCAAAAAGATTTTTTTGGGAAGAGACGAATCCAATGATACCCAGTTTTACCTTCTCAGGTCAGCCATTGACCTTCCAGGTCAGGTCAAACTAAAAAATGTTGCTGTTTTGGGTCACCGTTGGATATCAAGTGCGCTGCTTATCATATACCGATGACGATGCCGTTTTCTGGTGCCAAGCCAGCTAGAAGCTCTTTGTCACACTACCCGACCAGGTTTTTGCTGCTGAGGTCATTTCAGGTCAAGTTAGGTCAAGGTCAATTATATGTGTTTGTATGTCTGTGTGTGTCTGTGTGTATACTGATGTGTGCACCGATTGTTTATGTGTCCATATTACATGAAATCATGATCTGAGAAGCTTTTACCAAAAATGCAGTCAAAAAAATTCACGAAAAGTAAATTCAGCTTGCCTAAAACGCAATTATTTTAGATGACCTAGGTTGACCTTGACCTTGACCTTGACATCTGTACATCGTCGAACAACATGTTCCATGATAGGTGGGAGGTGAGACTGGCATAAAAGGCCGAAATCAAGGTGTCAGAAGCTCACAAGGCCCATAGCCAACGCAAGATGTTGAGAATTGGTCATTTGGGTCATGACATGACCTGAAAAACAAGGTGATATCTCCGAAACCAAAAACCACAGAAACTTGAAATTTTCAGTGGACATCGATAAAGGATAGAGGAGCAGCTATACGAAAAATCAGGCTTCTAGCTTAAAAAATGTTGAGTGCAGAGCAGAAAAACTACCTGGGGGGGATGGCAACCCCCCCCCCCATGTGCGGGCGAGGGTTAATGTTGTTAGGGGTCCTCTATTCGCAAAAGAAATCCATCTAAATTTTTTTAGAAGCCCGGTATAATGGCCCGGCCCAGCCTGTAACGCTTTTAAGAGGCATATATTTCATGCCTCAGTAACCGTTGCAGTGGTTGGGCTGATCGACCTGCCGCCCTTTTTGTGGGAAGCCTATTTCTTCTACCCCGTAATTAATTGCTCTTAATACATCTACATATAGGTGATCGTCGTGGCACGCAGGGGCGGAGCTTCCTGTACAGTTGGTGGGGCAGCCCAACTTAAGCTGATTTGCAGGACTTTGTTGCTTTTCAAATCAATCATTGAGGAGCTTTGGAATGTCTGTGTTATGCAAAATGTTACATTTGCCACGACAGGAATTGATTCAGTGTTCATTTTATTCAACTTGACAGTCGGACAGTGTAGGTTTGATGCCTTTTCGCCCCACAAACTTTCCCGGAAAAGCTCCACCCATGGTGGCACGTGTCACGCGAAGGCTGTTTTGTTGAAGTAGCACTTTTGAAAGACCTAAACCTTTCAAGTAGAGGTTTTAGGCAATGGGTCTACAGTGCAGGGATATTTCTATCTTGCACTCCTCTGAGAGCTAGAGCTTTGCGGAAAAAAATTAGCTTGTTTCCCGTCACGAGAGGAAGCCGATGATACCCAATTTTAAGGTCCTAGGTCATCAATTGACCTTCTAGGTCAGGTCAATGACCCAGAAGTCGGGAAAATCGGGACCGGTTAGAAAGTCGTTAAGTGTGGCTGCTATGGGGTTTCCCGGGGTGTCGATCACGAATATCGTGTTAGTTTTGATCACAGATGATGTCATTGAGCATTTAGACCAGGTCGGGTCGGGTCATGTCAGGTCAGGTCAACCAGTAGGGGTCGTGACGGGTATTCGTAATACGTGTCAACCACCTCTGACAGCTTTGTAACATGTTACGAAGGCACCAACACTACTTCGTAAATGTTCGAATGGTTGCTAAATTCGAATTCAGCTCCAAAAACTAGCCTAGATACATGTAAAACTCGAAAAAGTGGATCGAGGTCACCAAAGGTCAATTACCTGACCTGACCTTCAGGTGACCTTGACATCCACCCAAATGCATGGGAGCAACATCAAATCACATGTTTGAGCGTTTGAAACCACAAAAAGCGCAAACGCGCGGCTAATGCGAGCCGACATACGCCGAATCGCGATTCCGGCCAAACATGGTCTCGGAAAGTAGGTCACAGGTCAAAGGTGATTTGGGTCAAGGTCATGAAATTTTCGGGGTAGGTGTTAAATTGACATATGCGAGGGACTGTAAGTTCCGTCGCGATCGGCCGCTTTTTACGCGAGTTATTCGCGAAAAACCTCCGGGGATGGTTGCATACCCTCCCCCCCCCCCCCCCCCACCTGTGCCGGCGAGGGTTAAGCAGTCGAAAAAAGCACTTTTGGACAATTGCCATGTGATGGAGACATGGAAGAGCAGTAAAACAGCTGCAATGCGTCCAGTTTTACAATAGGCAATCGATTGGGATGCAACATGAGTTTTACCGGTCAGGTCATGAGCTCGACCTTAAAACATGTTCATCTTTGGAGGTCAAATTACACACCATTCTACACCATTGGACGAGAGAGACATGATGCTAGCAGAACTAATTGTTTTTAATGCCTATGTACCCACAACAATGACAACAATGCACCGCTGGGCTACGCTTCGCTTGCGTTCCAGGACCGTAGTGACGTCACAGGAAGGGACGCGGGCGGACCGCTGATGACCCGCCCGCTGTCAAAGGGCGGGCTGGGTTTGACGGGCGCACAATAGCGGCCGCGCGCGTCAGTTTCTGGAAGCGATAGTGGGGGCACGGACATTCACACGTGGGCCGGAAGGGTTGGACGCTTTAACCCTCTCGCAGCCCTCCCGCTGTTTCTGTTACTGAGAAGGGAAATAAGTGACGGTAATCACACAGCCTTTAAACCTTTCTGACGTTTCGTACGTGTTGTCAACAATGCCAGTCCGCTAGATGATTGCGCGAACACTAAGGTAGCCTGACTGTTAGCTTGAAACGCCGGGCTGCCAGGTAAACATAACGGTACGGTCCCATGACATTCTTCCCTCCACGTGTACGGTCTGGAGCCTTTACGCGTTAGATCGATGCGTGTTTTTATCGATACAGGACCTCCATCGATCTTGGAATTTGCGATCTGAATGGTGGGTTGGAGAAAGCTTAGTGGTTTTGAGCCCTGACTGCCATTTCGGAGTCGGAGCCAGAGTCACTAAAAATTTTATATTAGCCGTTTTCACGACGGGCATCTGGCGAATACACTTAATTTGACCAAATCTGTACCAAATCTCTTTTACAACAAATATATTTAAATTATGAATTCATTTAAGTGTTTTAGTCGATGATAATGTCTGATAGTGTGACAAAGAAGGCATATAAGTAATTAGCCACTAGCTATAGCTACGAAGAAACACACTGAACCTATAATTTGACCAAATCTGTACCATATCTGACCAAATGTGTACCAAATGGGGGGGGGGGGCCGGGGCGCGGGTTAAACGTAAATATAGGATTAGATGCCAGCTAAAACCATATATATGCTCATTTTTTGCATAAGGTGAATAGCATCCGAGAAAAACGCACGTGAAATTTCGCTAAATCGATTTAAGGCTGAGACAGACTCTTTCCGCATTCAAGAAATCGCGTGCGAGAGCCTATTCAAATGCATTAAAATTCTGCCCGCATCAATCGCATGCGGAGAAGCGTGCGATTGATGCGAGCGTGCTCCCAATAGGCTCTCGCATGCGATTTCCTGACTGCGGAAAGAGTCTGTTTAGTGTTTCAGGTTTAGACTTGTCATGGAAACGTAGTGAATTTCTCGAGACCATGCTGGGCGGGAATCGCGATTCGACGTACAGTCACCAGCACTTGCTACCCATCACCCCCGGACGGCGGGGGAGCAAGCTACCACCGCCCTTGCGAGACTAGCGCCGCCATGCGCCAAGAAGTGGAAACACCACGTGACTGAGGCCACGTGAGGGCAGGGTCACGTGATGGAGGGGCGGAGCATAGTAGCTTTTGCGCCCGACACTAACTGAAATGCGGCGCTGTGATTTGGCGCTTTAGCATGAATGAAGCCCCGGCGCCAGAATCAGCCGCTCGCCTTATATGGAAGGTAAGCCTGTGCGTTTCACTGTTCTGTGTTGGTTTGAGAGCCACGGCACCATACGAATTGTGAGCCCCTTTGAACGGGTCACCGCCCGAGGCACTGAGGCGACGGCTGTGCCGGGCAAAGCCCAGCCTGGTGGGAGAGGTGGGCCAGGGAAAGTGCGATCGAGCAGCCACACTGAGACGTGGATTGGTATTATCTAACCGCGACAAACGATGTCAGCAGCCTCTTCTCGTTGACACGAAAAGTTTGACAGACAACGTGGGCAGTGCCCAATCAAAAGCTACTAAACAATTCAGTTAAAAAGTTGGCGAGATAACCAGACCCAATAAAAAGTTTTTAATTCGATTTTGATTGAAAAATGACATACAAGCCCCCTGTGATGGACCAAAAAAGGAGCTGAACAGTTCATACCTACAACTTCTAAAAAGCTCAACGGTAAAAATTTAAAAGTCAAATGTTAAAATTCAGCCTGCATGTTTAAACTCGGGTCCGGCGCTGGCAGGAAGCTTATATTGCCAAGCTTGCAATTCCACTACGTTGTAATATAACCAAGAGTTATGTGAGAGCAACAACTGAAAGCCTCGAGCCCCGTTGGGGGGAGGGGGGCGCGAAACAGCCCCCTCTCCTTTTCAGCCGATATCTCCTAAAGAATAGCGTAGGTCGCCACCGAACTTTCAAGACCCCTCCGGGCATCATTTTACACCTTGTGACCAAATTTTTCCAGAGCTCTTATGAAAGGTTAGTCACAAATGACGTCAGAGTGACGTCATGTTCTGTCATTTTCGACCCAATAAAAGGTTTAGCAGGAAGAGCTGTCACGCTTACAGTTTTGAAGATAACAAAAGATAGGTATTCAACATAAAAAAGATGTAAAATAAACAGCGCTACAAAACTGCCAACTCTAATTTCTAAACAAAAATTGATTTCGACCATCAAAACTATAGAAGTATAACAGCCCGAAAATAACAACAACATTCAAAATTAAAGCTGGAATATATGTTATAGAACTATCTGTTCTAGATATGCCAAACTTAACCCTCGCCGGCACAGGCCATTTTGCGTCCTTCGACGGCACAAGGGGGGGGGGATACGACCCCCTCGCGTTTGGCCCCTGATCGAGCTAGAGCTTCGCGGAAAAAACGAGCGTGTTGCCCGTCACGAGAGGAAGCCGATGATACCCAATTTTAAGGTCCTAGGTCATCGGGTGACCTTCCAGGTCAGGTCAATGACCCGAAAACCGGGAAAATCGGGACCTGTTAAAAAGTCGTAAAGTGTGGCTGCTATGTGGTTTTCCGGGGTGCTGATCACGAATATCGTGTTAGTTTTGATCAGAGATGATGTCTTTAAGCATTTAGACCAGGTCGGGTCAGGTCAGGTCAGGTCAACCGGAAGGGGTTGTGACGGGTATTCGTAATACGTGTCAACCGCCTCTGACAGCTTCGTAACATGTTACGAAGGCACCAAAACTACTTCATAAATGTTCAAATGGTTGCTAAATTCGAATTCAACTCCAAAAACTAGCCTAAAAACATGTAAAACTCGAAAAAGTGAACCGAGGTCACCGGAGGTCACCAAAGGTCAATGACCTGACCTGACCTTCAGGTGACCTTGACACCCACCCTAATGTATGGGAGCAACATCAAATCACATGTTTGAACATTTGAAACCACGAAAAGCTTGCAAAAGCGCGGCTAATGCGAGCCGACATACGCCGAATCGCGATTCCGGCCAAACATGGTCTCGGAAAAGAGGTCACAGGTCCAAGGTCATTTGGGTCAGGGTCATGAAATTTTCAGGATAGGTGTAAAATTGATCAATGCGAGGGTACTAAAAGTTTCGTCGCGATCGGCCGCTTTTTACGCGAGTTATTTGCAAAAAACCTTAGGGGGGGGGGGGTGCATCAACCCCCTGTGCCGGCGAGGGTTAAACTCGACAGCTCAATTTTTTTTTTGCCATAACAAAGTTATGGCAAAAAAAACACTACTCAAAATGTATTACGTAAAATTTTCAAACTCAATTTTTAGCCGTCACAGAACACACAGAGCAAGCCAAAGACCACCATTGGATTTCCCGTGATGAGCTGCATCGAATAGATACCCCCTTTATGCAAAATATCAACTCTGAAATTTAACCTTTTTTGACCTGACCTTGACCTGACCTCCACCAGAACGTAATCTAAACCGGCCTTATGGCCGTCTAGCCCACACCATTGAATTTTAAATGTAAAATTGACCATAAAACATGCATCACGCGACCCTAGCAATTAGCATAGTTAGGTTCATATTGTGACCCTTAGTGACCTGACCTCTTTGACCTGACCTGGCATCAGTGACCTCTTTAGGCAACATATGTATTGCGCAACCACGCTCCATCGATATTTTTCGATAACATGCCTTTTATTTGATGTGTTAACTGACTGTAACGCATTCCTTAGACTAAATCGGTGAGAAAATGCAACCTTTGACCTGACTTGTGACGTCATGGGTTGCACCTAGGTCAACGAAACCTGGTAACAAGGTTCGATAGCCCCTGGTGGGGCTATCGAACGTTCTTCGAATTTTCAAAATCGGTCGGTAACTTTCCGAGATCTCAGGTGGAGGACGAAACGGCTGCACCATCCCGTCAGGTGATAGGGTCCGCCAATAGCCCAACGGGGCGTGAATTATTTACTCATTCATACAGTGTCATCTATTTTGAGAACACCTTTCTCACGCCATGACATGGTCCTCTCGTAATAGATCGAGATGAGGAGAGTGTTTTCACGCCTCCTTATGCACGGCTCTAGTGTCATTGAGCTATCAACTGTCAGCGGTTTTCGGACAATGAAGGAAGGCTTTTGGTCGTTTTTAGGTAAGATCTTGGGTCAGATCATTTCAGTGGCGGATCTAGAAGGAGGGCATGGGGCCATTCTCCCCCCCCCCCTTGGGCCTCCCGGGGGCCCATCACGGAGTTTTTTTTATTCATCACGGAGGTCACCGACGGGAGCTTTAACCCAGAGGTCTCCTAAGGGGGCACCATCCAGAAGGTCTATCGGAATAGGGTACCGTTTTCGGGGTCTCCCGGAGGCCCATTTCTGTCCCTCGCCTCGGTTTTTTTAAAGTTTAGTTGAGTTTTTTTAGTTTTTAGTTTAATATTGTCCATCTATTTCCATCCCGAGGTCCGCGGGGGCACCATCTCGAGTTCTCAGGGGGCACTATCCCGAGTTCTCCGCAGGCACCATCCCAAGGTCGGAGAGGGCACCATCTCGAGGGTCCGGGGCACCATCCCAAGGTCTCCGGCGGCACCATCGCGAGGTCTGGGGGCACCATCCCGAGGTCTCCGGGGGCACCATTCCAAGTTTCCAGTGGCACTTTTCCGAAGTCCGAGGTCTGAAGGAGCACTCTCCCCGGGTCCGAAGGGGCACCATCTCGAAGTCTCAGGGGCACCATCCCAAGGTCTCAGGGGCACCACCCCGAGGTCTCAGGGGCCGTTTGATCCGCGCCGTCCTGGGGGGGGGGGCGTTTTTACGCCCCCTAGGTTTTTCGCGAATATCTCAAAAATGGCGACGTGTAGCGCCGCTGTTTTAGATACACCCGTTCCGACATCTTTTTCGCACATGCTATGAAAATTTCTGATCCCGGTCATTCAAGGTCAGGTCACCATGTAACGTCAAGTGACCTTACCTCAGAAAAAGTTAGAAAGCTCGCTGTAGCTACACCGACTGAGCGATCACTTTGAAACTTTCAGTACTTGCTTAGGGTAACAGTATGTATAAAATAGATATCTCGGATTTTTTTATATCTATGAGTTGTGACCTAAGGTCAGGTCAATTTTGCGGCTGCTCCATATAGGTAAGTCAATGGGAGGAAATTGAAATGAGCCTCTTTTGGCCGAATGTCGTTCTACACCCTCTCAAACATCGGTTCATATGTAAACATGACACTCTGAATCGGAAAATTGCACCTGTGCCCCCTTTGTGTGCCCCTGAGGTCATCTCAGGTCATGAAAGGTCTTCAGCAGTTTTTTTTACTATAACTTTTGATTTGACAGAGACGTGCTAGAGCGGTGAAAACACGGGGGCTAAACCGTTGATCTGTGGTCAAATTTGAGGTCAATCAGAGCGGTGCCCTCTGGGGGCTAAACCGTTGATCTGAGGTCAAATTTGAGGGCATGTTGGCGAAAGAGCGTTAAAAGAACTATCGAATGCGCTTTTACACGGCGCTGTAGCTCTATTGGTTCCAGAGTTAGCCGTCGGATGTTTAAAATCGTTGAAATCGACAAAATTTGGCCTTTGATGAGCTCTGGTGACCTGACCTTTGCCCTGACCTTAAAATGACCGAGTGTTTTCCTTCTTATTTTTGACGCTTTTTCGATTGCCGTTTACCGCGTGTCGCTACGTGGCCCAGGAGCCGAGTTAGACGGAGGGGCGTGAAACGCCTCCCCCCCCCCCCCCCCCTCAGCACTCGACGGAAAGTTCATGCCACCAACACGGCGCGGGTGAATTGTGATGTTAGCTAGCTCCTGTTGTAAGCTGTGGAGTCGTGGACCTGATCTTGAAGGAACTGGGCCTAACATTTTCATAGCAGACGTAAAAAAAATGTTTAATAGGTGATGCAAAAAAATATCATCTCTTTTATGAAATATTTGCGAATCCCTCAACATCATCCCCATTGGTGCCGAGCTGCCAACGACGACCGGGGCATTCCACGTCAAATCGAACAAAAATCGGCTGTTTTGCACCTTACCATCAGCGATTTCATTATAAATTTGTGAGCGAGTTCCTGTGTCGCCCCCAACATTACATTGATGTTTTTTGCACATTCTGACCACAGGTCTTCTAAATATAGGGCATCGAATTTTTACAAAATGTTGCATCTTTATATTTTTGAACGACCATAACTTTGGTTGTACTTGTTTGATTTGAATGAAATAAACCTTACTGTTTAGGTAATTTCTTAAGCATTTGTTTAGAATTGCACCTACTTAAATATATGACCTTGAAATTTGCTTAACTCTGTTCTTAAGCACAAAAATTGAAATAGCAAAAAACAAGTCACCTTCGAATTGGCTAATTTTCATATATTTTATTGCCTACCATATTCTTAACAACCTGTGAAAAAATTAGAGTGGGCCATTCATAAGTTTTGAAGAAAATGGCACATATGCAAACGTATGTTAGCACGCGCAGTGGAGGGGAAGAGCGAATTTCGCCCCACGGCCCACCCCTCCTGTTTTTCGCCAATATCTCATAGTATTAATGCGAAATTAATTATAGCTACCTGTCCAAAATTGAATTGCACATCTCATCGTGCAAGCAAGAAGAAAATCGGTTCACAACTGGTCTAGTAATAGCGGTGTAAAGTGAACATCCTGTCGCCGCGGCGACGCGGCGACTCGGCAGCCGGCGCCGACCGCTAGCCGCCGCCTGAATTGTAGACTGTGCCGGGACGGAACGGAACGGTTCCGTCTTTACATCGCGCTCCTTACCGCTGATTTCGTTCGATTCGCGTCAAATTTTGTGAGAAGACTAAGAAATGTACAGGCAATCTTATGGTGTAAGAATTTTGAAAATCGGTTGGTAAACAATTGAAATATGAACGTGTAAACACAAAATTGTGATTGCTGCGTTTCCCGGGTCGGCCGATCCCGCCTCAGCCGGCGACATGTTACTCTTAGCAGGTCTCTAACTGCCATATTTGTTATTGGATTAACTAGAAATTCCCCATACATACTCAAAAATGTATATTCTTTCGTATAGTGAAGATAAAAAGACGTGAAGATAACGTTGCGTGATAATGTTTTCGTTGAATTTTTGGCTTCATGATGCATTTCCACACGGCTCAAAATTCACCGCAAAATACCGTTTGTCTGAGACACTTTTACTATGGAACTTGAATGCTTGACTACGATGACTATGTATTTCCATTCTCGCAGAGCTTGGGATATCACTAATCAGCAATCATTCATTTCAGAAAGTGTACACAAGCAAGCATGTCTTGACTCTGTCTTTCAAGGTCACGCGCGGTTGCGTGATGTTGATGCATGAAAACGGCGTTTGCCGCGAGAGTTATGAATGGCCCACTCCAATTTTTTTCACAGATGGTTAGGAACATTGTGACGGACATAATATGTAAAAATTACCCGAATCGAAGGTGACGTGTTTTTTGCTATTTAAATTTTTCTGTTTTAATTCAAGGTCAAATGCATTTCAAGGTCACTTCAATTTAATTTTATAATTAAAAATCAAAGCCTTATCAATTGCCTACAAGACCCTGTTAATATCATTTTGATACCAGAAAAGGAACCAGAGTTATAGACATTTAAAAAATTGATGTGTGGAATTTTTGGCTATATTCGATGACCTATATCTCAGCGATACTTTATCAAATTTCGAAAATATTATACGTAACTCAGTTTTGAACCATGCCCAGTCTGCCTACAAATTTTCAGAAAAATCGAAGGGGATGACGGATTTCGGTGTTTGATTTGACGTGGAATGCCCCGACCATAAAAACGTCCCCCATCCCGTCAGCGTGGGTTTATCATAAGGACGCTAAGATTTAATTTCCAATCCGAAGCTGAAATGATGGGAAGCAAATTTACATTTTACATACGAAACAAGCTGACACAACTAAATGTTTTCTCTCTCGCTCCCTCTCACTGATTTACCCATTACCCTCTCTCTCATTTTACCCTTCCTGGTTTTCCTTTTCTGTCTCTCTTTTCTCTCCTCCCGTCCTTATCCCTTCCCTCCAGTCTTTCTTCTCTCTCTCTCTCCTCTCTCTCTCTCTCTCTCTCTCCTCTCTCTCTCTCTCTCTCTCTCTCTCTCTCTCCCCCTATCTCTCCCTCTCTCTCCCCTCTCTCTCCCTCTCTCCCATCTCTCCCTTTCCCTCTCTCTCCTTCTCCCTCTCCCTCTCTCTCCCTCTTTTTCTTCCACTCTCTCTCCTCTCTCTCTTTCTCTCTCTCTCCCTCTCTCTCTCCCTCTCTCCCTCTCTCTCCCTCTCTCTCCCTCTCTCTCTCCCCTCTCTCTCCCTCTCTCTCCATCTCCCTCTCTCCCTCTATCTCCCTCTTTCTCTTCCACTCTCTTTCTCCTCTCTCTCTCTCTTTCTCTCGCTCTTCCTCTCTCTCCCTCTCTCTCCCACTCTCTCCCTCTCCCTCTCTCTCCCTCTCCCTCTCTCTCACTCTCCCTCTCTCTCACTCTCTCTTTCTCTTCCACTCTCTCTCCTCTCTCTCTTTCTCTCTTTCCCTCTCTCCATCTCCCTCTCTCTCCCTCTCTCCCTCTCCCTCTCTTTCCCTCTCCCTCTCTCTCCCTCTCTCCCTCTATCTCCCTCTTTCTCTTCCACTCTCTCTCTCCCTCTCTCTCTCTCTCTCCCTCGCTTTCCTCACAATATTCTCGACTGCCACAGCGTTGTAGAACTTGTTTCCAGACAGGTCCAGACGCTCCCCACTCCGCAAGCCCCAGCCCACACGGCTCAACCGCCCAAACACCCTCCGGCGGATGACCTCCGACTTCGGCGACCTGACCCCAGCCGACCGGACCGATCGCGTCCCTCTCCACGCCTCCGCCCCGCTTCCCCCACTACAACTGCGTAGTAATTGTAGCGTGTGCAAAGGTCACGTGACATTATTTACTTCTGCGGTTTGTTCGGCTGACAAGAGATGGCACTAGTGGTCTGTGGGTCAGAGGCGGGACTAGTTTCTACGACTTCTTGGGGCAACTTTAGGGCAGAAAAGACGTTTTTTGGCTCCTCATCCCAAAATGCTTCGAACATACAAAAACAAATTAGATATTCGAAAATCGGAGGACCAAACCGATCGTTTGACGTATCTTGCTCGACTGAGAATTGATCGGTCTTCAAACTACTGAGCAAAAACGAGGTGATTAGTAGCAAGTGCTGGTGACTGTACATATATCGGTTAGCATTATCTGCGTGTTTCCACTCTGTTTGAAGTTGTAAAGGCTCAGACATGTGAAATGTTGGTTCCATGCATTATAGTGGGCATCAAGGTCAAGTGAATGTCAGATCAAAGTCATTGACCTTTGATGACCTTGGTTCACTTTTGCGAGTGCTACATGTTTTTAGGGAAGTTTTTGAGGCTAATATCGAATTCATCACCCATCTGAACATTTACTTAGAAGTTATGGTACTTTTGTAACATGTTACGAAGCTGTCAGTGGTGGTTGATACCTACTATCAATACCCGACAGGACTTGTCCTGCTACATGTTTTTAGGGAAGTTTTTGAAGCTAATATCGAATTCATAACCCATCTGAACATTTACTTAGAAGTTATGGTGCTTTTGTAACATGTTACGAAGCTGTCAGTGGTGGTTGATACCTACTATCAATACCCGACAGGACTTGTCCACTGGTTGGTAGCCTGACCTGACCCGACCTGACCCTACCTGATCTAATGGCATGGGGGCATGATATGTGATCCAAAATTAACATGACATCGTGGTAAGCATCCCGGAAAAAACCTATCACAACCTCACTTTACGAAGTTCTAACAAGGTATGATATTCCCGACCTTTGGGTCATTGACCTGACCTGGAAGGTCAGCCAATGGCCTGGGACCTTAAAACTAGGTATCATCGGCTTCCTCTCGTCACGGGCAGCACGCCCGTTTCATCCGCGAAGCTCTAGCTCGATCAAGGGACAAACGGCAATGGTCCAACGGACCATATACGTTCGCGGCTGGTAAAACACCAATACGGGAGAGGATTAAGCATGACTTGTTGCGCATGGCGTAAAAAAAACCACGGCACGATTGTTACTCAGCTGGTGCACCAGTTTCTTAAACTGATGATCCCACTGGATCCCACTGAACCTCTTTGACGAGGAGCTGGACATCAGTGGGATTCTGAATAAGTGGATACAATTGGTGGGTATTTTAGTTATACTGTTAACGACTTAGCATTTTTTTTATGAAACAAGTGAGAAAAGGTAGTTACGTCAAAAGAAAATTTTCCTAGAAACTGTACCAGGGTTTAAAAAATGTTGACTGTTCTAAGCGATAGATCTGTAAGAAACTGTCTTCTAAACTGGCTTCTAAAAACCGTCAACGTGCCTTTCTCCGAATTTTATTTTCTTAGTGCAACAACTAAGGTTTACATGCCCTTGGCGTAGCATTGTAAAAACAATTAAGCAAGCAATATGCATACTCGTAGGTTCGAAATACAAAATGTACCAAGTTATTACCAGATTGATCCTTTGGCATCTGAAAAGATTGCTACCGATTGACATCTCCAGTATTTGGTCTGCAACTCTTGCAGTTAGTAGCATTTGTCGAAACGTCGACTGACGTTTGGTTGTGGGGACGTTCATCACTGATTGGAACGAACAGTGATCGGTGACTCTTGTACCCACTTCATCGCCATGTTTTATTGACTCAGTGCCAGGAATAGCCTCTTTGACTCCTGGCATAGCTAGAGGATGGCCACTATGATAAAATTAAGCACGTTGGAATAATCATGGAACGGAAACACATATTGCAACCTCTTTCGTGTATTGGCCTCCTAACATTCCTAGGACTGCACAGGACGTTTAACATTGTCACACATGAGGTCGGGTAGGTAAAGACACATAACATGCATGTACGGGGTAAAATCGCTATCCTGACACACATACAAAAATGGACCCGCCAATCGTCACACAAACGCTGCAGCGTTGCTCTGTCGGCCTCGCCTGTGCGACACATTTCACGAACAGAGCGGATAAGTCGCATGAACTGCCTCCTAACATTCCTAGGACAGCATATGACGTTTAACACTCTGCAGCATCAAACTATGTGGTGAATATTTGTATCTTTCAGCATCTTTCCGTAGCTGCATGTTCGCTTTTTCCACCAGCTGCTGATTGAAATGATGAAAAAATGCATCAGTGTCACACACGAGGTCGGGTAGGTGAAAACACATAATATGCATATACGGAGTAAAATCGCTATCCTGACACACAGACAAAAAATGGACCCGCCAATCGTCACACAAACGCTGCAGCGTTGCTCTGTCGGCCTCGCCTGTGCGACACATTTCACGAACAGAGCGGATAAGTCGCATGAACTGCCTCCCACATTCCTCAACTGGCAGTCCCATGTTAAGCTGGTCCAAGAGCAGTTCGCGGTCCTTCAGGTTTAGTCTCGTGGAAACAAGCATATTTTCTGTAATTTTGACCTTGCGCTTCAGAATGACTTCCATCTTGGTTTCAAGATCTGCCAAACGCCCTTCTTTGGCAAGCTGAACCTTAATTTTCAAAAACAAGCGATCGAAAACTCTCAGAATCAAGTGCATCTCATCAGCAATAACGCGACGGATAGGGATCTGCGTCAGCAAGGGCGGTCCCTTCATGCCTTGGCGGTAGGATGCCTTTTTCCTGGACATTTTGCTCTGACTGCCCAGAGCAGCCATGGTGTCAATCGAGCGCTCCTCTCCTCTTTCCAGATGTTTTTTGGTTCGATGAACGGTACAGTATGGACAGGGAAAGTCGCTCAAACCGCCTGCCAGGCCCAACACCATCCATATAAATTTCAGGTCGGCGCCGAGATAAAACTGAACGGGTACACCGTTGATGTCCTTAATAGCCTGCATCTCAGCATCAATCTGCCTCAGGGCAGCCACCAGGTCTGGGGTCTCGGCGTCCTCAGCTCCCTTGACGCAGGCTAAAACAGTGGCTGAGCGTTTGGCTGGAAGGGGACGGATAAGCTCAACAGTCAGGTTAACAAAGCCAACTTTCCGGCATTGAGTGCCATCTCCACTTATCTTGAACCAAAGTTTTCCGGGAGCGTTCTCTCCGGCTCCACGGGTTCCACCCAGTATACGCTTGCATGCTGTGAGCAAAGGTATCTGGGAGGAGTTTGCACTTCGATCGTGAAGATGCCCTTGACGTTCGGCGTCAGCCCGTAATTCTTTGTCTCGTTTGATCAATTTTGTGCGCCCGGGCATACCATGACAACGTAAATTGCCGTACTGATGAAATGATACGCCAGATTTGACGACATGACGTAAAACTTTTGTTGGGGATTCAGAATTGCTTGGCTTGGTCAAGCTAGCCTTTTTTAGACGCTTTCTCTCTCCTCTTTTGCCAACAGACTCTGACCTGACTTTAGTGGCGTTCGGTCGGTTCTGAAGCACGCGCTTCTCAGTTTTCAATTTTGCAACACGTTTCTGCAAATGGCGGTTTTCGATCAGCACGTTGTTCCAAAAGTGTACTACGTTACTCACACTCCACGAGAAATCAGGGGTATTTTCCACCATTTGAGAACGTTTCCAGCCACCGCACTTTTTCCACGACCACAAACGTTTTCGCCGATAAGCAGAAAGTGATTCGATCTCCGTCTTTGTCGGCTTCAGTTTTACATTATGCTGTTTTTCTATCATGCTAACTAGTTCATCACAGTTTTTTGAGACTACATCATGAAATGATATATTGAAATGCATGGTGGCTTCTAATATGTATACCTAACAATGGCCAGTTACAATGTCACGGGTATGTACATATATGCAAATCACACGACATGCACAAACACTTAATTCAACGCAAAACATCCAGAAAACTACTGCGCCAACATAACAATTTTTGACCAACCATTTACCTAAAATCGCCTCACACAACTCCAACGAAAACTCCCCGTTCAACCTGTCTCAGATGCTCCACGAACACATTTCTCTCTGGTGAACCTGACTCGCAGTTTCATTAGCTGTCCCCACACACGGGGTTTCACCTGGAATGTGCCATGGGCAACACGATTGTAATCTTTCTGGTTTATGTGCTGCTCGAACCAGCCTGTACCAAGATAGGGAACGAGACGTTCCTCGTCAGATTTGTGCCAGCCGTACTTTTCCTTTTTCATGCGCCGCATGAGGCCATCGATGCAGGAAGCATGGAAGAAGACCACCTCGAACTGAACATTGAATTGCTCCTCTTTGAAACTTCTTAACTTCTCTCGAATAATCTGCTGAAGTTGCCGGCGATGGAAGTCGCGGCAGTGGTGATTGCAGACATCGGTGCCCGCAGCTATTGCCTGAGGCACGAACCCTGGCGAAATGAAACAATGACGGTCATTAGATGATAGTTATAAGTCAAAATATCAACCGTGTAAATCCGTAAATGCAGCTTGACGTTGGTGGATCAATAGCTTTTGACCAAGGTATTTATAGCCCACTGACGGACATAAATCGTTAACACGCAATAAGCCAATATTCAGATGTAATACAATTCGCTGTTATACATGCAATTGCATATTTATTTTCATGCCTTGATGCACGCTGAAATACATGATTTACATTACACTACATGATTTTCAGTAGCATTACTGTAAAATTATTCGTTGATTAGTTTCTTGATGGAACCAAGCGTGCATTCATAGAGTTCAGAAACATGTTCATTAGCATTTTCTTCTTGCGATTCAAGGGCAATGTCATGTATGAAGCAAGAGTACATAAGTATTTGGCAAATGTGTTAACGAATTCCGCACCCAGTCGTGTATTTTACCCATCGATGCGAGAACCACCATGTGTTTGAAAATGCTATTGAAAATGTTGGTATTTTGAATTGTCCAGCGCATAGTTTGTGAACATGCAATTCATGTGTCCAAAAATGAAATTTTAGACTTATTGTAGTTAAACAAAACAATAGGATAAATCGTTATTCAAAAGAGTTAGCGAGAAGTCACACTTTTGCAATAAACAGTAAAGACATAAGGTGCACGACATACCTACTAACAGCCCTCGTCCTACTGCGTGGTGGGTGTTTTTATTCGACAAAACTGAGTATATCTCGAGGGCTATGTTATCAGCCAATCGAAAATATGTAATATCAGAGACGAGCGATGTTCCACTCTTTCGATTGGGTCCGTCACTAAACAAATGGCACGTCAAGTGTGGCAACAATAAGCAAGTTTGTTTTGGGAGCAAATATAAACTTAAGTGTATTGTTGTCAATCTGGTGGAAAATATATGCAATGATGGGTCCAGTCCATGGTGTGGCGCTGTACGCGCCTTGGTATTATGATTTCCGAGTGACCGGTAGGTCATAGCCTTTGAGATAATTTTGGTTTTGTCCAAGGCAATCAATATGTTTTGTCGAAAAAAACTCCGAACATGCGCATGAGACGAGGGATGTACATATTACTGTCAATTAATAATTAATTATCTTCACGAATTATGCCTCCTTCGATGATTAAAATTCATGTCAATAACAAAATTCACCAATTACTTCAAATAGTTAGCAGATGCACTTTCCACTGGTACTTACGTTGACTGGATGCTCCGTAGAACTTGCGCACTTCCATGGACGGTTGAAAGATATCGGATGAGCCGTTTGCTGTCCTTAGCTCATATCCATTCGTTTACCACTAGAAACACGTTAATTTACAACTTCATTTACCTCTCAGCGTCCACCTTGAAATGGAAAGGTAGTAATAGTTCCCGTGTCATCGGCCCAGAGGCTACCCCGGAGGAGATGACGTCACAGAGGTACCCGCCATGATTGGCTCCTGATGACGGTGGGCGGTCCGGTCCCCCCATTCCCAGAAACGACAAGCGAACCAAGATGTTATTATGAAACTGATCCTCGCAAAATGACATAGCTGAACTGATAGTGCACGATGGGGCGGTGGGAGCCAACTATGCAATTCCTAAATGCCTTTGTATGCGGGGGACGGGGGTTCAGCTACGTTTTCGGAATGGGGGTCCGCCAAAAAATGCACATCCTAATAGGACATAAAGCCGTCATATGTAATTAATGCATACTTTGCGGTGAGTTCACTGGGGATTCGAAATCATCGAATTTCGGAGAGCCTGTACATTATTGACACGAGCGTGTTGTAATGAAATTGAGCGAGCGTTACAAGATTACGTCTGTTTATTTAACCCGCGCCGGGCCGGGGGGCGAGGTGTTTGAACACCCCTGCGGTTTTTCGCAGATATCTCAAAAAGGGCGGCGCTCGTTTTTGGCACATCTGTTCATTCATCTTTTCCACACATGTTGTGAAAATTTCAGACCCAGGGCTCTCAGGATCGGTCACCAGGTCAGGTCAAGTGACCTCACCTCAGAAAAAGTTTCAATCCTCGTCATAGCTACAGCGACTGAACGATCGCCTTGAAACTTTCAGCGATTGATAAGAGTAAAAGTATGTACAGAATGTATATCTCGGAATTTCGATATCTGTGACCTAAGGTCAGGTCAATTTTGCGACCTCTCCATTATAAGTCAATGGGAGAAAATTGAAATGTGCCTCTTTTGGACGAATGATGTTCAAAACCCTCACAAACATCGGTTCATAGGTAAACATGACACACTGAATCGGAAAAATGCACTTAGTTGTGACCCCTCTGTGTGCCCCTGAGGTCATCTCCGGTCATAAACGGTCACCAGCAGTTTTTTGGCTATAACTTTTGATAAAGACGTGCTAGAGCGATAAAAACACGTCAGATGTATTCAGCTCGACGATACGGATCGGCTGATATGCAACATGACCCTTTCCGGTCAGGTCATGACCTTGACCTGAGGTCAAATTTTCAAAATAACCTTTCAAGGTCAACAAATAGTAAATTCAACGCGTCTCGACGAGAGAAACACGATGCTGCGGCTCTCTCGAGTCAATTGCTATTGGCGAAAAACCATTTTCGTGAAAACTGCTATTTTTACAGTTTTTGCCCTCTGGAGGTTAAACCGTTGACCTGAGGTCAAATCTGAGAACATTACCCAGAACGGTCTGTGAAAGGGCTATCGAATGCGCTTTCCCGCGGCGCTGTAGCTCTATTGGTTCCCGAGTTAGCCGTTGGCAGTTTCCAAAATTGTTAAAATGGACTACATTTGACCTTTGTTGACCTCTGGGCTCTGGGCCTCTGGCGACCTGACCTTTGACCTGATTAAAAAAATGACTGAAGTGTTTTCGTCCTTATTTTTGACGCTCTTTCGAATGCCGCTTACCGCGTGTCGCTACGTGGCCCAGGAGCTGAGTTAGACGGGGGGGTGGTGTTCAGACACCCCCTCCCCCCGGCCCGGCGTGGAAGTCGCGGAGCACCGGCCCGGCGCGGGTGAACGATGGCGGATCACTTCAAGCGCACAAATGAATAAGTCACAAGATGAGGGGTAGGATTGAACAGAACGTCAAACAGTAAAATCAAGAGTAAGCTGATATTTTTGGCTGACTAGTGTTAAAGGTATTGATGGTTCACGTGCGCTTTTCACTAAATGGCGGAACACAGCGCTTAAGCGTGCAAAACGTGTCTCCGCACTTCCCATTGGAATGCAGGACATATTTTCTGCTTCCAACACGCAGCGCATTAAGCCGCGTGTTGAGATTCAATTTGGTTCATTATATTTCTTAACAGTTATCAGTTTGGGTTACACAGTTGCTAATATGCCTGTTTTTTTTTCTTCAAATGATCAGAGGTTTTAATGCTGAATAAACTATTTGAAGAGATTTCTTCGGTGCAGAGTTGGTCAAGTTTGATGAGTTCGCCAGGTAGCCCATCGTGAAAACGGCTATTACACGCATTTCCCATTTTTGAAAACGGCCAAAACCAGAATAACGTTGCTTGTATGCATGTATTGAAAAACCGTACAAAACGCTCCCTTAACCCTCGACGGACCTATTGGTTTTCTACATACGCCCGGACGGAAGGGAAAAGGGGTACGACTTTTACGAGCCCCTCGCAGTTTCGCGCCTAATGAAGCTAAAGCCTCACTGAAAAAAATGAGCATGTGCGCCATTACGAGAGGCAGCGATTGGTACCCGATTGAAGGGCTCTGGTCAACTGGTAACCTCTGAGGTCAGGTTAAGTGGCAGCAGGAACGGGCTCAATTTTTGGTAACTAACCTCGGCCAAAAATGGTCGCAGAGCCGCGAGTTTGGCATCGTCGTGTTTTTTTCCAGCTCAGGCGCGTCGAATAATATACTTTTATTCCGCTAAGTTTTTTTTTTACTTTTGTACTTTTGTTCTTGATGTGTTAACCTCTGGTCAAGGTCACTTCAGAGTTCAGAGCCGCAAAGGTCACGAAGTTGGTCGAAAGTGGTCATTTAGCATATTATCCGGTTCATCAGGTCTTGTCGAGTCAAATGGTGGCTCTACCGACCCGCTAGCCCAATTTGTTCGGGAGTTATTTGATAAAAAACTCTTATGCCCCTAGTTACGTCATAAGTAACGTCACGCAAGGTCAGCAATGAAAATGAAGCATCGGACCTTGCAATGAGTGGATGAAATCACGATTTCGCGTGCTCGAGCTAGTTTTAGATCATGCCCGGCGCCAAAGTAACAGTTTCCATATTTCCCCGTAGCGGTGAGATCACGTGACCGATCTGACCTCATGTGACCTAAGGTGTCATAGCCAGGTCAGTGAATTTACCTGTCCTGAAAATGCGGCTGGTGTCACAAGACCTGGCTTGAATCCAAGGTCAGGTATGCCAAGTTTCAGCTCTCTACATATATCCGAAGTGTTTTGAGCTATCGAGAAAAAAAGCATGGGAGCTAGCTCGACTGGCGGGGTTTGAGGAAAAACGGTGTGTCACCGCTTAACTATATACTTTACCATGCGCTGTTTAGTATTTTGTTACCTTATCTTTTGACTGAACAAAATAATAAATGAAGCACTGGGTTGTTGCATTGCGGCATTCCGGCAGTTGCAAGACCCCTGCAAACATTATGTCTTGCATTACCTACGGGTAGGTGGATAAGACTCACTTTGGTTGTCACCTAGTTATGAGCTTCGTTTGCATCGAACAAATGCATGTATTGTCCCATTATCTGCGGTACCATATTATTAACGGAGGCAGGCACGTTTAGTATTTTGATTAGATAAAAAAAAAATCAGGGTAGGTGTAAAATTAATTAACTCGAGGGTACTGAAAGTTTCGTCGCGATCGTCCGCTTTTTACGCGAGTCATTCGCGAAAAACCGAGGGGAGGGGGTACCCCCCTACGCGGGCGAGGGTTAATACAGGTTTCGAGCTCCTTCGAGCCGCCAACCATTCTAGACTTCTGACTGCTTCAGGATCGGCGATTCACGAAGCATAAAGAGGCTAGACTTCCGCGCACAGGTCTGCAATGAGCAGTGATCACCGACGTCAGCAGAGCCCATTTCCCTGGTGCAATTAGCGGTGAGCCCCAGTGAGATGCAGGGTTTATTCTTGTTCCACGATTATTTGCCTATATCAAAATCAAAACGTCTGTACGTATGTATGTATGTATGTACATATGTATGTATGTATGTAATGCGTCAGTTCCCTTTGGCGGGCTGTTGCGAGGTGACGGTGAGGACTGCGGGGTTGAAACTTTGGCGCCGAGTCGGACGCGTGCAACCATTTGTCGTATTAAATTTTCGAGGGGGTGCGCGCGACGGTTTACACGTGGCGGGCGCATCTTTGTCGCATTTTGGGCCGCGGCCGGAGCCGATCAGATGGCACGCGCTACAGGCTCAGTTTCTTCGCTTGCCAAACTGAGCGAACTCAGAGCCGGCAGGTCATTGACCTTTTGCAATGAACACCGGAACAGAGCACCGCCGGCCAGGAGGAGACGCCAAATCTATTCTGGCCATAACTCGCCCGATACCTATCTGGGCCGATTTGAATGAAAATTGATTTATTACGCTGCGCGTAATCCTGGATACCTAGTTTGCCTATATAAAAATCAAAACGTCTGTAGTTGTACGTATGTATGTATGTATGTATGTATGTATGCATGTATGTAACGCGTCAGTTCCCTTTGGTGGGCTGTTGTCCGGAACGGTGCGTGTTGCGGGGGTGAAATTTTGGCGCCGAGTCGGGCACGTGCAACCATTTGTCGTATTAAATTTTGGTGGGGGTGGGTTCGACGGTTTACACGTGGCGGGTGCATCTTTGCCGCATTTTGGGCCGCGGCCGGAGCCGATCAGATGGCACGCGCCTTAGGCTCAGTTTCTTCGCTTGCAAAGCTGAGCGAAATCAGAGCCGGCAGGTCATTGACCTTTTGCAATGAATACCGGAACAGAGTACCGCCGGCCAGGAGGAGACGCCAAATTTATTCTGGCAATAACTCAGCCGCTACTGAGCCGATTGCAATGAAAATTGATTCATTACGCTGCGCGTAATGCTGTCCCTCTAGTTACTCTTATAAAAATCAAAATGTCTGTACGTATGTATGTAACGCGTCAGTTCCCTTTGGCGGGCTGTTGCTTCGGGACGGTGCGGGCTGCGGGGTTGAAACTTTGGTGGCGCCGAGTCGGACGCGTGCAACCAATTGTCGTATAAAATTTTGGTGGGGGTGGGTTCGGCGGTTTGCACGTGGCGGGTCCATCTTTGCGTGATTTTGGGCTCTGGCCGGCGCCGAGCAGAGAGCACTCGCCTTAGTCTCAGTTTCTTCGCTTGCAAAACTGAGCGGAAACAGAGCCGGGAGGTCACTGACCTTTGGCAATGAATACCGGCACAGGGCACCGCCGGCCTAGGGAAGTCGCCAAATTTATTCCTGCAATAACTCGGCCGCTACTGGGCCGATTGCAATGAAACTTGGTTTATTACGCTGCGCGTAATGCTGGACACCTTCACCTAGTTCACTCTTATAAAAATCAAAATGTCTGTATGTATGTATGTATGTATGTATGTATGAAACGCGTCAGTTCCCTTTGGCGGGCTGTTGCGAGGCGATGGTGGGGGTTGCGGGGTTGAAATTTTCGCGCCGAGTCGGGCGCGTGCAACCATTTGTCGTATTAAATTTTCGAGGGGGTGCGCTGGGCGGTTTGCACGTGGCGGGTCCATCTTTGCGTGATTTTGGGCCGCGGCCGGCGCCGATCGGAGAGCACGCGCCTTAGTCTCAGTTTCTTCGCTTGCAAAACTGAGCGGAAACAGAGCCGGGAGGTCACTGACCTTTGGCAATGAATACCGGCACAGGGCACCGCCGGCCTAGGAAAGTCGCCAAATTTATTCTGACAATAACTCGGCCGCTACTGGGCCAATTTGAATGAAAATTGATTTATTACGCTGCGCGTAATGCAGGACACCTAGTTACTCTTATAAAAATCAAAATGTCTGTATGTATGTATGTATGCATGAAACGCGTCAGTTCCCCTTTGGCGGGCTGTTGCGAGGCGATGGTGGGGGTTGCGGGGTTGAAATTTTCGCGCCGAGTCGGGCGCGTGCAACCATTTGTCGTATTAAATTTTCGAGGGGGTGCGTTGGGCGGTTTGCACGTGGCGGGTCCATCTTTGCGTGAATTTGGGCCGCGGCCGGCGCCGATCAGAGAGCACGCGCCTTAGTCTCAGTTTCTTCGCTTGCAAAACTGAGCGGAAACAGAGCCGGGAGGTCACTGACCTTTGGCAATGAATACCGGCACAGGGCACCGCCGGCCTAGGGAAGTCGCCAAATTTATTCTGACAATAACTCGGCCGCTACTGGGCCAATTTGAATGAAAATTGATTTATTACGCTGCGCGTAATGCAGGACACCTAGTTACTCTTATAAAAATCAAAATGTATGTATGTATGTATGCATGTATGAAACGCGTCAGTTCCCTTTGGCGGGCTATTGCGAGGCGACGGTAAGGGCTGCGGGGTTGAAATTTTCGGGCCGAGTCGAGCGCGTGCAACCATTTGTCGTATTAAATTTTGGTGGGGGTGCGCTCGGCGGTTTGCACGTAGCGGGCGCATCTTTAGGGCATTTTGGCCGCGGCCGGCGTCGGGCAGACGGCACGTGCCTTAGGCTCAGTTTCTTCGCTTGCAAAACTGAGCGAAATCAGAGACGGCAGGTTATTGGGGTGCGGTTATTTTTTCTCATCTTAGTTTGCTATTTTGGCGCGATTTTGACAATTTCTGGTGCATTCCACTTATTTACTTTAGCGGCCGTAGGGCAATGGTTTACTAACCGGGAGGTGTGATGAATTGCAGCAGCAATACTTGGAATATAAAGAAGAAGTGAAGCAATTATGATACCTATTATTTTTTATAATGACAGAAGGAACGTGGAAGAAAAAACATTTTGTGCAGCATGTGAAAACAAGGAAATAGAATGAAAGAAGGACTGCTACTTTTCATGCGCCCGAAACCAGCCACCTCATCATCATAGCATGGTAATGATAGTTTAAGTTAATGTTAAAAAAGAATAGGAGGAGCTGCTGCAAAGGTGATGTCTCAAAGCCGTTAAGTCAGGCATGCTCTTACAGACCGAACATTCAAGTTACGAGACCCCATCATACCGCTCCAGTTGCAGTGGCTGGTGCTTATATTGTGCAATTTCAGATACTTTGTTTTTTTTGTGGCATAATATCTAGAAAGTTTTTTGCAAGTCTGGTGATGACTGATAATTCAAATCAGTGATTTAGTAAAATTAAGTTGAGTGGGTACAAGTCCTTTTTTCTGTAGAAGAAATATTTGGTTTTGTTTTTGCTTTGCTTACCTGCTGTCATTACCATAATTGCCTTTATTGAGCTGGGTGTTTCATTATATATTGAACTACCAACTTTATATTTGAGAAGTAGGTATTTAATCTGTAACAACGAGCATTAGGCTGCATGGCAGTAGTCGAGCTTGTCAAATACCTAAATGTTTTGCTCAGAAATTGTTTGCTTTATTGGTTTCTTGAGTTTCACCAGATACAGATACAAGGTTGGCTGATTTGGTGTTAGTTATCCATATTAAGTGCACTGTTTGTGAAATGTGACAACGACAAGATTATGGAAACTGTAACCTCAATAATGAAATTTCATGCTGTCAAAGCTATGAGATGTTGCCTTGAGTTTGAAATCAGGCAAACATGGATTGAAGCTGTTTTCTATAAAAAAAAAACTGTTTTTCAGTAACTTTCACCTCATAATTTGTATTTATTCAATCTCAGATGGGAGCAAGGCTGAATCACAATTATCTTTTGGGAAATGCTCTACAAAACTACATTGTTTTTATTTCTGTGGTATAATTTTGTGCCTAATTCAAAGACTTTCTCTGGTGTAGTTTGTAAGATTGTTTGAACTTCTACTTTCTGACCTGTTTGGTGCCAATAAATCCTGCAACCTATTTAGCTTATTTACCCATCTCCCTTGCCATTCCTACATATTTCATGTCAGTCTGTTGCATAAATATGGTGTAGTTAACATACTTCATGATATACAAATGAATGGTACCTATAGAGGCTCGATGTGGGTAAATGAGAACCAATGAACCTATATTTTTTACAATGGCATCAAGTCCTCTTGTCACGGCCATGGATATCACAGAAGATTTTGCTGAACTGCGCAAGAGAATCCTGTGCAAGGAAATGTTTTGCATGATTTAGCTTAACAGCATAAATTTTATTTTCCCAGTTGCATTGGAGCTCTGCTGGAGTTTGCTGATGACAGGATGCTGAAGGGCTGAAGCTGGTAGCTCTGGCAGGAGTCCAGTGTCCACCAGCTCAAGATCCGACGCCGCCGCGTCGCCGCCGTGCGGCACTCCGCGGAGACGGGGACGGCGGTCATGATTGAAGACACCGCATTTCCCGCCTGGACTGTCCGGTCGGAGACTGATAATCCCTCCGGTGAGCCGCACACCGTGGAGCTACTGCACCGCGCGTGTCCACCCGCAGTGCAGTGCCAGCAACGGTGCCGTGAGTGCGACATCTGCGTGCATATGACGCAGTGCGACTGTCACGACTCGCGGCTCAGTGTTAACTGTCAGTGTGACAGTGCGGCTCGCGCTCGTTTTAGCGAGGTGCTCTGTTGTATATAACCACCTTGATGGAGACCTATGTGCTGCCGCTTGAGTTTCAATGTACAGTTTTATGCATCAAACTAGCGTAAGTAAATGGCTGTCAGAGGTCAATTTGAAGCGCAATTAGTACCCATAACCCAGCTGGGTTGACCGTGTCATGTGACTAGTCCCGATGAACGTACTCTTTCGATGTCGTCAGTCGTAGACTTTTGTAAACCATTCGTTTCGGAGCTCTGTGTTCAGGATACTGTTGGACCTTGTACTCGTACGTGGCTTGCCCGTTCAGTCAAGTGTTTTAACAGTAGGAGCGCGTAGAGCTGTCTTTTTTAAGACAGCTCTATTATCCCTTGGTGGCCGCTCCAAGGCCTTTTAGTGGCGAACTTTAGCGCCGATAGGCAGGCCAGCTAAGGTGGTCGACTTTTCATCTTTCCTCTCACCCACTCTTCGGGAGATTCTTAATCTCCCCCCACCCTCCCGCCTCTCGACTTTCCTCTTTTCGTTGTTAGCCGGGTTTTCCGGGGTCACCGGCCTGCCGGCCCCCTCCGCCCAATTTTTTTATCCTGCCAAGACGCTTTAGTGAATTGCTTACTTACTAAGAGTTAAACGGTTAGAGGTAATACCAATACGTACCTAAACAAAACCAACAAAACATAACGTAGTAAAACAGAAAGCCGAATACATCAACAACATGGACTCTCTCGACCGCGAGCCGGCTCCACCGGGTCACCCATCCGAAGAGCCCGCCGAGCTCCCCCCCTCCCAGGCCATCCCCGAAGGACCGGCGTTCGTCCTTGTGACAAGGGAGGAAGGCAGTTTCCGGCACACGAACCCGTTCTCTCTTCGCCGGTCGATTGACAACTATATAGGGCCAGTTAACTCTCTAAAAGCTCTCAGGAGTGGCGCCCTCCTCATTGAAACAAAAACAGCGACCCAAACACAGCAACTGCTCCGTACCGCCTCCTTCAGAGGCACACCAATCACTGTCACCCTGGCCACCCGACTTAACTCGATCGAGGGATCGGTCCGCTCGGACGCCCTCACGGAGGTCCCTAACCGAGAGCTCCTCGAAGAGCTGCAGTCCCAAGGCGTCGTCCGAGTACAGCGTCTCCGGTCCCGTGACCTCCAAAAACTCGGACCAAACCCGACCATTCGCCTCACGTTCAGCGGCCGCACCCTACCGCAGGCCATCCGATGCGGGTACCTCTCCGTGCCCGTGGACCCCTGGGTCCCGGCCCCGCGCCCCTGCACCAAGTGCTGGGCCTATGGCCACTCAAAGCGCGCCTGCCGTCGACGCCAGCCCATGTGTGGCCGCTGCGGCGGGCCGCACGACGCGGAGAAGTGCAGCGGGCCCGAACAGTGCCCCGGCTGCGGCGGTCCCCACCCGGCGTGGGACCGCCGGTGCCCTATCGCGGAGGACGCCAAGCAGTGGCACCGCGCGGAAGTCAAGAACCGCCGCGCGGAGCACCGGGCCCAAGGCCACGGTCGGCCCAACGGAGCCACGTGGTTCCGGGAGGAGCGGCCCGACGGGCTGCTCCCCGCCCCTCACCCGCCGTCGGACACCGGGTCCCCTCCCACTCGTTCCGCGACCGCCGCCGCCGCCGCCCGCCCGACCGCCGCCGCCGCCGCCGCCGCCCGCCCGACCGCCGCCGCCGCCGCCGCCCGCCCGACCGCCGCCGCCGCCGCCGCCCGCCCGACCGACACCGCAACCGCCCCTCTCGCCGGGGACGACTGGCCGCCCCTGCCGGCCCCAGGTGCGACCCATAAGGTGGCCTCACCACCGGCACGCTCCGTGCCACCCGCTCCTAAGCGCACTACCGACATGTCCTCACCGGCCGCCCCTCAGGCCTCGCCCTCCGTCCGGTCCGTCACCGACACCGACACCGACACTGACGACCCCGCTCCAAGGCCGTCCCGCCTCTCCAAACACTCGAGCGGCTCCGCGGAGAGCCTCGGCAGCGGCCAGTCAGAGGCCGACACTATCTCCCTACAGCTCGACGAGCTAGACACTACCATAGTCAGCGCCCCCACCCCCTCACCGCCGCCCCACGACACTCCACCGCTCCGCCGGAACAACACCGTTCCCTTGAGCCTGGCCGACCTGGATGTGCTGGAGTCAGCCAGGTCCGGCCCGCTCACTCGGTCCGCTCTAAAGAAACAGTAATATGCCACAACACACGGAGGAATTCCTGCTCCAGTGGAATGCTAACTCTGTAGTATCCCACTGGGCGGAATTCCGTGAATATATAGTTAATAAAAAGCCATTAGTAGCCGCCATCCAAGAGACCCACTTCCTCGACACTGACTCGACTAAATATAACTTTAACCTCTTCGGATATTCTCTTTACTGCAATAACGTAAATGATTCCCCACGCCGAGGCGGTTCGGCTTTGTATGTCTCTAACAACCTTCTACATCATCAAGTTAACTTTGACTCTAACCTAAATTACGTTGCAACCACAATCAAAATTGCACAGCGAGACGTTAATGTAATCTCTCTCTACTTGTCACCTAGTATTAACGTAACGTACCAACAACTGGATCGACTCTTTGGCCAAATCCCCTCCCCTAAATTGATAATAGGTGATTTTAATGCTCACCACACTGCCTGGGGCTGCAACAACATAACACAGCGCGGCACCACACTTTACAACATCATTAACAAACATAATCTCATTTGTCTTAATGACAAATCACCAACATTCCACAGAATCATGAACGGAACAAATCAATACTCGGTAATTGATCTTGTGCTGACTTCTCCAGAAATCAGCTTGCTTTTTACCCCAAAAGTGCAAATCGACCAATACTTTAGTGATCATTATCCTATGCATATAACAGTTGAATCCTCTTCAAGGTCAACCATAAATACATACCTCCCGAAATGGAACTTTAACAAAGCGGACTGGACGACATTCCAGGACGACATAGATGAACAACTTGACATTCTTAGCTTCAACGACAATACAAACAATAACGTAAATGACAACGATACAGTAAACATAGAAAGTTTCCTTCAGATAATAGGCGAAGCAGCTGAACGTTCTGTCCCATTGACAAAGCAAAGACAGGGTTACAAACACGCCCCGTGGTGGACGGAAAACTGTCAAAAAGCAGTCGCGAGGCGCCGCAGAGCCCTACGGAAATGTAGGGCCTGCCCCTGTGTTGCTCATGAAATTCAGCTCAGGAACGAAATCAGGAACGCAAAAGAAGTCATCAACGCAGCAAAAAAAGAGTCTTGGGAAAGCTTTTCGAACAAATTCAACCGTTTCACACCCATTACTAAAGTCTGGGAACATCTTAGATGTTTCCGCATCAATAAACCAAAGATATATAAAATTCCGTCACTGATTATACAAAACACACTCACAACAGACCCACAAGCAGTTGCCACACAATTTGCAGCCCATTATGCAAACATATCCTCAAACAACAACTACTCAGGCACTCTACACAACAACCTCAGCACCACCCTATCAACACTCACGTTCCAATCCGACAACACAGAACATTACAATCACCTATTCACCCTATATGAACTACAACATGCAATCGTAAAGTGTGGGAATACTTCGGTAGGCCCGGACAAACTGCCCTACATGTTCTTCAGAAAACTAACCCCCTTTGGCCTTGAACACTTTCTCAAGGTCATCAACCAGCTATGGGTTGAAGGCCACTTTCCGGACTCCTGGAGAGAAAGTATAATCATCCCCATTCTCAAAAAAGACAAACATAGCACCGACCCAGCTAGTTACAGACCAATTTCATTGTCGAGCTGTGCCTCTAAAATCGTCGAGAGAATGGTCAACAATCGAATCAGAGTGTACCTAGAATCACAACACAAGCTCTCACAACACCAAAACGGATTTCGACCAGCACGCTCCACAGCTGACAACTTGATACACATTATTGACACGATACAACAGGGGTTTTTCCATAATAAAGTTACAGCTGCACTCTTCCTCGATCTGAAAGCAGCCTTCGACAAAGTACATCACAAAGCTATACTTATAAAAACACATAACATGGGAATACGCGGACGAATGGCCAATTTCATAAGTAATTTTCTTAATAACCGCACTTTCAAGGTCAGAGTAGGCAACACCTACTCAACCCTACATAACCTCGATCACGGCGTCCCTCAGGGAAGTCCTCTCTCCCCGACGCTCTTCCTTATATATATAAATGACATCTTTGACAATATACACAATGTAACACATAACGTACACTATTCCATGTACGCGGACGATTTGGCGGTCTGGACGTCGCACCACAATGTGAATGCGGCATACCAAAAACTTCAAACGGTACTAAACCACGTAAACAAATGGTGTGACAAGTGGGGAATGCAAATTGCTCCCCACAAGTCAGCCTCACTAACCTTTTCCAAACAACGCAGACACCCCACACCTCCACGCCCGCTCCGTTTGGGCCGGGTTGAGATTCCGCAAACAAATACCTTTAAATATCTAGGCATCACACTGGACAGGGGACTCACTTTCACACAACACATAGCAGACATCACAGGAAGGTGCACCCGGCGCCTCAACATCATGAAATGTATCTCTGGTACACACTGGGGCGCCGACAGAAAAACACTGACACTTCTATATACATCTCTGATTCGATCCATCTTGGATTATAATGCCTTTTTACTAACAAATATATCCACTACTCTCAGTAACAAGGTCGAGAGTATCCAGAATTCCGCTCTTCGCATTATTTCTGGCGCACTCCGCACTTCGCCTTCATCGAATCTCCGTGTTGATTCAAACATTCCTCCTTTGGAAAGAAGAAGAGAATACCAGCTTATAAGGTATTACACGAAAGTAATGGCAAGAAAAGATACAATACCATACGCTATACTCAGTAACCTACCAGAAAATAACATAATAACACATAGAGAATACAAGTACCAAACAATAAGAAGACACCTTAAAAACATACTTAGGGACTATAAAATAGAGACTCCAAAAGTTCTAGATAACCCTCCACTGAGCCCGTACTGGACTAGGCACCCCATCCAAACCCTCATCCTCTTCGATGACAACAAAAAAGACATGAACACTGATGAAATGAAACAACTTTTCCTCGAATTCCAAAACGACCATAAAGACCATACTTTTATATACACAGACGGCTCTCGGGCGGACAACAAGACCGGAGCCGCCTTCTATATAAAAGGATTCGCACAATCCACCCGCCTCTCCGATAACCACTCCATCTTTTCGGCCGAACTCTACGCAATCAGTGCAGCGCTTCGACACGTAATCAACAAACCTGATAGACAACTAATGATTTGTACTGATTCCAAGGCAGCAGTGCAATCAATCGCAGCGGCCCATAATGATTCGCACCCAATCACGCGAGATATTAAAAGACAAATTAATCAAATCACCGACCAAAACAGAGAAGTTAAGATAATCTGGATACCCGGTCACGCGAATATTGTGGGGAATGAGCGCGCGGACAAAGCGGCCAAAGCCAGCCTCCGAGATCCCCCCAATAACTCCCTCCCATGTCCGGTATCAGATTATCTTAATGTCATTTACACGTCCTACAAAAAGTATGTCCAGTTTGAATGGGACGTAAATCCACATTACTACTTTCACCCAATCAAACCAATTATCGGACACTGGTCGACTGCTTATCAAAATACCCGGCTTAAAGAAGTAATTATAGCCAGACTTAGAATCGGACATACTAAATTGACACATGAATATATCTTTGATCAAGGCCCCCCTCCAATCTGCCAACGTTGTAACATAAGATACACAATTGAACACTTCTTGATCCACTGTCCCCAATATCAAGCAGAGAGGCAACCTATAATCCAATATATCACCCACAACCAACTTGCACTTTCAATTCCTACTCTCCTCGGCGATTCTCACCCGGATCTACTCGACTTGCTTTTCTCTTTCCTAAAGAATTCCAGGCTAGACCGATCCATATAGCACAGTCTCGCGCTCAGTTCCGTGGTCGGCCAGCCGTCGATAGCGGTTCTGGGCGCGGGACTCAATCTTTTTGATTTCCTGGACACTGGCCATGTCAATTAAGGAGCCCCGAGCTTACGGGCACCAGCCGCCGCCGCGGGGACCATTGGCACGCGGCGGAGGGCTCCTCTGCCCCCCATCTGCTTGGAGAAAGAGGTGTCGGCACTATGCCGTCCGCAACGACCCGTTTAATGGATTGTTACGTCACTGGAGTCAGCACTGAAACGTCAGTTCTCTAATCATACCAGTCAGCACTTGGTGGGGGTTTTGTAGGAGCCCCGAGCTTACGGGCACCAGCCGCCGCCGCGGGGACCATTAGCACGCGGCGGTGGGCTCCTCCCCCAACTCCTTGGACACATGATTTTCTCTTGGTTTTTCTTGGTTTCTCTTGGTTTCTCTCGTGGTTTCATCGTAATTGTTTTTGTTTCCATTGTTCTTGTTGTGCCGTGATTTCGTCTATGTTTGCGAGCGCGCGCGTTTGCGTCCCTCCGGCGGCGGCGGCGGCAATCGGCACCTGCCCATCCCTCTCGCGGTTCTCGACAGGGATCCCTCTTAAAGGTTGAGGCCCACTCGAGACACATAGCTCCACAAACACACTTACACATTAGCGATATAACGTAACGTAATATCAAAGCAAAGGGATTTTTCCTGTGCAATTTGGCAAAAGCGCACAGGTTTTGCCCTCTAAGATAGGCACCAGGTTTTTCTAGTTAGGACTTTCCTGGTGGAACTCACAACACAACAACATCACACATTACAACACTACCACATTTCAGCATCAAGATTCAGCAGCAAGAAATGTAAGTACTCAAAATCCCTCTCGGCACTGCCACTCTGGCACCCTTTCTGGCTTTCCCTTGCACTTGCTTCCACCGGACGTCACATGAGCCGGGCTAACGTAAACTTTGTTCTTAATATTGCCTTGGGCCGGAATAACATAGCCGGCATTAAAGTAAAGTAAAACGGAAGATCTGGCTAATTGCCAGCTAGTAACTTCCCCCTACCCCGACCAGGGCCTCGGCCTGTCGGGAGCAAAATTCAAAAAAAAAAAAAAAAAAAAAAAAAAAAAAAAGCTCTGTGTTGTGTTGTTCGGGATCGCAGTTGTTAGAGCAGTATGCTTTATGCGTCGTACGCTGACAGAACGCTGGTCGTACACAAGTCATGTGTTTCCTTTCGCCCCTAATGGGTTACTGCGGTACCTATGCAGTTGGAATGTATCTCGATTCTCGAGACACTAACTGGTCGCACTTGGTTGTGAAAATGACACTAGCTGGTCGCACTTGGTTTCAAGCTGCGCTTGGAAATGGTGCAATATTATTTGCATTTTGCAATGCAATTTTATTGCCGTAACCGTATTGGTAGATAGTGTCAGAAGTTGGCCATTTGATGCGTTGTCACTTGTCAGACGCTGTTGCCTTAGTACTGACAAATTGATGGGCCGCGTTTGTGTTCCTGTTAAGAAACGGATCTCAATATAAGGTGATTCAGAGGTAGGAACCTGAATGCATTCGTTCAGACTTTTCATTTTATGGGGATGCACTGTTTCATGAGCAAGAACGAGCATGGCTCTCGTTGAGTGAAGCGGAAGCGCAATCGATATTTGTTATCGTGTTTGTAGACTGTGGCCACATTTACATCACTATTCAACTCCACGCACCAGCATTATTTAAAGTGCTTGAACCTATACTTCATTTCGCTAAATTTCGGGGTCGTCAACCTACGGTCCATGGCCGTTACGTTTGGCCAATAACTAGATTTTATACATATTAACTGGTTCATATAATCACAGCATGATGCCCCGGACCATTTTTATTTGATTCACTGATAATGAATGTATCCCAGTACCGCACAAACTGAGACTGAAACTGGACAACTCGCTTTTCGAGGTTCAGGTTCATTATCTTCAGATGTTATGGTATGGTAAGCATTTAATGTCCGAAGAAAATGGTCAGCGTTAGCAGTGCTAGGCGGGTATTATGAGCTTTCAGTTATTTCAATATTTGTTTAGGCTATTATTATTGTGGTATCTCCTGTCAATTTCACGCGGAATATATAGTATTATCTATACAATGGCGGTAACTACATATTTTCTGCCGGTTACTGTTATTATCATTGATTCGTAATATTTCGCTACGAGCGTGGCTCGATTCACATTGTTATTATATTGGCATTCAAGATTTAAGAATAAACATCTTTTAATGCATTCCAATTCCATCAAAATGTCGATATGCAAAAAAAAGTTCTAAAAATTGCAGCAGTTTTGTGAATAAAAAATAGCTGTAAAATAGACCTGTGTAACTTCAACAACAGTGCGCCGAAAAACGTCTAAAAACGCGTAAACAAAAACTAAGATGTTTTTTTTTTTTTTTTTTTTTTTGAATTTTTCTCCCGACAGGCCGAGGCCCTGGTCGGGGTAGGGGGAAGTTACTAGCTGGCAATTAGCCAGATCTTCCGTTTTACTTTACTTTAAAGCCGGCTATGTTATTCCGGCCCAAGGCAATATCAAGAGCAAAGTTTACGTTAGACCGGCTCATGTGACGTCCGGTGGGAGCAAGTGCAAGGGGAAGCCAGAAAGGGTGCCAGAGTGGCAGTGCCGAGAGGGATTTTGAATACTTACATGTCTTGCTGCTGTATCTTGATGCTGAAATGTGGAAGTGTCGTAATGTGTGCTGTTGTTGTGTCGTGAGTTCCACCAGGAAAGTCCTAACTAGAAAAACCTGGTGCCTATCTTAGAGGGCAAAACCTGTGCGCTTTTGCCAAATTGCACAGGAAAAATCCCTTTGCTTTGATATTACGTTACGTTATATCGCTAATGTGTGTGTGTTTGTGGAGCTATCGCCTTCATCCACTCCCGGGGGCCATGGATGCAAGCCACCTAGGCCGCGCCCGGGGTGTCCGGCCAGATAGCTTGTGTCTCGAGTGGGCCTCAACCTTTAAGAGGGATCCCTGTCGAGAACCACCTGCCCACGGTGGGCAGGTCCCGATTGCCGCCGCCGCCGCCGGAGGGACGCAAACACGCGCGCTCGCAAACGTAAAGGAATCACGGCGCAACAAGAACAATTGAAACAAAGACAATCACAATGAAACCACGAGAAAAACCAAGAGAAACCAAGAGAAAATCATGAACTCGGGGAGGGGAGCCCACCGCCGCGTGCCAATGGTCCCCGCGGCGGCGGCTGGTGCCCGTAAGCTCGGGGCTCCTACAAACCTCCACCAAAAGCTGAATGGTATGATTAGAGAACTGACGTTTCAGTGCGGGGACCTGTGTCGTAACATTCCATTATAACGGGTCGTTGCGGACGGCATAGCGCCGACACCCCTTTCTCGAAGCAGATGGGGGGGGGGGGAGGAGCCCACCGCCGCGTGACAGTGGTCCCCGCGGCGGCGGCTGGTGCCCGTAAGCTCGGAGCTCCTAAATTGACATGGCCAGTCTCGAATTCTTCAGAGATCAAACAGATTGAGTCCCGCGCCCAGAACCGCTATCGACGCTTGCCGACCACGGAACTGAGCGCGAGACTGTGCTATATGGATCGTTCTAGTCTGGAATTATTCAGGAAAGAGAAAAGCAAGTCGAGTAGATCCGGGTGAGAATCGCCGAGGAGAGTGGGAATTGAAAGTGCAAGTCGGTTGTTTGTGATATATTGTATTATAGGTTGCCTCTCAGTTTGATATTGGGGACAGTGGATCAAGAAGTGTTCAATTGTGTATCTTATATTACAACGTTGGCAGATTGAAGGGGGGCCTTGATCAAAGATATATTCATGTGTCAATTTGGTATGTCCGATTCTAAGCCTGGCTAGAATAACTTCTTTAAGCCGGGTATTTTGATAAGCAGTCGACCAGTGCTTAACGATTGGCTTGATTGGGTGAAGATAGAAGTGCGGGTTTACGTTCCATTCGAACTGGATATGTTTTTTATAGGCCTCGTGAATCACGTTAAGGTAATCTGATACCGGGCAGGGGAGGGAGTTATTGGGGGGTTCGCGGAGGCTGGCTTTGGCCGCTTCGTCAGCGCGCTCGTTCCCCACAATGTTCACGTGACCGGGTATCCAGATTACCTTAACTTCTCTTTTTTGATTGGTGATTTGGTTAATTTGTCTTTTAATGTCTCGCGTGATTGGGTGTGAATCATTATGGGCCACTGCGATTGATTGTACTGCGGCCTTGGAATCAGTGCAAATCACCAGCTGTCGATCTGTTTTGTTGATTACATGTTGGAGCGCTGCGTTAATCGCATAGAGCTCAGCCGAGAAGATGGAGTGGTAATCAGAGAGGCGGAATGATTGTATGTGTCCTTTTGTGTAGAAGGCGGCTCCGGTCTTGTCCGCCCGTGAACCGTCTGTATATATAAAAGTATGGTTTTTATGTTCATTTAAAAAAATAACTGCACCCGGTTATTGACCTTTGGCAACGAATACCGGCGCAGGGCACCGCCCGCCACAAGGATTCACCAAATTTATTCTTGCAAGTCGGGCGCGTGCAACCATTTGTCGTATTAAATTTTGGTGGGGGTGCGCTCGGCGGTTTGCACGTGGCGGGCGCATCTCTGCGGGATTTTGGCCGCGGCCGGCTTCGAGCAGACTGCACGTGCCGTCTGCTCGAAGGCTCAGTTTCTTCGCTTGCAAAACTGACCGAAATCAGAGCCGGAAGGTCACTGACGTTTGGCAATGAATACCGGCGCAGGGCACCGCCGGCCAAGAGGAGTCAACAAATTTATTCTTGCAATAACTCGGCCGCTACTGGGCCGATTTTAATGAAAATTGATTTATTACGCTGCGCGTAATGCTGTCCCTCTAGTACTATGTAATATGTATCATAACAGCTTGTGTGCAGTGATGGAGCTCGCAGCTGGTAGTCCTATGGAATCGGACCGTGTGCGTGTCGCACCCATGCCGGATGGCATCGTGGACACGGAAAGTGGACACTGGACAGTTTGTTTGCAAGTTGTCCTCCAGAGTAACTGCAGGGCAGCTCGCCGCCTACTTAGGCTACTCGCGTGTTATTGGTGTTTTGTTTGTTGTCGCGTCGCACAAGCGACGCTGAATAAATAGGTACGATGATGACAGCTATACCTATCCGACTATAGCGCACGTTTTAGTGAGTAGGTAGAGGTAGAGCTGTGAGAAATGAACGTCACCCAATTCAACGGTTTAATGTTCCCCCATCCCATTATTTCTATCCATACGTCTATTGGCAACCGCTACAAGTTCAAATGTCAATGTGAACGATGCATCGTTTTCCCGTACCGTATCATCGTGCCTATGCTGAAAATCTGCACCGGCAGTATTCTAGCCGCTCGTGCTTACGAACGGGCAAATTGTCCATGGACTCACAGCTGCGCGGGTCATGCGCAGCGCCTCGCCGACTGAGCGTAGCCAGGCGACAAGCCAGCCCGTCACCGCAAGAACGGCGCTGCCTCCCCCCTCCCCCACTCCTCCCGACCCGGCGTCCCCCGACCGGCGCGGCATTCCACAGGCCACAATAGTGACTCCCCTCCCTCAGCTGACCCGTCCTCAGGTGCGGTGCGTGCGGTGTACACTGGACAAATACCTCTGCCGGGGCTGACGGGGTCCATGTTTGAACAAGGGATTAAGGGAAGCCTTCAAACATCTCAGACGGAGTTTTCGCCGAAACTACAAGCTAGCGCCATCCACCGGTGAACGGCGGTACTAAACTTCATTCGCTAGTTCCCGAAACGACACACCATGAAGTAAAAGTCTAATATCTTGAAAACCGGTGAATATTTTTCGGTGAAATTTGGTAGATATTCGTTTTCGCTCTTTCTGAACCGAGCGACATCACTTTCATGCCAATTCATAAACTTTTTTGAAGGTGGGAGGGTCCCTTTAACATAGCACAAGTAAGTCACAGTAATTGAAATAGGCCGGTGGTAATATTGTCACACGAATGCAGCACGAACACAGATACGGCCGATTAGACGGCCGGCAGCGGGCAGCCGCTGCCAATATTCTTCAGGATAAGGTTGGGGCCGCTGTCGCGTGGCTGTCAGCTGTTGTGCCAGGCGGTCGTGCTGACATGCCGGTGGGCGGTAGCGGTATTCCAGAATTCCATTATTTACCTAATTGCTTTGCTTTTAAAGGGGTTTAAATAATAGACGATTCCGGGCTTATCTCGTGAGGTTGTTATTATAATTAGGAGACGTTTGTTATTAATCTTACCGAGACCGTAGCATTTGAATGCAACAAATTCGGACGATCGTTCCCTAGTAGCACACAACATTGACTTCTATGGTGTATTTAGCGGAATGCCCTTCATGGTCACATCTCGGTCACCCTTATAATCCTCGCGAAAACATACCTTTGCCGAAGAATAATCGGAAACCGGTACAGGAAGGGCGAGGAGCCTGTTTCCGAATATTCTCACGGAAACATTCCTTTACCGAAGAATAGCCGGAAAACAGTACAGAAAGGGCGAGGAGCCTGTTTCCGAATATTCTCACGGAAAAATACCTTTACCGAAGAATAGTCGGAAAACGGTACAGAAAGGGCGAGGAACCTGTTTCCGAATATTCTCACGCAAACATAACTTTACCGAAGAATAGTCGGAAAACGGTACAGAAAGGGCGAGGAACCTGTTTCCGAATATTCTCACGGAAAAAAAGCTTTGATGGCCTATTTTTCGGAATGCTTTTTATGGTCACTTCTCGGTCACCCTTATAATTCTCACGGAAACATACC
Organism: Amphibalanus amphitrite; assembly: GCF_019059575.1. Classification (NCBI taxonomy): domain Eukaryota; kingdom Metazoa; phylum Arthropoda; class Thecostraca; order Balanomorpha; family Balanidae; genus Amphibalanus; species Amphibalanus amphitrite. The sequence continues at coordinate 529,435 of NW_024881716.1, forward strand.
TTTTCCGAAGAATCTTCGGAAAACTACGAATCCCGTGGACTCCCATGGGAATTAGGCGGCATTATTGTAGGCATTTTTATTCGGCATCCTCGCCTCCGGCTAATTGAGGGGGAGACCGCGACAGGGGACCGCGCGTCCCCTGTCCCGTTGTGCCGGCTCGCAGAGTGCGGACGGGTGTGCTGAGTGTGTTGTGTCCAGTGTCGTCTGACGTCTCCTCCTCCGACCATGAAGGTTTCCGCCAGTTTCTGCTGTGTGACAATCAGAGCATTAATCCTAGTTATTGCAATGCTAGATCAAAAAACCGGCGCTGAAACGTTCACTTCAAAATGGCGGCGGTCACCATCGTCACTCATTTGCCAGCGGCAAAGGGGAAAAGTGCTGCTGGTAGCGTCATGTAGCGGGCCCAGGTAACGGTATATAACAATAGATTCAGGGTAGCAAAACGTAGGGACATGCGTGATGCTAAATGCACTTACGTAAGAATTTATTATCTAAACTGAAAACGGCCTTTGTCTTAGTTCTTGGGCCGGAATTAAATAGCCGGCATTAACGTAACGTAAACGGAAGACCTGGCCAATTGCCAGCTATTAACTTTCCCCCTCCCCCGGCTATAGCCTCATGGCTTGCCGGGAGGACAAAAAAAAATTGAACTGAATGTACAGCCCACCGCTAAAGTAATGTAGGGTTTTACCAATCTCAACGGTTGGCTTTGACTGGCGATTGTTTAATGCGGAGTGATCGAAAAGAAGATGTCAATAGCTAAAGTTGCAGCTGCAAGGGTGACGATACATACAAGCTACATTCAAAGTTTCATTGTAGTCTGGCTAATCGTTCCTAAGCTTCAAAAGCAGAACATACCCATGACTGAAACCACACATTACTTCTGCTGTGGACTGCCCAATTTATTACCGCTGTTACATAGGAATCTCCGCTTTGTTACAGGAGTGCCAGGCTCGACGAGCGACTCAACCGCAAGATGGCGGAGACTGAGCGGCGGCCGAGGACGTGTGACGTGATGTGTGAAGTGCAGCTGACTCGAAAAAGTGAAGAGCTGTGCATATATCTTAGAATTGCAGTTTTCCCCGAATATTGACTGTGACGGTGACGCTGGAATATTTTAGGTAGCTCTCTTTCTAACCGATGACTGTTACACGCGGGTTCATGCGACGGTTGGCGGTTCTCTTCTGTCATCTTTGAGCGCGCTTCTGGCTTCACACGGCGCCTGGCAGCGCCATTGGCGTATCTGTCTGCCTCTGTCTGTCTGAAAACTGCACAGCACGCTTCTTTTTCAAAAGTCATCCTTGAAAACGACAGCTGCGAGCCAGGTTTGTCGTCCGTTTGCAGACATTTGTAGCTTGAAAGGAGCGCAATCGATGCGTTGTGGATCCCGTTGGCTCCGTTCGTCAGCCGGTCATCGCTGCTTGCATATTTGTGCCGATGAAATGATGCCACGTCGCCGGATCACTGCAGCAGCTCGCCAACAGTAACTTGAAAAACAACCTGACTGCGCTCGACGTAGTGGTCTACTCCAAATCGACGGCTGCCAAAGGGAAGAAAAGTGTTGGCGCCACCACAGCGTGCGTGACTGCTCACCGCAACGAGTCCCTGGAAGCATTAGGGCGCAAACAAATGTCACCATTGTCGAGATCAGGCTGCCGGTTATCAGTAAACTGTTGCATCAGTCGTGTTTGTCCGGACTGAATCGTCTATGGCAGCTCTCTGGCTTTCAAGTAAGCAACCCGGCTATACAGGCGTGCCACTGCGGCAATTAGGTGATAGGCTACGGCATTTCTGCGGCTGCTTTCAGCTTTTAGATCCCCGGCTGTGTGCGCCCGTCTTTATTAAGACGGGCGACACACCGGCGGCGCTAAAGCCCCGCATAGAAGTGCTCGTAGTAGGCAGGTAATTTAGGATCGTTTTCGTTTTCTTTCATTCCCTCTCTCTTCTAGGGACATCCTGTCCCACACCCCTCCACATCTTTCTCTGATCTTTCGTTGCTGTTTGGGGGCATCCGAGGTCTCCGGCAGCGCCGGCCCTCTTCGCCCAATTTTTTTATCCGGATCGGACTAATTTTGCTATCTGCGGTTCTGCCCGCTACTGGTTCTTAATTGTTAGTTACTTTCACACATCTCCACCAAGTTTCGTTTTCCTTCCACGTCATGGCTCCGACCACCGACCCCGGTGAGCGGGAGCCACCTGCTGTGCTCCCCACCCCCAAAGATCCGCCCGACGGCCCCTGCTTTCTCCTGATCAAAAAAGACAACGGCGATTTTACGAAGTCCAATCCATTTGCTCTGAAACGGGCACTCGACACTCTCTGCGGCCCTCTCATCTCAGCCAAAACCAATAACACAGGCGCACTCCTCGTCGAAACTACCGACAAAACCCAGTCCATCAACATTCTCCGCACTAAAACTCTGGGTGGCCTCCCGGTCACAGTAACTCTCGCCAGCCGCATGCGCATCACCATGGGCTGTGTTCGAAGTGACGCTCTGACGTCGCTCACTAACGAGGAACTCCTCCAGGAGCTTGAGTCCCAGGGGGTCTGCCGCGTTGAACGCCTGCGCTCCCGGAACTAGGCGGAGTGGGGCCCCAACCCTACCGTTAAACTGGGGTTCTATGGGGATGCTCTCCCTTACCACATCTCCTGCGGCTACCTGAGGGTCCCAGTCAACCCGTGGATCCCGGCGCCGACCCTTTGCAGCCATTGCTGGGAGGTCGGCTCCCACACCGCGCGCTCATGTCGTCGCCGCTCCCCCAAGTGTGGCCGCTGTGGCCGGTCGAACCATGTGGCGGGCGACTGTCAGGCAGAGACCCCCTCCTGCCCCTCCTGCCGTCAGGCCCATCCGGCTTGGGACTCGAACTGTCCAGTACGTGTCGATGCTAGGGACTGGCACCGGGCCGTTCAAAAAGAGCGTCGTGATGCCCACCGCGCCGCGAGTCGCCAAGCCCCTCCCGTTCAATGGCCGTTGAACCCCGCCGAGTGGCCACTCCCCTCTGAAGCCCTTCCCAGGGCAGCAGAGTCCCGCTCGACAGCGAAGCGCGATCCACGCACACCCGAACGAGACGACGGAACCGGAACGCGCCCGGCCATGGAGCTCGCCCTTCCGAGCTGGGTCAGCGAGACGCCAGCGCCCCCCGCGGCTGCCCTCAGCGCGCCACAGACCACTGACTCGCCTGCGTCCCCTGCGGCGGTCCCGAGCGACAGCGAGACGCCCGCGTCGGCCCTCAGCGCGCCCACAGCCAGCGAGACGCCCTTGTCCCCCGCGGCCGACCCCAGCGCGCACACGGAACACCCACCGACCCCAGCGCTTCAGGTTGCTAAAGCGGGTGAGTCCCCGGATCGCGAGGGAAACTATTCCCTTTCCGAGGCATCAACGGAAGCCTCCCCGGTGCTTGACCGGACGATTGTTCCCTCCACCCCAGAGACTGAGCACTACAGCGAGTCAGACCTCTCGACCGCGACCTCAAGCCCGGCCAGCCCTAACATTAGGCACCCGGTGGCACCGCCGCTCCCCAGGCCCAAGTCAGACGCGCCGCACCCGTCAGCGGCTTCTGGTACAAGCGACACTGACGACGAGTGGCCAGAGTCTGCGCCGGAATGGTGGAAAACGAGTCCTGCGTCTCACAATCGCTCCCAGTCGCGATCCTCTTCGACAGACCGCCGTCTGACTCGCTCGGCGGTGCGCAGCCTTAATCTTTAAACATGAATCACAACCGTCCCGAATTCTTCCTTCAATGGAACACTTGCTCGCTAATACACCACTGGGCTGAATTCAAAAACTATATCTTGCATAACAAACCGTTGGTAGCCGCAATCCAGGAAACCAGATTTTTGGATTCAGACTCTATAAACTATAATTACAATATCAGGGACTACTCTCTATATACTAATAACGTAAACGTTCACCCACGCCAAGGCGGCTCGGCGCTTTATATTTCCAATAATCTTTTGCATCACCAAATCTCACTCCGCACAGCGCTTAACGTTGTCGGAGTCAAAGTCAAAATTGCACAACGTGACCTGACTATCCTCTCTATTTACCTTTCCCGTTCCTTTCCTTTCAATCCTTCTCAAATGTCAGAATTGCTTTCCCAAATCTCCCCTCCATTCATTGTGATGGGAGACTTCAACGCCTACCACCAGTCGTGGGGTTGTGCATTTAATGACACGCGCGGAACACAACTGTTTAACGTAATTGACTCACTTGATTTGATACCACTGACAAATCGCGTCCCCACGTGTACACGCATCAACAATGGCGTCGCGTCACACACCGTCATTGACTTCGCCATCACTGACACTAACACCGCACTGCTCTTCACACAGTATACTGCGGACGACCCACTTTTTAGCGATCACTACCCACTTCATTATTCCCTTGACGTCCCTTCAGGACAATCCAACTTCAATTTTCTTCCCAGATGGAACTTTCGCAAAGCCGATTGGGCTGAATATCAAAACCATATTAACGTAAACATCCAAACTCCCCCTAGAGATATTAACACTTTTCTAGATATAATACTTAACGCCGCCCGTAAATCAGTCCCACTTTCAGGCCCTCCCCGCCCCTATAATAATGCTCCATGGTGGAACAGTGAATGCCAGAGAGCGGTCGCCCTCCGGAGGCGGGCACTACGCGCCTTTAGGCGCTGCCTATGCTCAGCTCATGAGGAGGAAGCGCGTAAGGCTCGTTCTCATTCCCGCAAAATTATTCTTAGTGCAAAACAATCGAGCTGGCAACTTTTCTCGAACAACTTTAATCGTTTTACCCCCCTATCGCAAATATGGTCTCTCATAAAATGTTTCTCCAACAAACAACCCCGAAATTATAAAATTCCACACCTACACATAAACAACACCCACTATCTCACACCACTAGAAGTAGCCACACAATTCGCCATACATTATGCTAACATTTCATCAGCACAACAGTATACTCCACAACTAACCACAACACTCGATTCCCAGCTTGCTTCCCTTTCATTTCACTCCAACAACACCGAAATATACAATGCACCATTCACAGCACATGAACTACAATCAGCACTCAACAGATGTGGCAACACATCTGTTGGTCCAGATCAGGTCGCCTACGCTTTTCTCAAAAATCTCCCTGAATCTGGACAGCAAACCCTCCTGGAAACTCTAAATCACCTTTGGGAAAACAATTCGTATCCTGCTTCCTGGAGCGAAAGCACCATTATCCCTATCCTCAAACCTTCTAAACTTCCCTCAAACCCTTCTAACTATCGACCTATATCTCTCACCAGTTGTGCCTCTAAACTAACAGAAAGAATGGTTAACGGACGAATTAGGGCGTATCTCGAATCAAACAATCTTCTTTCCACTTACCAAAACGGATTCCGACCTGGTCGGTCAACTGCTGATTGCGTTACTCACATAATTGACACAATTCAAAGAGGATTTCAAAGAAGGGAATACACGATCGCCGTCTTCCTTGATTTTAAAAACGCCTTCGACAAAGTCAATAAATCCGCTCTTCTGATTAAACTTCATCGAACTGGTATTCGCGGCCATATGGCGAACTTTATACAGAACTTCCTTGCTAATCGAACATTCAAAGTCCGTTGTGGCCACACCTACTCTCCACTCTTTACGCTACATCATGGCCTCCCACAGGGCAGTGTAATTTCTCCTACTCTCTTTTTGATCATGATCAATGACCTTTTCAACAACACACCTAGCAATATACAACACTCTCTTTACGCCGATGACGTAGCCTTTTGGGTTTCTCATCGTGATCTTGATCAAGGCCTAACAATCATGCAACACGTTCTTGAAAACATAGAAACATGGTGTAATCAATGGGGACTCGTCCTCTCATCAGACAAATCAAAGTCGGTCATTTTTTCAAGACGACTCCCCAAAACCAATCATCGTAACCTTAGAATCAACAATTGTAATCTTCAATTCGTTTCACACTTCAAATATCTAGGCATAACACTTGATTCCTTGCTTAATTTTAGTAAACACTTCGAAGACATTCAACAACGATGCGCCAGACGACTTTCGATTATGAGATGTATAGCCGGCAGGGAGTGGGGAGCCGATCGGAGAACCCTCCTCCGTCTATACACCTCCCTAATTCGTCCTATCCTGGATTACAACGGTTTCTTATACGATGATATAGCTACTAAAAAAATTGATTCTCTCCAAGTGATTCAGAACACCGCTCTTCGTATCATCACCGGTGCAATGAAAACTTCCAATATTGACAATCTTCACATTGATGTCAACATTCCTACACTTGATCGACGACGCAAATATCTTCTTCTCCGATTTTATCTTCGTTGCTGCGCGAACCCCTCGAATCCCTCTAATCAAATACTTACAAATCGATATTCTTCGTCTCCTCCAAGCGATCCTGAAAGGAGATTCCCAGTGATCAGTTATCGCGTAGAGAAGGCTCTTAATCATTTCAACATTTCTTTCCCGTCCATTTTGCCTATCCCCCCTCTAACCTCATTCTGGCTGGCACCCATCCAGAACGTAGATCGTCTTTTCTCAGAAAATAAGAAGCATATCTCCTCACAAGAAATCTCTCAACTCTTCATACAATATGTAAATCAATACAACGATCATACTTTCTTTTATACTGACGGATCACTATCAAACGGCAAAACAGGCGCTGGTGTCACATCAAAAGTCTACGAAAACTCCATTCGCCTGCATAATCTTTTTACGGTCTTTTCAGCTGAACTATCAGCGATTCTGCTAGCTATTATCTATATCAACAAGCAACATATCCAAAAAAGCGTAATTTGCACTGACTCAGCTTCGGCAGTCAGTGCCATCTCAAGCAGAAAAAAAGAAGACAATCACATAATATACATTATCAAGAAACATATAATTACAATTCAGAAAAAAGGATTTGAATTCCGCCTGTTGTGGATACCAGGCCACGCGGGGATTCCCGGCAACACAAGGGCGGATCTCCTAGCGAAAAATAGCCTAGACAAACCGGAAAGAAACACACTTCGTTGTCCGCACAAAGATATTGCTAATCATATCCAAAATGCTCTTCTCGACCTTCGCCAATTCGACTGGAATAGTTTTCCAAATCAACATCTACACCCGATTCACCCAAAAATCAAATCATTTGCTTCTTCCAATCAAAGTAATCGTCTTAGAGAAACGGTATTGGCCAGGCTGAGAATTGGACACACCAGTATCACACACCGATACATCTACCAGCACGAACCCCCACCCACATGCCCACATTGCACACCACTAACACGACTCAACATTGCCCACCTCCTTCTCAACTGCCCACACTACGACCAATACCGTCAACCCATCATTCACTACACAAACACACACAACCTCAGCCTGGACCTCCCAACACTCCTGGGTGATGATCATCCAGATCTAATTGAACTTCTATTTACCTTCCTCAGTGATTCGAATCTCATCAATAGCATATGATCGCAACCCAGCACACAGTATATAGATGTTCTTATGATCCTCCATCGTCGTCTCCATCCGCTTCGTTTTGCTTCCATTCGCTTTCGTTCTCTCCGCCTTTTCCAAGTGTATTTATATATGTGTGTAAACTCGACAGGGATCCCTCTTAAAGGTTGAGGCCCACTCGAGACACAAAAGCTATCTGGCCGGACACCCCGGGCGCGGCCTAGGTGGCTTGCATCCATGGCCCCCGGGAGTGGATGAAGGTGATAGCTCCACAAACACACATACACATTAGCGATATAACGTAACGTAATATAACGTAATTAAAGAAAGGGCTTTTTTACTGTGTACTTTGGCTGAAAGCACAGGTTTTTGCCCTCTTGGTTAGGCACCAGGTTTTTTCTAGTTAGGACTTTTCCTGGTAAGTTCACCCCACAACAACACACACCAAACAACAGCACACAAATCAGCAGCAAGTCTCAGCAGCAAGTTCTATGTAAGTAACCAAATTTATTGTCTCGCCCATCAGGCACCTTTCGGCCTTCCCTTTGCTTTGAACCCACTGGACGCCACATGAGCCGGTTTAACGTAGTCTTTTGCCTTTCTCTTAGTTCTTGGGCCGGAATCAAATAGCCGGCATTAACGTAACGTAAACGAAAGACCTGGCCAATTGCCAGCTAGTAACTTTCCCCTTCCCCCGGCTATAGCCACTTGGCTTGCCGGGAGGACAAAAAAAAAAAAAAAAAAAAAAAAAAAAAAAAAAAAAAAAAAAACCCGGCTATACAGGGCGTGCCACTGCGGCCATTAGGTGATAGGCTACGGCATTTCTGCGGCTGCTTTCAGCTTTTAGATCCCCGGCTGTGTGCGCCCGTCTTTATTAAGACGGGCGACACACCGGCGGCGCTAAAGCCCCGCATAGAAGTGCTCGTAGTAGGCAGGTAATTTAGGATCGTTTTCGTTTTCTTTCATTCCCTCTCTCTTCTAGGGACATCCTGTCCCACACCCCCCCCCCCACATCTTTCTCTGATCTTTCGTTGCTGTTTGGGGGCATCCGAGGTCTCCGGCAGCGCCGGCCCTCTTCGCCCAATTTTTTTATCCGGATCGGACTAATTTTGCTATCTGCGGTTCTGCCCGCTACTGGTTCTTAATTGTTAGTTACTTTCACACATCTCCACCAAGTTTCGTTTTCCTTCCACGTCATGGCTCCGACCACCGACCCCGGTGAGCGGGAGCCACCTGCTGTGCTCCCCACCCCCAAAGATCCGCCCGACGGCCCCTGCTTTCTCCTGATCAAAAAAGACAACGGCGATTTTACGAAGTCCAATCCATTTGCTCTGAAACGTGCCCTCGACACTCTCTGTGGCCCTCTCATCTCCGCCAAAACCAATAACACAGGCGCACTCCTCGTCGAAACTACCGACAAAACCCAGTCCATCAACATTCTCCGCACTAAAACTCTGGGTGGCCTCCCGGTCACAGTAACTCTGGCCAGCCGCATGCGGGTCACCATGGGCTGTGTCCGCAGTGACGCTCTGACGTCGCTCACTAACGAGGAACTCCTCCAGGAGCTTGAGTCCCAGGGGGTCTGCCGCGTTGAACGCCTGCGCTCCCGGAACGAGGCGGAGTGGGGCCCCAACCCTACCGTTAAACTGGGGTTCTATGGGGATGCTCTCCCTTACCACATCTCCTGCGGCTACCTGAGGGTCCCAGTCAACCCGTGGATCCCGGCGCCGACCCTTTGCAGCCATTGCTGGGAGGTCGGCTCCCACACCGCGCGCTCATGTCGTCGCCGCTCCCCCAAGTGTGGCCGCTGTGGCCGGTCGAACCATGTGGCGGGCGACTGTCAGGCAGAGACCCCCTCCTGCCCCTCCTGCCGTCAGGCCCATCCGGCGTGGGACTCGAACTGTCCAGTACGTGTCGATGCTAGGGACTGGCACCGGGCCGTTCAAAAAGAGCGTCGTGATGCCCACCGCGCCGCGAGTCGCCAAGCCCCTCCCGTTCAATGGCCGTTGAACCCCGCCGAGTGGCCACTCCCCTCTGAAGCCCTTCCCAGGGCAGCAGAGTCCCGCTCGACAGCGAAGCGCGATCCACGCACACCCGAACGAGACGACGGAACCGGAACGCGCCCGGCCATGGAGCTCGCCCTTCCGAGCTGGGTCAGCGAGACGCCAGCGCCCCCCGCGGCGGCCCTCAGCGCGCCACAGACCACTGACTCGCCTGCGTCCCCTGCGGCGGTCCCGAGCGACAGCGAGACGCCCGCGTCGGCCCTCAGCGCGCCCACAGCCAGCGAGACGCCCTTGTCCCCCGCGGCCGACCCCAGCGCGCACACGGAACACCCACCGACCCCAGCGCCCCAGGTTGCTAAAGCGGGTGAGTCCCCGGATCGCGAGGGAAACTATTCCCTTTCCGAGGCATCAACGGAAGCCTCCCCGGTGCTTGACCGGACGATTGTTCCCTCCACCCCAGAGACTGAGCACTACAGCGAGTCAGACCTCTCGACCGCGACCTCAAGCCCGGCCAGCCCTAACATTAGGCACCCGGTGGCACCGCCGCTCCCCAGGCCCAAGTCAGGCGCGCCGCACCCGTCAGCGGCTTCTGGTACAAGCGACACTGACGACGAGTGGCCAGAGTCTGCGCCGGAATGGTGGAAAACGAGTCCTGCGTCTCACAATCGCTCCCAGTCGCGATCCTCTTCGACAGACCGCCGTCTGACTCGCTCGGCGGTGCGCAGCCTTAATCTTTAAACATGAATCACAACCGTCCCGAATTCTTCCTTCAATGGAACACTTGCTCGCTAATACACCACTGGGCTGAATTCAAAAACTATATCTTGCATAACAAACCGTTGGTAGCCGCAATCCAGGAAACCAGATTTTTGGATTCAGACTCTATAAACTATAATTACAATATCAGGGACTACTCTCTATATACTAATAACGTAAACGTTCACCCACGCCAAGGCGGCTCGGCGCTTTATATTTCCAATAATCTTTTGCATCACCAAATCTCACTCCGCACAGCGCTTAACGTTGTCGGAGTCAAAGTCAAAATTGCACAACGTGACCTGACTATCCTCTCTATTTACCTTTCCCGTTCCTTTCCTTTCAATCCTTCTCAAATGTCAGAATTGCTTTCCCAAATCTCCCCTCCATTCATTGTGATGGGAGACTTCAACGCCTACCACCAGTCGTGGGGTTGTGCATTTAATGACACGCGCGGAACACAACTGTTTAACGTAATTGACTCACTTGATTTGATACCACTGACAAATCGCGTCCCCACGTGTACACGCATCAACAATGGCGTCGCGTCACACACCGTCATTGACTTCGCCATCACTGACACTAACACCGCACTGCTCTTCACACAGTATACTGCGGACGACCCACTTTTTAGCGATCACTACCCACTTCATTATTCCCTTGACGTCCCTTCAGGACAATCCAACTTCAATTTTCTTCCCAGATGGAACTTTCGCAAAGCCGATTGGGCTGAATATCAAAACCATATTAACGTAAACATCCAAACTCCCCCTAGAGATATTAACACTTTTCTAGATATAATACTTAACGCCGCCCGTAAATCAGTCCCACTTTCAGGTCCTCCCCGCCCCTATAATAATGCTCCATGGTGGAACAGTGAATGCCAGAGAGCGGTCGCCCTCCGGAGGCGGGCACTACGCGCCTTTAGGCGCTGCCTATGCTCAGCTCATGAGGAGGAAGCGCGTAAGGCTCGTTCTCATTCCCGCAAAATTATTCTTAGTGCAAAACAATCGAGCTGGCAACTTTTCTCGAACAACTTTAATCGTTTTACCCCCCTATCGCAAATATGGTCTCTCATAAAATGTTTCTCCAACAAACAACCCCGAAATTATAAAATTCCACACCTACACATAAACAACACCCACTATCTCACACCACTAGAAGTAGCCACACAATTCGCCATACATTATGCTAACATTTCATCAGCACAACAGTATACTCCACAACTAACCACAACACTCGATTCCCAGCTTGCTTCCCTTTCATTTCACTCCAACAACACCGAAATATACAATGCACCATTCACAGCACATGAACTACAATCAGCACTCAACAGATGTGGCAACACATCTGTTGGTCCAGATCAGGTCGCCTACGCTTTTCTCAAAAATCTCCCTGAATCTGGACAGCAAACCCTCCTGGAAACTCTAAATCACCTTTGGGAAAACAATTCGTATCCTGCTTCCTGGAGCGAAAGCACCATTATCCCTATCCTCAAACCTTCTAAACTTCCCTCAAACCCTTCTAACTATCGACCTATATCTCTCACCAGTTGTGCCTCTAAACTAACAGAAAGAATGGTTAACGGACGAATTAGGGCGTATCTCGAATCAAACAATCTTCTTTCCACTTACCAAAACGGATTCCGACCTGGTCGGTCAACTGCTGATTGCGTTACTCACATAATTGACACAATTCAAAGAGGATTTCAAAGAAGGGAATACACGATCGCAGTCTTCCTTGATTTTAAAAACGCCTTCGACAAAGTCAATAAATCCGCTCTTCTGATTAAACTTCATCGAACTGGTATTCGCGGCCATATGGCGAACTTTATACAGAACTTCCTTGCTAATCGAACATTCAAAGTCCGTTGTGGCCACACCTACTCTCCACTCTTTACGCTAGATCATGGCCTCCCACAGGGCAGTGTAATTTCTCCTACTCTCTTTTTGATCATGATCAATGACCTTTTCAACAACACACCTAGCAATATACAACACTCTCTTTACGCCGATGACGTAGCCTTTTGGGTTTCTCATCGTGATCTTGATCAAGGCCTAACAATCATGCAACACGTTCTTGAAAACATAGAAACATGGTGTAATCAATGGGGACTCGTCCTCTCATCAGACAAATCAAAGTCGGTCATTTTTTCAAGACGACTCCCCAAAACAAATCATCGTAACCTTAGAATCAACAATTGTAATCTTCAATTCGTTTCACACTTCAAATATCTAGGCATAACACTTGATTCCTTGCTTAATTTTAGTAAACACTTCGAAGACATTCAACAACGATGCGCCAGACGACTTTCGATTATGAGATGTATAGCCGGAAGGGAGTGGGGAGCCGATCGGAGAACCCTCCTCCGTCTATACACCTCCCTAATTCGTCCTATCCTGGATTACAACGGTTTCTTATACGATGATATAGCTACTAAAAAAATTGATTCTCTCCAAGTGATTCAGAACACCGCTCTTCGTATCATCACCGGTGCAATGAAAACTTCCAATATTGACAATCTTCACATTGATGTCAACATTCCTACACTTGATCGACGACGCAAATATCTTCTTCTCCGCTTTTATCTTCGTTGCTGCGCGAACCCCTCGAATCCCTCTAATCAAATACTTACAAATCGATATTCTTCGTCTCCTCCAAGCGATCCTGAAAGGAGATTCCCAGTGATCAGTTATCGCGTAGAAAAGGCTCTTAATCATTTCAACATTTCTTTCCCGTCCATTTTGCCTATCCCCCCTCTAACCTCATTCTGGCTGGCACCCATCCAGAACGTAGATCGTCTTTTCTCAGAAAATAAGAAGCATATCTCCTCACAAGAAATCTCTCAACTCTTCATACAATATGTAAATCAATACAACGATCATACTTTCTTTTATACTGACGGATCACTATCAAACGGCAAAACAGGCGCTGGTGTCACATCAAAAGTCTACGAAAACTCCATTCGCCTGCATAATCTTTTTACGGTCTTTTCAGCTGAACTATCAGCGATTCTGCTAGCTATTATCTATATCAACAAGCAACATATCCAAAAAAGCGTAATTTGCACTGACTCAGCTTCGGCAGTCAGTGCCATCTCAAGCAGAAAAAAAGAAGACAATCATATAATATACATTATCAAGAAACATATAATTACAATTCAGAAACAAGGATTTGAATTCCGCCTGTTGTGGATACCAGGACACGCGGGGATTCCCGGTAACACAAGGGCGGATCTCCTAGCGAAAAATAGCCTAGACAAACCGGAAAGAAACACACTTCGTTGTCCGCACAAAGATATTGCTAATCATATCCAAAATGCTCTTCTCGACCTTCGCCAATTCGACTGGAATAGTTTTCCAAATCAACATCTACACCCGATTCACCCAAAAATCAAATCATTTGCTTCTTCCAATCAAAGTAATCGTCTTAGAGAAACGGTATTGGCCAGGCTGAGAATTGGACACACCAGTATCACACACCGATACATCTACCAGCACGAACCCCCACCCACATGCCCACATTGCACACCACTAACACGACTCAACATTGCCCACCTCCTTCTCAACTGCCCACACTACGACCAATACCGTCAACCCATCATTCACTACACAAACACACACAACCTCAGCCTGGACCTCCCAACACTCCTGGGTGATGATCATCCAGATCTAATTGAACTTCTATTTACCTTCCTCAGTGATTCGAATCTCATCAATAGCATATGATCGCAACCCAGCACACAGTATATAGATGTTCTTATGATCCTCCATCGTCGTCTCCATCCGCTTCGTTTTGCTTCCATTCGCTTTCGTTCTCTCCGCCTTTTCCAAGTGTATTTATATATGTGTGTAAACTCGACAGGGATCCCTCTTAAAGGTTGAGGCCCACTCGAGACACAAAAGCTATCTGGCCGGACACCCCGGGCGCGGCCTAGGTGGCTTGCATCCATGGCCCCCGGGAGTGGATGAAGGTGATAGCTCCACAAACACACATACACATTAGCGATATAACGTAACGTAATATAACGTAATTAAAGAAAGGGCTTTTTTACTGTGTACTTTGGCTGAAAGCACAGGTTTTTGCCCTCTTGGTTAGGCACCAGGTTTTTTCTAGTTAGGACTTTTCCTGGTAAGTTCACCCCACAACAACACACACCAAACAACAGCACACAAATCAGCAGCAAGTCTCAGCAGCAAGTTCTATGTAAGTAACCAAATTTATTGTCTCGCCCATCAGGCACCTTTCGGCCTTCCCTTTGCTTTGAACCCACCGGACGCCACATGAGCCGGTTTAACGTAGTCTTTTGCCTTTCTCTTAGTTCTTGGGCCGGAATCAAATAGCCGGCATTAACGTAACGTAAACGAAAGACCTGGCCAATTGCCAGCTAGTAACTTTCCCCTTCCCCCGGCTATAGCCACTTGGCTTGCCGGGAGGACAAAAAAAAAAAAAAAAAAAAAAAAAAAAAAAAAAACCGGCTATAGCCACTTGGCTTGCCGGGAGGACAAAAAAAAAAAAAAAAAAAAAGCGACTATTCAGGCGTGCCACTGCGGCCATTAGGTGATAGGCTACGGCATTTCTGCGGCTGCTTTCAGCTTTTAGATCCCCGGCTGTGTGCGCCCGTCTTTATTAAGACGGGCGACACACCGGCGGCGCTAAAGCCCCGCATAGAAGTGCTCGTAGTAGGCAGGTAATTTAGGATCGTTTTCGTTTTCTTTCATTCCCTCTCTCTTCTAGGGACATCCTGTCCCACACCCCCCCCCCCCCACATCTTTCTCTGATCTTTCGTTGCTGTTTGGGGGCATCCGAGGTCTCCGGCAGCGCCGGCCCTCTTCGCCCAATTTTTTTATCCGGATCGGACTAATTTTGCTATCTGCGGTTCTGCCCGCTACTGGTTCTTAATTGTTAGTTACTTTCACACATCTCCACCAAGTTTCGTTTTCCTTCCACGTCATGGCTCCGACCACCGACCCCGGTGAGCGGGAGCCACCTGCTGTGCTCCCCACCCCCAAAGATCCGCCCGACGGCCCCTGCTTTCTCCTGATCAAAAAAGACAACGGCGATTTTACGAAGTCCAATCCATTTGCTCTGAAACGTGCCCTCGACACTCTCTGTGGCCCTCTCATCTCCGCCAAAACCAATAACACAGGCGCACTCCTCGTCGAAACTACCGACAAAACCCAGTCCATCAACATTCTCCGCACTAAAACTCTGGGTGGCCTCCCGGTCACAGTAACTCTGGCCAGCCGCATGCGGGTCACCATGGGCTGTGTCCGCAGTGACGCTCTGACGTCGCTCACTAACGAGGAACTCCTCCAGGAGCTTGAGTCCCAGGGGGTCTGCCGCGTTGAACGCCTGCGCTCCCGGAACGAGGCGGAGTGGGGCCCCAACCCTACCGTTAAACTGGGGTTCTATGGGGATGCTCTCCCTTACCACATCTCCTGCGGCTACCTGAGGGTCCCAGTCAACCCGTGGATCCCGGCGCCGACCCTTTGCAGCCATTGCTGGGAGGTCGGCTCCCACACCGCGCGCTCATGTCGTCGCCGCTCCCCCAAGTGTGGCCGCTGTGGCCGGTCGAACCATGTGGCGGGCGACTGTCAGGCAGAGACCCCCTCCTGCCCCTCCTGCCGTCAGGCCCATCCGGCGTGGGACTCGAACTGTCCAGTACGTGTCGATGCTAGGGACTGGCACCGGGCCGTTCAAAAAGAGCGTCGTGATGCCCACCGCGCCGCGAGTCGCCAAGCCCCTCCCGTTCAATGGCCGTTGAACCCCGCCGAGTGGCCACTCCCCTCTGAAGCCCTTCCCAGGGCAGCAGAGTCCCGCTCGACAGCGAAGCGCGATCCACGCACACCCGAACGAGACGACGGAACCGGAACGCGCCCGGCCATGGAGCTCGCCCTTCCGAGCTGGGTCAGCGAGACGCCAGCGCCCCCCGCGGCGGCCCTCAGCGCGCCACAGACCACTGACTCGCCTGCGTCCCCTGCGGCGGTCCCGAGCGACAGCGAGACGCCCGCGTCGGCCCTCAGCGCGCCCACAGCCAGCGAGACGCCCTTGTCCCCCGCGGCCGACCCCAGCGCGCACACGGAACACCCACCGACCCCAGCGCCCCAGGTTGCTAAAGCGGGTGAGTCCCCGGATCGCGAGGGAAACTATTCCCTTTCCGAGGCATCAACGGAAGCCTCCCCGGTGCTTGACCGGACGATTGTTCCCTCCACCCCAGAGACTGAGCACTACAGCGAGTCAGACCTCTCGACCGCGACCTCAAGCCCGGCCAGCCCTAACATTAGGCACCCGGTGGCACCGCCGCTCCCCAGGCCCAAGTCAGGCGCGCCGCACCCGTCAGCGGCTTCTGGTACAAGCGACACTGACGACGAGTGGCCAGAGTCTGCGCCGGAATGGTGGAAAACGAGTCCTGCGTCTCACAATCGCTCCCAGTCGCGATCCTCTTCGACAGACCGCCGTCTGACTCGCTCGGCGGTGCGCAGCCTTAATCTTTAAACATGAATCACAACCGTCCCGAATTCTTCCTTCAATGGAACACTTGCTCGCTAATACACCACTGGGCTGAATTCAAAAACTATATCTTGCATAACAAACCGTTGGTAGCCGCAATCCAGGAAACCAGATTTTTGGATTCAGACTCTATAAACTATAATTACAATATCAGGGACTACTCTCTATATACTAATAACGTAAACGTTCACCCACGCCAAGGCGGCTCGGCGCTTTATATTTCCAATAATCTTTTGCATCACCAAATCTCACTCCGCACAGCGCTTAACGTTGTCGGAGTCAAAGTCAAAATTGCACAACGTGACCTGACTATCCTCTCTATTTACCTTTCCCGTTCCTTTCCTTTCAATCCTTCTCAAATGTCAGAATTGCTTTCCCAAATCTCCCCTCCATTCATTGTGATGGGAGACTTCAACGCCTACCACCAGTCGTGGGGTTGTGCATTTAATGACACGCGCGGAACACAACTGTTTAACGTAATTGACTCACTTGATTTGATACCACTGACAAATCGCGTCCCCACGTGTACACGCATCAACAATGGCGTCGCGTCACACACCGTCATTGACTTCGCCATCACTGACACTAACACCGCACTGCTCTTCACACAGTATACTGCGGACGACCCACTTTTTAGCGATCACTACCCACTTCATTAT
Source organism: Amphibalanus amphitrite (assembly GCF_019059575.1). Classification (NCBI taxonomy): domain Eukaryota; kingdom Metazoa; phylum Arthropoda; class Thecostraca; order Balanomorpha; family Balanidae; genus Amphibalanus; species Amphibalanus amphitrite. The sequence continues at coordinate 546,801 of NW_024881716.1, forward strand.
TCCCTTGACGTCCCTTCAGGACAATCCAACTTCAATTTTCTTCCCAGATGGAACTTTCGCAAAGCCGATTGGGCTGAATATCAAAACCATATTAACGTAAACATCCAAACTCCCCCTAGAGATATTAACACTTTTCTAGATATAATACTTAACGCCGCCCGTAAATCAGTCCCACTTTCAGGTCCTCCCCGCCCCTATAATAATGCTCCATGGTGGAACAGTGAATGCCAGAGAGCGGTCGCCCTCCGGAGGCGGGCACTACGCGCCTTTAGGCGCTGCCTATGCTCAGCTCATGAGGAGGAAGCGCGTAAGGCTCGTTCTCATTCCCGCAAAATTATTCTTAGTGCAAAACAATCGAGCTGGCAACTTTTCTCGAACAACTTTAATCGTTTTACCCCCCTATCGCAAATATGGTCTCTCATAAAATGTTTCTCCAACAAACAACCCCGAAATTATAAAATTCCACACCTACACATAAACAACACCCACTATCTCACACCACTAGAAGTAGCCACACAATTCGCCATACATTATGCTAACATTTCATCAGCACAACAGTATACTCCACAACTAACCACAACACTCGATTCCCAGCTTGCTTCCCTTTCATTTCACTCCAACAACACCGAAATATACAATGCACCATTCACAGCACATGAACTACAATCAGCACTCAACAGATGTGGCAACACATCTGTTGGTCCAGATCAGGTCGCCTACGCTTTTCTCAAAAATCTCCCTGAATCTGGACAGCAAACCCTCCTGGAAACTCTAAATCACCTTTGGGAAAACAATTCGTATCCTGCTTCCTGGAGCGAAAGCACCATTATCCCTATCCTCAAACCTTCTAAACTTCCCTCAAACCCTTCTAACTATCGACCTATATCTCTCACCAGTTGTGCCTCTAAACTAACAGAAAGAATGGTTAACGGACGAATTAGGGCGTATCTCGAATCAAACAATCTTCTTTCCACTTACCAAAACGGATTCCGACCTGGTCGGTCAACTGCTGATTGCGTTACTCACATAATTGACACAATTCAAAGAGGATTTCAAAGAAGGGAATACACGATCGCAGTCTTCCTTGATTTTAAAAACGCCTTCGACAAAGTCAATAAATCCGCTCTTCTGATTAAACTTCATCGAACTGGTATTCGCGGCCATATGGCGAACTTTATACAGAACTTCCTTGCTAATCGAACATTCAAAGTCCGTTGTGGCCACACCTACTCTCCACTCTTTACGCTAGATCATGGCCTCCCACAGGGCAGTGTAATTTCTCCTACTCTCTTTTTGATCATGATCAATGACCTTTTCAACAACACACCTAGCAATATACAACACTCTCTTTACGCCGATGACGTAGCCTTTTGGGTTTCTCATCGTGATCTTGATCAAGGCCTAACAATCATGCAACACGTTCTTGAAAACATAGAAACATGGTGTAATCAATGGGGACTCGTCCTCTCATCAGACAAATCAAAGTCGGTCATTTTTTCAAGACGACTCCCCAAAACAAATCATCGTAACCTTAGAATCAACAATTGTAATCTTCAATTCGTTTCACACTTCAAATATCTAGGCATAACACTTGATTCCTTGCTTAATTTTAGTAAACACTTCGAAGACATTCAACAACGATGCGCCAGACGACTTTCGATTATGAGATGTATAGCCGGAAGGGAGTGGGGAGCCGATCGGAGAACCCTCCTCCGTCTATACACCTCCCTAATTCGTCCTATCCTGGATTACAACGGTTTCTTATACGATGATATAGCTACTAAAAAAATTGATTCTCTCCAAGTGATTCAGAACACCGCTCTTCGTATCATCACCGGTGCAATGAAAACTTCCAATATTGACAATCTTCACATTGATGTCAACATTCCTACACTTGATCGACGACGCAAATATCTTCTTCTCCGCTTTTATCTTCGTTGCTGCGCGAACCCCTCGAATCCCTCTAATCAAATACTTACAAATCGATATTCTTCGTCTCCTCCAAGCGATCCTGAAAGGAGATTCCCAGTGATCAGTTATCGCGTAGAAAAGGCTCTTAATCATTTCAACATTTCTTTCCCGTCCATTTTGCCTATCCCCCCTCTAACCTCATTCTGGCTGGCACCCATCCAGAACGTAGATCGTCTTTTCTCAGAAAATAAGAAGCATATCTCCTCACAAGAAATCTCTCAACTCTTCATACAATATGTAAATCAATACAACGATCATACTTTCTTTTATACTGACGGATCACTATCAAACGGCAAAACAGGCGCTGGTGTCACATCAAAAGTCTACGAAAACTCCATTCGCCTGCATAATCTTTTTACGGTCTTTTCAGCTGAACTATCAGCGATTCTGCTAGCTATTATCTATATCAACAAGCAACATATCCAAAAAAGCGTAATTTGCACTGACTCAGCTTCGGCAGTCAGTGCCATCTCAAGCAGAAAAAAAGAAGACAATCATATAATATACATTATCAAGAAACATATAATTACAATTCAGAAACAAGGATTTGAATTCCGCCTGTTGTGGATACCAGGACACGCGGGGATTCCCGGTAACACAAGGGCGGATCTCCTAGCGAAAAATAGCCTAGACAAACCGGAAAGAAACACACTTCGTTGTCCGCACAAAGATATTGCTAATCATATCCAAAATGCTCTTCTCGACCTTCGCCAATTCGACTGGAATAGTTTTCCAAATCAACATCTACACCCGATTCACCCAAAAATCAAATCATTTGCTTCTTCCAATCAAAGTAATCGTCTTAGAGAAACGGTATTGGCCAGGCTGAGAATTGGACACACCAGTATCGCACACCGATACATCTACCAGCACGAACCCCCACCCACATGCCCACATTGCACACCACTAACACGACTCAACATTGCCCACCTCCTTCTCAACTGCCCACACTACGACCAATACCGTCAACCCATCATTCACTACACAAACACACACAACCTCAGCCTGGACCTCCCAACACTCCTGGGTGATGATCATCCAGATCTAATTGAACTTCTATTTACCTTCCTCAGTGATTCGAATCTCATCAATAGCATATGATCGCAACCCAGCACACAGTATATAGATGTTCTTATGATCCTCCATCGTCGTCTCCATCCGCTTCGTTTTGCTTCCATTCGCTTTCGTTCTCTCCGCCTTTTCCAAGTGTATTTATATATGTGTGTAAACTCGACAGGGATCCCTCTTAAAGGTTGAGGCCCACTCGAGACACAAAAGCTATCTGGCCGGACACCCCGGGCGCGGCCTAGGTGGCTTGCATCCATGGCCCCCGGGAGTGGATGAAGGTGATAGCTCCACAAACACACATACACATTAGCGATATAACGTAACGTAATATAACGTAATTAAAGAAAGGGCTTTTTTACTGTGTACTTTGGCTGAAAGCACAGGTTTTTGCCCTCTTGGTTAGGCACCAGGTTTTTTCTAGTTAGGACTTTTCCTGGTAAGTTCACCCCACAACAACACACACCAAACAACAGCACACAAATCAGCAGCAAGTCTCAGCAGCAAGTTCTATGTAAGTAACCAAATTTATTGTCTCGCCCATCAGGCACCTTTCGGCCTTCCCTTTGCTTTGAACCCACCGGACGCCACATGAGCCGGTTTAACGTAGTCTTTTGCCTTTCTCTTAGTTCTTGGGCCGGAATCAAATAGCCGGCATTAACGTAACGTAAACGAAAGACCTGGCCAATTGCCAGCTAGTAACTTTCCCCTTCCCCCGGCTATAGCCACTTGGCTTGCCGGGAGGACAAAAAAAAAAAAAAAAAAAAAAAAAAAAAAGCGACTATTATTACTGACTATACCTGACGCCAGAAAAAGATGACCGAGTCTACCGCTGCCACCGCCCCTGCTGCTGGCGCCGCCAAGGCGGCCAAGGCAAAGGTGCCTCGCACCAAGCCGACGCACCCGCCCACCAACGAGATGGTCCAGGGAGCCATCAAAGGTCTGAAGGAGCGAGGAGGCTCGTCGCTGATCGCCATCAAGAAGTACATTGCAGCGAACTACAAGGTCGACGTTGAAAAGCTGGCGCCGTTCATCAAAAAGGCTCTCAAGACTGGCGTCACCAGCGGCGCCCTGGTGCAGACCAAAGGCAAGGGTGCCAGCGGATCGTTCAAGCTGTCTTCCGCTGCTGCCAAGCCGGCCAAGCCCGCCGCAAAGTCGCCTAAGAAGCCTGTGGCCGCGAAAAAGACACCAAAGAAGACTGCTACCAAAAAGTCCGCGGACAAAAAGAAGACTGCCAAGTCTCCCGCCAAGGCCCAGAAGCCCAAGGCCAAGCCAACCAAAGCTAAGAAGGCCAAGTCGCCGGCGAAGAAGCCCAAGGCACCGAAGCCCAAAAAGACGGCTGCCAAAAAGCCTGCCGCCAAAAAGGCCCCGGCTAAGAAGTGAACGATGTGCCTGACCGTTCCGCTGGCACATGTCAATGGCTCTTATCAGAGCCATCTAATCGTCTCGTTTTTGTCTTTTTAAGCACAGATGATATCTGGATCTCCCCACTCTCCTGGGAGACGACCATCTACTTCTCCTCGAAAAACTCTTCGCATTTCTCAAGGACGCGCAACTTCTCCACGAACTTTAACCCCCGGCCTGGCCTAGTGCCAGAAACTTCCTCCTCTCCTACATTCTTCTCCGCCATTTTCTCTCCGCCGCGCCGTTGATTGTACGTGCTAATGATTGATCTTCCATTCTTGCTGTTGATGTTGTTCTTGTGATTTTTGTGATTATCGTTCGATGTTGTTCCCCCACCGCTTCTCATTCGCACTAATTGCTCCGTTGAATCGTCGATCTCGCCTAATCACCTGTGATTTACACGCGCGCTAACGGCGGCGGAGGCGCGGCACCGCGAACACTTAGGTGACTCCATTGCGCGCTCCGATCAGGTCGATTGGGCCGAGATCGTTGAGCGTCAACACCGACTGGGGGCTTAGCTTTTCCTGCTTGGCCTCCGGGCGCCCTTCTCGCGCGGAGTCATCTCCCTGTCCCTCTTCTTATCCCTCCTTGCATAGACGGTCTCCATATTGCGCGCTCCGGTAAAGGCCCCGTGCCAACAACCGTCGCAGCGCCAACACCGACTGGGGGCTGAAGCGTTTGCTGCTAGGCGACCCCGGGTGTCCCTCCCCGCGCGGAACCGTCTCCCATCTCCCTCTTCGTCACCCTCCTACACATTAGCTTAAACGATACAGGTTTTTTCCCCGCGCTATTTTGGCTTCAGCGCGGGGTTTTTCCCTTTGCAATAGGCGCCGGGTTTTTCAGTTCATAGAACTTTTTCCCTGGCTATTACACCCCACAATCGAACACTGACACCTTGCACAAGTATGACTGTGTGTATGAATGCTAATAAATACATGAACCAATGTTGTGTTTGTGCAGCGAGAAGGTGGAGACTGCCGGAGACCCGTGTCAGTCGCCTCCAAAGTCCGCCAACAGCCCCATCTCAGCTCGCCTGGCGAGATACAGACAAATATACGAGGAAATGAGGGCGTATTTTGCTGCACAAGATCTACCGCGGAGCCGCGACCCTCTGGATGATCCAGACCTGGCACCGTACCTCGTGCGCGGCGTAGATCGGTGCTAGGGTGTATCGTGTTATTCTAGAGTGTATGTATCGTGTAACTGTATCTATGTAGTGTGAATGGTAACAAATATAAGTTACCGCGGTGTTAGCGGCCTATTCGCGAATGCAGTTACCGAGGTGCTACTGCCTCAGTCTGCGCTGCATTCTCGTGCTGCCTTCTTGTGTTACAATGCAGTCTCCACTCGTAGCTGTTTAGAGTGTTGCGGTGGCGACTCATCCTTGCCGTTCGGATTGTTCTTTAGAACAGCAATAAATGTGATGTTGTGTTTCAAACAACATCAAAAAATTTCAAACGCCGCTAGTAGCTGCCACCGCTACGTCCCTTATCATGCCGTTCTGTTGCGATTTCGATAGCGACCATGGTGAGTGCAGATCAGCGTCTGCTTGAAGCCAACGACCCGCTGCAACAATGACCCGGATGTAAACATCTGTGCTGCAAGTCCACTATTTGATTTATTGGTCTTGAAAAAGACCTATTTGTGCTGCTAGGAGCGGCACCGGCCGGCATGGGAGGCGATGAGCGATGATCAGTGATGAGATGAAGCGAGCGTCGACCGGCACCGGCTGCCAGGCCCAGGCACGTACCCAGGATTTCGCCCAGGAGGGGGCCACCTGCTTTCGAAGGGGCCCCCCACAGTGTATAGGGCCCCCCAGGTTCCCCGGGGGCCCCCGGGAGTCATGAAGAACCTTTCGATGGTGGGGGGGGGGGGGCATAGTGGGTCCTGTCTCTCCTGCAGACGTAGGTGAGAAAACGCCGCGTGTGTGGGAAAACGCCATTCAGTTCTTTACAACCTAATGTAGCATTTGGTTGTGATTTCTCGCGTTCAACTTCATCAAAGTCAATTAAAACGGTCTCTGTAACGGTCTAAGCCTTGAGAAAATGTGGAAAATTGGAAAGTAAAAATATTTTTGCTTGAGGAGTGTGCATGAAACGCACGGCATTTTATGAGCGAGCGCCTCAATTACTGAACATCCTCCAATTCCGGATATGTAGGTATATAATATAATAGTGGGGAATAAATGTCTCGTTATCGGAATTCCACTATCTGGCAACTAGCTCTATGTAAACGCGGCTATTATATGTTTCACTAGGAAACGAGCGCAATTGTACTTTTAGCCAGCAAATAAATGCTTGGGTAATTCTGGGACACTCTGTATTAATTGGAGGAATAGGACTTAGGAGGAAATGCGATTGCAAATCGACCCACATCCCTGTGTTAGCCAATGACGCCTTTGGGGCCAAGGTTGGGGGGTATTCAGTTGAGCCTTTTTGTTTTTCTGTGATATCTCCGGCACCGTGAAAGATATTGGCTCCTTCAGATGAGTGCCTACTCCAGTCACTACTTATATCCAGTAGCCAGTAGCCACTCAGATGATTTGGGATCAATCAGGTGATAAGCGTACTTTCAGACGACCAGGGGCCCCCAGTCGACCAGGGGTTCCCAGGCGACCAGGTCCTCCAGATGACTAGGGGCCCCACCGCCCCAGGCGACCAGGGCCCTTCAGGCGACCAAGGGCCAATGCGATCAGGTCCCCAAAGCGATCAGGGGCCCCCAGGCGACCAGGGGGCCCCCATGCGACCAGGCCCCCGGCTACCAGGGGCCCCCAGGCGACCAGGGGCCCTCTAGGTGACCAGCGGCCCTCAGGCGATCAGGGGCCCCCAGGCGACCAGGGGATCCCAGGCTACCAGGGGCCCAAGGCGACCAGGGTCCCCCAGGCGACTAGGGGCGACCGGGGGCCCCAGGCAACCAGGGGCCCCATGCGACAAGGCCCCCCGGCTACCAGGGGCCCCCTGGGCGACTAGGTACCCCAGGCGATCAGGGGCCTCAATATCATGCAACCAGAGGCCCCCCATGCGACTAGGGGCCACAGACTATCAGGGGCCCATACGACCAGGCCCCCGGCTATCAGGGCCCCCTAGGCAACTAGGGGCCCCCAGTCGATCAGGGGCCTCATGCGACCAGAGGCCCCCCATGCGACCAGGGCCCCCTAGGCGACTAGGGGCCACAGGCTATCAGGGGCCCCCATGAGACCAGGCCCCCGGCTACCAGAGGCCCCCTAGGCGACCAGGGGCCCAGGAAACTGGGGCCCCTTGGATGACTGCAGGGGCCCCTCGGGTACCCAGGGCACATAAATGAAACTTTAATATCAATTTTTCTTCCGAGTAAAAGACGTTTTATCCAGTGTTTAAAAAATATCCTGGGGCCTAAGGGGCCCCCTGAGCGCCTTCGGCGCTCAGGGGGGGCCTTGGCCCCCGTGGCCCCCCCCTTGGGAACGTCACTGGCCAGGCCAGCCAGCTTACTTGCTGCTCGTGTACTTTGTGACGGCCTTGGTCCCCTCCGACACGGCATGCTTGGCAAGCTCACCGGGGAGGAGCAGGCGGACAGCAGTCTGAATCTCCCTAGAGGTGATTGTCGAGCGCTTGTTGTAGTGCGCCAGACGCGAGGCCTCGGCAGCAATGCGCTCGAAGATGTCGTTGACAAAGGAGTTCATGATGCTCATGGCCTTCGACGAGATACCGGTGTCCGGGTGGACCTGCTTCAGCACCTTGTAGATGTAGATGCCGTACGATTCCTTCCTCTTGCGCTTACGCTTCTTATCTCCCTTGGAGATATTCTTCTGGGCCTTGCCGGCCTTCTTTGCGGCCTTTCCGCTAGTCTTCGGTGGCATGGCGGCGCTTCGAGTGCAATACACTGTTCAACACGAAGGTAGGTAGGTAGGTATTTGTGGCTTACGGGCCACCACAGCGTCCTGTATTTGGGCCCGGTTCTGTCGTCCGTCTTCATTGTTGGTCCGTCCGTTGTCTTGCAGTGTCCGTCGTCTTCTTTGGCTCGAAAGGGTGGGGTGAGGGGTGGGTCAGGGTTCCTAGCTATCTCCTCCCGGGTAGCCGGATTGCCCCTTCTATTTTTTTTCTTTTTTTATGCTTTTTTTTGTCTTTTTTTTTGCCATTTTGCCATTCTGGGGTCTTTTATTTTGATTGTCATTGTTTTGAATGTTTTTTTTTGGCTTTTTTCTTTCTTTTGGCTTTTTTTTGGCTTTTTTGGCTTTTTTGTCCTTGGCTCTAGGGGAGGAGATTTACAGGTCATTTATCAGCCCAGTGTTGTGTATGTAGTGGATGAGTAGTGTTGTTAGCTCGGGGTGTAAGTCCCCGAGCAGTGTTGTGAGTGTTAGTGGGATGTTGGCGTCTCTGCAGTATGTTTGTATGTTTGTCCTGTGGTGTTGGTATTGTGGGCATGTGAGTAGCAGATGTTTGACAGTGATGAAAGTGTTGCAGGTGTTGCATTTTGGTCTCGGGCTTCTTGTGATGATGTAGTTGTGTGTGATAGTGGTGTGTCCGATGCGAAGTCGTGTGATAGCCCTCTCGTTTTTGCGTGAGTTCATGTTCTTGGTGTGCCAGTGTTCTATGCGTGGTTGAATGGTTTGTAGTGCGGTTCGTGTGTTGTGCCATATTGACTGGTAGTGTTTGTGTAGTTGGGCTGAGATAATGGGTGTAAAGTCATTTAGTGAGAGTGGGATGTGGATCGGTTGTGGTTGCTGAAGTGCATGTTTGGCGTGTGCGTCTGCTTGCGTATTGCCGGGGATGCCGCAGTGCCCGGGGATCCAGATAATGGCAGGCTGTTGTTCCGGGTCAAGTTGGTGTTGCGTGTATAGAATGTGGTGGATTATGGGGTGTGTTCGGGTCGTAGTGGTGTGTCTGATAGCGGTCACCGCAGACTTGGAGTCTGTTGCGATGATGCTGTTTGTTAGTTGATGTTCTTGGATTGTGGTGTATGCTGTGTAGATGGCGTATAGCTCTGCTGTGTATACAGATGTGTGGTCTGGGAGGCGGGCCCTGAAGGTGATTGTCGGTTGTGCTTGTTGTCGGTGAAGAATGGTTGCTGCGGCTGTTCTGTCGTTGTGCTTTGAGCCGTCAGTGAAAAAGATGTTGGTCGGTTTGTGATGGTGTATGTATTCGAGGAAACTTTGCTGTATTTCTGTGTCTGTGAGTGTGTGTTTGCTTTGATCTATGAGGGTGTGGGTGGTGGGTGCTGTGTCAGCCCAGTAGGCTGGAAGGGGTGGTGCAGGGTGTGACCTTGGAAGTGTGATGTCAAGTGTCTTTGATAGTTGTTTAAGTCGTCTGCCGATTGTGATTCTGTTGCGTGATCTCCGTGTGGTAGTGTAACACGACCTCCTGTTGATCAGTGGAATGCATGGGTGTTGTGGGATTTGTTGGATTTTGAAGAAGTATCTGAAGAGTGCTTGTGATCTCCTGTAGTGCAGAGGTGGCGTGTTGTTGTAAACGTGGAGTGCTGCTGCAGGTGAAGTGCGGTAGGCGCCTGTGATGGTCCTAATGCATTTGTTTTGGATGACGTCGAGTTTCTTCAGGTGTGTAGGTGCAGCGTTTTCAAAAATGATTGCTCCGTACTCAAGAACCGGTCGGATGATTGCTTCGTAGAGTTTGGTGAGCGTGTGTCTGTCACCTCCCCATTCCGTGCTGGTGAGTGCTCTGAGAATGTTAATGCGTCGTGTCGCTCTGTCGCGGATGTCATTGATGTGTTTGCTGAATGTCAAGTTCTTGTCAAAAGTGATGCCAAGAAATTTTGCATTGTTACTGAAAGGGATAGGTGTGCCATTGAGCATGAGCGGTTGGCTGTTTTCGGTGCTATGTCGCCCAAAGACGACACATTGTGTCTTTGAAGGTGAGATGTGAAGGTTGAGTGTCTGAAGTTTTTGAGTAATGTTGTTGAGTGTCCTTTCGAGTTGTGTTAGAGTGCTTCCTAGTTGGTTTTGTGTTGTCCAGATTGCTATATCGTCGGCGTAGGTGGCTATCTTGACTTGTCTTGTGTTCTGTTTGAGTTGTGAGTTGAGTGCAAGTACGAAGAGCAGTGGACTGAGTACTGTCCCTTGCATGAGTCCGGTGCTCGGGTACTGTGTGTTTGATGTGTGTGTGAGGTGTCTGACTTTGAATGTGCGTTTTGTGAGGTAGTTGTTCAGGTAGGCCATGAGGTGTCCATCTATGCCAATGCGTTTGAGATAGGCGAGAAGTGCGGTGATGTTCAGTGTGTCGTATGCGTTTTGTATGTCGAGAAATAGTGCTGCTGTGCAGGTTTTCCTTGCAAAGCTGGATTGCACGTCAACTGTGAGCCTGACAAGATTGTCAGTGGTGCTCCTGCCGGGGAGGAATCCCGAGTGAACGGGTGATAGGATGTTTCTTGTGGTGACGTGGTGTAGAAGTCTTGCTTGTGTGATTCGTTCGAAGGTTTTGTGAAGGCAGCTGGTCAGTGAGATTGGCCTGAAACTGCCAAGTTGTGTGGTGTCTTTGTTCTGTTTGGGTATGGGTATGATGTGTGCGTGGAACCATGTGTCTGGGTATATGTGTGTGTGCCATGCTGTGTTGAATGCTTTGAGGAGTTGTGTGCGCGCCTGTGTCCCGAGGTGTTTGAGAAAACTGTAGTGTATCTCGTCTGGTCCTACACTCGTGTTGCCTCCCTTCGAAATTGCGTTGTTGAGCTCTTGCATTGTGAATGGTTTGTTGAATATGTGGTCTGTTGTTTGTGAGATTGCTAGCGGAATCGGGTTGGCCATACTGGATGATTTGTCGAGGTAGTGTTCTGCAAATAGATCAGTGATGGTCCCCTGATCTGTTATGGTCGTGTTATTGTGGTGTATAACACGTGATTTTGTCAGTGTTTCTTTGTTGTTGTCAAATGATTTGGCGAGCTTCCAGATCTTTGAAAGTGGTGTGAACCTGTTGAATTGATTGATGTGTTCTGACCAACTGTCGCGTTTGGCCTGTAGAATGGTGCGTCTACAGCGTGCTTTTGCCTGTCGGTACTGTTGGAGCGTTGTTTGTGTTCTGTGTTTTTTGTGTCTGTGTAGTGCCCTCTTTCGTTCGAGTATAGCGTGTTTGCACTCTTGATTCCACCAGGGGACTGCTCTCTGTGCTTGTGGTTTGGGAGTCGTTGTTGGAACGTACTTTTCTGCTGTCTGAATAAGCCTGTCTGTGAACTGTGTGATGTTGTTTGTGTCTGTGTGCTCCATGTCATTGGTGAATGCTTCCCAGTTGGCATGCTTGAGGTTCCAACGTGGATGCGTGGTATGGGCCGTGGCCTGAGCGTTGAGGGTGATTTGAATGAGTTTGTGGTCACTGAACAAGGTGTCTTCCAGTGTAGTCCATTGTGACGACCTTGAGATGTCGGGTGATGCAAAAGTGATGTCTGGTGCTGTGTCCCGGTGTCCGACTTGTCTGGCCGGTAGGGTGGTGTCGCCAGTGTTGAGGCACACGAGCTGATGGTTGTGTATAATGTTGTGAATCTTTCGGCCTCGTGTGTCTCGTGGTGTGTTTTTGTCCCAGAGAGGATGGTGTGCATTAAAGTCTCCCAGTAGAAGTACTTGAGTGTTAGTGTTTGTGATGATGTTGTCAAGTTCTGTCAGCTTGTTGTCAATTGTGTCATCTGCTGGTGGGAGATAGCAGTTGATGACTGTAAGTGCATTGTGCCGAGTGTATATTTCTACTGATTGGATGTCTGCTGTGGTGTTGGTGGGTATGCTTCTGTGTGGAATGTTGTGCTTGATGTATGTTGCGACTCCTCCCCGCCGTGGTGAGAGAGAGCTGTCGTGGTGGTCCTTTCTGATGAGTGTGTATGGGTAAATGTCAAGAGAGTATGGGTCTGATGGCTTCAGGTGTGTTTCTTGTATGCAGATGACTGATGGTTGAAGTGCGTGGAGTGTGTTCTTGAATTCTTGAAAGTGTGTGATGAGACTGTTTGTGTTCCATTGGAGTATGTGTATGTTGCGTTCTAGGTGTCCCATGGCTTACTGTGTGCTGTGGAGTACCCGGGCTCTGCGGCTGGGCTGGCGGCGCTCGGGTGATGTGTGGTTGGAAAGGCTTTTGCTGCGTCGCTTTTTCTTTGTGGTTGCGGTCACCCAGTGGTAGGTGGCCTCGTCCCGTGTAGGGGTGCCACCGTCTGGGTGGGGCCCCGACTCCTTGGAGGGGGCGGCGTTCACAGGCGATCCCTTGGGTCGGGCGCCCTGACTCAAGAAGAGGTCTTCTGAGTCACGTGTGGTGGGTGTGCTGTGTGTGGTTGATGCCGTGTTTGTCGTGGGTGTGGTGGGTGTGGTGGGTGGTATCAGTGGTGGGTAGTGCGTGGAGTCCACTGGCGGTGGCCGTGGGACGTTTTCCATGCGACGGCGAGGGTTGGGTGACTGGAACCCGAACTCCCTCTGCATGAGACTCCTTGCCTGCCGCGGGGGCATGTGATCTACGGTGATGAGCCGGCAGATCTCAGACTCCATCTGCCACTTGGGGCAGGCCTTGGCCGTGATGGCGTGGCCGCCACCGCATGCGGCGCACTCCCTGTGTGTGCTGGTGCAGGTGTTTGTGGCGTGGTCGCCAGCACACGTGCCACAGACCAACCCTGAACGGCAGGCTGCCGCGAGGTGGCCATACCGCTGGCAGTGCGTGCACCGCCGCGGTCTTGGGATCAGCCGGCGTACCTGGTAGGCCAGGTAGCCGGCGAAGATGCGTGGTGGGAGTTCGTCCGTGTTGAAGGTGAGATGGAGGAGTGCTTGTGGTCCGCGCGGTGGTCGGTAGACGGCGGTGACGAGCTGGGTGGCGAGTTTTGTCTGGATGTATGCAGTGTCGTGGGTGGATAGTTCAGGGGCCCAGATGGTCCCCTGGACTCGTGGTGGGCTGGGTGTGGTGATCGTGACTTCGGTGTTTTGGATCGTGGTGATGTTCATGATGTGCTGCGCATGGTGCTTGTCGTTAGTGGTGATGGTTAGCGTTTTGTTGTCTTTCGAGAGGGTGGCGTTGATTGATGGGTGTTCAGCAGTGGTGAGAGATGTCTCCACCTCCCAAGGGGAGAGGAGTGTGATAGGCTGGCTGTCCTTGCGCCGAAGGAGCAGCGTTACTTCCCTGGGTGGGTGGAGGGTGGGGGACGCGGGGGTTTGGGTTCGGGACATGGTTGGCCTACCAAGGGACTTTACTGTTATTTGGAGGGGGCAGTATTTATAAGCCCTATCCCTTGGACCAGATTGGTGCCAAATAACAGTAGAAATTCAATTTCGTCAACCCGGTCTAAAAGTTGGAGTTGGGGCCTACAGGAGGGTGGCGCGTCAAAAGTTAAAGGGTGGAATCTAAGGGGGGCGGGCTGTGTCAATCCGGGACACAGTGGGACGGGGGAGCCAAGATCTGTGGGGTAGAACAGGAGCCTTAAAAGGCAGCCGTTCTCATCAGTTTTTGAAGATAGACTGGAAGAGCTGGCGCGGACGGTGGAGAATTTTTTTTTTTTTTTTTGAATTTTGCTCCCGACAGGCCGAGGCCCTAGTCGGGGTAGGGGGAAGTTACTAGCTGGCAATTAGCCAGATCTTCCGTTTTACTTTACTTTAATGCCGGCTATGTTATTCCGGCCCAAGGCAATGTCAAGAGCAAAGTTTACGTTAGACCGGCTCATGTGACGTCCGGTGGAAGCAAGTGCAAGGGGAAGCCAGAAAGGGTGCCAGAGTGGCAGTGCCGAGAGGGATTTTAATACTTACATGTCTTGTTGCTGTATCTTGATGCTGAAATGTGGTAGTGTTGTAATGTGTGCTGTTGTTGTGTTGTGAGTTCCACCAGGAAAGTCCTAACTAGAAAAACCTGGTGCCTATCTTAGAGGGCAAAACCTGTGCGCTTTTGCCAAATTGCACAGGAAAAATCCCTTTGCTTTGATATTACGTTACGTTATATCGCTAATGTGTAAGTGTGTTTGTGGAGCTATCGCCTTCATCCACACCCGGGGGCCATGCATGGCAAGCCATCTAGGCCACGCCCGGGGTGTCCGGCCAGATAGCTAGGGGTAGACCCGCCCACGGTGGGCAGGTCCCGATTGCCGCCGCCGCCGCCGGAGGGACGCAAACGCGCGCGCTCGCAAACTTAGACGAAATCACAGCGCAACAAGAACAATTGAAACAAAGACAATCACGATAAAAACATGAGAAAAACCAAGAGAAACCAAGAAAAATCATGTGTGCAAGGAGTTGAGGGAGGAGCCCGCCGCCGCGTGCCAATGGTCCCCGCGGCGGCGGCTGGTGCCCGTGAGCTCGGGGCTCCTACAACACTCCACCAAATGCTGATTTGTATGACGAGAGAACTGACGTTTTAGTGCGGGTTCCTGTGATGTGACAATCCATAATAATGGGTCGTTGCGGACGGCATGGTGCCGGCACCTCTGTCTCCAAGCAGAAGGGGGGGGAGGAGCCCACCGCCGCGTGCCAATGGTCCCCGCGGCGGCGGCTGGTGCCCGTAAGCTCGGGGCTCCTAAATTGACATGGCCAGTATCGGAGTCCCGCGCCCAGAACCGCTATCGACGGCTTGCCGACCACGGAACTGAGCGCGAGACTGTGCTATATGGACCGTTCTAGCCTGGAATTCTTCAGGAAAGAGAAAAGCAAGTCGAGTAGATCCGGGTGAGAATCGCCGAGGAGAGTGGGAATTGAAAGTGCAAGTCGGTTGTCTGTGATATATTGGATTATAGGTTGCCTCTCAGTTTGATATTGGGGACAGTGGATCAAGAAGTGTTCAATTGTGTATCTTATGTTACAACGTTGGCAGATTGGAGGGGGGCCTTGATCAAAAATATATTCATGTGTCAATTTAGTATGTCCGATTCTAAGTCTGGCTAGAATAACTTCTTTAAGCCGGGTATTTTGATAAGCAGTCGACCAGTGTTCGATGATTGGTTTGATTGGGTGAAAGTGGTAATGTGGATTTACGTCCCATTCAAACTGGACATACTTTTTGTAGGACGCGTAAATGACATTAAGATAATCTGATACCGGGCATGGGAGGGAGTTATTGGGGGGATCACGGAGGCTCGCTTTGGCCGCTTTGTCCGCGCGCTCATTCCCCACAATATTCGCGTGACCGGGTATCCAGATTATCTTAACTTCTCTGTTTTGGTCGGTGATTTGATTAATTTGTTTTTTGATGTCTCGCGTGATTGGGTGCGAATCATTATGGGCCACTGCGATTGATTGCACTGCTGCCTTGGAATCAGTGCAAATCATTAGTTGTCTATCAGGTTTGTTGATTACGTGTCGAAGCGCTGCACTGATCGCGTAGAGTTCGGCCGAAAAGATTGAGTGGTTATCGGAGAGGCGGGTGGATTGTGCGAATCCTTTTATGTAGAAGGCGGCTCCGGTCTTGTTGTCCGCCCGAGAGCCGTCTGTGTATATAAAAGTATGGTCTTTATGGTCGTTTTGGAATTCGAGGAAAAGTTGTTTCATTTCATCAGTGTTCATGTCTTTTTTGTTGTCATCGAAGAGGATAAGGGTTTGGATGGGGTGCCTAGTCCAGTACGGGCTCAGCGGAGGGTTATCTAGAACTTTTGGAGTTTCTATTTTATAGTCCCTAAGTATGTTTTTAAGGTGTCTTCTTATTGTTGGGTACTTGTATTCTCTATGTGTTATTATGTTATTTTCTGGTAGGTTACTGAGTATAGCATATGGTATTGTATCTTTTCTTGCCATTACTTTCGTGTAATACCTTATAAGCTGGTATTCTCTTCTTCTTTCCAGAGGAGGAATGTTGGAATCAACACGGAGATTCGATGAAGGCGAAGTGCGGAGTGCGCCAGAAATAATGCGAAGAGCGGAATTCTGGATACTCTCGACCTTGTTACTGAGAGTAGTGGATATATTTGTTAGTAAAAAGGCATTATAATCCAAGATGGATCGAATCAGAGATGTATATAGAAGTGTCAGTGTTTTTCTGTCGGCGCCCCAGTGTGTACCAGAGATACATTTCATGATGTTGAGGCGCCGGGTGCACCTTCCTGTGATGTCTGCTAGGGGGGTGAAGTGAGTCCCCTGTCCAGTGTGATGCCTAGATATTTAAAGGTGTTTGTTTGTGGAATCTCAACCCGGCCCAAACGGAGCGGGCGTGGAGGTGTGGGGTGTCTACGTTGTTTGGAAAAGGTTAGTGAGGCTGACTTGTGGGGAGCAATTTGCATTCCCCACTTGTCGCACCATTTGTTTACGTGGTTTAGTACCGTTTGAAGCTTTTGGTATGCCGCATTCACATTGTGGTGCGACGTCCAGACCGCCAAATCGTCCGCGTACATGGAATAGTGTACGTTGTGTGTTACATTGTGTATATTGTCAAAGATGTCATTTATATATATAAGGAAGAGCGTCGGGGAGAGAGGACTTCCCTGAGGGACGCCGTGATCGAGGTTATGTAGGGTTGAGTAGGTATTGCCTACTCTGACCTTGAAAGTGCGGTTATTAAGAAAATTACTTATGAAATTGGCCATTCGGCCGCGTATTCCCATGTTATGTGTTTTTATAAGTATAGCTTTGTGATGTACTTTGTCGAAGGCTGCTTTCAGATCGAGGAAGAGTGCAGCTGTAACTTTATCATGGAAAAACCCCTGTTGTATCGTGTCAATAATGTGTATCAAGTTGTCAGCTGTGGAGCGTGCTGGTCGAAATCCGCTTTGGTGTTGTGAGAGCTTGTGTTGTGATTCTAGGTACACTCTGATTCGATTGTTGACCATTCTCTCGACGATTTTAGAGGCACAGCTCGACAATGAAATTGGTCTGTAACTAGCTGGATCGGAGCTATGTTTGTCTTTTTTGAGAATGGGGATGATTATACTTTCTCTCCAGGAGTCCGGAAAGTGGCCTTCAACCCATAGCTGGTTGATGACCTTGAGAAAGTGTTCAAGGCCAAAGGGAGTTAGTTTTCTGAAGAACATGTAGGGCAGTTTGTCCGGGCCTACCGAAGTATTCCCACACTTTACGATTGCATGTTGTAGTTCATATAGGGTGAATAGGTGATTGTAATGTTCTGTGTTGTCGGATTGGAACGTGAGTGTTGATAGGGTGGTGCTAAGGTTGTTGTGTAGAGTGTCTGAGTAGTTGTTGTTTGAGGATATGTTTGCATAATGGGCTGCAAATTGTGTGGCAACTGCTTGTGGGTCTGTTGTGAGTGTGTTCTGTATAATCAGTGACGGAACTTTATATATCTTTGGTTTATTGTTGCGGAAACATCTAAGATGTTCCCAAACTTTAGCAATGGGTGTGAAACGGTTGAATTTGTTCGAAAAGCTTTCCCAAGACTCTTTTTTGGCTGCGTTGATGACTTCTTTTGCGTTCCTGATTTCGTTCCTGAGCTGAATTTCATGAGCAACACAGGGGCAGGCCCTACATTTTCGTAGGGCTCTGCGGCGCCTCGCGACTGCTTTTTGACAGTTTTCCGTCCACCACGGGGCGTGTTTGTAACCCTGTCTTTGCTTTGTCAATGGGACAGAACGTTCAGCTGCTTCGCCTATTATCTGAAGGAAACTTTCTATGTTTACTGTATCATTGTCATTTACGTTATTGTTTGTATTGTCGTTGAAGCTAAGGATGTCAAGTTGTTCATCTATGTCGTCCTGGAATGTCGTCCAGTCCGCTTTGTTAAAATTCCATTTCGGGAGGTATGTATTTATGGTTGACCTTGAAGAGGATTCAACTGTTATATGTATAGGATAATGATCACTGAAGTATTGGTCGATTTGCACTTTTGGGGTGAAAAACAAACTAATGTCTGGAGAGGCCAGCACAAGATCAATTACCGAGTATTGATTTGTTCCGTTCATGATTCTGTGGAATGTTGGTGATTTGTCATTAAGACAAATGAGATTATGTTTGTCAATGATGTTGTAAAGTGTGGTGCCGCGCTGTGTTATGTTGTTGCAGCCCCAGGCAGTGTGGTGAGCATTAAAATCACCTATTATCAATTTAGGGGAAGGGATTTGGCCAAAGAGTCGATCCAGTTGTTGGTACGTTACGTTAATACTAGGTGACAAGTAGAGAGAAATTACATTAACGTCTCGCTGTGCAATTTTGATTGTGGTTGCAACGTAATTTAGGTTAGAGTCAAAGTTAACTTGTTGATGTAGAAGGTTGTTAGAGACATACAAAGCCGAACCGCCTCGGCGTGGGGAATCATTTACGTTATTGCAGTAAAGAGAATATCCAAAGAGGTTAAAATTGTATTTAGTCGAGTCGGTGTCGAGGAAGTGGGTCTCTTGGATGGCGGCTACTAATGGCTTTTTATTAACTATATATTCACGGAATTCCGCCCAGTGGGATACTACAGAGTTAGTATTCCACTGGAGCAGGAATTCCTCCGTGTGTTGTGGCATATTACTGTTTCTTTAGGGCGGACCGAGTGAGCGGGCCGGACCTGGCTGACTCCAGCACATCCAGGTCGGCCAGGCTCATAGGAACGGTGTTGTTCCGGCGGAGCGGTGGAGTGTCGTGGGGCGGCGGTGAGGGGGTGGGGGCGCTGACTATGGTGGTGTCTAGCTCGTCGAGCTGTAGGGAGACAGTGTCGGCCTCTGACTGGCCGCTGCTGAGGCTCTCCGCGGAGCTGCTTGAGTGTTTGGAGAGGCGGGACGGCCTTGGAGCGGGGTCGTCAGTGTCTGTGTCGGACGGGACGCTGTGCGTGGAGGGCGAGGCCTGAGGGGCGGCCGGTGAGGACATGGCGCCGGCTTCTCGGTCCTCGGCAGTGCGCTTGGGAGCGGGTGGCACGGAGCGTGCCGGTGGTGAGGCCACCTTCTGGGTCGCGCCTGGGGCCGGCAGGGGCGGCCAGTCGTCCCCGGCGAGAGGGGCGGCTGCGGCGTCGGTCGGGCGGGCGACGGCGGCGGCGGCGGTCGGGCGGGCGGCGGCGGCGGCGGCCGGGCGGGCGGCGGCGGCGGCGGCCGGGCGGGCGGCGGCGGCGGCGGTCGCGGAACGAGTGGGAGGGGACCCGGTGTCCGACGGCGGGTGAGGGGCGGGGAGCAGCCCGTTGGGCCGCTCCTCCCGGAACCACGTGGCTCCGTTGGGCCGACCGTGGCCTTGGGCCCGGTGCTCCGCGCGGCGGTTCTTTACTTCCGCGCGGTGCCACTGCCTGGCGTCCTCCGCGATAGGGCACCGGCGGTCCCACGCCGGGTGGGGACCGCCGCAGCCGGGGCACTGTTCAGGGCCGCTGCACTTTTCGGCGTCGTGCGGCCCGCCGCAGCGGCCACACTGGGGCTGGCGTCGACGGCAGGCGCGCTTAGAGTGACCGTATGTCCAGCATTTTATGCATGGACGCGGGGCCGGGACCCAGGGGTCCACGGGTACGGATAGATATCCGCATCGGATGGCCTGCGGTAGAGTGCGGCCGCTGAACGTGAGCCGGACGGTCGGGTTCGGCCCAAGATTTTGAATGTCGCGGGACCGGAGACGCTGCACTCGGACGACGCCTTGCGTCTGCAGCTCTTCGAGGAGCTCTCGGTTTGTGACTTCCGTGAGGGCGTCCGAGCGGACTGACCCCTCGATCGAGTTGAGTCGGGTGGCCAGGGTGACTGTGATGGGTGTGCCTCTGAAATAGGCGGTACGGAGCAGTTGGTGCGTTTGGGTCGTTGTTTTCGTCTCGATGAGGAGGGCGCCGCTCCTGAGTGCTTTTAGCGAATGAACTGGCCCTATGTAAGTGTCAATCGACCGGCGAAGCGAAAAGGGGTTCGTGTGCCGGAAGCTCCCTTCCTCCCTTGTCACAAGGACGAACGCCGGTCCTTCGGGGATGGCCTGGGAGGGGGGGAGCTCGGCGGGCTCCTCGGATGCGTGACCCGGTGGAGCCGGCTCGCGGTCGACAGAGTCCATGTTGTTGATGTTGTACTCGACTTTCTGTTTTACTTTACGTTATGTTTTGTTGTTTTATTTAAGTACGTATTTGGTATTACCTCTAACCGTTTAACTCTTAGGAAGTCAACAATTCACTGAAGCGTCTTAGCAGGATACAAAAATTGGGCGGAGGGGGCCGGCAGGCCGGTGACCCCGGAAAACCCGGCTAACAACGAAAAGAGAAAAGTCGAGAGGCGGGAGGGTGGGGGAGATTAAGAATCTCCCGGAGAGTGGGTGAGAGGAAAGATGAAAAAGACGACCACCTTAACTGACCTGCCTACCGGCGCTAAAGATCGCCACTAAAAGGCCTTGGAGCGGCCACCACGGGATAATAGAGCGGTCTTAAAAAAGACCGCCCTACGCGCTCCTACTGCTAGAACAACTTGACTGAACGGGCAAGCCACGTACAGGTGCAAGGTCCAACAGTATCCTGTGGAGAATTTTGTTTTTTTTTTTTTTTTTTTTTTTTTTTTTTTTGAGTGGTGCAGATGTTGAGGAAAGCTTCCGGACGGTGCAGAACGAACCCAGTTGATGACGGTACAGGACACAGGTCTTCACACGGACGGTGAAGAGGTGACAGGAGCTAGTAGGACTTGAAGAGATGCACCGAAGCGCGCCGATCCGGCCCCGCTCCGGTGCTGCCCGCAACAGCGGAAGGCCTCGAGGGTGTCGAGGAAAACGATGCTAGTGCCCCGGAGCGTGCCGAACCGGCCCCACTCCGAAGCTGCCCGCAGCCGCGGAAGGACTGACAGGTGTCAGGAAAAAGGCAACAGAACGTGCCAAACCGGCCCCGTTCTGTTGCAGCCCGGCAAAGCGGAAGAAGGTTGGTTGAGCTTGAAGCTTGTAGCTTGACGTAAGGATCGCGTCGTGGCGGAGACCCGCTCTTGCAACACGAAAGGTAGGTAGGTAGGTAGGTATTTGTGGCTTACGGGCCACCACAGCGTCCTGTATTTGGGCCCGGTTCTGTCGTCCGTCTTCATTGTTGGTCCGTCCGTTGTCTTGCAGTGTCCGTCGTCTTCTTTGGCTCGAAAGGGTGGGGTGAGGGGTGGGTCAGGGTTCCTAGCTATCTCCTCCCGGGTAGCCGGATTGCCCCTTCTATTTTTTTTTTTATGCTTTTTTGTCTCTTTTTTTTTGCCATTTTGCCATTCTGGGGTCTTTTATTTTGATTGTCATTGTTTTGAATGTTTTTTTTTTGGCTTTTTTCTTTCTTTTGGCTTTTTTTTTTTGGCTTTTTTGGCTTTTTTGTCCTTGGCTCTAGGGGAGGAGATTTACAGGTCATTTATCAGCCCAGTGTTGTGTATGTAGTGGATGAGTAGTGTTGTTAGCTCGGGGTGTAAGTCCCCGAGCAGTGTTGTGAGTGTTAGTGGGATGTTGGCGTCTCTGCAGTATGTTTGTATGTTTGTCCTGTGGTGTTGGTATTGTGGGCATGTGAGTAGCAGATGTTTGACAGTGATGAAAGTGTTGCAGGTGTTGCATTTTGGTCTCGGGCTTCTTGTGATGATGTAGTTGTGTGTGATAGTGGTGTGTCCGATGCGAAGTCGTGTGATAGCCCTCTCGTTTTTGCGTGAGTTCATGTTCTTGGTGTGCCAGTGTTCTATGCGTGGTTGAATGGTTTGTAGTGCGGTTCGTGTGTTGTGCCATATTGACTGGTAGTGTTTGTGTAGTTGGGCTGAGATAATGGGTGTAAAGTCATTTAGTGAGAGTGGGATGTGGATCGGTTGTGGTTGCTGAAGTGCATGTTTGGCGTGTGCGTCTGCTTGCGTATTGCCGGGGATGCCGCAGTGCCCGGGGATCCAGATAATGGCAGGCTGTTGTTCCGGGTCAAGTTGGTGTTGCGTGTATAGAATGTGGTGGATTATGGGGTGTGTTCGGGTCGTAGTGGTGTGTCTGATAGCGGTCACCGCAGACTTGGAGTCTGTTGCGATGATGCTGTTTGTTAGTTGATGTTCTTGGATTGTGGTGTATGCTGTGTAGATGGCGTATAGCTCTGCTGTGTATACAGATGTGTGGTCTGGGAGGCGGGCCCTGAAGGTGATTGTCGGTTGTGCTTGGTGTCGGTGAAGAATGGTTGCTGCGGCTGTTCTGTCGTTGTGCTTTGAGCCGTCAGTGAAAAAGATGTTGGTCGGTTTGTGATGGTGTATGTATTCGAGGAAACTTTGCTGTATTTCTGTGTCTGTGAGTGTGTGTTTGCTTTGATCTATGAGGGTGTGGGTGGTGGGTGCTGTGTCAGCCCAGTAGGCTGGAAGGGGTGGTGCAGGGTGTGACCTTGGAAGTGTGATGTCAAGTGTCTTTGATAGTTGTTTAAGTCGTCTGCCGATTGTGATTCTGTTGCGTGATCTCCGTGTGGTAGTGTAACACGACCTCCTGTTGATCAGTGGAATGCATGGGTGTTGTGGGATTTGTTGGATTTTGAAGAAGTATCTGAAGAGTGCTTGTGATCTCCTGTAGTGCAGAGGTGGCGTGTTGTTGTAAACGTGGAGTGCTGCTGCAGGTGAAGTGCGGTAGGCGCCTGTGATGGTCCTAATGCATTTGTTTTGGATGACGTCGAGTTTCTTCAGGTGTGTAGGTGCAGCGTTTTCAAAAATGATTGCTCCGTACTCAAGAACCGGTCGGATGATTGCTTCGTAGAGTTTGGTGAGCGTGTGTCTGTCACCTCCCCATTCCGTGCTGGTGAGTGCTCTGAGAATGTTAATGCGTCGTGTCGCTCTGTCGCGGATGTCATTGATGTGTTTGCTGAATGTCAAGTTCTTGTCAAAAGTGATGCCAAGAAATTTTGCATTGTTACTGAAAGGGATAGGTGTGCCATTGAGCATGAGCGGTTGGCTGTTTTCGGTGCTATGTCGCCCAAAGACGACACATTGTGTCTTTGAAGGTGAGATGTGAAGGTTGAGTGTCTGAAGTTTTTGAGTAATGTTGTTGAGTGTCCTTTCGAGTTGTGTTAGAGTGCTTCCTAGTTGGTTTTGTGTTGTCCAGATTGCTATATCGTCGGCGTAGGTGGCTATCTTGACTTGTCTTGTGTTCTGTTTGAGTTGTGAGTTGAGTGCAAGTACGAAGAGCAGTGGACTGAGTACTGTCCCTTGCATGAGTCCGGTGCTCGGGTACTGTGTGTTTGATGTGTGTGTGAGGTGTCTGACTTTGAATGTGCGTTTTGTGAGGTAGTTGTTCAGGTAGGCCATGAGGTGTCCATCTATGCCAATGCGTTTGAGATAGGCGAGAAGTGCGGTGATGTTCAGTGTGTCGTATGCGTTTTGTATGTCGAGAAATAGTGCTGCTGTGCAGGTTTTCCTTGCAAAGCTGGATTGCACGTCAACTGTGAGCCTGACAAGATTGTCAGTGGTGCTCCTGCCGGGGAGGAATCCCGAGTGAACGGGTGATAGGATGTTTCTTGTGGTGACGTGGTGTAGAAGTCTTGCTTGTGTGATTCGTTCGAAGGTTTTGTGAAGGCAGCTGGTCAGTGAGATTGGCCTGAAACTGCCAAGTTGTGTGGTGTCTTTGTTCTGTTTGGGTATGGGTATGATGTGTGCGTGGAACCATGTGTCTGGGTATATGTGTGTGTGCCATGCTGTGTTGAATGCTTTGAGGAGTTGTGTGCGCGCCTGTGTCCCGAGGTGTTTGAGAAAACTGTAGTGTATCTCGTCTGGTCCTACACTCGTGTTGCCTCCCTTCGAAATTGCGTTGTTGAGCTCTTGCATTGTGAATGGTTTGTTGAATATGTGGTCTGTTGTTTGTGAGATTGCTAGCGGAATCGGGTTGGCCATACTGGATGATTTGTCGAGGTAGTGTTCTGCAAATAGATCAGTGATGGTCCCCTGATCTGTTATGGTCGTGTTATTGTGGTGTATAACACGTGATTTTGTCAGTGTTTCTTTGTTGTTGTTAAATGATTTGGCGAGCTTCCAGATCTTTGAAAGTGGTGTGAACCTGTTGAATTGATTGATGTGTTCTGACCAACTGTCGCGTTTGGCCTGTAGAATGGTGCGTCTACAGCGTGCTTTTGCCTGTCGGTACTGTTGGAGCGTTGTTTGTGTTCTGTGTTTTTTGTGTCTGTGTAGTGCCCTCTTTCGTTCGAGTATAGCGTGTTTGCACTCTTGATTCCACCAGGGGACTGCTCTCTGTGCTTGTGGTTTGGGAGTCGTTGTTGGAACGTACTTTTCTGCTGTCTGAATAAGCCTGTCTGTGAACTGTGTGATGTTGTTTGTGTCTGTGTGCTCCATGTCATTGGTGAATGCTTCCCAGTTGGCATGCTTGAGGTTCCAACGTGGATGCGTGGTATGGGCCGTGGCCTGAGCGTTGAGGGTGATTTGAATGAGTTTGTGGTCACTGAACAAAGTGTCTTCCAGTGTAGTCCATTGTGACGACCTTGAGATGTCGGGTGATGCAAAAGTGATGTCTGGTGCTGTGTCCCGGTGTCCGACTTGTCTGGCCGGTAGGGTGGTGTCGCCAGTGTTGAGGCACACGAGCTGATTGTTGTGTATAATGTTGTGAATCTTTCGGCCTCGTGTGTCTCGTGGTGTGTTTTTGTCCCAGAGAGGATGGTGTGCGTTAAAGTCTCCCAGTAGAAGTACTTGAGTGTTAGTGTTTGTGATGATGTTGTCAAGTTCTGTCAGCTTGTTGTCAATTGTGTCATCTGCTGGTGGGAGATAGCAGTTGATGACTGTAAGTGCATTGTGCCGAGTGTATATTTCTACTGATTGGATGTCTGCTGTGGTGTTGGTGGGTATGCTTCTGTGTGGAATGTTGTGCTTGATGTATGTTGCGACTCCTCCCCGCCGTGGTGAGAGAGAGCTGTCGTGGTGGTCCTTTCTGATGAGTGTGTATGGGTAAATGTCAAGAGAGTATGGGTCTGATGGCTTCAGGTGTGTTTCTTGTATGCAGATGACTGATGGTTGAAGTGCGTGGAGTGTGTTCTTGAATTCTTGAAAGTGTGTGATGAGACTGTTTGTGTTCCATTGGAGTATGTGTATGTTGCGTTCTAGGTGTCCCATGGCTTACTGTGTGCTGTGGAGTACCCGGGCTCTGCGGCTGGGCTGGCGGCGCTCGGGTGATGTGTGGTTGGAAAGGCTTTTGCTGCGTCGCTTTTTCTTTGTGGTTGCGGTCACCCAGTGGTAGGTGGCCTCGTCCCGTGTAGGGGTGCCACCGTCTGGGTGGGGCCCCGACTCCTTGGAGGGGGCGGCGTTCACAGGCGATCCCTTGGGTCGGGCGCCCTGACTCAAGAAGAGGTCTTCTGAGTCACGTGTGGTGGGTGTGCTGTGTGTGGTTGATGCCGTGTTTGTCGTGGGTGTGGTGGGTGTGGTGGGTGGTATCAGTGGTGGGTAGTGCGTTGAGTCCACTGGCGGTGGCCGTGGGACGTTTTCCATGCGACGGCGAGGGTTGGGTGACTGGAACCCGAACTCCCTCTGCATGAGACTCCTTGCCTGCCGCGGGGGCATGTGATCTACGGTGATGAGCCGGCAGATCTCAGACTCCATCTGCCACTTGGGGCAGGCCTTGGCCGTGATGGCGTGGCCGCCACCGCATGCGGCGCACTCCCTGTGTGTGCTGGTGCAGGTGTTTGTGGCGTGGTCGCCAGCACACGTGCCACAGACCAACCCTGAACGGCAGGCTGCCGCGAGGTGGCCATACCGCTGGCAGTGCGTGCACCGCCGCGGTCTTGGGATCAGCCGGCGTACCTGGTAGGCCAGGTAGCCGGCGAAGATGCGTGGTGGGAGTTCGTCCGTGTTGAAGGTGAGATGGAGGAGTGCTTGTGGTCCGCGCGGTGGTCGGTAGACGGCGGTGACGAGCTGGGTGGCGAGTTTTGTCTGGATGTATGCAGTGTCGTGAGTGGAGAGTTCAGGGGCCCAGATGGTCCCCTGGACTCGTGGTGGGCTGGGTGTGGTGATCGTGACTTCGGTGTTTTGGATCGTGGTGATGTTCATGATGTGCTGCGCATGGTGCTTGTCGTTAGTGGTGATGGTTAGCGTTTTGTTGTCTTTCGAGAGGGTGGCGTTGATTGATGGGTGTTCAGCAGTGGTGAGAGATGTCTCCACCTCCCAAGGGGAGAGGAGTGTGATAGGACTCACCGACACCAACCACGGACCCCGACGACTTCGGCTGCTCTCGAAGCAGGCCGTTCACCCGAGGCTACACGGCGAGCTTCCAGCCTGACAGCCCCCGAAACGACACCGACGATCCCGATCCAGACCTGATCCCGAAGAGACGTCCCAGGGGTGAGATCCCTCCACCTGACATCGGGTCGCTGAAGTTTGAGTACGCCAGCGGCAGGCGACTTTCCTACCCTCCCTCCACCCTCTACTGGTTTGACCATGAAATCCGACTATACGACCTTGACCTTCGCCCAGAATCCAAAGCGTACAGGGCAGCCGTGGCTGGCTTCTATTTTGACGGACCCCCTCACCACGGACGCCGTATCTTCCTTCAGAGAATTCCTCCAACGGGTAACCACTAGCCCTACCAACATCGCTGCCTAGGAGTCGAGCTATGCCTCACGGCTACTCCTCCAGAGCCACCAAATTCCAGTCAAAGTTGTACCCCTGAGACGGGCGGGACATGACTGGGGCACCCGGGTCACACCGGCTGCCATAACCCGCTGGCTGTCTCACTCGGTAGGCCGGTTTTTATTTTGGCCGATCCCTGCGAACAGCCTGCGCAATCACACTTTCACTGTCCACATTAGAGATATAACGTAACGTAACTATTGCGGGGATTTTTACTGTACTCGACAGTTTTTGCCCCTTGACTTAGGCACCAGGTTTTTTCTAGTTAGGACTTTTCCTGGTAAATACATCCCACAACAAACATCACACATTGCAACACCTCACACCATCAGCAGCAAGATTTACAGCAGCAAGTATGAATATTCTACCCCTTTCTGGACACCCTTGCCTTGTTAATCGGACGCCACATGAGCCGAATTAAAGTAAAGTTTGCTTCTCTCTCTTGCTTGGGTCAGAATTAAATAGCTGACAGTAAAGTAAAGTAAAACGAAAGATCTGGCTCATTGCCAGCCTTAGTAATTTCCCCTTCCCTGGCGGTTGCCTTAGGCATGCCGGGAAGACAAAAAAAAAAAAAAAAAAAAAAAAAAAAGTGTGATAGGCTGGCTGTCCTTGCGCCGAAGGAGCAGCGTTACTTCCCTGGGTGGGTGGAGGGTGGGGGACGCGGGGGTTTGGGTTCGGGACATGGTTGGCCTACCAAGGGACTTTACTGTTATTTGGAGGGGGCAGTATTTATAAGCCCTATCCCTTGGACCAGATTGGTGTCAAATAACAGTAGAAATTCAATTTCGTCAACCCGGTCTAAAAGTTGGAGTTGGGGCCTACAGGAGGGTGGCGCGTCAAAAGTTAAAGGGTGGAATCTAAGGGGGGCGGGCTGTGTCAATCCGGGACACAGTGGGACAGGGGAGCCAAGATCTGTGGGGTAGAACAGGAGCCTTAAAAGGCAGCCGTTCTCATCAGTTTTTGAAGATAGACTGGAAGAGCTGGCGCGGACGGTGGAGAATTTTGGAGTGGTGCAGATCTTGAGGAAAGCTTCCGGACGGTGCAGAACGAACCCAGTTGATGACGGTACAGGACACAGGTCTTCACACGGACGGTGAAGAGGTGACAGGAGCTAGTAGGACTTGAAGAGATGCACCGAAGCGCGCCGATCCGGCCCCGCTCCGGTGCTGCCCGCAACAGCGGAAGGCCTCGAGGGTGTCGAGGAAAACGATGCTAGTGCCCCGGAGCGTGCCGAACCGGCCCCACTCCGAAGCTGCCCGCAGCGGCGGAAGGACTGACAGGTGTCAGGAAAAAGGCAACAGAACGTGCCAAACCGGCCCCGTTCTGTTGCAGCCCGGCAAAGCGGAAGAAGGTTGGTTGAGCTTGAAGCTTGTAGCTTGACGTAAGGATCGCGTCGTGGCGGAGACCCGCTCTTGCAACACGAGGTAGGTAGGTAGGTATTTGTGGCTTACGGGCCACCACAGCGTCCTGTATTTGGGCCCGGTTCTGTCGTCCGTCTTCATTGTTGGTCCGTCCGTTGTCTTGCAGTGTCCGTCGTCTTCTTTGGCTCGAAAGGGTGGGGTGAGGGGTGGGTCAGGGTTCCTAGCTATCTCCTCCCGGGTAGCCGGATTGCCCCTTCTATTTTTTTTTCTTTTTTTTATGCTTTTTTGTCTCTTTTTTTTTTTGCCATTTTGCCATTCTGGGGTCTTTTATTTTGATTGTTATTGTTTTGAATGTTTTTTTTTTGGCTTTTTTCTTTCTTTTGGCTTTTTTTTTTTTTGGCTTTTTTGGCTTTTTTGTCCTTGGCTCTAGGGGAGGAGATTTACAGGTCATTTATCAGCCCAGTGTTGTGTATGTAGTGGATGAGTAGTGTTGTTAGCTCGGGGTGTAAGTCCCCGAGCAGTGTTGTGAGTGTTAGTGGGATGTTGGCGTCTCTGCAGTATGTTTGTATGTTTGTCCTGTGGTGTTGGTATTGTGGGCATGTGAGTAGCAGATGTTTGACAGTGATGAAAGTGTTGCAGGTGTTGCTTTTTTTTTTTTTTTTTTTTTTTGAATTTTGCATCCCCGCTAGCACAAGGCTATAGCAGGGGAAGGGAAGTTACTTGCTGGCAATTAGCCAGATCTTTTGTTTTACGTTAAGTTAATTGCCGGCTATTTGATTCCGGCCCAAGAGGCAAAGCAAAGACAAACTTTACGTTAGACCGGCTCATGTGGCGTCCGGTGGGTTGCAAAACAAAGGGAAGGCCAAAAGGTGCCAGATAGGCGAGACCGATAAATTTGGTTACTTACATAGAGCTTGCTGCTGAGACTTGCTGCTGATTTGTGTGCTGTTGTTTGGTGTGTGTTGTTGTGGGGTGAACTTTACCAGGAAAAGTCCTAACTAGAAAAAACCTGGTGCCTAACCAAGAGGGCAAAAACCTGTGCTTTCAGCCAAAGTACACAGTAAAAAAGCCCTTTCTTTAATTACGTTATATTACGTTACGTTATATCGCTAATGTGTATGTGTGTTTGTGGAGCTATCACCTTCATCCACTCCCGGGGGCCATGGATGCAAGCCACCTAGGCCGCGCCCGGGGTGTCCGGCGATAGCTTCTGTGTCTCGAGTGGGCCTCAACCTTTAAGAGGGATCCCTGTCGAGCTTACATACATATATATATATATACACTTGGAAAAGGCGACCCGTGTGTAGGCAAAGGAGAACGAAAGCGAATGGAGGCAAAAACGAAGCGGATGGAAACGACGATGGAAGATCAAAGGACATCTATATACTGTGTGCAAGGTTGCGATCATATGCTATTGATGAGATTCGAATCACTGAGGAAGGTAAAGAGAAGTTCAATTAGATCTGGATGATCATCACCCAGGAGAGTTGGAAGGTCCAGGCTGAGGTTGTGTGTGTTTGTGTAGTGAATGATGTGTTGACGGTGTTGGTCGTAGTGTGGGCAGTTGAGAAGGAGGTGGGCAATGTTGAGTCGGGTGTGTGCGGCGCAGTGTGGACAGCTCGGGGGTGGCTCATTTTTTATGATAAAATCATGTGTTATCTTTGTGTGTCCTAGCCTCAATCTGGCTAGAACTATTTCCTTGAGTCGATTATCTTGATTAGAGGATGTGAAGTTACCAATTTGCGGGTGGATTTCAAAGAGATGATCGTAGGGAAGGGCCTGCCAGTCATACTGGCGCAGGTCTCGGAATGTGTGATTGAGGTGCGAAAGGATGTCTTGGTGTGTACAGCGATCTTCTTTACGATTAGAGAGATTAAGGCTTTGTTTGGCAAGCTCGTCGGCTTTTATGTTTCCCGGGATGCCACTATGTCCCGGGATCCATAGAAGTCTGATGTTGTATCCTATTTTGTTTAGGTTAATTATGTTCTTCTTAATCAGGTATACAATGTGGTGGTCGGTTTGATTCTGTGATTTGATTGCCGAAAGTGATGATGCAGAATCAGTGCAGATCACGCTGTTCTTAACTTTTTTCTTTTTGATGTGATTGATAGCATGAAGTATAGCCGCAAGCTCGGCTGAAAAGATAGAGAAAATATCCGGAAGACGACTTGATTTTCTATAGTGGGTAGAGAAGACTCCTGCTCCCGATTTGCCGTTCATGACGGATCCGTCAGTGAAGTAGAATGTTGTTTGTTGATGTGTGTGGCAATATTCGAGAAAGAGTTGATTTACTTCTGCTACTGTTACTCTATCTTTTTTCTCGTTGAAGAGGTATTCTATATTATCTATGCGATCAAGGTAAGCTGATGTTATAGGGGGAATTGGCAGTATGGTTGGAATGGTTATTTGAAAGTGATCAATTACTTTCTGGAGGCGACGAGAGATCAGTGGATAGCGACGCTGATTTGTAAGTGACGAGTTCGATTGGGTGTTTGTGAGTATTTGGTAGGCGATATCATCCGGGCGGGAGGCACACCGTATATAATAGCGCAGCAATAGAAATTTGCGGCGCCTGTCAAGTGTGGGTATGTTTGTGTCTATGTGTAGGGCTGTTATTCTCGTAGTGCGCAGGGCACCAGTGATGATTCTGAGTGCATGATTCTGTATTGTTTGCAATTTGTCAATACGGCTCGAAGCTATATCATCGTATAAGAAACTGTTATAATCCAAGATTGGACGAATTAGGGTTACGTAGAGTCGAGTGAGTGTGCGTCGGTCCGCACCCCACTCTCTGCCTGCGATGCATTTCATAATGTTGATTCTTCTGGTACACCTTTGTACCAGATCCTCAATGTGAGCGTTGAAGTTAAGTGTGTAATCAAGAGTTATTCCTAGAAATTTGTGTTTTTGTACGTATTTGATTGGTTTGTTATCTAGTGTGAGGTTTCTCCATTTGTCACGTCGCAAACGATGGGAGAATATCACTGCGACAGTTTTGCTAGGTGAGATCGTAAGACCCCACTTCTTGCACCATTTTCCTATGTTATTAAGTGAGTGTTGTATTTGTTCGATTCCAATGTTAGGGTTATGATGAGTATACCAGAGTGCTATATCATCAGCGAAGAGAGAGTGCTTAATATAAGATGGTTCATCATCGAAAATATCATTTATCATTATTGTAAAGAGTGTAGGCGATATGACGCTGCCCTGTGGTAGGCCATGTTCTAGAATGTAATCTGGTGAGTATGTGTTCCCACACCTAACCTGGAAGGTGCGATTAGAAAGAAAGTTACTGATGAAATGGGCCATATGACCCCGTATGCCTGTTTTGTGTAGTTTAATAAGTAGAGCTTTCCTATTTACTTTGTCGAATGCATTCTTGAAATCAATGAATACTGCTACTGTGTACTCTTTACGTTGGTATCCAATCTGTATCGAGTTAATAAGATGTGTTATGTTACTGGATACTGACTTCCTAGGTCTGAAACCTGTTTGATATGGAGAAAGTAGATTATTGGACTCCAGATAAGCCCTAATTCGTCCATTAACCATTCTTTCCATTAGTTTTGATGCACAGCTTGTGAGGGATATTGGGCGATAGTTTGCAGGATCAGAATGTTGTTTGCCATTTTTAAGGATTGGGATAATAATGCTTCTGCGCCAGGATGGAGGATATGCATTGCTTTCCCAGAGTTGATTTATATTAGCCAGGAGAGTTGCAAGTCCAGATTCAGGGAGATTTTTGAAGAATTGGTATGCGACCTGATCCGGACCGACCGATGTGTTTCCACATTTGGCAAGTGATGAGTGAAGCTCATGTTCTCTGAATGGTGCATTGTATTGTTCGTTGTTGAGTGAGTCGAATGAGAGTGTACTGAGGTGTGTATCAAGTGTTGTGGTGAATTGTGGTGGGTATTGCTGTTCAGAAGAGATATTGGCGTAGTGGATAGCAAATTGAATAGTTACTTCTGAGGGGATGATGTAATGTATGTTGTTAATGTAAAGGTGGGGTACCTTGTAATAGGTGCGATTTTTAGTGAAACATTTAATCAGGGACCATATTTTCGAAAGAGGAGTAAATCTATTAAAAGTGTTAGCAAATTGCTGCCAGCTTGAGCTTTTGGCTATCAAGATAATTTCGCGTGATTCTCGTCGAGCCTTACGAGCTGCCTCCGCGTGTTCGTCGCAGATGCATCGTCTAAAGACACGCATTGCTCGCCTTCGAAGTGCTACTGCTCTTTGACAATCAGAATTCCACCAGGGAGCATTTTTGTCGGGGATGGGGGGTCGAGTAAGAGGAATCGTCTGTTTTGCTACGTTAAGTATCATGTCAAGGAAAGTGTTAATATCTTTAGGGGGATCTCTACATTCTACGTTAATGTGTTTTTGAAAGTTAGCCCAGTCGGCTTTCCGAAAATTCCATCTTGGGAGGAAGTTAAAATTTGTTTGTTCTGAAGGAACATCAATGGAGTAGTGCAAAGGGAAGTGATCACTAAATAGGGTATCATCTGCAGTGTATTGGGTGAAAAGTGTCGCGGTGTTTGTGTCCGTGATAGCGAAGTCGATGACGCTATGTGAGGCTTCGCCATTAGTGATGCATGTGTGGGTTGGTACTCTGTTTGAGAGTGGTATCAAATCAAGTGCTTCTATTACGTTAAGTATTTGTCTGCCTCTCGTGTCGTTGCGTGTGCACCCCCATGTTAGATTTTGGGCGTTAAAGTCTCCCATTATGATAAAAGGAGGGGAGAGCTGGGAAATCAATTCGGAGAGGTGTTTAGGATTCAATGGGTAGGTAGGAGAGAGGTAGATAGAGAGGACAGTTAGATCACGCTGTGCTATTTTTACTTTGGCTCCTACAACGTTAAGCGTTGTATTGAGTTGAATTGGCGCTGCCAACTGGTGTCAGGTAGGTGCGCGTTCCGTGTAGGTATACGGTCGGTGGACAGGCCCATGGCAGCAATGCAGCATAGCAGCAGGCATACGTGCATCCACAGAGTGGCACATTGCCAGCAGTGACCTGACCCCCAATCGGTCCGCTGCAGACCGGTGCAAGGCAACACCCCCGATCAACGGCAGTCCGACCGCCGCCCACAGGCCCGTCACGACCTTGTCAAGGGCAGCTGACGTCACGCCGGATGAGTCACCCGGCCGCCCCCCGGTGCGGAGGACGGTCAAGTGTCACACGCCCGCGCCTGCGCCGCTGGCAACCACGTGACCATCAGTAGCTATCGTTGCTGCCGCCGCCCGCGGCGCTACCAGCGTTGGAAGGGCCACCTAGAGCTGACGTCATGATCACGCAATGGCTGGTCGGACCCGCCAAGATGGCGTCAGGGCGACAGGGCATTGGGCGTAAGCCATGGACATCAATACTGATGCCAGGCAAGCAAAGAATATATAGGGCTAAAAATGCATGGCAGGCTAAGAACGTCAATGACTGGGGCCAGGCAAGCAATGACATGGGTGGAAAGAACCATTGTAGGTACGGAAGAGGAGGTCATCCTGGTTGGCCGGGCACAAGATAAATGTACAGAAAGTCACAGGTTCATACACTGAGCAAATCACACCGGAGTGAGCTGCTCCCCAGGCACATTGCAGGTGGTGAGACACCTGATTGCAGTCAGTGTAGGGCTCGTTATGGTCAGTAATGTGGCGCACGGCGCCCGGCCTCGGCTGGGGGGGGGGGGGCGATGGGGGCAAACTCTTATCATGTATGCTATATTGAATCGCCGTTAGCGATCACATGAGTGAGTAAGGTGCAAGTGGCAATCACCACCGGCGTGTTATGGGACGCGGCGAGGAACGGGCGTGACAAAATGGCGCCCGGCGCCGGGGGGGGGGGGTAATCTCCCCATGCACGCGGTGAAAGCCGTCGACAGACCTAGCTAGGTAGCAGGGAATGTCCAGTAACATACCTGCAGTTTTTCGCCGGCGAGGGGCCATCGCGACCACAGTAGGATCCTAGTTTTACTCTCGCTGATGCTAGTTGGTGTGGAACCCATTCGGCGTAGGAAGACTGTGGTGGTGATGTTTGCCAGCGTTGCCTTTCTTTCACGGATTTTTTCTTGTTGGATTTTGCTGCTCACGTATCGATTCACACATACATCACTCGCACTCAAGACTGAACAGTGAACATTCAACTCGACTAATGTGCCCCGCGCCCTTGTCGACGGCTCGCCGGCGGGCACCCGACTCCACAGGCGTGCCACTGCGGCAACTAGGTGGTACGCTACGGCATTTCGGCGGCTGCTTTCAGCTTTTAGATCCCCGGCTGTGTGCACCCGTCTTTCTTAAGACGGGTGACACACCGGCGGCGCTAAAGCCCCGCATAGAAGTGCCGTAGTAGGCAGGTAATTTAGGATCGTTTTCGTTTTCTTTCATACCCTCTCTTCTAGGGACGTCTTGTCCCTCCCCCCCCCACCTCTTTCTCTGATCTTTCGTCGTTGTTTGGGGGCCTCCGAGGTTTCCGGCAGCGCCGGCCCTCTTCGCCCAATTTTTTCATCCGGATCGGATTAATTTTGCTATCTGCGGTTCTGCCCGCTACTGGTTCTTAATTGTTACTTATCACATCTCCGCACCAAGTTTCTTTTTTTTTTTCTTACGTTCACGTTCTCATGGCTCCGACCACCGACCCCGGCGAGCGGGAGCCACCAGCTGTGCTCCCCACCCCCAAGGACCCGCCCGACGGCCCCTGCTTCCTCCTGATAAAAAAAGACAACGGCGATTTTACGAAGTCCAATCCATTCGCGCTCAAACGGGCTCTCGATACTCTCTGCGGCCCTCTCAACTCTGCCAAAACCACCAACACAGGCACTCTACTCGTTGAAACCACCGACAAAACCCAATCCAGCAACATTCTCCGCTCCAAAACTCTGGGTGGCCTCCCAATCACAGTATCTCTCGCCAGCCGCATGCGGATCACCATGGGCTGTGTCCGCAGCGACGCACTTACATCTCTGACCAACGAGGAACTCCTCCAGGAGCTGCAGTCCCAGGGGGTCTGCCGTGTCGAACGCCTGCGCTCCCGGAACGCGGCGGAGTGGGGCCCCAACCCTACCGTGAAGCTGGGGTTTTACGGGGATGCTCTCCCTTACTACATCACCTGCGGCTACCTGAGGGTCCCAGTCAACCCGTGGATCCCGGCGCCGACCCTTTGCAGCCATTGCTGGGAGGTCGGCTCCCACACCGCGCGCTCATGTCGTCGCCGCTCACCTAAGTGTGGCCGCTGTGGCCGGTCGAACCATGTGGCGGGTGACTGTCAGGCAGAGACCCCCTCCTGCCCCTCCTGCCGTCAGGCCCATCCGGCGTGGGACTCTAACTGTCCAGTACGTGTAGATGCTAGGGACTGGCACCGGGCCGTTCAAAAAGAGCGTCGTGATGCCCACCGCGCCGCGAGTCGCCAAGCCCCTCCCGTTCAATGGCCGTTGAACCCCGCCGAGTGGCCACTCCCCTCTGAAGCCCTTCCCAGGGCAGCCGAGTCCCGCTCGACAGCGAAGCGCGATCCACGCACACCCGAGCGCGATGACGGAGCCGGAGCGCGACCGGGCATGGAGCTCGCCCTCCCGAGCTGGGCCAGCGAGGCGCCAGCGCCCCCCGCGGCGGCCCTCAGCGCACCACCGACCACCGACTCGCCTGCGTCCCCTGCGGCGGTCCCGGGCGACAGCGAGACGCCCGCGTCGGCCCTCAGCGCGCCCACAGCCAGCGAGACGCCCCTGTCCCCCGCGGCCGACCCCAGCGCGCACACAGAACTCCCACCGACCCCAGCGCCCCAGGTTGCTGAAGCGGGTGAGACCCCGGATCGTGAGGAGAACGACTCCCTTTCCGAGGCCTCAACGGAAGCCTCCCCGGTGCTTGACCGGACTATAGTTCCCTCCACCCCAGAGACTGAGTGCTACAGCGAGTCAGACCTCTCGACCGCGACCTCAAGCCCGGCCAGCCCTAACATTAGGCACCCGGTGGGACCGCCGCTCCCCAGGCCCCAGTCAGGCGCGCCGCACCCGTCAGCGGCTTCAGGTATAGGCGACACTAACGAGTGGCCAGAGTCTGCGCCGGAATGGTGGAAAACGAGTCCTGCGTCTCACATTCGCTCCCAGTCGCGATCGTCTTCGACAGACCGCCGTCTGACTCGCTCGGCGGTGCGCAACCTTAATCTTTAAACATGAGTCACAACCGTCCTGAATTCTTCCTTCAATGGAACACTTGCTCGCTAATACACCACTGGGCTGAATTCAAAAACTATATCTTGCATAACAAACCGTTGGTAGCCGCAATCCAGGAAACCAGATTTTTGGATTCAGACTCTATAAACTATAATTACAATATCCGGGACTACTCTCTATATACCAATAACGTAAACGTTCACCCGCGCCAAGGCGGCTCGGCGCTTTATATTTCCAATAATCTTTTGCATCACCAAATCTCACTCCGTACAGCGCTTAACGTTGTCGGAGTCAAAGTCAAAATTGCACAACGTGACCTGACTATCCTCTCTATTTACCTTTCCCGTTCCTTTCCTTTCAATCCTTCTCAAATGTCAGAATTGCTTTCCCAAATCTCCCCTCCATTCATTGTGATGGGAGATTTCAACGCCTACCACCAGTCGTGGGGTTGTGCATTAAATGACACGCGCGGAACACAACTGTTTAACGTAATTGACTCACTTGATTTGATTCCACTGACAAATCGCGTCCCCACGTGTACACGCATCAACAATGGCGTCGCGTCACACACCGTCATTGACTTCGCCATCACTGACACTAACACCGCACTGCTCTTCACACAGTATACTGCGGACGACCCACTCTTTAGCGATCACTACCCACTTCATTATTCCCTTGACGTCCCTTCAGGACAATCCAACTTTAATTTTCTTCCCAGATGGAACTTTCGCAAAGCCGATTGGGCTGAATATCAAAACCATATTAACGTAAACATCCAAACTCCCCCTAGAGATATTAACACTTTTCTAGATATAATACTTAACGCCGCCCGTAAATCAGTCCCACTTTCAGGCCCTCCCCGCCCTAATAACAATGCTCCATGGTGGAACAGTGAATGCCAGAGAGCGGTCGCCCTCCGGAGGCGGGCACTACGCGCCTTTAGGCGCTGCCTATGCCCAGCACATGAGGAGGAAGCGCGTAAGGCTCGTTCTCATTCCCGCAAAATTATTCTTAGTGCAAAACAATCGAGCTGGCAACTTTTCTCGAACAACTTTAATCGTTTTACCCCCCTATCGCAAATATGGTCTCTCATAAAATGTTTCTCCAACAAACAACCCCGAAATTATAAAATCCCACACCTACAAATCCCTCTCGGCACTGCCACTCTGGCACCCTTTCTGGCTTTCCCTTGCACTTGCTTCCACCGGACGTCACATGAGCCGGGCTAACGTAAACTTTGTTCTTAATATTGCCTTGGGCCGGAATAACATAGCCGGCATTAAAGTAAAGTAAAACGGAAGATCTGGCTAATTGCCAGCTAGTAACTTCCCCCTACCCCGACCAGGGCCTCGGCCTGTCGGGAGCAAAATTCAAAAAAAAAAAAAAAAAAAAAAAAAAAACATTAACAACACCCACTATCTCACACCACTAGAAGTAGCCACACAATTCGCCATACATTATGCTAACATTTCATCAGTACAACAGTACACTCCACAACTAACCACAACACTCGATTCCCAACTTGCTTCCCTTTCATTTCACTCCAACAACACCGAAATGTACAATGCACCTTTCACAGCACATGAACTACAATCAGCACTCAACAGATGTGGCAACACATCAGTTGGTCCAGACCAGGTTGCCTACGCTTTTCTCAAAAATCTCCCTGAATCTGGACAGCAAACCCTCCTGGAAACTCTAAATCGCCTTTGGGAAAACAATTCGTATCCTGCTTCCTGGAGCAAAAGCACCATTATCCCTATCCTTAAACCTTCTAAACTTTCCTCAAACCCTTCTAACTATCGACCTATATCTCTCACCAGTTGTGCCTCTAAACTAACAGAAAGAATGGTTAACGGACGAATTAGGGCGTATCTTGAATCAAACAATCTTCTTACTACTTACCAAAACGGATTCCGACCTGGTCGGTCAACTGCTGATAGCGTTATTCACATAATTGACACAATTCAAAGAGGATTTCAAAGAAGGGAATACACGATCACCGTCTTCCTTGATTTTAAAAACGCCTTCGACAAAGTCAATAAATCCGCTCTTCTGATTAAACTTCATCGAACCGGTATTCGCGGTCACATGGCGAACTTTATACAGAACTTCCTTGCTAATCGAACATTCAGAGTCCGTTGTGGCCACACCTACTCTCCACTCTTTACACTAGATCATGGCCTCCCACAGGGCAGTGTAATTTCTCCTACTCTCTTTTTGATCATGATCAATGACCTTTTCAACAACACACCTAGCAATATACAACACTCTCTTTACGCCGATGATGTAGCCTTTTGGGTTTCTCATCGTGATCTTGATCAAGGCATAGCAATCATGCAACTCGTTCTTGAAAAAATAGAAACATGGTGTAATCAATGGGGACTCGTCCTCTCATCAGACAAATCAAAATCGGTCATTTTTTCAAGACGACTCCCCAAAACCAATCATCGTAACCTTAGAATCAACAATCGTAACCTTCAATTCGTTTCACATTTTAAATATCTAGGTATAACGCTTGATTCCTTGCTTAATTTTAGTAAACACTTCGAAGACATTCAACAAAGATGCGCCAGACGACTTTCGATTATGAGATGTATAGCCGGCAGGGAGTGGGGAGCCGATCGGAGAACCCTCCTCCGCCTATACACCTCCCTAATTCGTCCTATCCTGGATTACAACGGTTTCTTATACGATGATATAGCCACTAAAAAAATTGATTCTCTCCAAGTGATTCAGAACACCGCTCTTCGTATCATCACCGGTGCAATGAAAACTTCCAATATTGACAATCTTCACATTGATGTCAATATTCCTACACTTGATCGACGCCGCAAATATCTTCTTCTCCGCTTTTATCTTCGTTGCTGCGCGAACCCCTCGAATCCCTCTCATCAAATACTTACAAATCGATATTCTTCGTCTCCTCCAAGTGACCCGGAAAGGAGATTCCCAGTGATCAGTTATCGCGTAGAGAAGGCTCTTAATCATTTCAACATTTCTTTCCCGTCCATTTTGCCTATCCCCCCTCTAACCTCTTTCTGGCTGGCACCCATCCAGAACGTAGATCATCTTTTCTCAGAAAATAAGAAGCATATCTCCTCACAAGAAATCTCTCAACTCTTCATACAATATGTAAATCAATACAACGATCATACCTTCTTTTATACTGACGGATCACTATCAAATGGCAGAACAGGCGCTGGTGTTACATCAAAAGTCTACGAAAACTCCATTCGCCTGCATAATCTTTTCACGGTCTTTTCAGCTGAACTATCAGCGATTCTGCGAGCTATTATCTATATCAAGAAACAACATATCCAAAAAAGCGTAATTTGCACCGACTCAGCTTCGGCAGTCAGTGCCATCTCAAGCAGAAAAAAAGAAGACAATCATATAATATACATTATCAAGAAACATATAATTACAATTCAGAAAAAAGGATTTGAATTCCGCCTGTTGTGGATACCAGGACACGCGGGGATTCCCGGTAACACAAGGGCGGATCTCCTAGCGAAAAATAGCCTAGACAAACCGGAAAGAAACACACTTCGTTGTCCGCACAAAGATATTGCTAATCATATCCAAAATGCTCTTCTCGACCTTCGCCAATTCGACTGGAATAGTTTTCCAAATCAACATCTACACCCGATTCACCCAAAAATCAAATCATTTGCTTCTTCCAATCAAAGTAATCGTCTTAGAGAAACGGTATTGGCCAGGCTGAGAATTGGACACACCAGTATCACACACCGATACATCTACCAGCACGAACCCCCACCCACATGCCCACATTGCACACCACTAACACGACTCAACATTGCCCACCTCCTTCTCAACTGCCCACACTACGACCAATACCGTCAACCCATCATTCACTACACAAACACACACAACCTCAGCCTGGACCTCCCAACACTCCTGGGTGATGATCATCCAGATCTAATTGAACTTCTATTTACCTTCCTCAGTGATTCGAATCTCATCAATAGCATATGATCGCAACCCAGCACACAGTATATAGATGTTCTTATGATCCTCCATCGTCGTCTCCATCCGCTTCGTTTTGCTTCCATTCGCTTTCGTTCTCTCCGCCTTTTCCAAGTGTATTTATATATGTGTGTAAACTCGACAGGGATCCCTCTTAAAGGTTGAGGCCCACTCGAGACACAAAAGCTATCTGGCCGGACACCCCGGGCGCGGCCTAGGTGGCTTGCATCCATGGCCCCCGGGAGTGGATGAAGGTGATAGCTCCACAAACACACATACACATTAGCGATATAACGTAACGTAATATAACGTAATTAAAGAAAGGGCTTTTTTACTGTGTACTTTGGCTGAAAGCACAGGTTTTTGCCCTCTTGGTTAGGCACCAGGTTTTTTCTAGTTAGGACTTTTCCTGGTAAGTTCACCCCACAACAACACACACCAAACAACAGCACACAAATCAGCAGCAAGTCTCAGCAGCAAGTTCTATGTAAGTAACCAAATTTATTGTCTCGCCCATCAGGCACCTTTCGGCCTTCCCTTTGCTTTGAACCCACTGGACGCCACATGAGCCGGTTTAACGTAGTCTTTTGCCTTTCTCTTAGTTCTTGGGCCGGAATCAAATAGCCGGCATTAACGTAACGTAAACGAAAGACCTGGCCAATTGCCAGCTAGTAACTTTCCCCTTCCCCCGGCTATAGCCACTTGGCTTGCCGGGAGGACAAAAAAAAAAAAAAAAAAAAAAAAAAAAAAAAAAAAAAAAAAGTACTCGAGCTGGCCGGCAACGCTGCGCGCGACAACAAGAAGACCAGGATCATCCCTCGCCACCTGCAGCTGGCCATCCGCAACGACGAGGAGCTGAACAAGCTCCTGTCGGGCGTCACCATCGCCCAGGGCGGTGTGCTGCCAAACATCCAGGCGGTGCTCCTGCCCAAGAAGACCGAGAAGAAGTAAGCCTGCATCTGGCTCAGTCGACTCGAACCCTGTAACAGGCCTTTTTAAAGGCCACACAATACCAATGGAACTGGTCACAGGTCACTTTCATGACAACGCGTCGGCTTATCACGCTATCTGGGGAGCACCCAGAGCTGTTTCCGTTGGCGTGAAACGTTAACCCACGCCCCGTGGGGGGGGGGGGGGAGGGTGAAACGGCCTCTCCCGTAGCTTTCACCTGAACTACTACAGACATCGAATTTGCAATT
This sequence comes from Amphibalanus amphitrite, assembly GCF_019059575.1. Taxonomy (NCBI): domain Eukaryota; kingdom Metazoa; phylum Arthropoda; class Thecostraca; order Balanomorpha; family Balanidae; genus Amphibalanus; species Amphibalanus amphitrite. Next base: position 588,258 of record NW_024881716.1, read on the forward strand.
GATATCTCTTATTGGTCAAGCTACGGCGAAAAAAAACTATTAAAGCAGACATGTGCCTGGATCCGAGCAAATGAATCTAGGATCTGATCCCACGAACCCTTATTTTGGATCCAACGGGATCATAGATTCAGCTGCTATCGAAAGATCCTAGCCATCATGGATAGGTCTAATTTTTGCTAGAGATCCAGTGTGGTCATAAATCCCCGTTTAGTTTTTGTAACCGAAGAAATGAAAAAAATCACTTATATCAACTCAAAAACGTTCTGTTTCTATTAGTTCATATATCCACTCAGTTCATGGATCCACTTTCCTGGTTCATCGTCAGATCCTACGAGATAATAGATCCCTGATAAATTATTCACGTCCGATCCGGTGGGATCATAGATCCTAACCTACAATTTGCCTCGAGATCCACTGAGATCATGAATCCATTACTCGGATCCATGCACATGTCTGGACTTTTAAGTTTATGACCTTATTTTTTTCAAACAAATCTTTAGCCGCTGTAGACCACGTAGCGCAAAATAAGAGCCACCGTTGCATTCCCCGTGACGAGCTATCACAGCATCCTCACAGAAATATACCATTCCGAAGAATGTTCGGAACGTGTGAGGGTTTAATCGCTTTTTCATGACGCATGGCGATTGCAGATCGACCACACTCCCGCGTAAAATAAAACGTATCTAAAAGCGTATCTTATCATCAAGGTCGCACACACTCAGCTCGCAGTCCAACACACGGGTGGAAACTGACGCTAGCGTCTCAGGGCTCACTTCCGCCCCCCCCTCCCAGTCTCCCCCCACTGCCACCCCACCCTGAACACCCCAGGGGTCTCCCCATAGCGTCACCCCCTCGCATTCCCGGCGGTCCCCTTACCGCCGCCCCGCCCTCCCACACCTCGGCGGCCGCGGCGGCCGGCCGGCCCGCCGCTACCCCGTTCCGCCCAATGTCCTCATTTGATGACATCTAAATTTGGCGCTCTCCAGATCGCTAGAATTCTAGAAATGGCCGATGAGAATACGATTATGTGTATAACATAATCCGTTGAGCAATGAGTGGAGTCAATTTGGACGTAACTATGTTCACAGTTGAATGGAAGCCAAATAAGCCGACGAGGGTCTCAATGTCTGAAAATCGCTAAATTTAAGCGCTTATCAAATACAAGAGGGTGAAGGGAAACAAACATAACGGGACCCAGGTGGTCGACAAAGACCTTCTCGACACGTTGGCGAGGTTCTAAGCCGTCTAACATATACCCGGTGTGCGCCACGTCTGGCTGTTTCGGGTGTCCTCATGAGGACACTGAGCGCTAATGGGTTCTCACATACAATCCTCACGAAAACATACCTTTATCATGGATTAGGTATACTTCATCCATGCCTTTATCGAAGAATAATCAGAGAAATGTACAGAAAGGGCAAGGTTTCCGAATATTCTTACGGAAATGAAATGTGTTTCTATGGTAAATTTGGCGGAATGCCTTTCGTGGTGACATCTCTGTCTCCCTTATAAAACTCACGGGTCGGAAACAAACTGTTCCGTACAAATTGGTCACGAGTTTCCCGTTCTTATTAAAATGCCGGCTGTGCTGTGAACTCTTGACTTTTGATTCTGATTTATCTCCCAACGCATGTTTTGTCTGTTAACCGTTCTCCTCGTCGCTTCCGGCCGGCCGGCCATCGGCGGCCCGAGCCATGTGAGGCCATGTGTGGGCCACTTGTCACCGTCCTGGGCCGACGGCCGCGTCCAAACCCGAGCAGTTGTTCAACGAGTGTCGCCAGGGAGAGGACCCGACAATCCTCTTCCTGGCACGACTGAATATAACCACAGCCGACAGCGAGCGTGTCGATTGAGTGAACCGCGAGCCGCGATATCGAACCGAACAGCAACACATACCATTGCGAAAAAAATATTCGGAACACAGCAGCGAAAAGAGACGGGGCCGCTTCCGAATTTTCTCACGGAAATACACTCTAATGGTGTATTTGGCGGGATGTCTTTCATGGTGACATCCCAGTCTCCCATAAAATCCTCACGGAAACATACCTTTGCGAAGAATACTTGGAACACAGCATCGAAAATGACACGGCGACGCTTCCGAATTTTCTCACGGAAATATACTCATGTGATGTATCTGTCGGACTATTTGTCATGGTGACATCTCAGTACCCAATGTAATCCTCACGGAAAGATACCTTCATCAGTAATGGGGCCAACCTATTGGCTGTCAGGGGCTCGAACGTGGTGAGCCGGAAGATGATTGTCGGTTCGGGGAGGGAGGGTCGGGGCAGAGGGGTGTGAGGAGACCCGAGGCGTGGCGCGGCAGAGAACTGAGAGCGCGGCCCGAGTCCAGGGAGGGGGGGGGGGGAGGGGACCGGGCAAGGCCGAGCCGAGATAAGGCACGCTTTGTTCATAGAGGGAGGGAGGGGACGGGGCTGTCTCGCAGGACAACATAACCACAGATGGTTGAGCAGTCCAGGACGAGAGCTCGGAGGTGCAGACGGCCAACATATAAACTTTAATGATGAACATCAAGCTAGTAACATGCATACTGACACCAGATCGTACCAACCTGAACCGGACTATGGAATCCAATTCGTTGAAGATATGTTACATGTCACATGAGCTGTCAAAGACGCATATTTATGGATGCATGCATGGCAGTCCCTGCCACGCCTGTCCGGCATGGCAGGTGCTGTCCCTACCAGCCATATGCTCCATTCACAGTTGCAGCGGTTGCTGTACATTAGCGTCATCTATGATTCACGAAAAGTCTCACGATGTTGTACTCATTTCGTCCCGCTCGACAGCGAAGCGCGATCCACGCACACCCGAACGAGACGACGGAACCGGAACGCGCCCGGCCATGGAGCTCGCCCTTCCGAGCTGGGTCAGCGAGACGCCAGCGCCCCCCGCGGCGGCCCTCAGCGCGCCACAGACCACTGACTCGCCTGCGTCCCCTGCGGCGGTCCCGAGCGACAGCGAGACGCCCGCGTCGGCCCTCAGCGCGCCCACAGCCAGCGAGACGCCCTTGTCCCCCGCGGCCGACCCCAGCGCGCACACGGAACACCCACCGACCCCAGCGCCCCAGGTTGCTAAAGCGGGTGAGTCCCCGGATCGCGAGGGAAACTATTCCCTTTCCGAGGCATCAACGGAAGCCTCCCCGGTGCTTGACCGGACGATTGTTCCCTCCACCCCAGAGACTGAGCACTACAGCGAGTCAGACCTCTCGACCGCGACCTCAAGCCCGGCCAGCCCTAACATTAGGCACCCGGTGGCACCGCCGCTCCCCAGGCCCAAGTCAGGCGCGCCGCACCCGTCAGCGGCTTCTGGTACAAGCGACACTGACGACGAGTGGCCAGAGTCTGCGCCGGAATGGTGGAAAACGAGTCCTGCGTCTCACAATCGCTCCCAGTCGCGATCCTCTTCGACAGACCGCCGTCTGACTCGCTCGGCGGTGCGCAGCCTTAATCTTTAAACATGAATCACAACCGTCCCGAATTCTTCCTTCAATGGAACACTTGCTCGCTAATACACCACTGGGCTGAATTCAAAAACTATATCTTGCATAACAAACCGTTGGTAGCCGCAATCCAGGAAACCAGATTTTTGGATTCAGACTCTATAAACTATAATTACAATATCAGGGACTACTCTCTATATACTAATAACGTAAACGTTCACCCACGCCAAGGCGGCTCGGCGCTTTATATTTCCAATAATCTTTTGCATCACCAAATCTCACTCCGCACAGCGCTTAACGTTGTCGGAGTCAAAGTCAAAATTGCACAACGTGACCTGACTATCCTCTCTATTTACCTTTCCCGTTCCTTTCCTTTCAATCCTTCTCAAATGTCAGAATTGCTTTCCCAAATCTCCCCTCCATTCATTGTGATGGGAGACTTCAACGCCTACCACCAGTCGTGGGGTTGTGCATTTAATGACACGCGCGGAACACAACTGTTAAACGTAATTGACTCACTTGATTTGATACCACTGACAAATCGCGTCCCCACGTGTACACGCATCAACAATGGCGTCGCGTCACACACCGTCATTGACTTCGCCATCACTGACACTAACACCGCACTGCTCTTCACACAGTATACTGCGGACGACCCACTTTTTAGCGATCACTACCCACTTCATTATTCCCTTGACGTCCCTTCAGGACAATCCAACTTCAATTTTCTTCCCAGATGGAACTTTCGCAAAGCCGATTGGGCTGAATATCAAAACCATATTAACGTAAACATCCAAACTCCCCCTAGAGATATTAACACTTTTCTAGATATAATACTTAACGCCGCCCGTAAATCAGTCCCACTTTCAGGTCCTCCCCGCCCCTATAATAATGCTCCATGGTGGAACAGTGAATGCCAGAGAGCGGTCGCCCTCCGGAGGCGGGCACTACGCGCCTTTAGGCGCTGCCTATGCTCAGCTCATGAGGAGGAAGCGCGTAAGGCTCGTTCTCATTCCCGCAAAATTATTCTTAGTGCAAAACAATCGAGCTGGCAACTTTTCTCGAACAACTTTAATCGTTTTACCCCCCTATCGCAAATATGGTCTCTCATAAAATGTTTCTCCAACAAACAACCCCGAAATTATAAAATTCCACACCTACACATAAACAACACCCACTATCTCACACCACTAGAAGTAGCCACACAATTCGCCATACATTATGCTAACATTTCATCAGCACAACAGTATACTCCACAACTAACCACAACACTCGATTCCCAGCTTGCTTCCCTTTCATTTCACTCCAACAACACCGAAATATACAATGCACCATTCACAGCACATGAACTACAATCAGCACTCAACAGATGTGGCAACACATCTGTTGGTCCAGATCAGGTCGCCTACGCTTTTCTCAAAAATCTCCCTGAATCTGGACAGCAAACCCTCCTGGAAACTCTAAATCACCTTTGGGAAAACAATTCGTATCCTGCTTCCTGGAGCGAAAGCACCATTATCCCTATCCTCAAACCTTCTAAACTTCCCTCAAACCCTTCTAACTATCGACCTATATCTCTCACCAGTTGTGCCTCTAAACTAACAGAAAGAATGGTTAACGGACGAATTAGGGCGTATCTCGAATCAAACAATCTTCTTTCCACTTACCAAAACGGATTCCGACCTGGTCGGTCAACTGCTGATTGCGTTACTCACATAATTGACACAATTCAAAGAGGATTTCAAAAAAGGGAATACACGATCGCAGTCTTCCTTGATTTTAAAAACGCCTTCGACAAAGTCAATAAATCCGCTCTTCTGATTAAACTTCATCGAACTGGTATTCGCGGCCATATGGCGAACTTTATACAGAACTTCCTTGCTAATCGAACATTCAAAGTCCGTTGTGGCCACACCTACTCTCCACTCTTTACGCTAGATCATGGCCTCCCACAGGGCAGTGTAATTTCTCCTACTCTCTTTTTGATCATGATCAATGACCTTTTCAACAACACACCTAGCAATATACAACACTCTCTTTACGCCGATGACGTAGCCTTTTGGGTTTCTCATCGTGATCTTGATCAAGGCCTAACAATCATGCAACACGTTCTTGAAAACATAGAAACATGGTGTAATCAATGGGGACTCGTCCTCTCATCAGACAAATCAAAGTCGGTCATTTTTTCAAGACGACTCCCCAAAACAAATCATCGTAACCTTAGAATCAACAATTGTAATCTTCAATTCGTTTCACACTTCAAATATCTAGGCATAACACTTGATTCCTTGCTTAATTTTAGTAAACACTTCGAAGACATTCAACAACGATGCGCCAGACGACTTTCGATTATGAGATGTATAGCCGGAAGGGAGTGGGGAGCCGATCGGAGAACCCTCCTCCGTCTATACACCTCCCTAATTCGTCCTATCCTGGATTACAACGGTTTCTTATACGATGATATAGCTACTAAAAAAATTGATTCTCTCCAAGTGATTCAGAACACCGCTCTTCGTATCATCACCGGTGCAATGAAAACTTCCAATATTGACAATCTTCACATTGATGTCAACATTCCTACACTTGATCGACGACGCAAATATCTTCTTCTCCGCTTTTATCTTCGTTGCTGCGCGAACCCCTCGAATCCCTCTAATCAAATACTTACAAATCGATATTCTTCGTCTCCTCCAAGCGATCCTGAAAGGAGATTCCCAGTGATCAGTTATCGCGTAGAAAAGGCTCTTAATCATTTCAACATTTCTTTCCCGTCCATTTTGCCTATCCCCCCTCTAACCTCATTCTGGCTGGCACCCATCCAGAACGTAGATCGTCTTTTCTCAGAAAATAAGAAGCATATCTCCTCACAAGAAATCTCTCAACTCTTCATACAATATGTAAATCAATACAACGATCATACTTTCTTTTATACTGACGGATCACTATCAAACGGCAAAACAGGCGCTGGTGTCACATCAAAAGTCTACGAAAACTCCATTCGCCTGCATAATCTTTTTACGGTCTTTTCAGCTGAACTATCAGCGATTCTGCTAGCTATTATCTATATCAACAAGCAACATATCCAAAAAAGCGTAATTTGCACTGACTCAGCTTCGGCAGTCAGTGCCATCTCAAGCAGAAAAAAAGAAGACAATCATATAATATACATTATCAAGAAACATATAATTACAATTCAGAAACAAGGATTTGAATTCCGCCTGTTGTGGATACCAGGACACGCGGGGATTCCCGGTAACACAAGGGCGGATCTCCTAGCGAAAAATAGCCTAGACAAACCGGAAAGAAACACACTTCGTTGTCCGCACAAAGATATTGCTAATCATATCCAAAATGCTCTTCTCGACCTTCGCCAATTCGACTGGAATAGTTTTCCAAATCAACATCTACACCCGATTCACCCAAAAATCAAATCATTTGCTTCTTCCAATCAAAGTAATCGTCTTAGAGAAACGGTATTGGCCAGGCTGAGAATTGGACACACCAGTATCACACACCGATACATCTACCAGCACGAACCCCCACCCACATGCCCACATTGCACACCACTAACACGACTCAACATTGCCCACCTCCTTCTCAACTGCCCACACTACGACCAATACCGTCAACCCATCATTCACTACACAAACACACACAACCTCAGCCTGGACCTCCCAACACTCCTGGGTGATGATCATCCAGATCTAATTGAACTTCTATTTACCTTCCTCAGTGATTCGAATCTCATCAATAGCATATGATCGCAACCCAGCACACAGTATATAGATGTTCTTATGATCCTCCATCGTCGTCTCCATCCGCTTCGTTTTGCTTCCATTCGCTTTCGTTCTCTCCGCCTTTTCCAAGTGTATTTATATATGTGTGTAAACTCGACAGGGATCCCTCTTAAAGGTTGAGGCCCACTCGAGACACAAAAGCTATCTGGCCGGACACCCCGGGCGCGGCCTAGGTGGCTTGCATCCATGGCCCCCGGGAGTGGATGAAGGTGATAGCTCCACAAACACACATACACATTAGCGATATAACGTAACGTAATATAACGTAATTAAAGAAAGGGCTTTTTTACTGTGTACTTTGGCTGAAAGCACAGGTTTTTGCCCTCTTGGTTAGGCACCAGGTTTTTTCTAGTTAGGACTTTTCCTGGTAAGTTCACCCCACAACAACACACACCAAACAACAACACACAAATCAGCAGCAAGTCTCAGCAGCAAGTTCTATGTAAGTAACCAAATTTATTGTCTCGCCCATCAGGCACCTTTCGGCCTTCCCTTTGCTTTGAACCCACCGGACGCCACATGAGCCGGTTTAACGTAGTCTTTTGCCTTTCTCTTAGTTCTTGGGCCGGAATCAAATAGCCGGCATTAACGTAACGTAAACGAAAGACCTGGCCAATTGCCAGCTAGTAACTTTCCCCTTCCCCCGGCTATAGCCACTTGGCTTGCCGGGAGGACAAAAAAAAAAAAAAAAAAAAAAAAAAAAAAAAAAGCTTCGATACCTGACGCCAGAAAAAGATGACCGAGTCTACCGCTGCCACCGCCCCTGCTGCTGGCGCCGCCAAGGCGGCCAAGGCAAAGGTGCCTCGCACCAAGCCGACGCACCCGCCCACCAACGAGATGGTCCAGGGAGCCATCAAAGGTCTGAAGGAGCGAGGAGGCTCGTCGCTGATCGCCATCAAGAAGTACATTGCAGCAAACTACAAGGTCGACGTTGAAAAGCTGGCGCCGTTCATCAAAAAGGCTCTCAAGACTGGCGTCACCAGCGGCGCCCTGGTGCAGACTAAAGGCAAGGGTGCCAGCGGATCGTTCAAGCTGTCTTCCGCTGCTGCCAAGCCGGCCAAGCCCGCCGCAAAGTCGCCTAAGAAGCCTGTGGCCGCGAAAAAGACACCAAAGAAGACTGCTGCCAAAAAGTCGGCGGACAAAAAGAAGACCGCCAAGTCTCCCGCCAAGGCCCAGAAGCCCAAGGCCAAGCAAACCAAAGCTAAGAAGGCCAAGTCGCCGGCGAAGAAGCCCAAGGCACCGAAGCCCAAAAAGACGGCTGCCAAAAAGCCTGCCGCCAAAAAGGCCCCGGCTAAGAAGTGAACGATGTGCCTGACCGTTTCGCTGGCACATGTCAATGGCTCTTATCAGAGCCATCTAATCGTCTCGTTTTTGTCTTTTTAAGCACAGATGATATCTGGATCTCCCCACTCTCCTGGGAGACGACCATCCACTTCTCCTCGAAAAACTCTTCGCATTTCTCAGGGACGCGCAACTTCTCCACGAACTTTAACCCCCGGCCTGGCCTAGTACCAGAAACTTCCTCCTCTCCTACATTCTTCTCCGCCATTTTCTCTCCGCCGCGCCGTTGATTGTACGTGCTAATGATTGATCTTTCATTCTTGCTGTTGATGTTCTTGTGATTTTTGTGATTATCGTTCGATGTTGTTCCCCCACCGCTTCTCATTCGCACTAATTGCTCCGTTGAATCGTCGATCTGGCCTAATCACCTGTGATTTACACGCGCGCTAACGGCGGCGGAGGCGCGGCACCGCGAACACTTAGGTGACTCCACATTGCGCGCTCCGATCAGGTCGATTGGGCCGAGATCGTTGAGCGTCAACACCGACTGGGGGCTTAGCTTTTCCTGCTTGGCCTCCGGGCGCCCTTCTCGCGCGGAGTCACCTCCCTGTCCCTTTTCTTATCCCTCCTTGCACAGACATATTGCGCGCTCCGGTAAAGGCCCCGTGCCAACAACCGTCGCAGCGCCAACACCGACTGGGGGCTGAAGCGTTTGCTGCTAGGCGACCCCGGGTGTCCCTCCCGCGCGGAACCGTCTCCCATCTCCCTCTTCGTCACCCTCCTACACATTAGCTTAAACGATACAGGGTTTTTTCCCCGCGCTATTTTGGCTTCAGCGCGGGGTTTTTCCTTTTGCAATAGGCGCCGGGTTTTTCAGTTCATAGAACTTTGTCCCTGGCTATTACACCCCACAACCGAACACTGACACCTTACACAAGTATGACTGTGTGTATGAATGTTAATAAATACATGAACCAATGTTGTGTTTTCGGTTCCAGCGCCTTCTTTCGGCACTTCGGCAACAAGTAAGTACTCCGTTAGCTTTGCCACACCTAAGATAGGCTCCCACGCTGTTATTTGCTCCCGGTTTAACATAAACCGGTTTAACGTAACTTTTGCATCCCGGCCAAAATTGCCGGGTTAACTGTCAAAATTGCCGGGTTAACTGTCCCACCGCTCGAGACTGGCGCTAGGCTGGCCGAGCAAAAAAAAAAATGGAATCGAAGCGATTCAAAACTGTTCCTTAACCTGCTGGGGGAGGGCAGAAACTGCCCCCCCCCCCCTTCCCGTTTTTCGCCAATAACTTCTAAACGCGTTACGCCAGCGACGTTTAACTTTCAGCACCTTATTACACATCAATTATACACGTTCCCTGAAAATTTGAGCGAAATCCGTCAAAAAAAGTTTGAGAAAATGACGTTTTAGTGACGTCATGTTCGCCTAAAAAACGGCAAAATTTCAAACGCCGCTAGTAGCTGCCACCGCTACGTCCCTTATCATGCGGTTCTGTTCCGATTTCGATAGCGACCATGGTAAGTGCGAAACAAGTGCAGATCAGCGTCTGTTTGAAGCCGACGACCCGCTGCAACAATGACCCGGATGTAATCATCTGTGGTGCAAGTCCACTATTTGATTTATTGGTCTTGAAAAAGACCTATTTGTGCTGCTAGGAGCGGCACCGGCCGGCATGGGAGGCGATGAGCGATGATCAGTGATGAGATGAAGCGAGCGTCGACCGGCACCGGCTGCCAGGCCAGCCAGCTTACTTGCTGCTCGTGTACTTGGTGACGGCCTTGGTCCCCTCCGACACGGCATGTTTGGCAAGCTCACCGGGCAGGAGCAGGCGGACAGCAGTCTGAATCTCCCTAGAGGTGATTGTCGAGCGCTTGTTGTAGTGCGCCAGACGCGAGGCCTCGGCAGCAATGCGCTCGAAGATGTCGTTGACAAAGGAGTTCATGATGCTCATGGCCTTCGACGAGATACCGGTGTCGGGGTGGACCTGCTTCAGCACCTTGTAGATGTAGATGCCGTACGATTCCTTCCTCTTGCGCTTACGCTTCTTATCTCCCTTGGAGATATTCTTCTGGGCCTTGCCGGCCTTCTTTGCGGCCTTTCCGCTAGTCTTCGGTGGCATGGCGGCGCTTCGAGTGCAACACACTGTTCAACACGAAACGTATGGGTATGTGGCTAGGTAGGTAGGTAGGTATTTGTGGCTTACGGGCCACCACAGCGTCCTGTGATCTACGGTGATGAGCCGGCAGATCTCAGACTCCATCTGCCACTTGGGGCAGGCCTTGGCCGTGATGGCGTGGCCGCCACCGCATGCGGCGCACTCCCTGTGTGTGCTGGTGCAGGTGTTTGTGGCGTGGTCGCCAGCACACGTGCCACAGACCAACCCTGAACGGCAGGCTGCCGCGAGGTGGCCATACCGCTGGCAGTGCGTGCACCGCCGCGGTCTTGGGATCAGCCGGCGTACCTGGTAGGCCAGGTAGCCGGCGAAGATGCGTGGTGGGAGTTCGTCCGTGTTGAAGGTGAGATGGAGGAGTGCTTGTGGTCCGCGCGGTGGTCGGTAGACGGCGGTGACGAGCTGGGTGGCGAGTTTTGTCTGGATGTATGCAGTGTCGTGGGTGGAGAGTTCAGGGGCCCAGATGGTCCCCTGGACTCGTGGTGGGCTGGGTGTGGTGATCGTGACTTCGGTGTTTTGGATCGTGGTGATGTTCATGATGTGCTGCGCATGGTGCTTGTCGTTAGTGGTGATGGTTAGCGTTTTGTTGTCTTTCGAGAGGGTGGCGTTGATTGATGGGTGTTCAGCAGTGGTGAGAGATGTCTCCACCTCCCAAGGGGAGAGGAGTGTGATAGGCTGGCTGTCCTTGCGCCGTAGGAGCAGCGTTACTTCCCTGGGTGGGTGGAGGGTGGGGGACGCGGGGGTTTGGGTTCGGGACATGGTTGGCCTACCAAGGGACTTTACTGTTATTTGGAGGGGGCAGTATTTATAAGCCCTATCCCTTGGACCAGATTGGTGCCAAATAACAGTAGAAATTCAATTTCGTCAACCCGGTCTAAAAGTTGGAGTTGGGGCCTACAGGAGGGTGGCGCGTCAAAAGTTAAAGGGTGGAATCTAAGGGGGGCGGGCTGTGTCAATCCGGGACACAGTGGGACAGGGGAGCCAAGATCTGTGGGGTAGAACAGGAGCCTTAAAAGG